>NC_059175.1:57323309-58000049 GCF_019923935.1 Bubalus bubalis
GGTCTGGGAGGATCCCGTATGTCATGAAGCAGCTAAGCCTGTGCACCCTAACTACTGAGCCCACATGCTGCAACTACTGAGACCATGAGCCTAGAGCCTGTGTTCAGCAACAAGAGAAGCCCATTCACTGCCAGGAAGAGTGGCCCCCACTGGCTGCAAGTAGAGAAAGCCCGCACAAAGAAATGAAGACCCAGCGCAGCCAAAAATAAATGGAATTAAAAACAAAAAACTGCTATTTTGCTTGTTAAATAAAAACTGCTATCCTGTTTCT
This sequence comes from Bubalus bubalis, assembly GCF_019923935.1. Taxonomy (NCBI): domain Eukaryota; kingdom Metazoa; phylum Chordata; class Mammalia; order Artiodactyla; family Bovidae; genus Bubalus; species Bubalus bubalis. The sequence continues at coordinate 57,323,581 of NC_059175.1, forward strand.
CTTTCTTTTTTTTTCTTTTGATAATTACAGTGAGGCTAAGAAGAAAGAAAGGTGTGAAGATATATGAAAAATAAAAACATATATATGTGTGTGTGTGTGTGTGTGCGCATGCTACGTCATTTCAATTGTGTCTGACTCTTTGCAACTCTATGGACAGTAGCCCACCAGATTCCTCTGTCCATGGGATTCTCCAGGCAAGAATACTGGAGTGCATTGCCATTTCCTTCTCCAGGGGATCTTCCTGACCCAGGGATCAAAGCTGCATCTCTTATGTCTCCTGCATTGGTGGACAGGTTCTTTACCACTAGCACTACCCGGGAAGTGTGTATATATATGAACTATTTTTAAAGAGCATGTTAAAAGAGCACGGGAATAAAGGAACATGGATCCTACCAAAAATTTCCAAAAGAAAAGACCCCTCTCAGGCACCATGGTAGAACCTGTACCTGTGGGAATAATAGAGGGGGCAATGACTCAATGGCTTTGGGTTTTGAGCAAACCCCACACCTGGTGGCATCCACTGGTACCCATTCCAGGTAAATATTCCAGGTGGCTCTACTCACAGGAGACAAAAATCTGGTCTCTGGTTCCAGTAACTGACCCAAGTAAGACCCCAGGACAAGGGAGTCTCAGCTCTGACATTGGGGACTCTCCTTCTCCTGGGCACCCAGGCAGTTCTTCTGCCCAAGGCAGGTGCAGGGCGAGACCCTGGTGGCCTTAGAACCAGTAAGATATTGTCACTGCACTGGTGGAGCTCCTTGGCCCCTCTTTTGAGCTCTAGTCTCCAGCTGGTTCACAGGACCAAGGCGCAACTCAAACATGATTAAGCAGGAAGGAAATGTATTGACTCCAGGAAGGAACAGTGGTAGGTGACAGAATGGAAGAAGAGGGTGGAGCAAGCAGTGGATGTGAGGCTGGAGCAGGATGCTCACGTAGTGGGCTATCTCACTTTCTTCTTCCTCGCTTCTTCCTAAGTCTGCTTCCCTTGCTCTTCCTGCTGACAGGAAATGTGATCCTGGCACCACCAGCTCAGCCACCCCAGAAGAAAGAGAAGACTTGTTCAGCCCAGTGTGTGTATAGCAACTGCAAGAAGGGCTCTGAGCAACAGAGATCACAGGCACGACCCATGGAATATCTTTCTTTGTAGCAGAAGGGGTGTCTTGGTCACACTTGGATCAAGTCCCAGTTCCGTAGCCAGGGGGAAAAGAGTCTGTCATCAGAAGAAAGGGGATTGGAGAGTTAATGAGCTGCCTCTGTTAACTCCAAGACTCAACAGTATAGGATATTTGCCCAAAAGAGAGGCATTGAGAGGCAAGGAAATACATTAAATGGATGGCTTAAACTGGGATTGACAAATACACACACATGCATGCTAAGTCGCCTCAGTCATGTCGGACTCTTTGTGACTCTATGGAATGCAGCCCACCAGGCTTCTCTGTCCATGGGATTCTCCAGGCAAGAATAATGGAGTGGGTTGCCATGCCCTCCTCCAGGGGATCTTTCCAACCCAGGGATCAAGCTCAAGTCTCTTTGTCTCCAGCATTGGTAGGCAGGTTCTTTACCACTAGCACCACCTGGGAAGCCTGGTCTATATGGGAAAAGAATCTAAAAAAAGAGTGGCTATATGTATGTGTAACTGATTCACTTTGCTGTACACCTGAAATTAAAACAACATTGTAAATCAACTATATTCCAATAAAAATTTAAAAAAAAAACAGCAGAAGAAGATAAATGGTGGAATGAAGTGTTAGTATTTAAGTGAGGAGAAAGGCAGTATACTTGATTAGGAAGGTCCACTCTTATAGCCTGTCCTTTTAATAACAAGCCTGTCCTTTTAATAAGAAGAATTATTAACACTACTTCTTAATACTAACAAGAATTATTAACACTGCTTGTTATTACTAGGCACTTCCTATTATTAGGCAGTAAGTACTGTTCCAAGTACTTTATTTTTCTATAATTTTTACTTTACATTGGGGCATAGTTGATATTTAGCCGTATGTAGGATGTCACACCTATGAAAGAGTAGAAAACCTAGATCCCAATTCACGTAGCCTAACCTGAAGGCCCAGGCGCTTACATATACTCTCCTGGTCTGGTTCTTCCCCACCATTTTTCGTGATAAGTCACTTCAGTCATGTCTGACCCCATGGACTATAGCCCACCAGGCTCCTCTTTCCATGAGATTCTCCAGGTAAGAATACTGGAGTGGGTTGCCATTCCCTCCTCCCAGGGATCTTCTCAACTCAGGGGCTGAACCTAGGTCTCCTGCATTATAGCCAGACTTTTTACTGTCTGAGCCACTAACGATTTTCCCTTAGAAGCAAAAATGACCACTCAGTGGTGCTTCTTGGGCATCATCCGCTGTGTGATGCTCTCAAGAAAGGCAGAAGGAAACCTGACCCAAAAGAATGCTATGAACTCCTGTAGCTCCAGTAAGACGCTAGGAGAGGGCAACTGTCTCCCAGACATTGTCCTGGGTGACCAGTGCAGGAAAAAGGTGACATGATTGACTAGGAAATCTTGGTAAGGAGAAGGATGAGATGTGTACCCTGGAAAATGTCCCCCCCCTTGAAAATTAAAATCGAGTACTTTAAATAAACATGAGGAAGTATCCTCAAGTTACAAAACAGAGGCTCTGATAACACTGTACACAGAAAACCCATTCTTTCTTCTCCAGACCGTCCTCTCTTGCTACAGTAATAACAGCACTTGGAGCCTCTGAAGCCTGCATGTTAGACGAACCCAGATCACCTCAAGATTGCCTTCACTCCCATGGCGTTAACTGGAGAATCTGGGAGAACAGCATATATTTATTCTACTCAATGACCATAGGGACAGTTGTCTAGCTGCCTATGATTATTTATTTTAATTGAATTGGGTTTTGATTATACCTGCCAAGCTGGTTATTTAAAATAGTGACAGAGTTTGAAAGTTGGAAAGCAAAATCTTCTTTTCTAAAATGAAGAAATGCCTCATCACTTAGCTCATCTGCTTAAAAAAAATATAAAAAAGAATTTTCCTTCATGATGAGAATAGTGAAAAAGGTGGAATACTGCTTTTCACCAGTGGTTCTCAACCAGAGGCAACTTGTATATAACTGTCATCCATGGGGATATTCGGCAATGTCTGAAGATGTTTTTGGTTGTCACAACTTGAGGTGTGTAACTAGCATCTAGGGAGAAGAGACCGGGGATACTGCAAAATGACCTGCAATGCACAGAGAGGCCCCTCTGTGTGGACCAAAATATCAGCAGTGCTACGGTTGAGAGACTCTGGTTTAGACAAGCTGAAGTCTATCCATCATCAACTGAATGGTTCTTCATGGGCTAGTAACTTAAATTCTGCAAAATAATGAAAGACTGTTGTGAGAAACCGTGACTAGCAACTCTTCTCTTTTACAACCACTACTGTTACTACTAGATCAATTCACCAAGCACTTTGTGTTGTTGTTCATTCACTCAGCCATGTCTGACTCTTTGCCACCCAACGGACTGCAGCACGCCAGGCCTCTCCGTTCTTCACTATGCCCCGGAGTTTGCTCAAACTCATGTCCATTGAGTCAATGATACCATCCAACCATCTCATCCTCTGTCGCCCCCTTTTCCTCCTGCCCATCGAGTACTTACTATGTGTTAGGTATTGGTCTAATTGTTATCCAGTCAATCAGTACAACTACCTTAGGAGGCACTATTATTTCTCCATTTTACTGATGAGAAACTGAGGCAGACAAGGGGTGAGAATCATCCACAAGGCAAGATCTGGCAGAAGAACTCTGGGCTTAGGAGACAACATGCACATTTCAGAGGCTGTATCATGGCTATTGATCTTAGAGGCTGAAGGAAATACTGAGCAGACACTGAAGAAGGGCGCCCCCAGAGGTTCTGCATCAAGACGTGTTGATCAAAGAAGGCAGGATCAGTGGTCAAGCTCGTTCTTTCACACTGGGAAACACTGTCTATGAGTTTTGCTAAATAATACAATAATTGAAAAATATCAAACTGAAGGGAAGCAACAATAATAATAATATTTATAATATTATATATATAATATGTATATTATATAATAATATATATTATATAATATAATAATATTTAGAGCAGAGAAAGGAGTACGAACAGTGAAAGAGAAAACTACAGGGCCTCAGTGTGACCCATAGCCAGTCCAGCTCATAGCAACAGAACCAGTGATGGCGGGGTGTCCAGTTCCCTCCAGGAGCCCAGGGAGAGGCAGAGATGGGGGTCACGTCCTCCACGTGCATAGTCTTGCTACACTGGGGGATGGAGAATGAGGCCTGACTCACTAGCCCTGTCCTAGGCAGTTGGGTATGAAGAGAACCATCCTTTCGGGACCAATTATCCAACATGGGTTACTCTAGAATGTTCCTCTCCCAACCCTCTGTGTGATAGTCTTTCTGAGACTCACCAGTTTCACTTCTGTTTCACAAACAAAGCTCCCTGCTGGTCCCTCGATATGTATAAACACAGTCAGTTACAGAATCAGCCCCACTGACACCAACTTTGAATGTTATTCATAACAGAAACCAAGTGTGCTCTGGTCCTGATGATGGTGAGGGATCTTTAGCCTCAGGGACATGACTGTCCCCAAGTTCACTGCATGTTTTTTCTTCATGTGTGACTCTTATGGGTAGGTGCTGCCTGATCTACATTGAGAACTCTCGGGTACAGACTGGGGAGTCTTTACGGGGGACGAGAACGTGGATTTGCTTTTGCCTGATGAGAAGACAGCAGCACAGCATCTGACTGAGAGCAAATTGTAGAGTAGTTGCGTACGTTGTCTGAGTTACTGGATCTACACAAGCTTGAATGCCTGCTCCCAACTACAAGCATGTTTATGACTTTCACTGAGCAAGTCTCTGTCTTTTGATTTGTAAACTAGGATAATACTGCCTCACATTTATGCTGATAAAGGATAACCACAGTGCCTTTATTACAGTACTAGAGACATGATAAGGACTAGGTCGGTAATTGCCATTGCCAGTGAAACCCAGCACTCCTGTAAGAAATGTATGGTCTTGTCCCCTTCCCGATCCTAAAATGAAATTCAATTAACATACGAAATTTTGAAAGAAATAATAAAATGCCTTAACAATATAATAAAGGAGAAAAAGAAGAAAAGTAAATAATAATAAAATGCCATGCCTTTAAATATGTAATTGGCTAGGTTCTTCCACCCAGGAAGATGCAAAACTAGCTGTGTGCTTCACCTTGAATGCAACAGCGACGAATGCAGATGCAAGTGTGAAGTGCTTGTTACACACAAGCAGCATGGCAGCTCTGATGGGATTGTCTGAAAGTGTCAACAGCTCTTGGGGAAGTTCTGATTCCCCAAGTCCTAACACCCCTCGACATACATGGTAGCTTCATTCTTGGAAAATTCAATGCATATATTCACCCTGCACACACACACACACACACACACACACACACACACACACACAAAGCACTTCGTGTCTACATAGACATGGTTCTGAGCCTAGACTCAAATAATTATTAACAATATATTTAGCCTACTTGAATGCCCAGTAAGCTCACAAACATTGCCTCACTTTTTTTGTTGCGCAAGACTCTTCTGTGCGCTACAGGACACCAGCACCCTTGTCCCTCTCCCCTGAAGTCCAGTAGCTCTCCTCCAGGCATTGTGATAACCAAATGCATGTTCACAAATTTGGCCCAAACACTGCTTCAGAGCAGTGCCATGCCAGCTGAGTACCATCACACCAGATCAATGGTATCACTAATAAAACAATGAGAAAAAATGCCTTATAGTTCTAATAAATGATTATTGATTTCTCTTTCCACACTGCGTTACATTCATTTAAAATTGGTAGTAATTATTAAAAACAAGCTCATGCAGGCTGCTCTCATGGAGTGTGAAGGAATATGAAAAAAGTGGAGGGTCACTTTAAGAGGAGAATGAGCACTGACTGCTCACATTCAGGGCTTCTGGTCTCCAAATGTCCTTTTCTGCTGCCACAATTTAGACTCACTAAGGCTGATATCAGGATAGCAAGAGTTAAAACTCAGACATCTGAAAAGGAAAAGACAGTAGTTATATTGAGGGCTTCTGAATTCTAATCAGCCATGTGGATTTATTTCAATCTTTTTCCAAATATAGGGTTTTCCTGTAAAGGGATTTTGTTAACAGTATAGCCACCTAATCTAATCCAGGGTGGCCTTGGATTGTGCTTCTCTCTAATGATTTCACTTATTAAGTTTTTAAGAAGGGCAAGAGAGAATTTTATTATGGAAGCAGATGGCATGGTATTCTAATTAATTCAACAAACACGAAAGATCCACAACCTGCCAGGCCTTCAGATATTAGGACAGAGTCCCTTGGAACACTACATAGATGCTAAACCCATGTGACTGGTTCTAGAATTTCTCTGGACCAGATAGAGATTATCTTCACTTAATTATAAGTAGGCTTAGGCCTGGAGTTTGACAATCCTAACACTACGTCTGAAGTCCCAGTGGGTGGTCACCATACCTCTTGGCTCAATGGTCCAATGTACTAAAAGTTAAGTAGGTCACAATTTCCGAAACTTTTTCCTTCCAAAAATTTACATTTTCAAGCATCACTGCACTTCCAAGCTATTAAAACTTCAGTAACTGAAGATATAGGTCCAAAAAAGTCCATTTTGCCTTCTAAATCATACTGAACATTATATAAATTGAGGTTTTGCTAATTCTGTACATTTAAGTCTTGGTTAAAATAAACCAATTAAAATAATATCCCTAGAGGTCAATATACTTTGTTCACTGCTACACAGGGAATAGTTGGGAGAGGGAAAAAAAAAAAGGCAAGTTGAATAGGAACAAGGCCCCTACCCAAGTAATATGGCTCCCAAACAAGACAAGGATTTAGATAGAAGAAACACAGAGGGGTCGTTTCATCTGATATTTACCTATTTGAAGTGAAGTGAAGTTGCTCAGTCGTGTTCAACTCTTTACAATCCCATGGACTGTAACTTACCAGGCTCCACAGTCCATGGAATTTTCCAGGCAAGAGTATTATATTGACTTATTTACTGCGCTATTTAAATACTGTCAGATTTATCTAACACAGTTACGTAAATACAATGGCTTGGTCCCATGTGGGATTTTCTCAACCTGAGTGTAATGGGCAACATAACAAAAAGATCCACTTAGTTCTCTATGATCATAAAGGACCGGCCTCACATGCACATCAAGAGCAGGACACCAAGCGTGAAACTGAGACAGGCTGTGACCTGGGGCCCTTTGCTGCAACGCTTGCACCTGGACAATGTCTCCTCCAGCGACAGAATACAGAGAAACAATAAGGGACTAAAAACAATTGCATGCACGAGCAGTTGGGGCAAGTTCTGGACAACATGCTACCAAAAGATCAAAAAGAGCCCAGCTGCCACTTGTGAAGAGTCGGCAACAAAAACAGAATGTCAGGAGCAAAAGCAGGATACTTCGTATGTTCCCCGTATTCAACGTCATCAAAGGGAAGGGCAAACCATCTACGCCGCCCCTCCAGCCTGACCTCTGGACACACCCTGACCCTCACCCCACATAAGGAACAGCTCACCACGCCCCTCAGGAAGCACGCAAGGGGATCTGTTACTTGTTTTCGCTCCCCCCACTGCTGCAGCAGGGGCCCCAGTAATGTCTTGCCTGAATTTCGTAACTGGCCTCTTGTCAAGAAAGAACTTGGAGGTGGCCCAGTGAAAAGCCATTCAGAGAGCCAACCTGGATGCATTTGAAACAAGTGTCCCATACCAGTGTTCAGAGTCCACATCGCCCTGGTAAGGGCGTTCCTTATCATATCTGCTCATTGTTCTCTGACAAAGAGACCAACAGGGCCACTGTTTATAGACACTTTTTTTTCAAGGTTTTTATGTATTTGCACATCTGCTTTGCTGTCAGATGCCTGCCTCAAATACCACTCTGGTGACTGCATATTGGAGATCAAGTCATGATAAGGCACAGGGCTTCCTTGGTGGTTCAGAGGGTAGAGAATCTGCCTGCAATGTAGGAGACTCAGGTTCAACCCCTGGGTTGCAAAGACCCCCTGAAGAAGGGAATGGTAACCCACTCTAGTATTCTTGCTTAGAGAATTCCATGGACAGAGGAGCCTAGTAGGCTACAGTCCATGGGGACACAAAGAGTCAGACATGACCGAGCAAGTAAGGTTTTTACTTTTTTCATTTTCATGATAAGGCATAGCAAGGTCTATTGCAGAATCTATATCCTAATAATAGCTACATTTATTGAGTGCTTCCTCTGTGCCAGACATAGTGCTAAGTTCTGTCCCTATATATTCTTTCACTGAATCCTGAAAATGAAAGTGAAAGTCGCTCAGGCATGTCCAACTCTTTGAGACCCCATGGACTATACAGTCCATGGAATTCTCTAAGCCAGAATACTGGAGTGGTTAGCCTTTGCCTTCTCCAGAGGATCTTCCCAATCCAGGGATTGAACCCAGGTCTCCCCCACTGCAGGCAAATTCTTTACCAGCTGAGCCACAAGGGAACCCTCACTGAATCCTGGATTCACTGCAAATAAGGCACTTCATCCCTTTTTACAGGTGAGGATGCTGAGGCACACAATAGTTAAGAGAAGTGGCCAAGGTCATACATATGGTAATAGGAGAGGTAGGATTTGCACTCAGGTATGATGATGTTAAAAGCCTGCACTTTGTTCTGTAGCCTTACAAAACATCCAGTCTGTTTTGCCAGCACTGAAGAAACACGTGGAATATTCTACTATTCCCCACACACATTTCTTTGTGACATCTGAACTATACTAGATACCATTCCTTTTACCTGAAATAGTCACCCTAGACTTCCAGGTAAAGTTATTCCCAATGTATGTTTTGAGACACTGTCTATGGCTTCCTTCTCCTTCTTTCACGTAATCTTGAGACACATCCCGCTCCATTCAGCTGCAGTAATTCCACGGGCTTCCAAACCCTTTTGTATCCTCCCTGTATGCAAACTCAGAAAGTACATGCATTTCTTCCTTTTAGGTACTTAATGTCATGTTCAAAGACTGCATCCAAGCTTATATTCACACAATGTACACAATTAAGACTTTGGAAAGTCTTTTGCCCAACATGAGTTTTATTATTTGTGCATACTCAAGAGACACGAATCTGAAGCTCCAATACTTTGGCCACCTGATGCAGAGTGGACTCACTGGAAAAGACCCTGATGCTGGGAGAGATTGAGGGCAGGAGGAGAAGGGGGCAACAGAGGATGAGATAGTTGGATGGTATCACGGACTCAATGGACATGAGTTTGAGCAAACTATGGGAGATGGTGAAGGACAGAGAAGCCTGGTGTGCTGCAGTCCGTGGGGTCACAAAGAGTCGGACACAACTTAGCAACTGAACAGCAACCACAACTCAAGAGGAAGGCTTTGCTTTTGTTGTTGAAGATACACTTCTGTCTACCTACCTCTTCTCCGGACTACTTTAAATATATCTTTCTTATAGTATGCATCATGTTACAGTATCATTTACCTGCCTCCTTTACCAGACCAGACCATAAATTTCCTGGGAGCAGAAACTGGTTTTTTCACTCATGTATCCCCATAAGTTAGCATAATGAATTATGAGAATCAGATCAGTAATAACTATTTGGGAGATGAATGGATGGATGAAAGGAGGGGTGTATATAATACGAACTAATGGTAGCATATAATGATTAAAATGTAAAATATATCACATACATATATTGATAGAGCAGGAATGGCAACCCACTCCAGTATTCTTACCTCGAGGAATCCAATGGACAGATCAGCCAGATAGGCTACAGTCCATGGGGTCACAAAGAGTCAGATGCAACTGAGTGACTAAGTACATATGTATATTGAACCATTAGGTTGCACACCTGAGAATAATATAATGCTATATGTCATTTATACTACAGAGGACAAAATGGCTGGATGGCATCATCGACTCGATGGACGTGAGTTTGAGTGAACTCCGGGAGTTGGTGATGGACAGGGAGGCCTGGTGTGCTGCAATTCATGGGGTTGCAAGGAGTCAGACATGACTGAGCAACTAAACTGAACTGAACTGAACTGATATGTCATTTATATCTCAAGTTTAAAAAATTAAACTATGGAAAATTGTCTAAATTGCTTCAATCAATATGGAAAATTGTTAAAATACTTCATTGCTTCAACTTTTAAAAAGGCTTTATGTTCTTTAGTCTGTACATAACTCTTGGGAGGCACTGCAGGGTCTTCATTTTCCATACAAAGACACTGAAGATTAAGGAAGTTAAGGGATCCAGACGTGTAGAAGGAAGGTGAAAGAAGTGATGGGCTTCAATATCCTATCTTTAAACTATGAAAAAAAAATCATTAAGGATTAAGATTTTGGTAAAATAATGTGGGTTTTTTTTTTATATTTTTTGTAATGCAAAAATTGAACAGTTTTCGCTCTAAGTTGGATTTTTGAAGGGAAAGATCATTTTTTTAGATCTAAAACTACTTGCCTCTGTTAAGAGCCACACCTCCCACCGTCTACGTTTTTATGAGGAGAACACTGCATGTCATTATGGCTTCCCTTTTATAGCATGCTTCCAGGAACACCTCTGCTGTGAAACACATTTCTTTCCTCCTCAAATTCATTGAAACTTCCACCCTCTCTGTGGTATCCCAGAATACACAGTTTATACCTCCTTAAAGTAGGGACTCACTCGTGGGACCTGGGAGGCAGATGCAGTACAGCAGGAAATCTTAGATGGAAATTCTTGTGGAATTCAGCCTCAAGGCAAAGAGGTCAAGGTCTAGAAAGGTTACATCGTTCCCAGAGGTTGTTCACCTCTGGTACTGCCTACCTTCATTCTCACACACAATTCCTGGTATAAAGCTACATGACCCAAAAGTGCCTTGGTATGATAATCACATTTGAATAGACATATTTCTAACTGATTAATTAAAAACAACAGTAAACCATTCTTTGTGAGTTGAGAGCTTCAAGAAAACAAAAGACAAATTTTAGGTCTCCAAAGACTACATCGGGGGGCTCCTAAAGCAATGGTTTAACTCTACATATGAAACAGAAACTTCCTATGTCTCAGAAGAATAAGCAATGTAAGTCCTAATACCTCCACCTTTTATTTTGCTCTCTTATTCTATTTACAACCTGCCCTTGGTTTCTGTAAACATTACTAAAAGGATAATTAGAGCTACAGTTTATTTATTATGACCAGACATTGCCTAAAGCTCTAGTTCCAAAAAAAATGGAACCAGGTAATTCCATATGCTTAAGATTTCTTTTACTGCCATCTTCAACAAATAGAAAAATCTCAGACAGTAAAGTGTTTTTCCAGTGTCTGATACAAATTGAAGAGTTTCCAATCAGACATAAACATTTTGGAAGCCAGAGGGTAACAGACTGAATCCATCCATTAGAGTGTAGCCTGCACAAACACATCGTCCGAACCAACAGTCATCTGGGAGTTGTGTTGAGGAAATACGTTACCATGTTTTGGGCATCAATTACCCCCTGATAAATACTTTGTTGTTGTTGTTTTCAGCTGGATATAAAAATTTTAGAGCAATGTACTATCAAAAATAAATTCAGGCAACAGAATAGAATTTAAAAGCAATATTTTACTGATATGCTAAAGTAAAACAGAGTACTGAGGTACCATTCTCTCTATAATTAAAGACAAAAAATCCTTTTTATCTGGTAAGATAATGTATTAGGAGAATGAGGTAGTGACATGTGTTGTATGTTCGTCCAGCTTACTTTGTTTCCCTCCTGGAAACACAGCAAGACTATAATAGGAAGGAACCAACCTGACTCGACGTTAGAGCTGTTCCTTTTTAATCTCTGTGTTTTACTGCTTGTGTTCAGTCATGTTGGCTCTGAACCTTTTGTAAAGGAATGTTGCCTATAGCCTCAAATACACAAGGTAGCCTATTCTCAAGGCTCTGACCTTTAAGTACAAAGAGATATAAAATTTTACAGAACAGAGAATAACATTTGTTTTATTAGAGATGTACAGGAACAGTATGACCTGACCTATGTGGACAGCTGCATGAACAAAGGATTCCAATACCAAGAAGTTTGCAACAACTAACCACACCCCTCCCCATTCTTGTCTTTAAAAAGGCTTTCCTGAAACCATTTGAGGAGTTCAAGGATTGGGGGTCATAAACCACCCATCTTCTTGCATGGCCCTGCAATAAACCTTTCTCTTCTCCAGACTGGTATTTCGGTATTATTTGTCTTCACTGAGAATTGGGCACATGAACTTCTGTTCAGTAACAAGGCTACATTTCCCAGCCTCCTTTGCAGTTAAATTTAAGTACAGCCATGTGATCAAGTTCTGGCCAATGAAATGTAAACAAAGGTGCTTGAGGCCAGCTGGCAATATCTTTTCTTATTTTATGGCAACTTTGGAGGCCACATGTTGACCATGATGGACAAAGTCTGGGTTCCCGATGTCTAAATGACACCAGAACAGTTTCCCTCCCACCTCTCTGACTCTGACCATGATAGTCTATGATGTAACCAAATAATAAATTGTTCTATTAAATCGCTAATAGTTTAGCTGTTGTTTGTTACAATAGTTAGCAGCTTCTGACTAATGCAAACTTGAATTATCTGGGTGATTGGCACACCATGTTTATATAAACCTAGTCTAAATGAAACAAAGCAGAGCTTTCTTATTCCTTGAAAGAAATCATCTTGCCTTGGTTCTAAATTAAAAAAAATTTTTTTTCCTATGTTCTTATTGCAGTTATTCCTGTATTTCTTAACAAAGGCAAAAAGAAAGTGTAAAACTGAGATAAATACAAAAATAAGACCAACATTAGCCCATCTTTATACTTGGTTCAAATGTAATCAAAAGATAAATGGCTATATTAAGTCAATATTTTTGAACCATATTTTTTCTGATTATAAAAGGGATACAGTTTATTATAGAAAATAGAAAAAAATCCAAAAAAGCAGAAAAAAATAAACATCACTCATTATTGTACCACCCATTGGTAACTACTATTCACAGGTTTAAATAAACCATTTTAGTCTTTTCTCTGTGTATATGGGTGGGTGGGCAAATACATACTTAATTTCATAAATCTGCAATCATACAGTTTCAATGATTCCCTTTAAATATTTTTCAATATGTTAAGAACATTTTCACAACAACGTTTCTTCTACAACATACTTTTTAAAGCTGCATGTGAATACACTTCAGAAAATTTCATTTTGATGAATATGTGATTTCAGTTATTATTAGCAGAAGCAATACTAAAGTGGATCGATCTGTAGAGCATCTTGCTACCTCTCTAATTACATCTTTTTGATGAGTTTTTCACGCTGAAGTTTCTGACACAAATTGCCAAATTATCCTCCAAAAAGGTTGTACCAATTTATGTTCCTACCAGGTTTGTCGTGTTCTTCACATTGATCTCCTGACAGATCTATTCTTAAATATTATGCATACTTATTTGTGTCTGTTTATAATTATACTTTCCCACCTGATTCTTGCTGGCATATAAAAAAAGTTATAAATCACTTTTTTTCATTTACATTCTTAGGAATGGCATGGACATTGGATTCCACATAGAGTAGTGTCTCTAAGCTTAAATGATGGGAATGACTAAAAGAATAATCCTCATGAAATTATTATAGCCATTCATGAGATAATATATAGAAAGCATTCAGCATAATATCAAAGTTCCTAATAGTAATTAATGAAAATGATGCACAGACAGTGCACCCTAACACATTTCCAGAAATCCACATGTATAGATCAATGTCATAATCTGACATAAATTAAAGCTTGCTCACACTCATGATGGCAATGTGTTTGTGTGTGCTTAGTTGCTCAGTCATGTCCAACATTTAACTCCATGGACCGTAATCTGCCATGTTACTTTGCCCATGGGAATTTTCAGGCAAGAATACTAGAGTAGGTTGCCATTTCCTTCTCCAGGGGATCTTTTTGACCCAGGGATCAAACCCAAGTCTCTTATGTCTCCTGCATTGCAGGCAGACACTGAGCAAACATTTATTTACCACAAATTACCAGCCTAATTATTCCAAAATCACTGCAGATGGTGATTGCAGCCATGAAATTAAAAGACGCTGACTCCTTGGAAGGAAAGTTATGGGCCAACCTAGACAGCATATTAAAAAGCAGAGACATCATTTTGTCAACAAAGGTCTGTCTAGTGGTCATGTATGGATATGAGAGTTGGACTATAAATAAAGCTGACCGATGAAGAATTGACGCTTTTAAACTGTGGTGTTAGAGAAGACTCTTGAGAGTCCCTTGGACTGCAAGGAGATCCAACCAGTCCATCCTAAGAGATGGGCAGGGAGACCTGGCGTGCTGCGGTTCATGGGGTTGCAAAGAGTCGGACACAACTGAGCGACTGAACTGAACTAAACTGAATTATTTCTGCCTGACATCTCATCTTTACAGCTGTTTTTCTCTCTTAGAGTGGGTACGTTAATTGAAAGTCTTCTGAAATCCAATACAATCAACAAAACACTCTGTGATCTATTTAAGACTGGTTCTTTCCTCTCTATTTGACCATGAGTTAGGAAGATGAAACTAGTAGATTTCTGACTCCTACAGTATTTATTTCCTGGAATAGCTAACTGCTACAATTGTTCAGGTTGTGTATTGCACAAGGGCATCAAATCTAAGGAGCTATAATTCACAGCTCAGCCATCTTTTTTTATTGCAACTTCATTACCTCTAGAGATGAGTTATTAAAAAAAATTCCCCCAAAAAGGCATTGACATTTCTTTCTTCTGATGAACTTAATACTTAGAATAATTTTCTGACAACTAGAAGCAAAATGTTTCATGAAGAGTTATCTAATTAAAACACACATGAAGTCATCACACAGTAGTAGCCTTATCCTCAGAGGCCATGCTGCTGCTAAGTCACTTCAGTTGTGTCTGACTCTGTGTGACCCCATAGATGGCAGCCCACCAAGCTCCCCCATCCCTAGGATTCTCCAGGCAAGAACACTGGAGTGGGTTGCCATTTCCTTCCCCAACGCATGAAAGTGAAAAGTGAAAAGTGAAGTCACTCAGTTGTGTCCAACTCTCCGAGACCCCATGGACTGCAGTCTACGAGGCTCCTCTGTCCATGAGATTTTCCAGGCAAGAGTACTGGAGTGGGGTGCCATCACCTTCTCCCTCAGAGGGCATAGTAGTTTGCAAAAGTGAATATCCAAATTACTGGACAAAATTGCATGTAATTTTCAATTAAAACTTGTTTCCATCACGTCTTAGAAACATGTAGGCTTCCCTGATGACTCAGTAGTAAAGAATCCACCTGCAGGAGACGCAGGAGATGTGGGTTCAATCCCTCGGTTGGGAAGATCCCCTGGAGGAGGGCATGGAAATCCACCCAGTGTTCTTGCCTGCGAAATCCCACAACAGAGAGGTCTGATGGGCTATAGTCCATAGGGTCGCAAAGAGCCAAACGCAACTGAAGTGACTGAGCACACACGCACACGTAGAAATCTATATTGGTCATCCATCCTTCTGCTTCTCCAAGCAACTAATGAAAAGTCTGGACCATATGTTTAACATAAAAAATAGGCTTTCTTCCTTTGTCTCTCACTTTTATAAATGGTGTAAATATCTTTTACTCCATTTTCAGTTTTATCATCATCTCCTTTTTTCCCTCATGATTGAGTTGTTAGATGTGGTTGGTGAACTCTCATTCTATGGAAGACTACACAGTCCTCAAGACTTCATGAAAAACAGCCGTCAGTAAGTTGGACCCAACTAAAAATTTCATTCAGTGCTCAGCTGTTCAAGAGATATTGGCACTCTAGTATATACTGTCATTTTTTAAGGAAAAAATATCTTCTACAACCACATTCAGAAAGTAAGTTTTAGCTTTTGTATTTGTGCATGAGAAGAACACAACTCTGGGGAAAAAATGAAATCAGTGCAGTATCTTATTGATGTTTCTATTGCTTGTATTTCCCTTTTTTTTTTTTTTTTTTTTTTTGCCACACCACCCAGCTAGTGGGATCTTAGTTCCCTAACCAGGGATTGAACCACGGCCACCAGAGTGAATGTGCCAAGTCCTAGCCACTGGGCCACCAGAGAATTCCTCTATTCTCCAACTTTAATTAACATATATACAGTCCTCTAGAAAAGTCACCAGAATAATGTGTAACTTACTCAAAAAACAAAGTAGAAAACGATAATTAAAACTGTAATCTCATCTACAATAGAGATGGTAAGAAGCATGCCCTGGGCTGGCTAAAGTACAGTCCGTAGCAGTCTAGTCATTGTGAACGTTGCTTTCATCATTGGTATTTTATCAACTTTGGCCTTTAACTTTGGGCTTCCCTTGTGGCTCAGATGGTAAAGAACCTGCTTGCAATGCAACACAGGTTTGATCCCTGGGTCAGGAAGATCCCCTGCAGAAGGTCATAGCTACCCACTCCAGTACTCTTGCCTGGAGAATTTCGTGACAGAGGAGCCTGGCAGGCTACAGTCCATGAGATCACAAAGAGTCGGACCTGACTGAGAGGATAACACTTTCACTTTCTTTGGTATTTTATCAGCATTTAGTAAATGAAATGAAGTTTTCCTTTAATCCTGTCTTTCAGTGAGGATTGATGAAAAAATAACCAAGATTTTAAATTAAGCTGATCCAAAATAACTCAACTTCTGTAAACAGGTCAGGTACCTGTATTTTTTCTGTAGCTGCCTGTCCAATGTTGGTCAGATAACTAAGAGTCCAGAAATTGGTCAAAAATATTTCAGGTGGTCAGTTCTATGGTAATAAAGAACCCAAAGAAAAGAAGAGGGCCCTGCCCCATCCTAGTTTTCTCAATTCATAAAAATGAGAACTTAGAATAACTTTAAATGGAGTATAATCCATAAAAATGTTGAATCACTTGGTGGAAACTTGAAGCTAATATAATATTATATATCAACTATACTTTGATTTAAAAAAATAGGAAAATAGTTCAGGTAGAAGAACATTTTTTTTTAAATCTCAGGTGAAAAAAATGAGGAGTTAGAAGTCCAAAGCCATTTGTATCTGCCTGAAATTACATGATATCCAAATGCCCTTTTTCTCTTTGACATTAATATGCTCAAAGAAAGAGTTTGATTGTTTTCCTCTCAAAAGTTTCACAGGACAACTAACTCAGCTACATCACCTTGAAGATGTCCATGCTGCTGCTGCTGCTAAGTCGCTTCAGTAGTGTCCGACTCTGTGCGACCCCATAGACAGCAGCCCACCAGGCTCCCCTGTCCCTGGGATTCTCCAGGCAAGAACACTGGAGTGGGTTGCCATTTCCTTCTCCGATGCTAAGTGAAAGTGAAGTCGTTCAGTTGTGTCCGACTCTTCGAGACCCCATGGACTGCAGCCCACCAGGCTCCTCCATCCATGGGATTTTCCAGGCAAGAGTACTGCAGTGGGGTGCCATCGCCTTCTCTGGAAGATGTCCATAAATATGAACTATTGAGGCATATTTTCTTACATCTATAGATATTAGTAGGGAACCTAGATTTTTGTTGGTCTATATATGTCTCTCCATTTTCTGGGTTGAAGAATCAGGGATCTGAACTCCAGTATCACTAAAACTCAAGGAAAATCTTTCTGATTTCCATCCTGTAAACTCAAGAGCAATGCATCCATGCTTTATTTATCCCTGGAGAGAATTAATTTATTTTTTATTTCGTCTCCCTGTATTTGCTTTGGAGCTTTTCACATATGTTGCTGAAACTGACTAGAACTTGGCAGGGGGAAGACTGTAATGTGATGTATATCCCTTCAGCCTCCCTTGGCCAACTTGGGGAGGCTGTCAATGGAGGTCAAAGGATAGCTTTGTCTCCCATGCAAGGGCCAGAAGATGGATGAGAAACAAAGCCACGGTATGACATTTTTGACCAAAACACTGCAGCGAGGTCGGCACACTTGTTCCAGGTGAATAGTGTTCTTCATACTATCATCTTTCTTAGGAAAAAGCTAAAGAGGAAGGGGGGATAGGGCCAGAAGAGGGGTGGAAGAGGAGTACAAATTCAGAATTTGCTACTGTCCCTTTATTGCTCCCTATGAAAAAGAAAATGGTTAGTGTGATCGTTCAGAAAGTAAATCCACATGGTAGCCTGAGATATATATGCTGAGACATGCTGTTATACAAAGAAAATGTTTCTGACTTTGACCAATGACTTTTAATAAAATTCTCCCCAAACTAGGTTGTTCCCATGTCTTGGCCATTGTGAATGTAACAATGAACATGGGAATGTAAATAAATCCTCAAGATTCTGATTTCGATTCTTTTGGATAAATACTCAAAGTGGGATTGCTGATGTATGGGAATTCTATTTTTACTTTTTTTAGAAACTTCCATACTGTTTTCCATAGCAAGCTGCACTACTTCATATCTCAACAACACCGGGCCAGGTTCATATTTTTAAAATAACAGCCATCCTAAAGGTATAAAGTAGTAATTCATCATGGTTTTAACTTGCATTTCCTGAATAGATAAAGAAAATGTGATATATGTATCTATACTATATATGAGCTTCTCAAGCAGTGCTAGTATAAAGAGCCTGCCTGCCACTGCAAGAGACACACTGGAATATTATTTAGCCTTAAAAAAGAAGGAAACCCTGTGAAAAGAAGGTTAAACAGGGTTAAACCCTGTTAACCCTGTGTTAACATGGATGAACCTTAGGACATCATGCTAAATAGAATAAGCCAGCCAAAAAAAGATAAGTACTATATGATTACACTTAAATGGGGTATCTGTAAGAGTCAAACGTATAGAAGCAGAGAGTGGAATGGTGGTTACCAGGAGGTAGAAGGAAGAGAATATGGAGACTTGCTATTCAAAGGATATAAGGTTTCAGTTATGTAAGATGGTTAAGTTCCAAAGATCTGCTATACAACACAGTTCCTGTAATTAACAGTGCTGTCTAGTATACTTAAAAATTTGTTAAGAGGTAAGATCTCATATTAAGTGTTCTTCATGAGCGCTCAGTTGTGTCCAACTCACCGCGACCCCATGGAATGCAGCCCACCAGGCTCCTCTGTCTATGGGATTTTTCAGGCAAGAATACTAGAATGGGTTGCCATTTCCTCCTCCAGGGGATCTTCCTGGCCCAGGGATTGAACCCATGTCACCTGCGTCTCCTTGCATTGGAAGGTGGATTCTTTTACCACTGAGCCACCAGGGAAGCCCTAAGTGTTCTTACCACAATGAAAAAGAAAAGTCTCCCCAAACTTAAAAAAATAATTCATTGAGAAACAGATAAGGATCAAAACTCACACATTAAAAAAAAACTATTCACATATTCAATATCTCTTCTTTCCATAAATTTCTTGAGGACGGTAATTATATTTCATAACCATTAATCTACCTCAGAAACAATCATAAGGTACTGATGAGCTATAAATCTGACTTACTGTTATTGATGATGATAGGGAAATGATGATGAATCAGCCAACATGAAAGAAGCACTTTGTATTTTCATTTTCACCACAAGAACTTAACATGAGTGTTAAAAAGAGCTGCTTTTAAACTCAGGGACCATATTTAATTTGTGGATTTGCAATAAAAGAATTTAAAATGGCAGGTGAGGAGTGCTAGATCCGAGATTTTCCAGGTAGCACACTTAATGACAAGCTGCTCCTACTACATTCAGGATTTATCATGTGGAACATTGGCTCGGAGGCCATTCATGAGCTTTTCTCCTAGCTGAAAAACATTCGTTTCATCTTCTGTTTCAAATGCTTTTAAACAAGTGTTTTCCTTGGCCAACCCCTCATGAAGAGCAGTGCCCCACTTCATGGTGACCTATGGTTCTGCTTCTGTAACCAGAGCCTTAAGCAAGCAGCCTTCTCAGCACACAGATGATCTCTTTCAGGGCAAATCCAAGATGACATTTTTCACTGGGTAGGAGCGTTTCATCCTTCATGAGAAAGATTATCAGTCAAACTGCCTGAGATAGACACTAAACATCAGAAAAAAAAAATATTGTTTTGAAAAGCTTGAGTAAGATTTTACAAGAACACAGAAACAAAAGCCCTTGCTGCTGTATTCTAAACATGTAACCATATTTTCTGCTTCTCGAATTACAAAGTCTAATGAAAACCTTGGCATCAATATCTCGCTGCATTTTAAGGATCAGGAAGTGGGGTCAAGGAAGGACTTTAGTCCCATCAGATATGAGAAGAGAAAAATGAAGAAGAAAAATATCTCAGTCTTACCCCAGTTCGCTTGCAAACCAACCCCTTACTTAAAGAACATCTGTAAAGACGATTTAGTCTCACAGAAATGTAGACCTAGAAAGTGTCAGCCTTACTTTATTTTCAGTCTTATTTTAGGAAAAAGAAACCTTGAGGTTCAGTGAAGTTAGACTCCATGTTCAAGATCAATTAAAGAAACGAGGGATCTTGGATCTCCTGACTTTCTGCTTGCTCTCTTTACACAATATTGGCAAAAATTTTAACACAGTAAAAAGTATAACCTGAAGGATCACAGAGACACACATTATGGACATTTGAGGACTGTGAAAATAGCCATTGCATACCAATTTCCTATTCAGTGCAGGAAAATGAAGAAGAGTTAAGATTGTGACAGGGAAGAGAACCAAGGAAATAAAGAATGACCAAAGCATAGAAGAAACCTGAGGATAGGACTCAAAGCAGCCTGTAGGTTCAGGAGTGAATACTTCACGCATCAAAGAAGGACTGAAAGTAGACTGCTGGGTGGAGTTTGGTATTCTCAGAGAAGACTTCTCAGAGACAGGATGGATATTCTAGGAGGATGGGAACATCAGGTGATCAAACAGCAGGGCACTATCCTGGGGAAAGGTTAAGTAGGCTACTACTAGTAGGTAGTATTAGCCATACTACCTATTTTTTCCTTTCTTTCTTTTTCTTTTTCAATATGGCTAATCGGTCTTGCACAGAGGATGAGAATGGTAGAGTTGGTGATGCCATCCAACCAACCACCTCATCCTCTGTCATCCCCTTCTCCTCCTGCCTTCAATCTTTCCTAGCATTAGGGTCTTTTCAAATGAGTCAGTTCTTCACATCAGGTGGCCAAAGCATTGGAGTTTCAGCTTCAGCATCAGTTCTTCCAATGAATATTCAGGACTGATTTCCTTTAGGATGGACTGGTTGGCTCTCCTGCAGTCCAAGGGACTCTCAAGAGTCTTCTCCAACACCACAGTTCAAAAGCATCAGTTCTTCAGTGCTCAGCTTTCTTTATAGTCCAACTCAAACATCCATACATGACTACTGGAAAAACCATAGCTTTGACTATACGAACCTTTGTTTAAAAGTAAAGTAATGTCTCTGCTTTTTAATATGCTGTCTACATGTGTCATAACTTTTCTTCCAAGAAGCAAGCATCGTTTAATATAATGGCTGCAGTGACCATCTGCAGTGATTCTGGAGCCCCCAAAAAATATAGTCTTTCACTGTTTCCACTCTTTCCCCATCTATTTGCCATGAAGTGATGGAACCAGATGCCATGATCTCAGATTTTTGAATGTTGAGTTTTAAGCCAGCTTTTTGACTCTCATCTTTCACTTTCATCAAGAGGCTCTTTAGTTCCTCTTCACTTTCTGCCAGAAGGGTGGTGTCATCTTCATATCTGAGGTTATTGATATTTCTCCAGGAAATCTTGATTCCAGCTTGTGCTTCATCCATTCCAGCATTTTGCATGATGTTAAGTAAGTTAAATAAGCATGGTGACATGCTTATAAGTTAAATAAGCATGGTGACAATATACAGCCTTGACTTAATTCTTTTCCAATTTGGAACCAATCTATTGTTTCATGTCCAGTTCTAACTGTTGCTTCTTGACCTGCATACAGATTTCTCAGGAGGAGGTCAGGTGGTTTGGTATTTCCATCTCTTGAAGAATCTTCCACAGGTTGTTGTGATCCACATGGTCAAAGGCCGTGGCATAGTCAATGAAGCACAAGTAGCTGTTTTTCTGGAATTCTCTTGCTTTTTCAATGATCCAGCGGATGTTGGCAATTTGATCTCTGGTTCCTCTGCATTTTCTAAATCCAGCTTGAACATCTGGAAGTTCATGGTCCACGTACTGTTGAAGCCTGGCCTGGAGAATTTTAAGCATTATTTTGCTAGCATGTCAGATGAGTGCAATTATGTGGTAGGTAATTTGAGCATTATTGGCATTGCTTTTCTTTGGGATTGGAATGAAAACTGACCTTTTCCAGTCCTGTGGCTACTGCTGAGTTTTCCAAATTTGCTGGCATATTGAGTGTAGCACTTTCACAGCATCATCTTTCAGGATTTGAAATAGCTCAACTGGAATTCCATCACTTCCACTAGCTTTGTTCATAGTGATGCTTCCTAAGGCTCACTTGACTTTGCATTCCAGTCTGTCTGGCTCTGCTGCTGCTGCTGCTAAGTTGCTTCAGTCGTATCCGACTCTGTGCGACTCCATAGACGGCAGCTCACCAGGCTCCCTGTCCCTGGGATTCTCCAGGCAAGAACACTGGAGTGGGTTGCCATTTCCTTCTCCAATGCATGAAAGTGAAAAGTGAAAGTGAAGTCGCTCAGTCGTGTCCGACTCCTAGCGACCCCATGGACTGCAACCTACCAGGCCCCTCCGTCCATGGGATTTTCCAGGCAAAAGTACTGGAGTGGGTTGCCATTGCCTTCTCCGCTGTCTGGCTCTAGGTGAGTGATTACACCATCGTGATTATCTGGGTCATGAAGATCTTTTTTGTACAGTTCTGTGTATTTTTGCCACTTCTTCTTAATATCTTCTGCTTCTGTTAGGTCCATACCATATCGTTCCTTTATTGAGTCCATCTTTGCATGAAATGTTCCTTTGGTATCTCTAATTTTCTTGAAGAGATCTCTAGTATTTCCCATTCTACTGTTTTCCTCTATTCCTTTGCATTGATCACTAAGGAAGGCTTCCTTATCTCTCCTTGCTGTTTTTTGGACCTCTGCATTCAAATCTTTCCTTTTCTCTTTTGCCCTTTCACTACTCTTCTTTACATAGCTATTTGTAAGCCTCCTCAGACAGCTATTTTGCCTTTTTGCATTTCTTTTTCTTGGGGATGGTCTTGATCACTGCCTCCTGTACAATGTCACAAACCTCCATCCATAGTTCTTCAGGCACTCTATCAGATCGAATCCCTTGAATCTATTTGTTACTTCTACTGTATAATCGTAAGGGATTTGATTTAGGTCATACTTGAATGGTATAGTGGTTTTCCCTACTTTCTTCAATTTCAGTCTGAATTTGGCAATAAGGATTTCATGATCTGAGCCACAGTCAGCTCCCAGTCTTGTTTTTGCAGACTGTATAGAGCTTCTCCATCTTTGGCTGCAAAGAATATAATCAGTCTGATTTCAGTGTTGACCATCTGGTGATGTCCATCTGTAGAGTCTTCTCTTGTGTTGTTGGAAGAGGGTATTTGTTATGACCAGTGTGTTCTCTTGGCAAAACTCTGTTAGCCTTTGCCCTGCTTCATTCTGTACTCCAAGGCCAAATTTGCCTGTTACTCCAAGTATCTCTTGACTTCCTACTTTTGCATTCCAGTCCCCTGTAATGAAAAGGACATTTTTGGGGGGTATTAGTTCTATAAGGTCTTGTAGGTCATCATAGAACCATTCAACTTCAGATTCTTCAGCATTACTGATCAGGGCATAGACTTGGATTACTGTGATATTGAATGGTTTGCATTGGAAACAAACAGAGATCATTCTGTCATTTTTGAGATTGCATCCAAGTACTGCATTTTGGACTCTTTAGTTGACTATGATGGCTACTCCATTTCTTCTATGGGATTCTTGCCCACAGTAGTAGATACAATGGTCATCTGCATGAAATTCACACATTCCCATCCATTTGAGTTCACTGATTCCTAAAATGTCGATGTTCACTCTTGCCATCTCCTGTTTGACCACTTCCAATTTGCCTTGATTCATGGACGTAACATCAGAACAAGACCCAGTTTCCCCCTCAGTCAGTCTCTCCCATCAGGAGGCTTCCATAAGCCTCTTATCCTTCTCCATCAGAGGGCAGACAGACTGAAAACCACAGCTGCAGAAAACTAGCCAATCTGATCACACAAACCACAGCCTTGTCTAACTCAATGAAACTATGAGCCATGCCATGTAGGGCCACCCAAGATGGACAGGTCATGGTGAAGAGTTCTGACAAAACGTGATCCACTGGAGAAGGGAATGGCAGGCCACTTCAGTATTCTTGCCTTGAAAACCCCATGAACAGTATGAAAAGGCAAAAGATAGGACACTGAAAGAAAAACTCCCCAGGTCGGTTGGTGCCCAATATGCTACTGGAGATCCGTGGAGAACTGACTCCAGAAAGAATGAAGGGACAGAGCCAAAGCAAAAACAACACCCAGTTGTGGATGTGACTGGTGATGGAAGGTCTATGTGGAGCCATTTAATTCCAGATGGGAAGGACAGACCTAGGAAGTCAGAATGATAGAACATACAGATAATCAATCTTAAAGGAGTATATGACTTATGGAGAATACAACAGCCAGCTGGAAGCAGTGACATTTTTTGCAAATGACCCTGTCTCAGTAAGTGTTCCCTCGTGTTCTCAGTCATGTGATGCTACTACCATTCTAGACTCCATTTTAGGGACCAATTTCTAGCACAAGAAAGGCATGAAAAATAGTAAAGGAATAAATCAGTCGTGAACTTCTGTTTGATGCCAAAAATTTTAACCCAAGGAAGGAAGTGAACACTCACATGATAAAATGAATGGTTCTATTCAAAGCAAACAAAGGACATGCAGAATCCTTCCCATAGTGTCCTTAGCAAAATGAAAGACTGCTCAGGACCTACAGAATGGTCCTGAGACTTTCATAGACCAAGTGTTAGTAGGTGTTTAATCCTACTATACACAATGGTAGAAATGTAACCCCACTGAGAGAAGTAGGAGCAGAGTATACCACAGGACTAAGCAGCAAGCCTATTTCCTCCAAACAGATAATCTACACAAAACAATACCTTACATTTCAGATCCGTAAGTACATAAGATTTTTGGAGTTCTTATGCAAGTAATTGAAATGGTGAATGGAAGCAAATACATGGACTTCTCAGGCCTTTGCAGGCCAATGCGTGCATGCTAAGTCACCTTAGTCATGTCCGACCCTTTGCAACCCTATAGACTTTAGCCTGCCAGGCTCCTCTGTCCATGGGGACTCTCCAAGCAAGAGTACTGGAGTGGGTTGCCATGCCTTCCTCCAGGGGATCTTCCTGACCTAGGGGTTGAACCCATGTCTCCTGCAGCTCTTTGTACTGCAGCCAGATTCTTTACCACTGAGCCACCAGGGAAGCCCTTACAGGCCAATACTTTGATGCAAAATATCCAGAAAATTGAGATATGAGATTGCTTGTTGAGTTGTATACCTCCCTTTAATCATTTCGAGTAATGCCTAAATTCAGGAGAAAACCTTGCATATATAACATTTTTAACTATCAGGTGATACCCAAGATGGACAGGTCACGGTGAAGAGTTCTGACAAAACGTGATCCACTGGAGAAGGAAATGGCAACCCACTCCAGTGTTCTTGCCTCGAGAATCCCAGATACGGGGGAGCCTGGTGGGCTGCCGTCTTTGTGGTCGCACAGAGTCGGACACGACTGAAGTGACTTAGCAGCAGCAGCATAGCAAAAATACCTTCCATTATTATGTAAGTAATCTAAAACTTCACATTTTAAATACAAACTCTTTTTTTCATGGCGTTAACCTCCCATTCCAGGCACTGCAACCAATGCATTATTCATCTGACTGATGATGTAATGTGTGTTCCAAAATAAAAGCAATAGTCTGACCCAGTCTGCTGCAGTTCAAGGTGGTCTTGGGGGAAAGTCTGTTGACGTCAAGTTCATTCACATAGCAAAGACTCGAAACTGACATGGATGCAGTGATATGAAACCCAGGGGTCCTTCTGGAAGTCATCCTGGAATCGTAACAATCTATCCGAAAGAAATGCTCTGACAGTGTCAGAGCAAATAAAACCCTTCCAGTTAGCAAAGAAAACTTAACTCTTTCTGATAATATAGGGCAATACTAAAATCTCCCAGACATGGTCACGCATCAGTTACCTAGGCTTGATTAGCAAGTACATTTTTGTGGTCAAGAGAGATTGGGCTAAACTGTAACCCAATATTAGAGGGGAGACAGCAAGAGTTCTATTATAGCTCTGTAATCTGATAATTTGCCCCTTCCCTATCTTTTTTCAGGTAAAACCAAAGAAACTGTAATGGTAAACTGAAATTCCAAACCATGTGAGTCCTTATAGATCGGAGTTCTTCCCTTAAGTGATGGGACAGTTATCTTTCCAAAGAGAAACCTCAGACCCATTCTGGTTGGACTTTATACATACAACTCAACTACCTCTAAAGATATTTTCTCAAACAGACCAGTGTTTTAATGGTTTTCCTGAAAAACCTTGATTCACTTGCAACAAACTTTTGAGTTTGTTGGATTTGGTTCTTCTTAAAAACATCACAGGAAACTTCCTCATGTATTATTTTTTTCATTATGTAAGAGTTGATATCCAATAATATAGCTAAAACAACAGGAAACCAAATAAAGCATTCTATGAGCTATGTACCGATGTTCTGATAATCCCAAACCTCATTTACTTATCATTGATTCTGGAGTGACACCAGACACTGAAGTGGCTTACCCTGTGACGAGCTACGACTTGGGACTCTTTGCTACAGCGCTGCAATGCTTGTACCTGGATAATGTCTCCTCCAATAACAGAATACAAACAAATTCTAAGGGACTAAAAATAACTGAAAATCGCTCAGCCATGTCTGATTCTTTGCTACTCCATGGACTGCGGCTCATGACTCAATGGAAAAGACTCTGATGCTGGAAAGATTGAAGGCAGGAGGAGAAGAGGACGACCGAGGATGAGATAGTTGGATGGCATCACCGACTCAATAGACATGAGTTTGAGTAAGTTCCAGGAGTTGGTGAAGGATAGGGAAGCCTGGTGTGCTGCAGTCCATGGGATCGAAAAGAGTCAGACATGATTGACCAACTGAACTGAACTGAACTGGACTGCAGCTTGCCAGGCTCCTCTGCCCATGGAATTTTCCAGGCAAGAATACTAGAGCAGGTAGTCATTGCCTTCTCCTGGGGATCTTTGTGATCCAGGGATTGAACCGGGGTCTCCTACATTGCAGGCAGATTCTTTATCACTAGCACCATCTGGGACTCAATGGGCATGAGTCTGAACAAACTCCAGGAGATAAAGAAGGACAGAGAAGCTTGGCGTGCCTCAGTCCATGGGATTGCAGAGTCGGACATGACTTAGAGACTGAACAACAACAAAAATAACTTCTTGCGTGTACAATTGGGGCAAATTCTGGATAAGATACCAAAAGTACAAAAAAAACCACAACTGTCACTTCTGGAGAGGGAGGAGCAAAAACAGGGTATACTGTGCATGCCCCCTGCCCATGACGTCACCAAAGTGGTTGGCAAACCACCTAAGCCATCCCTCCAACCCAACCCTGGACACACCCCACTCCCACCCCATATAAGGAACCAGATCACCTTCCCTCTGGGAGCAAGCACTGGAACCTGTTATTCATTTTCGCTCCTTCCTTCAAACTTAGGGGCCCAGGAAAGCCTTGGTTGAATTTTGAGACTGGCCTGCTACAATTTCTATTGATTAGGAAGGACCAGAAGCCTGGTCAGTATTACCACCAATGCACATACGCATGCATGCATGCATGCTTAGTCACTCGGTCGTGTCTGACTCTGCAATCCCATGGAGTGTAACCCGCCAGGCTCCTCTGTCCATGGGGATTCTCCAGGCAAGAATACTGGAGTGGGTTGCAATTTTCTCCTCCAGGGGATCTTCCCAACCAGGGGATCGAACCCACATCTCCCACACTTCCTGCACTGGCAGGCGGATTCTTTACCACTGTACCACCTTTGGATGTATTACTACCAGCAGTGCTAATTCTAAACTGCAAGGCCGCTTCTCACAGTTCCACTTCAAAACTGAAGAAATGGTAGTTCCGAAAGACATCTGATATCACACAGTGAGCAAGTAGTGGAATTCATTTTGACTAACCTGCAGGACTCTTTAAAGCCTATATCTTAGTTCTTCCCTCTGTAACATTGCAATGCAATGAGACTGGTTTCCTCAGAGCACTAGACATATCCAAATACATGTCCTCACTTGCAAGGTAATTTGTTCAGGGAATCACATGCTTTTTCCAGTATGCTGCGAATTGATTCATATAGTTTTTGGACTTCTTCCTTTTGGAATTTCAGAGTTTAAAACATACGAAATGTAAGTGGCAATAAACCTCTGTTCTTTATAGATGTGTTTATTCAATGTTACTAAAAAATGAGGAGTCAAGATGCAGAAATAAAATGGATGATCAGGCTTGGGGATACAAAATGAAATGTACCCAAAGCACAAGGTTAATTTTCTTCTGTGGCACAGAGACTGAAGATAATTCCAAAGAGACCAAAAATTGTGTAAGCAGTGGTAACATGTTTGAATCACTGCACTTCCTACCATGTGACCACTCAGCAACCCACTCCAGTATTCTTGCCTAGAGAATCCCATGGACAGAGGAGCCTGTTGGGCTACAGTTCATAGGGTCCATAGGGTCACAGAGTCGGACATGACTGAAATGACCTAGCATGCATGCGTGCACTCCAAAGAGCAAAATTCTGAAGAACAATGGCTACTTAAAATTTTGTTTCTATGTTTCATGATCTATGATTACCATCAGTATGGTCACTAAGATCCATTCCAAAGCATTATTTTGGTAACTACGTGATTAATACTTCTAAAGTATTATAAACCATGAATGAGAATAAGGGTATTAATTTCAGTCGGATTATTGAGCATCTTTCTCCAATATCAATGAATTTTTAAAGTCCAAGGAAACTCTGTCCAGTATCCAATCAGCATTTCTCTCAAATTCTATTTGGATCATCTGGAAAATCTGGTAGAACATTCAAAAGAGGCTAAAAATAGCACTCAAATACATTTTCCAAAAATAGAAAGAAAAAGGACAGGTGGACAACTGGTAAGAATTAAATTTAGGAAAATAAATTACAAAATCAGTCTTGAATTTACCACTTCAGATTTTAAAAGACCTCCTAGAATGTTATTTCCAGCATAAAACCTCTCTATGAAAACAGAATCATTTTTAGAAACTAAATGAAAACACTTTTATATATCTAATTTTAAACAGGAAGAAAAAGAAATGTAATACTGGCCAAAAGTGTTTTAACCACATAAAATAAACTCTTAGGATATTTCAAAGAGTTAAAGCTCTTTAAAATAATACCTCTTTCAAGTAGTTTAAAGGCATTACTTGCTAATGTTCCTGGAAGAAGTCCATTTAGAGACATTAAGATGTCTTGAAATATCCCTCTTGCTGTATTTTTATATGGTCAAGTAATATATATAAAGACATAGGGACTAAATACGATGGTTTTCTCTTTCCCTAAAAGGTAGGGGAAATAAAAGTCCATCAATAAAGATCCTTGTCATTGACACAACCCAGAATTTAATCATGGCATGAAATCAGGGTTTTGTTTTTTTTTTCCTAAGTCCAAGATAATTTGTATAGCAAGTAATATTATTACAATTAGTAGCTCCCACCAACAGGGATAGTTTCAAACTTTCTATAAATGCATATGGCAAAAGAAACATTTGTTAACAAGATGCCTTGTTGACCCAAAGCACTAAAACATGCTTTAAAAGAGTTCTCTATTTCTCACTGTGTATGTCATTAACATACACATTAACAGAGTAGACCAAACCTTAAAGATGATCCTAGAAACCAAAGCGGGATCTTCACAGTGTGGAATGAACCAAATCATCTAAATATTTTTTTCGATTCCAGTTAGACACTAAGCTCTACCATGTACCACTGCCAACATAGCTCTGGAACTCTTGGCCTTTGCACCTACTGTGACTGCCGCAGGACACTGAACCTAGAAATGAATCACCCAGGAGCAGAGAGGGGAGTCCGTTTCATCTCAAACCCAGAGTTAGGAGCCTTTTAATCATGAGTCCTAAGATTAAAAATATTCATTAAACATAAGCAGATTTAAAAAAGAAAACAAACGAATTTGTGATGTTACATACTGCTTCTAACACAGCAGAGGATTAACTGAAAAAATATTGGTGAAACTTTCAGAAAAAATCCTCACTGCAGAGTGTGGTATTATTGATTTAACTGAAATGGATTATATTGGAGAAATGGGATCAGGGTTAGTGGAAACGAAAAGAGATTTAATGAAGGCGTTAACAGTGTGTTCTAGGAGACCATAGACCTGTATAGAAAAGCAGACAAAACAGTTCAGAGATCTATAGAAACCTTACGTTCTTTCCACCACAAAAGGCAGGGAGCAGAGAACACACTTGAAACTGTTGAAATGGAGCAAGGATAAACCTGAAATTGAACAAAACACCATGCATCACTCAGAGATGCCCTGGCTCTTGGAGGACCACCCCCCATCATGACAATAATGCAAAAAGATCTATGAAATGAAGTAAAATAGTAACTAAAAGAGAATTCAAAGAACCACTTTCCACTTAGATCCACCTTAGAGTAAGGTCAGAGGACGAGTTTGGGGAGAATTACATAACAGATAAAGGACAAGACAAAAAGGAACAGAGCTGTAAGTGTACAAAGGTGAGGAACTGTTTGAAAATTACAAATAAATTGTTTATTCCACTGACTCTGACTCTGGTCAGGGTACCTGATAAACTCGAGATCTGGATTATGCACTGTGTCTCCTGACCAGTGGGATGGCCCTGCTGCACTAAGGAAATCTTAGAGGAAGGAGCCAGGCGACCTAACACTCGGCACAAAAATGAATGTGAGCCACCACTTCTATTCAGGATTGTACTGGAGTCCCAGCCACTGCAAAAAGGCAAGGCAAACAAATAAAATACACACAAATCGAAAGAACTGAAATTGCATTTATTTACAGATGACACAATCATTTACATAGAAAATCCCAAAGAACTGATAAAAAATTATACAACTAACAAGTAATCCTAGTGAGTTTGCAGGATACAAACAATATGAGTCAATTGTTCTTCTGTATACTAGCAATGAACATGTGTGATTTTTCAAATTATATTTGTGTCATCAAGACCAGTAGTTAAAAATGTAAAGAAATGAATGACTTTCTCAACATAAGATTGCTTCCTAATAGTCAGATGAAGAAAATTACACAGTCTAGAAGCTTCAAGAAACTGTAGTTGTTCCATCCTGGAATGGCAAACTGCTTGAAAGGAGTTTGAAGCGAGAGAAGCAAGACTCTCAATCCTCAACAAAGCCACAATATGTCACAGGAAATGCTTCAAAGATAACAGAAAATGAAATCAGAAGCATCTAAAAAGTGTTGGGTTACACCACAAGGTCTACCAAATGGATATCAATGTGCTGTACGTTTAAGATTATGTAAAGGGTCTTCATGGACTATGAAGTATACACAGAATCCCTAACAACCTAACTTGGCTATGTCATAAATTTGATCTCAAGCAAATGTAGGGACAGTAATAAACAATTAGCAACTGTGCCGGTGTTCCTGTGTGTGTGTATGTGTGTGTGTATGTGTATTTATTTAAAATTTTTTTATTTTGTATTGGGGTATAGTTGATTAACAAAGTTGTGACAGTTTCAGGTGAACAGCAAAGGGGCTCAAGCCGTATACACACATGTATTCATCCACCCCCAACAGCCACTCGACCCTGAGCAGAGTTCCAGCTACTACACAGTAGATCCTTGTTGGTTATCCACTTCAAATACAGCTGTGTACACAGGCAATCATAAGTTCATTCTCTAAGTCTGTGAACCTCTTTTTGCTTTTTTTTAAGTTCATTTGGTACATTTATATAATAGAATATTACTCAGCCGCTAAAAAAGAGCAAAATAAGGCTATTTGCAGCAACATGGATGGACTTAGAGGTTGTCACACTGAGCTAAGTAAGTCAGACAGAGGAGAAATACCACATGACATCCCTTACATGTGGAATATAAAAAGAAATGATGCTATGTTTGTGTTTTCATAATTAAATGGGACTTTGGGGAAGTGAGCTGGATGGTTGCACATCCCTGAGGAAATCTACAAGAAAGTCTGAGCAGGTGCCTTTTTTCTCCCAATAAATTCATCAAGTCCCAGAATCCAAGACCTTTCTACTGAACTTCGATTTGTTTCAGTGATTGGTAATCATGGTGATTGTTCAGCTCCTTTGAGAACACTGAGAAAGTAAAAGAGTGAAAATGCAGGAAATGTGCTCTTCAGAGGGGATGAGATGAGTGGAGTCAAAGTGGTTCTATCAGAGCTTGGGGTAGGATGTTGAATCCCTGCCTGTTGGGGACCCTCTTGCCGAGGGAAGTGTGGCTCCAGGCTCAGGCAGCAAGAGCAGGGAAAGTACCTCTGCAACTACCACAGAACGTGCTATTGGGCGAAACTGTGAGGGTGGTACAGGATATTCACTAGCATGCATTTTTTCACAATCATTTTGATTACAGAAGCAATAGAGTCAGATGTGGGCTTCCCTGGTGGCCCAGATGGTAAAGAATCTGCCTGCAACGTGGGAGTTCCTGGGTTTGATCCCTGGCTTGGGAAGATCCCCTGGAGCAGAGTATGACAACCCACTTCAGTATTCCTGCCTGGAGAATCCCATTAGACAGAGGGGCCTGGCAGGCTGTAATCCATGGGGGTCACAAAGAGTCAGACACGACTGAGTGAATGAGCACGTAAGGTCAGATGTAAAGTACACAGAAGCATCTTAAGCTTCTCATTACTCCCTCACACATCCAACATCTACACAGTAGTAACCATTTGGTATGCATCTTCTTTAAAATATTACACACTACTCTTACAATATTTTTTTGGCTGTGCAGTATGTGGAATCTAGTCCCTTAACCAGGGATCAAACTTGGGCCCCCTGAATTGGGAGTGCAGAGTCTTATTCCCTGGACCACCAGGGAAGTCTCTACAATATTAATTTTTTATTAAATAAATTTACACATAATCTTTTATACTGGGTTAAGGTTTAATTTGACATTTTCATTTAAAAAATCTATCAGAAATAGTCTGACAAACTGATAGAGACAGACCCACTTAAAATAGTGCAGGAGAATTCCAGACTGAAGGATATAACCCTCCTTATACCATTATTCTCCTGATGATCACTTCAGTTGTTTCCAATTCTAAAGAAAGTTGTGAACTTTCTGGTTTGGATTTATGTGTGTCTGTGTTTGCCTGTCTTAGAAATTGAATGCTTCTGATTTTGAATAAATTTCTTTGAATGAAACTAATAGATCAATGTCTGTCCACATTTTCACTGTATAAAGTATTACCAGGTCACAAGGTTTCAAACCCATTGTATTCCTACCAACAGTTTATAAGAGTAGTAACACGTGTACACTTGTAGCAGATTCATGTTGATGTATGGCAAAACCAATACAATATTGTAAAGTAATTAGCCTCCAATTAAAATAAATAAATTAAAAATAAAATAAAATACCCCCCAAAAAAGAGTAGTTATTTTCCTACATTTTTACATGATCTGAATTCTAACCATATTTTAAGTTTAAACAAATGTGATGGTTGAAACTTGGGATTTTATTATTGTTTTCTGAATGATCTAGGAGGTTATGCAGCTTTTTATTTGCATTTTTTTCTTTAGTGGATTGCCTGTTTATGTCATTTGCATAGTTTTTCCTCTTTAGCTGTTCTGACCCTTTGTTTTCTGGATTGTAATCTTCTTCTCCCAGACTATCATTTGTCTTTTATCTTTTTATGGAAATGACAGTCATAATTCTTAGCAAACACAAGTCACTCCTCCTACTGTAAGCTTAAGAACAATTTTTTAAAGAGTGTTAGATCAATCACTAAAGTTCCCTGAAGAAACAAACAGTTGATCTCTGAGGCCACAAAGCCAGGGAAAATGTCCAAATTAAGGTGATGCATTGTTATACAGGCCTTTCAAGATGTCACTAGTAGCCAATGCAGGAGATATGAGAGACAGGGGTTAGATTCCTGGGTTAAGATCTGGTGCCATCTGAGGGCATGGCAACGCTCTCCAGTATTCTTGCCTGTAGACTCCCATAGACAGAAGAGCCTGGCAGGCTACAGTCCTTAGGGTTGCAAAGAGTCAGACATGACTAAAGTGACTTAGCACAGCACAGTGTTGTTAAAGGAGATACTCTGCTCTCTTCCAACTCTCAGTGTGCAGGATGTCACTGCCAACAGCTGGATGTTTCTCTGTTCACTTTCCACATAATTAATTCCATGAGGCACCTCCTTCTTCAAGTCCACCTTTTCTGAATCAGAAATTAGAATGAGTCCATCTGAATGGTGAGACCAGTCTCAACAGTAGCTGCAAGGGAGCCTGGGAAAGTGGATTTCTGGCTTCCAGTTTAGGAAGGCCAATTTATAAAACACCCCAAACACTTGAATGACATTCGAAAAGTTGGGAGCCAGTGAGAAAATAGTTAAAGTGTCCACTACATGCAGTCTTTGTGTCACATACACTTTCAAATTTCACAAAGTCAAGTATGTGATTGTTTCTTTCTATTTATGGTTTTGGTCTTGCTTTTAAAAAAATACCATCACCACAGGATGACTATACAAACATTCTCTTGTAATGTCTTACGAGATGGTTGTAGTACTATTTTATACCATTCAGACTTTTCTTTCATCTATGATTCGTGGTTATATGATGCAGTATGAATAAACTTGCAGTTTTTTTCAAAAGCACAGGCAGTTCTTTCAGTTTCATTAATTGAATGATACATAATTTATTCACTGATAAATAAATGCCATCTTTAATTATATGTTCAATGATTCCCATTCATTCTATAATATTGTTTGCTTATCACAATTCAGTACTATACTATTTTCTTTAAACTAGTCCTATATCTGGTTTTCATGTCTAGTAGAGAAAGCATCTTTGCCCCTGCTTCATTTCAAAATTTTCTTGGAAATTTTCATATGTTTATTCTTTCATATACACTTTAGAATCACTTAGGTGTTCCAAAAGAGGAAAAATTCTGATTGAGACTGCATAAAATTTACATATTAACTTCAGTAGAAGTGACATGTTTAAGATATTGTCTTCTTTTC
Source organism: Bubalus bubalis (assembly GCF_019923935.1). Taxonomy (NCBI): domain Eukaryota; kingdom Metazoa; phylum Chordata; class Mammalia; order Artiodactyla; family Bovidae; genus Bubalus; species Bubalus bubalis. Next base: position 57,358,719 of record NC_059175.1, read on the forward strand.
CAGAACATGGTCAGTCTTTCCCCTACTTGGGTTTTGTCCTATGTGTTTCAATGTAATTTTATAGTTCTCTTCATAGGGTCTTTCTCATTGAATTCATTCCTAGATATTTCACAGCCTTTTCTACACATGATTATGAATGGGATCGTTCTCATTTCCATTTTTATAAAGTCATTTTATTCTCTTTTTGTAACTGCATCTGATTCTACAATACATATGGTGTACCGTTGAGCCTTCATGTAAGTAATTCCCCGAGTGCTCAATATTGATACTTTAACATCAGACAAGTTTGAGGGGACACAAGATAATCTCCTAATTAAACCTGATTGTCTCATACACTAGGTTTATTGGGTTTTTTCAAATTGATACATTAGATATTCATTGTCTAGAGTTCATCGTTCCAAATTTTCTTTACAGTAATAACACCTAGACATGTAGATATATGCATCCTTACTGTTTACCAATATTATTCTGCAATTTGACATGAGATTCACATAAATCCATGCATTCAAAACTTCTCAAAGTTTATTTCTAACTAAACCTTTAGCAAACATTGTGAAATTATCTATTTTCTATATAGAACCTATAGATCCAGTTTCTATTATAAACCAAAGGGGTGGGCATATGAATAAAGGATGATATTTTTCTTTCTGTCAAACGTTCATAGTAATTTGAACAAAATGAGTATTACAAACACATCTTTATACAAAAAAGATTCTCAACCATAAAATTAGTGGCTACAACTGCACCAGGTTCTGGCTATAGGAACATACCTTGTTCCTATAACAGACAAGAAAACCTGAGACACAGTAACAGTATTACTGGCTGCAGCAGCAAACTGGTTCAAGTGATCCAAGTTTTCATCAAGGCTTTGTGAAATGATAGACTTGTAAGTCACTTACTTTCTCTTTATACAGTTCCTACATCTATAAAATGAGTGAGTCAAGCTGGAAGCAAGATTGCTGGGAGAAATATCAACAACTTCAGATATGCAGATGATACCACCCTAATGGCAGAAAACAAAGAGGAACTAAAGAACCTCTTGATGAAAGTGAAAGGAAAGAGTGAAAAAGTTGGCTTAAAACACAACATTCAAAAAACTAAGGTCATGGCATTCGGTCCCATCACATCATGGCAAGTAGGTGCAGAAACAGTGTCAGACTTTATTTTGGGGGGATGTAAAATCACTGCAGATGGTGGCTTCAGCCATGAAATTAAAAGACGCTTACTCCTTGGAAGAAAAGCTATGAAAAACTTAGACAGCATACTAAAAAACAGAGACATTACTTTGCCGACAAAGATCTGTCTAGTCAAAGTTATGGTTTTTCCAGTGGTTACGTATGGATGTGAGAGTTGGACCATAAAGAAAGCTGAGTACCAAAGAATTGATGCTTTTGAACTGTGGTGTTGGAGAAGACTCTTGAGAGTCCCTTGGACAGCCAATCAAACCAGTCAATCCTAAAGGAAATCAACCCTGAATACTCATTGGAAGAACTGATTCTGAAGCTGAAATTCCAATACTTCAGCACCTGATGTGAAGAACTGACTCATCTGAAAAGACGCTGATGCTGGGAAAGATTGAAGGCAGGAGGAGAAGGGGATGACAGAGGATGAGATGGCTGGATGGCCTCACCAACTCAATGGACATGAGTTTGAGCAAGCTCCAGGAGATAGTGAAGGACAGGGAAGCCTGGGGTGCTACAGTCCATGGGGTCACAAAGAGTCAGCTACAACTTACCAACTGAATAACAACAATAGGCCCTAGGGCTCTCTCTGTTTCATGTTTCAAGTCTCAAGTTTCAAAAGGGGGCCATGTGGTTCCCCCTAAGCCCACAGGAAATGGTCAACACTTCTGGATCCATGGACACAGAACTATTTCAGGGACGCTGAAATCACAACTTTCAATCAGACTAATCAACCAGAGGTTGCCAATAAAGACACTTTACTGTAGCCTCGAATTTTGCCTATGATAACTACCACACATATGGAAATAATGATTACTTTAATCAAAAGTTATATTTCTATATCAATTCTGATACTACAGAAAGAAACACAGCCTTTGCTTATTTCCTCACCTTGGATTAGTTGACACAGGATGTTCAAATGTAGCTTGGACAAAAGTATGTGCTCACAGCAGTAGCCCTCTTAATATAAGTCACACCAGGAATGTGGGTGTTTCTACACCTGCCACGGCAAAGTAGCCACATACCAGCTTATAGTAAGATCCACTTAAGTCAGATTTGGAGGAATTTTCTAGCATGTAAACACAAAAGTGAATATAAACAATGTTTAACATGTAGTTTATCTTCTAGAGACTTATAATTACAGAACCCACACATGTATATCTAAAGTAAAGCTTACAATGGAATCCTATTACATGATTTTTTCAAATCTAAAGTCAAATTTTAAGCCCTAGTCTTCTAAAATTTTTCACACAGAGAGAAGCCACCAAAAATCTTGGACAATACATCTTATAGTGTTTCAAGGAGCCAAGGCAGGCGTCTGTTTTGCTAATCAGGAAGTTTTCTGTCTGAGATTAGAGCTTTGGGGAATAGTTAGAGATTCTGAATCCTGTAAATAACCTTGAATCCTTCAAGCATTAAATTCAAGATAAAAATGAGCCATGAGTACTAGACATGAAGAATATTAAAAGAGGGAGATGGCTACCGAATATGCATCAGGCGTTCACACTGTAAGGAAGTTTATGGCTGATGGTAAGCAGCTTGCTAAAGAATCATTTTAGAGTTTTTGTTGTTTTAGAAATTTCCCTCATACATAGAGTTGTGGCAGATGATTTTCTTTTAATTTCATCCTTGCACAAATGGATTCCCAGGCTCCTTTCTCAATGATGTAAATGGGCCTAATTAAAAACCCTACCATTTACATATTAAGGTAACTATCTGTGAACTGCCAACTTCATCTGGCCTGATTTAGAGAACCATTCTGAGGGATTACAAGGAGTTATAGACCCCTGCCCTAGAGTAAAAATAAACCCTTCCCTAAGAAATGATTGGTTCCACAGTCTATGGGAACGAAAACCAGCTTACTTAAGTCTAATTAGTTCACCGCTTGCTGTGTTTGATGCACGTGAGGTACAAAGGCCACTTATATGACCTTATTCCCACGTGTTGACAGGTTCGGTGCAGCTAGATGATGTTCATAGGTTCTCCAAGTTTCAGTCAAAGCCACTGACTTCACTTGTCCTCAGTGTGTTGTTCATTCACAGAAACTTGGCCATTTACTGAAACGTGAAGTCAGTTTTCAGAAAACGAAGATCAGGGAATCTGGTTCCATCACTTCATGGGAAATAGATGGGGAAACAGTGCCAGACTTTATTTTGGGGGGCTCCAAAATCACTGCAGATGGTGACTGCAGCCATGAAATTATAAGACGCTTACTCCTTGGAAGGAAAGTTATAACCAACCTAGATAGCATATTGAAAAGCAGAGACATTACTTTGCCAACAAAGGTTTGTCTAGGCAAGGCTATGGTTTTCCCAGTGGTCATGTATAGATGTGAGAGTTGGACTGTGAAGAAAGCTGAGCGCCGAAGAATTGATGCTTTTGAACTGTGGTGTTGGAGAAGACTCTTGAGAGTCCCTTGGACTGCAAGAAGATCCAACCAGTCCATTCTGAAAGAGATCAGCCCTGGGATTTCTTTGGAAGGAATGATGCTAAAGCTGAAACTCCAGTACTTTGGCCACCTCACGTGAAGAACTGACTCATTGGAAAATACTCTGATGCTGGAAGGGATTAGGGGCAGGAGGAGAAGGGGACCATAGAGGATGAGATGGCTGGATGGCATCACCGACTTGATGCACATTGAGTTTGAGTTAACTCCAGGAGATGGTGATGGACAGGGAGGCCTTGGCATGCTGCGATTAATGGGGTCGCAAAGAGTCAGACAGGACTGAGCAACTGAACTGAAATGAAGTCAGTTTGGTCTCTCAAAGTCAGAACTGAAGGTCCACGTCATGTCTTGCAGCTTTTGTGCAGAACCCCCAAAAGAAAATTATTTCACTGTAGATAAACACAATGAGAATGAATGGATAAAACAAGTTTTTTCTTTTTTTTTTATTGCACTAACTTTTTGTACAAAAGGCGATATTCTTGAGAATTCTAAATTGCTTCATATTGCAACTTTTTTTTAATTGGAGGAAGATTAGTGTTGTGTTGGTTTCTGCCATATAACAATGCAAATCAGCTATAATTATACAGATATCACCTCCCTTTGAGCCCCCCTCCTGCCCACTCCAGTATTCTTGCCTGGAAAATCCCATGGACGGAGGAGTCTGGTAGACTGCAGACCATGGGGTTGTGAAGAGTTGGACACGACTGAGCGACTTCACTGTCACTTTTCCCTTTCATGCATTGGAGAAGGAAATGGCAGCCCACTCCAGTGTTCTTGCCTGAAGAATCCCAGGGACGGGGGAGCCTGGTGGGCCGCCGTCTATGGGGTCACACAGAGTCGGACACGACTGAAGTGACTTAGCAGCTGCAGCCTGTCCCTCTGTCTCACCCCTCTAGGTCATCACAGAGTGCCTGGCTAGGCTCCCTGTGTTACAAAGCAACTTCTTACCAGCCATCTATTACACACACAACAGTGTACATATGTCGATGATACTTCCTCTGCCCCACTCTCTCCCTCCCGCACTGTGTCCACAAGTCCACTCTCAATATCTGTGTCTCCATTCTTTCCTTGTAAATAGGTTTCTTTTTTTTTTTTTAATTTTATTTTTAAACTTTACATAATGTATTAGTTTTGCCAAATATCAAAATGAATTCGCCACAGGTATACATGTGTTCCCCATCCTGAGCCCTCCTCCCTCCTCCCTCCCCATTCCATCCCTCTGGGTAGTTTTCAACTCTTTTTGAATCAACCAAGAGCATTTTTGGCATAACTTCTTTAAATTCAACTCTGTTCCTCAAGAACCTAAGTAGTCTTACAATCCACTGTGCCAGATGGATGCGGAAAGGCAAAGTCACTTGGAAAATTTTGATAACCTTTCCATCCAGAAATATAACTCCTATCAGGGAAATCAGGCCTGTGGGTCAGAAGTCTTTTGACAGTGCAGTCTGAATAAAGGTTATCAGCAATTTCAGATAAACTGGAATTTAAATGAAATCTTAAGGCATAAATTACCAAATATGTAAAGAAGTAGGCTTATAAAATTGTTTATGAACCAGGAGTTGAGGTGTTGGCCCAAGACTCAAGTAACTTTATACTGTAGGGTGTATGAAAGAAAGGAGGAGAAAATATAAACCCAAAGGGAGTGGAGAAGCTACTGGAGAGAGTTTTGAGTACAGGTAGTCTCCAAGTATGGTGGCATTTACACGACTGGAAAACAGCTGATCAGAAGGTGGAAAACTCCTTAACTGCCAAGGCAATTATTGCTTCATAGAAACAGTCCCACATCTAGATCATGCAGAAAAACTTGCTAAGTTGAAGTACATGAGCTATCACTTTCCATCCTAGCCGTTTGATTGTGCAGCAGTTGCTTCTATCCTAACCAAAGAAATTAGAGAACATCAAAAGTGAATAAAAGAGGAGAGGGACTCAAAGACAAGGAATGAACAGATGAAAACAGAAACACAGGTACAAGCATGGGGTGGACAGAGCAGGCTGCAAAAAGAAAAGAGAGATTCACAGATAAGTCAGATATGAAGAGAAGATGATAGGCAAGAGAGCTTATATATAACACAGAAAAATAAAGAAAGCATATGCAAAATTTCATCCCCAATGATTTGCAAAACAAAAATCCAGGTCTGTGTTAGGTCTTAAGTATCAAACACAAAAGAAAATTTAAGCTGCAGAGACTTTAATCTTTCTCTACTTAAAGATTTGCATGGATCCAGAACATTCCAGGGCAAGTTAGCAAACTAGTGTTTTATCACAACATGTCCTTAAAAGTTGACCACAGCCATGTCAGAGGCGAGACCCAGGCAGACTTTGGAGCCACTATCAGGAAAAAGATTTAGCAACTGATGAAGGTCAAGTTTGGGGGTGAAACACAATGAGTAATGAGAGCATTTTAAGTTCAAAGAGTGAAATAGTGTGGTAAACGTTAGACAGTGAGGCAAAAGTACACTGTTATGCAGGTGCCAGAGCTGATGAGGGGAGATAGGAGATAACTGCATAGCCCAAGGAGGAGAGAGAGCACAGCCACAGTGGGGAGGAATCCAGTAGCACCCAATACTCAAAACCAGAAAGAGACAGAGAAGAGCAACATTGTAAGAAAGCACACACTGCTATATTTAAAAAGATAGCAGTTCTAATGAGATGGATGAAACTGGAGCTGATTATACAGAGTGAAGTAAGCCATAAAGAAAAACACCAATACAGTATACTAACACATATATATGGAATTTAGAAAGATGGTAATGATAACCTTGTATGCGAGACAGCAAAAGAGACACAGATGTATAGAATAGTCTTTTGGACTCTGTGGGGGGAGGGATGATTTGGGAGAATGGCATTGAAATATGTATAATATCATATAAGAAACGAATTGCCAGTCCATATTCCATGCAGGATACAGGATGCTTGGGGCTGGTGCACTGGGATGACCCAGAGGGATGGTATGGGGAGGGAGGTGGGAGGGGGGTTCAGAATTGGGAACACGTGTACACCCGTGGCAGATTCATGTTGATGTATGGCAAAACCAATACAATATTGTAAAGTGATTAGCCTCTAATTAAAATAAATAAATTTAAATTTTAAAAAATTTATATTAAAAAAATAATAATAAAATAAATAAAAAATAAAAAGATAGCCAATAAGCGTATCTTGTACAGCACAGGGAACCTGGCTCAGTATTCTGTAATAAGCTGAATGGGAAAAGAATTTGAAAAAGAAAATAGATACAGGTACACGTATAACTGAATCCCTTTCCTGTATACCTGAAGCTGAACAGTGTTGTGTTCATCAACTATGTTCCAACGTAAGACTGAAAAAAAAAAAGAATGTATAGGAGACTTGTCTGGTGGTCCAGTGGTTAAGAATCTGCCTTCCAATGCAAGGGATGTGGGTTTGATACTTGGTCAGGGAACTAAGATCCCAAGGCTGCAGGGCAACTCCTAAGCCAGTGCACCGTAACAAGAGCCCATGCACTGGAACAGAGAGCTCGCCTGCCACAGTGAAGACCCAGTGCAGCCAAAATAAACAAACGAACAACAACAAAAATATGTACACAATTAAACTGGGGGAGAGGGTGAAGCAGGTCCCGTGGTTACCAGGTACCAGACACAATGCTGAGACAGGGGCTTATTGAAAGTGAAAGTGACCCTATGGACTGTGGTCCACCAGGCTCCTCTGTCCACAGAATTCTCCAGGCAAGAATATTGGAGTGGGTTGCTGTGCCCTCCTCCAGGGGATCTCCTGGAACCAGGTATTGAACCCAGGCCTCCTGCACTGCAGGCAGATATCTTTCCAGACCTTATTAAGTCTTGGAAAAGCCAAGGTAACTATGTTTCTCCTACGTGCTCTTCTTGTTTGGTCTGTTTGTTTTGTCAGTCTTAACTCTTACACTTTGATCTACAATCCATTTCGAGTTATTATTTGTATATAGTGTGAAGGAAGGTTCAGGATTAATTTTGTTGCACATGACTGTCCCATTATTCCAGCATCATTTGTTATAAAGATTATCTTTTTCCCATTGAATTAATTGGCCTGGTACATCTATCACAAATCAATTGTATAAGTCTGTTTCTAAACTTTTTTTCTATTCTACTGATGTATTTGTCTGTCTTTGCATAAATACACACTGTCTTGTTTCCTATAGCTCTAATGTCTTGGAATCAGGCAGCAGTCCACTTCTAAGGATGGGACACAGGTCAGAACCAGATAAAAATAGTTGTCATTTGGTAAAGAGGCCCAGAGAATTCTGCCGGAGCTCCTTAAATCTCTCCGCAAAAGTCAAGATTGGCCATGGATATCAAGTCAAGTTAATGCTACTGGGAGGACTAAAGCAGTCCCAACCACAAAGGAGAAGCACATAGAGAGATTACGAGGACCAAGAATAAATAGCCCATAAATATCTGACCTCAGACTCACAGACACAGACTGATATAATATTGAAATAACAAACTCAGCATCTTTTTCATGTAGTCCTGCCTAGATGCCATCCCAGCAGTCTACTGCAGTTGTACCTCTGTGAGATAAATATCTAAAACCCAAGCCATGAGAACACCCCTGGGTGTCTTCACACTACCAGAAATAATTAAACTTACCTAAGCACAGAAACAGGGGAGCTGAGACAAGTTTAACCAGTTAACTTAGAGTTATCCTGCCAAAATGTGATAGCCTCTTTTCTTCTGTTTTATTCTCAGGACATTATAATATGAATTTTCCTTTGCTATTCTACTATTCCCTAGGTCTATGCATGGCTTTAATAACTATAAGACTTATCTATGTCAATAACTCGAACCAGTAATATTGTTGTTAAGCAACCAATAAGAAAGCTTTGTTAGATTTCCAATGTCAAAGTCTACAAACCCTGCAATAAAAAGAAAATAAGTATATCAGGAAAGGAAATGAAAATATGGCCACTTTCCTAAAGCATTAGAACAAATTTGGCTCCAAAAAAAAAATTGAAATTGGTTTGGCTGGGATTCTGATGAGCACAGTCTGAGACAATAAAACAGTTACGAAGTCTGAGTTCAAGTGGTCATTCCTCCATAGTTTCCAGGGAAGATCATTTCAGCTGGTGTTCATCTTTCTGTTCAACAGAAGTCTTCAACAGGGCATAAGGATAGAGGACGGGAGACATGGAAAATTACTGTGGCTAAGAGAGCCTGAATGGAAAAATAACCTTCACATAAATGCATGTGGAAGTTGGTAACAGAGCCCTTATCTTGCAGGAATATGGGCCCTTCCATTGGCCAGGTTTGAGCCATCCTGGGGCCTGATCCACTTGGCTCTGTGAATACTGAACAGTTCAAACTAGGCTTCAGCTCAGACAGGATAAAAACAATCACCACAGGAATGTTCCAGAAATTTTAAAATGTAGAAGAGAAAACCCTTCATGGCAAGCCCAAAGCCAGAGTCTGGTGCCCGTTCATCTATGTCTAGTTCCAGACCTCTTCATTTTCTGATCTCAGAAGGTTTTACACATACCCAATCACCTGGACTTAAAAAAAAAAAAATGTAGACTTAGTGATAAGGAAGTGGTGCCTTCATTCCCAATTCAGATGTAAAAACAAAGAGAAATAAAAACAGGACGCCCTGTTGAAGAAGATACCACATAGGATTCTACAAAACTAATCTCAATTTTTGGATGACAAATATTAGCGAAAATACACTTGAATGTATATTATAGTCAGATCGATGATCAATGTGTTCTAGACAAACTGAATTTAGTAGTAGGTGCAGACTTCCATGGTGGTCCACTGGCTAAGACTCTGTGCTGTCAATGCGGGGGGCATGGGCTCAACCCCTGGTCAGGGAACTAGATCCCACATGCCTCAACTAAGAGTTTACACATGGCAATTAAAGATCCCCACATGCTGCAATAGAGATTGAAGATCCTATAGCACTAAGATCTGGCATAGCAAAATAAATAAAGAAAGAAAGTTTAAAAAATAAATAAATTCAGTAGCAGGTAACAGTAGGAAAAGTAAGTATGCATTCAAGACATGGTAATTCTCCAGGCCAGAATACTGCATTGGGTAGCCTTTTCCTTCTCCACGAGATCTTCCCAACCCAGGGATCGAACCCAGGTGTCCCTCATTGTAGGTGGATTCTTTATCAGCTGAACCACAAGGGTAGCCCAGGAATACTGGAGTGGGTAGCCTATCCCTTCTCCAGTGGATCTTCCTAACCCCAGGAATTGAACCGGGGTGTCCTGCATTGCCGGTGGATTCTTTACCAATTGAGCTATCAGGGAAGCCCAATATTCATGTTCTTATTTCCTTTATAAAAATGTTCATTAAAAGTGTGTGCCGGTGGCAAGTGTTGAAAACATATTGTTGCACGCTGGTATTTTCAGCATCCACTCTATCCTCTAGGCTTTAGCGAGGCAGCATGCTGATTTCAAAGTGGTACAGAAACTCTCAGCTTCATGAGCTCAGGCAAAGTACTTCCATTTCTTATTCTAAGTATGAAAGTGAAAGTGTTAGTCACTCTGTCATGTCCGACTCTTTGCTACCTCATAGACTGTAGCCCGCCAGGCTCCTCTGTCCATGAAATTCTTCAGGCAAGAATACTGGAGTGGGTAGCCATTCCCTTCTCCAGGGATTGAACTTGGGTCTCCTGCATCACAGGTAGATCTTTACTGTTTGAGCCACCAGGGAGGCCCATTGTAAAACGGATGTACCATTGCCTACTTTAACCCAGATCTCCTGCATCACAGGTCGATTCTTTACTGTCTGAGCCACCAGGGAGACCCACTGTAAAATGGATGTACCAATGCCTACTTGGGCTGTGATAAAGTTGAAGAAATGCAATGTATATACAGTATTCAGTGAGGTGGCAAAATATGCCAATAAATATTAATGTTCCTCTATTCCCTCTTCCTATATCACTGGAACAAATTAAAATTGATTCAAATGTTTTCTTTTCAGGACTCTTACTGTTGCCTACTTTACCGTACTGAGAAGGAATAATCACTGAAGAGCAAACTATGTTTAACTCTCTACTCCAACCCCATATTCACTCTTAAATACTCCCTTTTCAGCACTCTGTTTTTCTAGCTTTTTAAACCCTAAGCCTTCTGGATTTTAGATTTATTGTGGGCTATCATTTGGATTTGGGACATAACATATTTACATGAGAAAGTATAAAAAATGGCCAGTTACCTCCCAGTATTGAGAGATAATGAGAAATAAAAAAGATAACTGCATAGGATAGTCAGAAGGCTTGGTGTCTAAGGCTCATGTTTAAGTCCATGGTGGAACACTTGCAGGTTTGATTATTTTTGAGTCTTAGTTCTCACATTGGAAATGTGGATAATCATTCTTGTCTTACCAAAATCATAAGAATTTGAAAGAATCAAGTGTAATTACTTGTGAAATTTCTTTATAAGTGCTAAATAAATCAATGATTGACACTTGTTTTTTCATTATAGGGGCTTCCCTGGTGGCTCAGAGAGTAGAGAATCTGCCAGTAATGTGGAAAACTTAGGTTAGATGCCTGGCAGGAAGATCCCCTGGAGAAGGCAATGGCTACCTGCTCCAGTATCCTTGCCTGGAGAATCCCATGGACAGGGAAGCCTGGTAGGCTACAATCAGGGGGTCACAGAGTCGGACATGACTGAGCAACTAACATTTTCACACACTTTATCATTACAAGATCAAATAGATAGATTGAAATTCTTATCTTCACTTTTGTCTTCTTGCTCCCATCCTGAAGCTGATCCAATCAAACTTAGTGCAGGACTTTCTAGACTCTGAGCTTACCAGAGTGGCATCAGAGAATCTTAAATGATCCTAAGTAACACTTGAAGACAAAACTAAATTAAGGGTTCTTCTGTGATTTGGACCAACATAGTGACTGCACATTATCTCTGCCCAATAAAGTTCCTCTAAATCTGATCTGAATCCTCAGTGAATAGTAGAATGAACCAGGTCATTTCAGGCTCCTGAGTTTCCTGAGCTTTCACTTGGTCATATATTCCCCAGGGGACTGTCCACTAGATGACCATAATGCAATCACATCTCTGAGACTCTGCATCTAAAATATCCATAACGTCTCAATGTGTGAGTGCTCGAGTTATCCATTAGTATCATAAAGTAACACACCATTAACATTAGACCAGAAAGAGAATTTTAGGGGATTGCAAAACAACAAGATAAGTTAAATCAACAATGTAGTGTTTAAACATGTCCAGCAATTCCAAGGCTCCAAAACAGCTGAAAACGATTTGAGGAATAAGATCAGCCAAGGAGAATGTTTAATTTCCATTAATGTAGGAGCATCTAATCAGATCTGCCATAGCCAAAGAGGCAGCATTTGAGACAGTTTTCAAGCCTGGTTGCAGCTGAACTTGGTGAAAATTATTTCTTGGCTTTGTTTCAATTTCTTCATTCTGGAGCCAGACTGTCTGGGTTCAATTCCTAAGTTGACCACTTACTAGCAGTAAAACCTTTGGCAAGATCCTTAACCTCCATCTCAGTTTCTTCACCTATAAAATGGGGTAATAATAAAGCTACCTCATTCAAGTATTGTAAGGATTAAATCGAAAGTAACTAGAATAATTGAGACACAAAGTAGTTATTTACCAAGTACTATTATTATTATAGTACTATCATAAGTCAAAAGTAACTTTATACATGATATTTATAGAGTAGCAAAGTGAGGCTTTCAATTTGTATAAGATGTGTTGTTGTTTAGTCACTAAGTCCTACCTGACTCTTTTCAAGCCCCATGCACTGCAGCGCCACCGCAGCAGCTCCAGGCTACCATGCCCATCAGCTTCCCCACGCAAGAACACTGAAGTGGGTTGCCATTTCTTTCTCCAGTGGGTCTTCCCAACCCAGGACTCGAACCTGCATCTCCTGCACTAGCAGGCAGATTCCTGACCACTGAGACACCAGGGAGGCGTGCACTATTATCCTCTTTGTATAAATGAAGAGAATACGTGTTACAGAGGTTGAATTCACAGCATTACCCAACAACTTAGTGGGTTAATCATGATTTCTACCAGTTCCCCTCCTCCCACCTCTACCCACCTGCTCCCAAGAATTTTAAAGTGTCTTCAAAACACAAATGAATGAAGCAATCACTGTGGGTGAGTGTTAGAACAGAGAAGAAGTTTGAAGCAAGCCAAACTTCCATGTTTGAAAAGAAGGCGAGGCAATCACATTGTCATTTCCAAGTGAACGATGAAGCCAAGTTGTTTTGTTATTGGACTGAACTTTCAATCTGTAAAGTTTCATATAGAATTGAACCAGATAAGCCCATTATAAAGAGGACAAAGAGCTATAAAGAGACCTTTTAAAAACAATCTAATGGTGGCAAAATGGGTGATGGGTGTAAGATTGAGTTATAAAATAAATCATGGAGATGCAATGTCAGCACAGGACTATAGTTAATAATCCTGTATTGTGTATTTGAAAGTTGCTAAGAGGGTACATCTTAAAAGTTTTCATCACACAAAAATATTGTAACCATGTAGCATAATGAATGTTAAGTAGGCTTATTATGGTGATCATTTTGCAAAGTGTACAACTACTGAATCATGACGTGCCACACCTGAAACAAATATAACGTTATATGTCAATTATATCTCAATTAAAAACAAACAAGAAAAAAAAAAAAACTAAGAAGCAGTGAGACAGCTTTCATACCATGTTGGTCCATACAAAAGGAAGGCATCGATGGATGTACAGATGTAACAATGAATATACATGGCGGTGAAATGGGAAGAAAGCAACAAAAACAGCAAATTGCTTTCCAAAATCAACCATCCACATAAATAAACCTGTCTAGATTGTGTTATCACTTTGTCCATGAAATGGCCGATGATCAGAGTAAGTCAATCTGTTGGTCTTTGGGGAAAGAACAAGGCAAATACAAAGTCCTAGGAGCACAAAGATCTGCAGTGAGCTTGTTGGCTTTCAGGATCTTTTGCTCGACCCCTACCCTGGGTCTATCTGAAGGCAAGGGCACTGGGACATGAGATGCTGTGTCACACAACCGGGGCACACCTGGGGGTCAGCTGCTCTCCTCCCTCCAGTGAAGGGAGGGAGGGGATTTCCTTCTTCCTGAGTTCACCAGATTCCCTATATCTGAAAACCATGGACTCAGGAGCATCTCAAAGATGTCGTTAATTCTGTGAAGATAGCATGTCTCATTAAGACATCAAGTTTCTTGCACATCTCTGATGAGCTAAAATGCAGTATCCTAAAGGAAATGTCAAACAGAAGTCATCTTGAGACCCACGGTGTGCTTCCTTAAAAATGAAGCATTACTCAAGTAGCCAAAAATGATGAATAAGTGTTCTGTCTGTCTCTCACTTTCTTTCTACTGATGTGGCAGGAAATCAGTCATTACCATCCTAACATCACTGCTCTAACATGTCCCACATAAGGGCAATAATGTAACTATTTTTAACTTCTTGCTCCAAATCATCAGAATAAATATCCATGCAGATGGATTTGAAGAGGCAAAAGGGCTCGCCATCCCTTTTAAAGAATGAAAGTACAAACTGTCAAAATTATGTTTAATTAAAAATCATTTATTTTGGTCTTATAGTAGAGGGAAACATTGGATCACACACATATTCATTTGGACAAAAATCCTTGTATTTGTCCAAATCCTTGATGTGGCCTCAAATCAAACCCAAGTAGGCGTGTCTACAGCCGAGAAACAGATCATCCTTCCAGAGACAATTACTGCTTCCAATCAAAACACTTGAGCATATCACATCAAATGGGTGTGAGGGAATTCTCCCTCTTCTTCAATCAAATCAGTCTTCATTTCTATCAACTGTATGTCACAGAGAAGCAAATGCCTCCTAATCTTTGAGCTCAGCCTTCAATTCTTTCTTGACCCAGGAAGATAAAACATGGTTTATCTTAATATTTTTAAGATGTTAGACCCTGTATCTACCCAGTCCTGGCTGCAATGCAAGAGGTAAGGAAAGTAAATAGGACAATGAGGTCTTCCCACATGGTTCCACCCAAGATCGGCTGCTCCATCTAAGATCTTTCTATATGTCTGCCTTTCACATGAGGAAGCCAGGGTGAATCTATTTTTTCTTTTTAGCAGGCATTGCAATAAGTTTCTGACCTACAAATACAAGTAGGATAGAAAAGGACGATGTGATTCTTGGCTAAATTTATTGGCCCCCCAAAATCAGAATTCATGCAAATCTCTAGCTAGATCTAGCTGGTTCATTTCTCCTAAAATATTTCATAAAGGGAAAAGATGAGGTTGGCCAGATCAATCATTCCAACATATAGCAATAGAAGCAGCTCCACGAGGAAGTCTGAGGGCTGGGACCCTTGCTGCTCAAGAGTTCATTTAGATTTATAAAACTTGAGCTCTCTTGGCATGCTTCATAAAAAATTATTACGTGAAAAATCTGGCCGCTCGCTGCATTATTCATTGCAGACCCTCTTAAACAAATAACTGTTAAACACATAAAAGCGTTCACGCATGAAGTGGGGAAAAGCAAATGAAATCTGCTAAACAAATTATAATTGAGATGAGTAAAATGGTCCTCAGGTCACGAGAAGAAAGGTAGAAAGTCATCAGAGTTTTGTGATTCATTTATGAAAAAGAGATTCAATCGTTCCTTTTTATTATTAAGTAAAATCACAAAATCAATTGAACGGGTGGGCAAGTGATCATTATGAGAAAGAAGAATGCCCATGATAGGGGATGTGTTAGATGAGCATCAGAGGAAGGACCTGAAATGGACCCCAACTCTCCTAGGACTTTCATGACCCCTGCTTCCTACAGAGAATCCTGTCAAGGACTGTCTTGTTCTAGGGGCCCTAAGGCTCACCTGGTGTGCTCCCCAGCAGCAACTGGGTCTAGAGCCAACCAGATTTCCTTTCATGTAGAACCACCTGAAAGGCTTAGTTAGCTCCCCCAGCACTTGAGAGTTTGGATTTAGGTAAGGAAGAGCAGGTTTCACAGACCATAACTTTTTACTTTCTAAATACCCCCCAATTCTTGGTCATGCCAACCACGTTGAGCTCATATGAATCAGAAATTGAGGGCCAGGCAGGATTGTCTCTCTATAGTTTTGAGTTAAGCAGGTGCACAAGCCCTGACATCTGTGACCCTCAGAGGCTGGTAAGCACCACAGCTTCTGCGTGTGGTACCCTGGAAGGATTAGACGTCCCGCCCCTCTCAGCATAGATTTGAGTGACTTTCTTTTACTTTGTGTAATGAACAGAAAGAATTGGAGAAACGTAAAAACTCATCCTTGTGTTAATTTTTCCATTCACCAGAAAATAAAAACAGCCTGGAGAAATGTGGAGTGATTGCTGGGTTAGGGTTGGGATAGGTCTCCAAAATCTCTTCTAAGCTATAAAATATCCATTATCGTAACTGCTCAGCTCATTGAAATCATGAGTCAGAAAGCAATACCCCTTCAAACTCTCATTAGATCCCCCAATATGCTGGAGGTCACGTTTACTGCTGCATTAGTCAGTGTTTAGTAGACAGACACAACCAATAGGAGATTATATATATAAATGGGTTCATTATGAGGAATTAGTTCAAGTGGTTATGGAGGCTGAGAGACCCCCAAGACCTGCAGTCAGAGAGTGGGGGCCCAGGAGGGCAGGTGGTAGAGCTCCAGGCTCAGACTGAAGGCCTGAGAACCAGAAGAGAGAATGGCGTAAGTGCCAGTCCAACTCCAAATCCTTAACCAAAGATGGGAGAAGACTGACATCCCAGCTTGAAGACATACAAGCAGAGAGAGAAAATCCTTTATACTCAAACTTTTATCCTAGCCAGACCTTTAATGGACTGGGTGAGTCCCACCAGTATTGGGGAAGACAAGCTGTTTCACTGGGTCCACAGACCTCAGTGTTCACCTCATCCAGGAACCCCCTCCCAGACACACCCAGAATCTGTTTAAGCAAACATCTGGGCCGTCTATGGTACAATCAGGTTGATGTGTGAAATGAACCATCACAACCAGAAGAGCAGTGATGACTGAAAGAGACACTTAACTCCCATTCCTCCCATTGCCCTAGGAAACAATGCCCATGCAACCAAAACTCCCTGTTTCTCTCTGCTGCCTCCCATGTTCAGACCTGGAGGAGGAGAAGTGAATTAACTGTAGAATCTGGCAGAAGGAACCAGGTGTGCAGGACTCTGCCCTGTCTGGGCCTTTCCCTTGAATGCACCTCAATGCAGAGTGAGCATACACCACCCTCAGCTCGAGCCCCATGGGGCAGTTCTGGGGGGATTAGCTCAATTCAAAGGGTCCCTAACACATTAACATTTGCTGCATCTTCTGGGAACCTAGAGAAACCGACTGTGGCTATCTAGAAATAAAACAATCCCTGGAGCATGTGGCAATTCTATAGGCGGGCTTGCCTTAAGTGGCTTGATCCCTGAGGTCTGCAGGCTCAGACCTCAAGGCCTCAGCAAGTGCCAGCCGTGGGAGCCTTTGCAATCTTCCCTGGAACATTCCAGCCCCAGCACATGAGACAGCTCCATCCTAAACAACACAGGCTCCACTTGCCCTGGTGGTAACACTGAGAACAGAGACCCGAGCAGACCAGTCCCCAAGACTTCTGTTATGGGTTAAACTGTGTCACCCTGAAAGATCTGCAGAAGTCCTAGGCCTATTACGTCAGTTGTTCAGTCAAGTCCCGTCTGACTTTTTGTGACCCCATGGACTGCAGCCAGGCTTCCCTGACCTTTACTATCTCTCCAAGTTTGCTCAAACTCCTGTCCATTATGTCAGAGTGTGGCCTTATTTGGAGTTGCAGGGTTGGGGGTGGTCACTGAAGACATAAGTAGTTAAGATGTAAGCTAATAAGTAGTTAAGTCATGCTGAAGTGGGTGGGTCCCTAATCCGTATAGAAGATGAGAAGAGACACAAAGACACACAAGCAAGAAGCAGGCAATGTGATGACAGAGGCAGAGACTGAGAGCCTGCAGCTGCTGGCCAGGGAACACCCAGAACTGCAAGGAAGGTTTTCTCCTACAGGTTTCAGAGCCAACACCCTGACTTCCAATGTCGAGCCTCCTGACCTGTGACACAATATACTTCTGCTGTTCTAAGTCAATCAGTTTGTGGTACTTTGCTTTGGTGGCCCTGGGAAATGATAAAGACTAGTATAACATCAATTCAACACCAAGTCCCAACCTCTAGACAAACACTAAGACATGAACTGAAGTTCTTCATGATGCCCTAAGATGCAATCCAAGGAAATAAGGCTTTCTGTAAATATCCTAAGATAAGTGCCCCCGCCCAACTAGGGGGGAAAAAGTGTTTCAGTGACCTTACACCAACAGGACTGAGCTGAGCAGACGCAGAATCCACTGACTCACTGTATCCGCTCCACTCCTGGCTTCAGATTGCTACTATTCACTGACTTAGTCTACTTCAACAGACACAAATCTGTAAATTATTAAGAATAATGACAATTGTTGATTAAGCATTTTCCTATGCCAGGCAGTGATTTAGCAGTCTTTACATATATTATAGTCTGATGCTTGCAAAAACTTGAGAGATCAACATTTCTATCTTCATTTTCTGGAATGAGAGACTGAGTTTTGTAGGTCCAATAAATCATGAAGCCTGATTTTGAAGCCAGGCCTGCCAGAAACACCAGCTCAGTCTTAGAAAAATTTCAGGACACGAAGAGCCAGATGGATTCCACAATTTGGAAATTTAAGGATACATCACAGCGCCAGAGACTAACAAAAATACAAGCCATCCTAATAATTATTCCCCAGATTGTTTCTTGAAACATGAGAGGTCGTCAATGATGAAAACACAAAACAGCACTCCTTACTGGACTATTTTCTGACTCTGCCAGGGAAACTAGCCTGGGTAGGGAATCAACCTTTGCTTTCTATAGCTCTGATGGTATGTTAAGGTTCAGAGCAGTAAAAATGTGAGCACCAGAGGACTGTTTTTATTCTAAATCTATTTTCTGGTATCACAGATATGGTATGACTTGCTACAAATGCAGTTGAAACACAGCTCCTGGAAGCTATAAACAAGTTGAACTGCAGACTGATGACTGGCAAGGACCAAGTGTGCAAACTGCTGGCTGAGCTGTTGCTAGGATTCTGCAACAGGTCATCATTGCCCTTGGGCAATGATCTGCAGCCAGGCTGGATGGTGAGACAGGTTGTCCAGCCCGCCTCAGCACCCCTGACACTACATGTACTCAACACTAGAATTACACACTCACTCTACAGCAGTGTTCACTCAAACTTTAATGTACATAGCAGTCACCCAGACAACTTGTTAGAATGCAGATCTGGCAGGTGTGGGGGAGCCTGAAATTCAGCATCTCCAACCAGCTCCTGGGGATGCGATGCTGCTGGCCCTGGATCCTACATTAATTAGCCTGGTGCTAGATGACCTATATTCACAACTCCCCCCACCTCCAATTACCACTTTGGGACCCTTCCCTTCAATGCAAAGCTTGGATCTAATATCAGGTCCTCTGTAAACTTCTGAAGACTGGCAGGCATGGCTTCTCCTTCCTCGGGGTCCACTATGGTTTCAAAGTAACCCATTTAAAAAAAAAAAAAAAAAAACTAGAGTTCTCCTTGGGCTTCTCTTGCAGCTCAATTGGTAAAAAACCTGCTTGCAGTGCAGGAGTCCACCTGCAGTGCAGGAGACCCAGGTTCGATTCCTGGGTTGGGAAGATCCCCTTGAGAAGGAAATGGCAACCCGCTCCAGCATTCTTGCCTGGGAAATCCCATGGACAGAGGAGCTGGCAGGCTACAGTCCATGGGGTTGCAAGTGTCAGATAGGACTTAGTGACTAACCACCAGAGTTCTCCTTAATTTTTTTGATTTGTCACAATGTACCTCTGGAGCACAAGGATGGCCTTTAACATGTCTTGTTCTCCTTAACACTCCTCAAAGGGTCTGTCACAGGATAGGTGGTAAACTGGGTTTGCCGGAAAAATAAAGTAGACTTAACATGCTGTGGTTTCAGGAGTTTACACTGTCCTCAATTTTCAAAATCAGATAATTGGTTTTATCTCCAGTTCTTTCAGACTCCTGTGTTGGGACTTGTTTGGGCTTGTTGACTTGTACTCATTTTAAAGATTCTTTTTAAACCATGCCATCACTTTATATGAGCGACAGTTTTAAATCAAAGAGCCCTACAACAAAGAAGGGAATCCAGAAAAAATATGCTTTAGTTCAAGGCACTGAATAGCTGTGTCACCTTGAACCCTCTCACTTCTAAGCTGGTTTTAATAATCAACAGAGCAGGATCCTGCGGGACATTCCTGGGCACAAACCACCCCGCTGCGTGTATCAGCCTCTAGTTTGTAGAAAAGCTTTAAGTCCTTAAGGCTCTCCCAAAGTTTCAAACAGCAAATTTAATCAGACAAGTGATAAAACACAGCAACAAAGGAAAACAGTCAAGCAAGACAAAATGGTGACGTTTAGCCATAAACAAAGTCAAGGACCATTAGTTTCTCCTCAAAGTCTATATGTAATATCTTGAACCATGTCCTTGAGTTGTTGATCAGGTACTAACCTGGCCATCGGGTAGATGAAGTTAACTGCTAACCACCCCAGGTAGACTCCAGACTGACTGGGACCAGAAGGTTGATGATGTTGACTCCCAAAACACCACCCAGTGACCTCACTTCCAACCAATCAGAATGTCCAGGAGCGGATCAGGCAAGCTGAGACCCTCTCCCTTACCACTGTTTGAGAAAAAAATCTCTCCTGAAAGCCACTGGGGCATCGGATCTTTTGAGCATGAGCTGCCCATTCTCCTTGTTTGGCCCGGCAATATCTGCTGTGTATTTTCCTTCATCACAACGCGGTGGCAAGAGATCCGTTTTCCTGCGGGTGGGATCAGCAGACCAGGCTTGGTACAGCCACAGTAACAGCCGCTGCCCCACTGATGCTGGAGGGGAAACAAGGTAATATATGTGATGCATTTAGAACCATGGTCAGCACATGGTGAGCACCGCGAGAAGGTTAGCTGTTGTCACCACTTATGCCTTTCGGTATTTATGGAAAACATGCTCCTTGCTACAGAAATAATTGAAGACCAGCATCTGTGCTTTCCCTCTGCAACTGGTTAAATGATACCATCTTCTGTCATGGCCCTTCTTTGACATGCTTCCCACACTTCATCTTCTCACATAACTTCAAACAACATACCCCTGAGTAGTTCTCTGCTTTTTCATTCTTGTCTGTCTCTGCTCATTTGTGATGCTCCTCCTACTGACACAATTCCTGAAGCTTTGTACTACTTTTCCCTTGATTCTGCACCTGTCTTTATCCCTTTTATAAGAGCTTTAAAAATCTAAGCTCATAAGAGATCCATTCACACTGGCTCCAATTTCTGTTCACTGGAAATAGCCTCAATTATGTGATCAGAATTTCATTCTTTATTCTATTTCTTATTTTATAATCTTCCCCATCATTACTTTTTCTAATCTCCAAGGGATAAAACTTTCACCAGCATGTCTAAATGTATCACATGGTCTTTATTAGCAGAATGAGAATAAAGCATTTGAGGAGCGGGGTGACCCATCACGTCTATCTTTTCTGTCTGACAAGATCAAAGACTGTGTCATTTATGCATTCAGTATGTGCAATAATGAACCATTTCTGCTCCTTTATCCTTCTATCATGAGGAAAATGTACCATTTCTAGTTTCAAATATAGGGATTTCTTATCACACCATTTTAAATTGTATTTCTCCCTATTCTTTCTGTTGGATTTGTTACTTTTGAAAAAAAAAATAGAAGTATATTTCATCCTACCAAGTTTAAAGACATCAAAACTGAAAATCATAAAGATACGTTGCTATATAATCAATGCAAGGAAAAGCACTGTAGAACACCCATCAAGAACCATATATTCAAAGGGAAGGTTTTAACCTAACTTCAAAAGACCGGAAAAATGAATTTATATGTTCTGAGTTAAAAGAAAACATTTATAGCCTACATATTAATTTTTAAGTGAGTCCCTGTTTTAATCTATTTTTTCTAATACTTGTCAACCACAAATTGGCTTCTGCCACCATGAGCAAAAAGTTTTGCCTGATCAATGCAACCAGAGAACACTTAATTCTAAAATGCAAATATGAGACATATGACAAATAAATATTAACAAGATTTAATGAAAGAGCACAATATCAGGGGTCTTAACAGACTGTTAAGAGTGCTACATCCAGATCTTCAGCTGTCACATGTTAAATGAGCAAATGAGAATAAATTTGACCTCCATTGCAGTCTAAGACAGAGAAGGCAATGGCACCCCACTCCAGTACTCTTGCCTGGAAAATCCCATGGATGGAGGAGCCTGGTGGGCTACAGTCCATGGGGTCACTAAGAGTCAGACACGACTGAGCGACTTCACTTTCACTTTTCACTTTCACGTATTGGAGAAGGAAATGGCAACCCACTCCAGTATTCTTGCCTGGAGAATCCCAGGGACAGGGGAGCCTCATGGGCTGCCATCTATGGGGTCGCATAGAGTCAGACACGACTGAAGCGACTTAGCAGCAGCAGCAGCCGCAGTCTAAGAATACCAGCATGTGTAGCTGTAGGCATTCCTTTTCCATAAGAAAAGTCCAGGGCACCCAGGGGTGACACAAAGGAAAAATACAATGTGTGTTAAAGTAAGATATTGTGCTCTAGAAAAGGTGCTTCTCAACCTAGGAGTTAGAAAGGACCAGTATTCTTCCAGCTTTGAAATTCATACTAATACTTCATAAAATGCAACAAAAATGAAGAGAAACATAAAAGTCTTCTTTCTTAAGGCAGACATACAAATTACAAGTTCATGCTCATCCCTTTGGATGTCACAGCATGTTAAGTTGCTCCAAAAGACTCTAATCATTCTTGATTCCTATATTTAGCTTGATAGAAGCAGATGGTTCACAGAATACCACTGACAACACTTTGATTATCACTCTTCTGTCATAAGGTACTAAGGAAAAATGTGAGTGAAAATGGATCAGAACTATACTAATCTCAAGTACTATTATTTCTTGCCTGGTCCACAATTGACATCTAATGGGCTTCCCTCATTGCCCATTCCCAGGGTCACACAGCAGCCACAGGAGGTCTGTCTCTGTTTATGGTCCTCAAGAGCTCCTCCTTGCTCTTAGAATATAATCTACTCATGGCAAGATCCTACAAAGGCTGGCTGTGACTACTTGCCCAATGTCATCCCTTCTCCCCATTGCCATTATCCTGCAAATACACATGGCCTATTGCTCAGAAAAACCCTAAGCTTCTTCCAGGTCCAGGGTCTTCTCAGGAGTTGGTCTCTCTTCATGTACTCATGCACAACCACCCATCCATCCTAAAGATTAAAAACGGCTGCAAATACATCAACCTTCATCCCACAGAGTAGAGTCAATACACCTACCTTCAAATCCAGATGACTATAACCACTGCAACTCACAGAAAATGGCAGAAGTAATGCTGTGTCAATTTCTGAACCCAGAACTTAAGAAACTAGCAGCTTCCACTTCCTGTCTCTTGACTCTTTTTAGAACCCCCATATAAGGAGTCTGATTACCTTGAAACCATCCTGCTAAAGAGGTCACCTGTATGCTCTCCAGTGACAGACTAGCCATCCTAGGCAAGGTTGGGGCACACGTTCTTTACCATCTAGAACAGCCTATTCACTAGCTGAATACCACCAGTGACCTCAGTCCATGCCACAGGCAGCAAAACAATTACAGTTAAGCTCCATCCAAATATTTGACTGGGGAAAAAAAATGTGAAATATATTACAGTGGTTGTTTGAAGTAACTGAATGTAAAAGCAGAATGATGACTTCCCCAAAGATTCCCACATCCTAATTCCCAGAATACTGAACATATTACTTTACATGGTAAGGGGAACTTTACAGATGTGATTAAGATATAGAGATGGTAAGATTATCCTGGTTTACCCGGTGGGCCCAAAGTCATCTCAAAGATCCTTACAAGAGAAAAGCAGAAGGATCAGAGTCAAAGAGAGACAAAGGGAAATATGAAGATGTTATGATGCTGGGTTGAAGGATGAAGGAAGAGGCCATAAACCAATCTGGGAAAAGCCAGGAATGGACTCTCCTCTAGAGATTCCAGAAGAAATACAGTCCTGCCAACAGCTAGATTTTAGTCCTGTGAGATTCATGTAGGGTTTCTGACCTCCAGGATTGTAAGAAGGTAGGTTTTTGTGGTATTAAGCCACTAAATTAGTGGTGATTTGCTA
Source organism: Bubalus bubalis (assembly GCF_019923935.1). Classification (NCBI taxonomy): domain Eukaryota; kingdom Metazoa; phylum Chordata; class Mammalia; order Artiodactyla; family Bovidae; genus Bubalus; species Bubalus bubalis. The sequence goes on from NC_059175.1 coordinate 57,382,553, forward strand.
CAGGGGCAACAGAAAACAAATACATTAATTACTAGGGTAATTTATTACATAATAATGGGCAACCAGAAGACAGTCCTCCCTGCCACTACATCTCCCAACCCCACATACCTGCATTCACACAAATCTTCGTTCTTGTTCAGTTGCTCAGTCATATCTGACTCTCTGTGACCGGATGGACTGCAGCACTCTAGGCTTCCCTGTCCTTCACTATCTCCCAGGAGCTTGCTTGCTCAAACTCATGTTCATGAGTCAATGGTGCTATATAAACATTTCATCCTCTGCCGCCTTCTTTTCCTTTTGCCTTCAATCTTTCCCAGCATCAGGGTCTTTTCCTATGAGTTGGCTCTTCACATCAGGTGGCTAAAGTACTGGAGCTTCAGCTTTAGGATCAGTCCTTCCAATGAATATTCAGGGTTGATTTCCTTTAGGATTAACTGGTTTGATCTCCTTGCTGTCCAAGGGACTCCCAAGAGTCTTCTCCAGCACTACAATTCTTGACCTTGCTTATTTCTGTTCATTATTCAGAAAAAGAAGAAAGTGAACTCACTCAGTCATGTCTGACTCTGCAACCCCATGGACTGTAGTTGGCCAGGCTCCTCTGTCCATGGAATTCTCCAGGCTAGAATACTGGAGTGTGTTTCCATTTCCTTCTTCAGGGGATCTTCCCAACCCAGGGATCAAACCCAGGTCTCTTGCATTACAGGCAGACTCCTTACCGTCTGAGCCACCAGGGAAGTCATTTTTCAGAACCTTGGCTTAAATGTTTACTTATAGGAATGTATTAAAGAATGTACTCTCAGCATGTAATTCGTTTGTAAGATTATACAATATCTAGGTCCCTACACGATGAAAAGTTTCAGAAGGTGAAGTCATTTTGGTCTATCTGACTCACCAAGGAGTCCCCATTCCACACTTGCAATACTCAGCATTTAGTAAAGATTCAATGTAAATGAACACAGATGAATTAGAACATAGGTAATACACTGGAACTGTAGTTTGTAAATGTATATAAAGAAGACAAACTGTGTTAGAAGTATGTTCAACTAACGAAAATAAAGTTTTAACAATACAAAAATTTTCTGAAAACTAATTATAAAAAGCCCATGAAAGCAAGTGATGGCTGCCTAGATGAGGTTGAATGCATATTTGAGGATCAGGTATGAAAAACAGCAAGGTTGACCTTTATCCAAAAATATTAATCAGAGAGAAAAAAAAATAGTTGAATTTTTGGTCATATCACATTCAATAAAATTAAAAAAAAAAAAAAAAAAACGACCAGACATTCTCACCCTTAAAAAAAATTAAATTGAAATTTCTACAAATTGCCTTTTTAACATGGGAAGTTGGACAATACTGAAAAATACCAAAAAACTATAGTCATCCCTCAGTATCTATAGAAAACTAGTTTCAAAAGTCCCTACATATACTAAAATTTATGGATGCTCATGTCCTTTATATTAAATGGCCTGGTATACAATCTGTAATTTTCAGAGATAGCCATTGATAACATCTTGAAATGTGTCCCCTCAGTCTTTTTTTTCCTCTTTGAATATAATCTTATGCACAACTGGGATCACACAAGAAATGTTGCTTCAAATTCTGCATTTGTCATATTTTTCTATATTGCTAAACTTTGCTAACATGTTTTAATAGCTAAATAGGAATTTGATATACAGTGCCTCAATTAAATATGTTTCCAACATTTTTATATTATAAACATTAAGAAGCATATAACTACAAACAAAACTATAACTACAAACAAAACTAAGATTTGTAAGGTAATTTCCTAGTGTGAAATTCTTAGATCAAAGTATGTCTATACTTTTACGGCTCTTGATTCCCATGGATCAGTGTTTTCTGATTGTGAGGTATAATAAAAGAAGTTTGAGAAATAAAACATGCTATTTAAAGATTAACAACATAGACTAAAGCATCAAAGGCTCCGAGAAGTCCAGCAATAAAAAAGAAACCTGTGTTAGCTTAACGGAAAGATAAATATTTTTAACGACATAAAGACATTTTCTTCCCCATACAGCACGCACTAACCCATGAATGTGCTGGTGGTCTTCTTAAGCTTTATAACTTCTGTTTTCATGCTTTCAAAGGTTCTTCTACCCCAAGATCATAAAATAAGTCATCTATATATAATTTGAACATTTAAATCTTTCATCCATCAAGAATTTATTTTGGCAACAAGAACTTCCACGCTCCTTTTTTAAAAAACGAGAAGCTGATCTTCCTATTAGGATATATTGACAAGGTGTATCTCCTTATCCATGTATTAATATAATGCCATCTTTATCATACCCTAAATTGCCATAGGTGATGCTAGTGGTAAAGAATCCATCTGCCAATGTAGGTGATGCAAGAGACATGGGTTCAATCCCTGCGCTGAGATCCCCTGGAGTAGGAAATGGAAACCCGCTCCAGTATTCTTGCCTAGAAAATCTCATGGACAAAGGAGTTTGGCAGGCAGGCTACTGTCCATGGCGTTGCAAGGACTCAGACACAACTAGGTGACTAACACTACTACCCTGAGCTCTCTGTTCCATTACACCGAGCTCTATCACACCACACTTCTTAACTATTTATAAATGTATAATATATTTTCATAACACTAAGGAAATATGCTTTCATTACTCGTTTCCAAAATTTTTCTTGGATATCCTCATATGCACGTGTATTCATTCAACAAATGAGTTCAACATACTTAAGTAATTCAACATCCATGCTGTGATACATATGGAATTGAACTGAATTCATCATCCACATATGGTAGGTACTTATAGATGTTGGATTTATTCTTATAGGTTAAGAAAGGAGAATTTGGTCAGGTTTCAAAGCTCAAATCTTACTGGGATTTCCATAGCAATTATGTTGAATTAATTTAGGGGAGACTTTTCCATACAAACTCTTTCTGTCCCAGAGTGAGGTTGGATATGAATTTACATAAAGTACTTGATTAAGCTGATGAAACCAAATCAGCTCATATGCAAAGGGTCTCACATTGGATATAATTTGTAAATTTAATCCTCATAACCAACACATGAAGTAGATAATATTACAATTCCTAGTTTACAAAGAAGAAAATAAAAACTAAGCAACTTGTGTCACACACATATGGGGATTTACAAAATCACACAATTTTTATTTCATAGGGTTTTCTCCCCTCTCTCATTCAGATTAAATGAAGAGTTCAATATTCAACTTCATTTTCCAAACACATCCATTAACCATAATTCAGCTCTGTAAACCTCTGCGATGGGATGAATTCAGTTTCCAATCTCTGTGTGTGCACTTTAAGTTGCTTCAGTCGTGTCCGACTCTTTGCAACCCTATGGACTGTAGCCTGCCAGGCTCCTCTGTCCATGGGATTCTCCAGGCAAGAATACTGGCGTGAGTTGCCATTGCCTCCTTCAGGGGATCTTCCCGACCCAGGGACTGAACCCGTGTCCCTTCTGTCTTCTGCACTGGCAGGTGAGTTCTCCACCACTAGTGCCACCTGGGAAGCCCTTCCAATCTCTATCCTGACCTATTCCAATCCAGCGAAATAAAATATATGAACTTAAGAGTTTTGGGGAAACAAAATACAGTTTGCAAAAGATAATCTGAGGTCAAGGTTGGTTCCAGGATAATTCTTTTTTTAAAAAAGGAAAGAACAGTACTATTTTCTTTTTTAGGAATGGTTTTTCTAACATTTTCTTCATAACAAGTCAGTGAATCCAAAAAAATATGAGGATGTTTGTTAACTGGCCAATTCAGCCATATTTTGTGCCAATAAAATGAAACTTACTTCTCCAATTTCATCAGTTAAAGAACCACAGGCTCTAATTTGGTACCTTGAGATGTCAGTAAATGAAGAATTGAAACAATTCAAATGTGTTGAGGTTAAAAGAGATTAAAAATGGATTTGGAGGGGGGAAAAGAACATATTTTCCTCTTCCCTTAAAATTGAGGTTGCACGGAGGGGTATTGAATAGCCCCAGGATACTTAGATTTCTAAGTTTATTTCATTTGCTGATCTAAAATGTTAAAAAAATTTTTTTCTGAGAAAAACTGGTTGTTTATAGACCTAGTATTCAGACCACTTAATCTTTTGGTTTAAAATATTAAAACACACATGAAAACATAGAAACTAGATGTATCTTCTGTTCCATCTTTCTTCCAACATGCCTATTCTACTTTTAAAAAGTTGTTTGTCCCTTTAACACAAAAGGTAACTAAAACAAATCGATGGCAAATATTCTCACGATATGCCTCGTTATCCTAAGCAATAGTATTATTCTCTTTTTCTAAAAAATAACTATGTTTCTCATATATTGGTTTTGCATGGCTTTTGCAGGTACAGTCTTTAAGACTCTAGTTGGAAAGTTAGTCAAGAGGGCTATTCCTTCTTAAAATCTTGAATAACAACCCGGTTATTCATTCAATAAATACTTATCAAATATTTATTATATGCTAAATACTGTGGTGGAGAAGGCAATGGCACCCCACTCCAGTACTTTTGCCTGAAAAATCCCATGGACAGAAGGGCCTGGCAGGCTGCAGTCCATGGGGTCGCGAAGGGTCGGACACGACTGAGCGACTTCACTTCCACTTTTCACTTTCATGCATTGGAGAAGGAGATGGCAACCCACTCCAGTGTTCTTGCCTGGAGAATCCCAGGGACAGGGGAGCCTGGTGGGCTGCCGTCTTTGGGGTTGCACAGAATTGGACACGACTGAAGTGACTTATCAGCAGCAGCAAATACTGTGGCAGCCATGGGGTATATAACTGGATGAAATACAGTTCTTTCCTCAAAGAAATTCAAGCTAGTGCAAGAATGACACCATGGAGCCATGCATGGAAGCACACATACGGTTGATATCTCGACTGAGCTGTAGCCTACTACTTGTTGCTACTGTAGAGCATGCATATATGAGCACATCTAGAGATCTGAAGGGCAGTTCCAACAGAGGTTATAAGTTTGGATGCTGAGTAGCAGATAATCTTAAGATAAAAAGAATTTTATCTTAAGATTTTTATACTAAGTCATATATGACTATATATATATATGTCCTTTTGTATGAAATTTCATTTGTATACATATATATATACACACACACGTATATAGTGCAGGAATTTACAATATACAGTATTATAAATTAGGAGCATTCATATGTACTGTTACCTTAAGAAATACTTTTACCCCTACTCTAACTTGACTAAATGTGAGCCCACAGCAGCAGGAACCTAGATTCCTAAATTTACGTCTTGAATATATTTCTCCACTAAAAGGACCCAGGCTCTTTGGGGACCATGACTTATTCTTTATTCTGGGCAGAAAAAAAAAAGAAAATACAATGTATCTGGACCATTCTTTTACGGCCAGAAAGCAAGGATGGTTTTATAGCATGAAGGACAGTGCTAGAAGGGCAAAGGAGATGCTTACAGGTTTAGTTTTCTCACAGAAGTTGTGAAAGCCAAAGATCAAAAAGTGAATGGCAATTATTAATAATCAGAACAAAGTGAGTTTGCAATTAGACTCAAAAGAGTAAAGGTAATATAAATTGCATAGTTACTACAAATTCTATAAAATACTGTAATATACAATAGAAGATCAACAAAATAGGATACTTAAATTTGAGCTGATTGAAATAGTAATGGAGGGTTCACTGATGGATTCTTAAGAAGTTGGCTTTGGCCATATCTGTGTAAGTTGGGCTACAAAGAAGGCAAGTGAACAGTCTCAAAAGTGAGTCCTTCTCTGACTCCTATAGGAAATCCACTCCATCCAAGCCTTTGGTGAGCTTGGGAAAGACTGACTAGAGATTTTCAGGGACATGGGACAGTGTCACTTTGGGCACCAGTGCCCGACAAGTGGAATCTCTGGAATTGCTGGAATCACTCCCCAGCTACACTATTTCTTCTTCTTCCCATCATCTTTCTCTTCCCTCTCCTGGAGGCCCCCTCTGTCTCCTTCCTTCAAAGCCCAGAATCTGTCTACTGCTCAGACGAATCTAGTTTTCTAAAGACCACATGGGGAAACTCACATAAATAGACACATGCAGCTACTCAGAAGCGCAAACCTCCTCCAGTGTACCAGTGGTCCATTCCGTGCTGGAAGGCAGTCCCAGTTACAAACAGCAGAAAACTCCTTGCTACATTTCCACTTAATAACTGTGTTACTATTCCACTTCCCACAGACCACACTCCTTGTTACAATTTTTCAATCACCTCTTAATGATCGCAAATAATTTCTAAATTACTTGTATATTATTCCCTCCAAAATATGGATTTTCTACGTTTTTTTTAGGAATACATACAATGTAAAGGAATGTCCTTTACACACTTGAGTGCTTTTCTCTCACTATTTGTTAATCAGCCTAACAGCCTTGGGAAGTCAGGGACTTCCTGAGGCAGTTAGTTTATCCTCAGGAAGTTATTTCCTGGTCGAAAAGGAAGTAAACAGACATGTTAACCTGACTTTTAAGGTCAGACTCTGTCCATGACTGTAAAGGGCAAATATTTCCAACATCAGGATATTTGTCCCAAAGCGTTGGTTCCCAACCTCCTCCCTATTCCTTCTTTGCCTTAGATGAGCTCAGAAATCGGTCCTGTAGTGTGAAACCCTCCAAACAACCCACACAAACCTGGTGGGTGCACAGTGGCAAAGAGTGAGAGCCTGTTTGTCACTGACGACTCCAACTGTGTGAGCTCCACAGAAAACCCAGTACAAGGAATACGTAGCCACTCCATAATTAATTGTTTTAGTGAAAGACTGGATGCTCGAAGCAGATGGTAAAGAATCTGCCTGCAATGAGGGGACCCAGGTTTGATCCCTGGGTCAGGAAGATCCCCTGGAGAAGAAAATGGCTACCCACTCCAGTATTCTTGCCTGGAGAATTCCTTGGACAGAGGACCCTGGTGGACTACAAGTCCATGGGGTCACAAAGAGTCAGACACGATTAAGCAAATAACACTTTCACTTTCAACGCAGCCAGAGAAGTCTGTTTAGAAGCCTCCACTTTTCTCTACATGAGCCCAGACAGATTTTCCCAAACTCTTCACACTCTTACATACTGTGCTACATTACCTTCTCCATCCTCCACCTTGTCCACACACAGCAAAAGCTAAGCCCCAGGCTACCAGGACACCTTGCCCAGCTCCTCCCAGCTACTGCATTTCTTCAGATTACCTGTTGGGACACAACCCCATACCACCCAAGTTACTATTTAACTGATCCTAATTGCTTATTTCTGCCAGCAATTGTGAAGGTTTTGGAAGCAGTAGATCTTGTCATAAAATTGAACTCCTTAGGGAACCAAATAACTAACAGCAATATTGGAAAGGGTAATCATCATGGCATTAGAGGATGATGAGGATTCAAGAGCTGCAGGTAGGATGCTCCATTTGAATCCATTAAATTAAACCCAAAATTCATTTTGGAAATTCTTCAGGTGGAAGAAAACACATCTAAGGGTAGCAACTGTTCTCTGTGCTACCAGTCTGTAATTAACATTTTGTAGACCCAGTCAGGGAGAAGGCAATGGCACCCCACTCCAGTACTCGTGCCTGGAAAATCCCATGGACAGAGGAGCCTGGTAGGCTGCAGTCCATGGGGTCTCTAGGAGTCGGACACGACTGAGCGACTTCACTTTCACTTTTCACTTTCATGCATTGGAGGAGGAAATGGAAACTGACTCCAGTGTTCTTTCCTGGAGAATCCCAGGGACGGCGGAGCCTGGTGGGCTGCCATCTATGAGGTTGCAGAGTAGGACACAACTAAAGCGACTTAGCAGCAGCAGCAGCAGCAGACCCAGTCAGAGTTGAAACAAATGTATTTGAACCTAGATTCCATCCTTGCATATATTTGGCAAAACTAATACAATTTCATTTTGATATTTGGCAAAACTAATACAGTTATGTAAAGTTTAAAAATAAAATAAAATTAAAAAAATAAAAAAATAAATAAAATTAAAAAAAAAATTCTCATCTAGTGAAACTACTGAAATTACTGATAAGCATCTTAGGAATGAATCTAAGCTTTTATTGCATAGATACCTAGTTGTAACTTAGATGAACCAGAATGCCTATAGTTGAAATAAACTGATTACTTGAGTGCTATTTTGCAAATGACAAAACATAGGTGAAGGAAATAAACATAGAATAGTTTCGGACATGGCATTAAAATATTGTCCATCCTAAAGGAAATCAGTCCTGAATATTCATTGGAAGCTCAAGATCATACTTTGGCCCCCTGATGCCAAGAACTGACTCACTGGAAAAGACCCTGCTGCTGGGAAAATATTGAGGGTGGGAGGAGAAGGGAATGACAGAGGATGAGATGGCTGGATGGCATCACTGACTCAGTGGACATGAGTTTGAGTAAACTCTGGGCGTTAGTGATGAACAGGGAGGCCTGGCGTGCTGCAGTCCATGGAGTCACAGAGTCGGACACAACTGAGCGACTGAACCGAACTGAACTTTTTTTTTTCCTTCTTTCTCTTAACTCTACATAAAGGCACTGAGAAACTCTGGATGTCTCAATTAAGTATTACTTTTAAATGTCCTTAAACACACACACACACTAATACAGAAGCCTAGTTTCCTTCTGAGACTATTACATGACATTTTTGCCATTCTGGGTAATTCATTTGGGAAGATAATTCCCTCAAAAAATTAAACTTAGTTCTTGAGTCTGAGACAGTATTTATAATTTCAGTGTACATTTCTAGGCTATACATAACCATTTTCTGCATACTGAGCTGATGAGCTTTCTTCTACTTAAACTAATCCTCAGATGAAAATGTGACTTCCTTATTAAATTGGGCACATTGAGTCTATAAAAGGTTCAGCTCACTCGGTGTAATTGGTGCCGTTTTTCAAACGTCACCTAACTTCCAATTAAGCAGTAGCTTCAACAATAAAGGAAATTTGATCAGGAAGCAGTAAGTTGCTAATTTAATTACCAAAATGCATTAAGCCTCAAGAACTAAAGTCTTGCAAAGCATTCCTAAATGACCCTAAAATTATCAGAGGTAGTTAAGTTTAAAATTTAATTTGTAAAGGCAAAACAAATTCTATAATAATTGGTTATTACCTTCCTTATACACCAAACAAAAGCTCCTAAAAACCATTTCTGATTTTGGAATCTCCCTCCCCATAAGGTCCCCTATCTTACCTTCCAATTTGGATAAATGTCAATTTATAACTATTTTAAATGAGATTTGGGGACTTCCCTGATGGTCCAGTGCTTAAGATTCTGTGTTTCCACTGTAGAAGGTGCAAGTCCAATCTCTGGTTGGGGAACTAAGATCCCATATACTTCATGACCAAAAAAACCCAACAAACCAAAAAAACAAACCCTGATGACTAAGGAACCTTCATAGCAGCTCTGAATGCAAACCTTCAGTCCTCTTACATATGAGAGAGAAATAAAATTTATATATATATTTTTTTTTAGAAAAATAAATTTATTTTATTTTACTTTTTACTTTTTTTCTTTTTTTAATTTAATTTTATTTTATTTTTTAACTTTACAATATTGTATTGGTTTTACCATATATCAACATGAATCCACCATAGGTATACATGTGTTCCCCATCCCAAACCCTCCTCACTCCTCCCTCCCCGTACTATCCCTCGTTGGAGGCTAATTACTTTACAATATTGTATTGGTTTTGCCATACATCAACATGAATCCACCACAGGTGTACATGTGTTCCCCATGCTGAACCCCCCTCCCACCTCCCTCCCCATCCAATCCCTCTGGGTCATCCCAGTGCACCAGCCCCGAGCATCCTGTATCATGCATCAAACCTGGACTGGCGATTTGTTTCCCATATGATAATATACATGTTTGAATGCCATTCTCCCAAATCATCCCACCCTTGCCCTCTCCCATAGAGTCCAAAAGACTGTTCTATACATCTGTGTCTCTTTTGCTGTCTCACATACAGGGTTATCATTACCATCTTTCTAAATTCCATATATATGCATTAGTATACTGTATTGATGTTTTTCTTTCTGGCTTAACTTCACTCTGTATAATAGGCTCCAGTCTTATCCACCTCATTTGAACTGATTCAAATGTATTCTTTTTAATGGCTGAGTAATACTCCATTGTGTATATGTACCATTCATCTGCTGATGGACATCTAGGTTGCTTCCATGTCCTGGCTATTATAAACAGTGCTGCGATGAACACTGGGGTACACGTGTCTCTTTCAATTCTGGTTTCCTCACTGTGTATGCCCAGCATTGGGATTGCTGGGTCGTATGGCAGTTCTATTTCCAGTTTTCTAAGGAATCTCCACACTGTTCTCCATAGTGGCTGTACTAGTTTGCATTCTCACCAACAGTGTAAGAGGGTTCCCTTTTCTCCACACCCTCTCCAGCATTTATTGTTTGTAGACTTTTGGATAACAGCCATTCTGACTGGCGTAAAATGGTACCTCATTGTGGTTTTAATTTGCATTTCTCTGATAATGAGTGATATTGAGCATCTTTTCATGTGTTTGTTAGCCATCTATATGTCTTCTTTGGAGAAATATCTGTTTAGTTCTTTGGCCCATTTTTTGATTGGGTTGTTCATTTTTCTGGAATTGAGCTGTAGGAGTTGCTTGTATATTTTTGAGATTAATTCTTTGTCAATTGCTTCATTTGCTATTATTTTCTCCCATTCTGAAGGCTGTCTTTTCACCTTGCTTATAGTTTCCTTTGTTGTGCAGAAGCTTTTAATTTTAATTAGGTCCCATTTGTTTACTTTTGCTTTTATTTCCAAAATTCTGGCAGGTGGGTCATAGAGGATCCTGCTGTGATATATGTTGGAGAGTGTTTTGCCTATGTTATCCTCTAGGAGAACCTTCATAGCATCTCTGAATGCAAACCTTCAGTACTCTTACATATGAGAGAGAAATAAAGTTTATATGTTTTTTTTTTTTAAAGATTTCTTCAATGTCATTTTCTTTCTCCAGTTCTTTATAGTCCTCTTCCTGTTATCACTCTGCTTCTCTTGTGTCACAGACAGAATTTCATTCAACTATAATAGACTGCTTCATGGTACATTTCCAGTCTTCCAAGGCACATGGTCTAAGATTGATATCTACCACTTGTGTGCATTTCCAATTTAAGAATAATTCCCTGGCTTAGTTTTAAGGGGAAAACAAGCAATACGACTATCCAGTACTTTAATATTACATACACTATAGACCCTATATCAAGATTAACTTACATATCAGTTTCAAACCCTAACTCTGTCTGGTGAAGTCTGTTAGGGCACAGTTATGGTTACCGGAAAACTAAAACTTCAACAGTGCAATATAAAAGCAGCTTGGAATGTTTGACTTTTGCTTTCTATAACTAAGGATTTGAAGTCAATTTCTAGACTATACATGAACCAGCAAAGTGTTTCCATGTATAAGACCGGCGATTGAGACACGATTATGAGCTGGCTTTTGAAAAGGTACTTCTCATAAGTACTTTCAAAATACACTTTGATAGAAACTTATAACAATGATTAGTATGAAATTGTCAGTACTTTATCATGGCTTGTACAAAATAAGCATTAACAATAAATGTTAGCAATCAGGCTGGAAGATTATCTTTGCTACTTACTAGTTTTACATGCCTTTGGGCCTCCCTGATTCTTTCCCAGTCTCCCTGTTTTCATCTACCAAATGGAAACATTTATGCCTACTTCACAAGAGAAGCAGCATGATGAAACAAAGTTGAATGCAACAATGTTCATGAAAGTACTAGTAAGAGCCTGAAATAAGTGTCCCCAAAATGTTTATTGAATTTGTTGGATAGTCAAAAAGGCTTTTTGAGAAACAGAATCTACCTTGAGGTAAAAGCTTCATCCTTTTCTTCCTGAATGATTCATGTGAATGTTGTCTGAGGAACACATTCAAGAAGTAAAAAGAAGACAATATAAAGATGACAAAGAGAATAAAAACAAAGCCAGATGCCTGGACATTTTCAAAATAAGTCTATTTGGAATTGGTTTAATTCCGGCACTGAAAACATGAGAAACTGGAAATATATAAATAAACTGGTGATTTTAGGGTTGCAGAAAGAATATCACCACCAATTCTTTATAAATTAACTCATTTCACATGGTTAAGATGAAACATTTTTAAGTGAACTTTTTTCAGGGAGTTAAAGGGACAATTTCACAAAGTAATGTTATACGAATCTTTTGAAGGCTGTTTTATAACCATGAGCTGACGTAAAGGGAGTGTTTACATCTCCAAAAGTGAATGTACTCAAGCAGGTTGAAATCCTTTTACTATTTGAAGCAGCTACTCCCTCATCTACTGGGGCTCCACCATCTTTCTCAAATTCTTCTAAACACCTTGCCTCAGCTCTACAACAAGCTCACAATAGGCAGCAAGAGAACAGGCAGACAAACAAGAGTTAAATTGCTTCATGCTCCAAAGGCCACAGCATTTTTACAGGTTATGCTTTTTTCTAATTGGAACATCTTTCACCAAAACATGACTGTGCCAGACTCCTACTTGACAATGTATTAGGTGTGTAATCTTGAGATGTTACTTTGTCAACAAAGGTCTTTCTAGTCAAGGCTATGGTTTTTCCAGTGGTCATGTATGGATGTGAGAGTTGGACTGTGAAGAAAGCTGAGCACAGAAGAATTGATGCTTTTGAACTGTGGTATTGGAGAAGACTCTTGAGAGTCCCTTGAACTGCAAGGAGATCCAACCAGTCCATCCTAAAGGAGATCAGTCTTGGGTGTTCATTGGAGGGACTGATGTTGAAACTGAAACTTCAATACTTTGGCCACCTGATGTGAAAACTGACTCAATGGAAAAGACCCTGATGCTGGGAAAGATAGAGGGCAGGAGGAGAAGGGGACGACAGAGGATGAGAAGGTTGGATGGCATCACTGACTCAATGGACATGGGTTTGGGTGGACTCTGGGAGTTGGTGATGGACAGGAAGGCCTGGAATGCTGCAGTCCATGGGGTCGCAAAGAGTCGGACACAACTGAGCGACTGAACTCAACTGAACTTGAGTAAGTCTCTTCATTTCTCTGGGTCACAGGTATTTCTTTGTAAAATGACTATATTAGATCAGAAAATTGCCAAGGCTTTTTGTAGCTCTAAAAATTCTCTGATTCCATGGTTGTCTGGCTTGAAAACCAACACATATAAACAGCCATCACACTGATAAATTGTGTTGTCAGGGAGTTCAATACCTGAACTTGAATATGATTAAAAAGCAGCTGAATGAAGCTGACTTCTCAGCAGCCAACTGCATTTGGTCTTTGAACTAGATATTTCATTTTTCCCCAGATCAAGGGAAGGCAAAGTCTTTGAGATGTCATTCTTAAAGCCACACCCTCATCCCCCTCTGCATCCCATTCCAAGAAAGAAGCCCAAACTCAGCTTCCTATTTCTAGGAAGCTTCTTCATGATCTAAAGTCAATTGATTCTGCTCACAGCTGAATGTGATTTCAAAGACCTGCAGGTCAAAGGCCATCCTTTCCTATACAAGAGAAAACATTCTGTGGATGAGATAGACTGAAAAACATGAAAAACATGGAAGAGAAAGAATAATAACACAACTGGAAAGAATTAAGCTTCAGCTTAGCTAGAGGTAAAGAATCTGCCTGCAATGCAGGAAACCCAGGTTCAGTCCCTGGTTCGGGAAGATCCCCTGGAGCAGGGAATGGCTACCCACTGCAGTATTCTTGCCTGGAAAATCCCATGGATAGACAAGCTGGGAGGCTACAGTCCATAGGGTCACAAAAAGTCAACACAATTGAATGACTTTCAGTTTCAGTTATTTCAGTTAGGATGTTCGAATGGAGATTTTGTTGGGGAAAAAATAAATGGAAAGTCTCTAGCTTTCTACACTTGAACCCAAAGACCTTACAGTGTCAGGAAATCAGGAACTTAAACTGTTACAAGAAATATAACAGGTCTTACAGAAAGCTTATACCTTATCAGAGAGAAAACACTGCAGGCTGTTAATTCCTTGGAAGAGGTGTGGCTTTAGAGCCACAAAATTAAAACTCATAAAAGTTTTGCATGAGACTCTCGAACAGAACATTACATCAAGTAAACTATCATTCTCTTTTGTATTAAAGTCAAATTGTATCACCATCTCGGGACCATCTTCCTAGTGGTACAGTCTTATGACCCCAATTATGACCCAAAGTGAATCTTAAGTTGTAACTTGGATTCATTTTGATATTTGGCAAAACTAATACAATTATGTAAAATTTAAAAATAAAATAAAATTTTAAAAAAAAATAAAAAAAAAAAAAGTTGTAACTTGAGATAGATAACAAAGCTATATAAGTCCTTAGCAAAGAAACTGACCTAGCAGTGAATAAACGTGATGCCTCAACTGTTAGGATTGGGTGCCAAAATGTTTCAAACCTGAGATAAGATTGGTCCTGACTGTCCAAGAAAGCTAAAAAATAAATTAATCAATTAAAAGATTGGGAAACCTGTGGGTCTGTAATCCCTCATATCTTCCAGAGCTTCGTGTGAGAATATGCAGGTACCATGATGGGTCCACTCTGACTGGGCACCACAGGCTGGGCCATGAGCCCTGCTGGTTCAGGGATTTGTTATGATGGATTTCAGGCCAGTTCTGGCCCCAAGGCATCTCAGGAGAAGCTTTCAGCCACAACTTGGCACTTTGTACGGCCAGGACTCAGCCTCTCACCACTGTGTATGACCTCCTCTCAGAGTTGGAAGCCAGCACATGAAAAGAACACTTTATGATGGATTAGATTGGGGTCTGAAGGTCAGGCAGCAGCTCCCCTAAACCCATTTTCACATGTTTAAATCAATGAGTTCTAGTAAATTTACTGAGCTGTGTAACTATTGGTATTACCACAATCCAATTTTAGAAAACTGTCATCTCCCCAAAAGGACCCCTCATGCCTGCTGACAGTTAATCGCCTTCCCACAGCTGGCCCCAGGCCAGTGTGTGTGCTGTGTGTCCTTCTCTTCCCCCCTCTCCTGGGCCCTCAGTTTATTTCCCAGTATACACTGAACAGAGGGGTCACCCACGTTTCCCAGCAAAAGACAGTGCCTATACCATCAGCCATCTTGTAGAGGCTGGACACAAATGCATACATGTATGTACCCACACACATGCACACGCACGCACACAGACACACACACATACTACCCAGGGAATGATGTAACACCCTCCCCATCCAGCCCATCAGGGAGAAGTCCAACACTGCTCCAGAATGCTTCCAACCCAGCTATTACAGGGATGGCCACAGTTTTCAAAAGCTGCAGGAAACTTGAATATTATCCTCCACGATAGACACCATGTTTAGAAATCAGTATCACTCAGACTCTTAAACTGAGGATCCTTGCTGTGCTTCCTGAAGACAATATCCTTGAATTCAAAGGAGAAAAACCATAAGAGGGTCAAAGAACTGAAGAAAATAACCATAATCAAACAGCTTCAGAAAAACCAGGCAACCACACACTCAATTTTTTTTAATAGCAAAGGTTAAATATAGTTCTAGAAAAGTGTAGAAAGAGAATCAAAGGAGCATTTTCAATGTGCTCTTCTGAAGCACGTGTAAGAAATCAACGTCCACCTTTTGTTTTCTTTTGTCGTGTGTTGCAGAGAGAGGTTACCTAGGCATTTTCTGGTAGGAGGAAACCGACATGCAAACAGGTAAATCCACCTTGTGGAGGTCAGAGAATGTGACGCTCTGATCACTTTTCCTAAGAAGTGGACCTGGGCTCTGTCATCTGTAAACTGAGGAAATGGGCACTGGCTATTACGCTTCCATCTTGAAAAACCAGACCCATAGTATGAGGCCATTCTGTGGCAAACAACCCTGAAATACACTTTAATGTAACTAATATCCACATCAAATTCATTTTGTACTATTTAAAAATTTTCACTGATGGAAAAACAGAAGCAAAAAGGATTCAAGCAAATAAACAGCAAAACAGCGCATTCTTTTAAATTTTTTTCAGATAGAAAAAAACGGATAGTATCTTTCATAAGGATGAAGTGCATCCATTTAAGACCTCAGAAAAAAATTTCATACCAATTTAGCCCAGTTGCTAAAAATTCTGTTTCATATGAATATCACAGTTTCTTGTTTTCCTCTCCTGAAAATGCATTGTGACCAAAATGTATAAAACATTGGCTGGGCCTACACCAAAAGCATCTTCCTAAGAAAAAGGCAAAATAGAAATGAAAAATTTGAATCCCTATAGTTTATTTTGAAGCATAAAAAGCAGACATTTTTTAAATGCTTGAAATCCCACAGTCCCAACCTTGGCAACATAGCTCATATATTCTTGCATTTTCTACTTCTGAAATGGAGAAAAAATAAGAGAACTTAAATCCATTGGCTAGAATCAATTCACCTGTTTCGCACATTACCTTAACTGAATTTCAAAAATAATCTAATCCCCACATTTGAATTAACAGGCAGAAAATTAAGTTTGGACTGCTACTTGATTCTTTACTGCATTAAGAAGAACACACCAATCTGTTTGCCATACACTGCGGTAAAACAATGCTAAGGCATTAAACACAAGGGAATACAATCCAGTTGTAAAATATATTTATCCATCAGTCTGGGGATAATTAACTCAGAGAAGTTAACTTTTATATGAAACACACCAAGTCAAAGAATACCCAAAGAAGACACACACAACAGAAGTAAATGATCATCATTAATGTAAAAAGTGTAGTGCAGATCAAGAACAATCTAACAGCTTAAATGACCAACACCAGGCTACGAGTACACTTTCTGATATTATAAACAGCAGAAATTAAGCTTCTGAAACAAGGACTGGAAACGCATTTCCACAACACCCTGTACACATCAGGAAAGTAGGCTCTATATAGTGTCATGAGGAATCAGCTGACACCCCATGAGTCTTTCATTACAAATGGCATTCATGTCTTCCACAGACCTTCATTCAACTTTTCATTTAGAAAGAATTCTTCTTCAAAAAAGAAGCCATTTAATTGTGTGTTTCATATTAACATAAAAGGAGCTGAGTCCATAATTGGGTCAACTTTTTACCAAATAACTACTACAGAATCAATTATTTCCACACTCAACAAATAAGTATAACTGAAAAGCTTCTCAAGTATTGGGAAGCAGTTAAATTCCAACACATGTTACTATATATAGTCAAATTCTTCATCAAGAACACCAATGCAACCCATCTTTGTTCTGACAAGCAGGAATTCTCACTTAATTTTTTAAAGAATCAAACAAACCTCTTCTCCTACTCCCCAATATTGGAGACTGGTTCAGGTTCTACAACTCACACAACTATGACCTTCCCATTATCAAAATCCCGAATTCCAGGTGTGCCTATTTCCAAAGTTCTTGCAGGAACTTTCAACTAGAGCAAAAAGATTTTACAGTCATGTTTCCCATAATGAAAAACAAGACATCATTCATAAACATTCCCAAAAGTCAGCTTATTATACTTTGACAAAATAACAGCATTTACCTTAAACTGCACCAAAACAACTTTAGTAGACATTGACAACAATGCAATAAAAGAGAAAGCCTTGGCCTCCCATTTCTGAGAATCTCATATGCTCCCACTCAGCAGAACAGATCTGAGACTCACACATTTTATGTATCTTCCAAATACAGCCAGCCCTGTGACGAGAGCACAAGAGATAATGAAGACCAGACGCCTACCTTCGCTGGTAGCCACATTCTTCTGGGCTTGGGTCGGCGTGTGATCTGTACTTGAACTCACGTCGGATGAGATGCTTGAGCTGCCTTTGCCTAGAGAAAACAAAAACGAGGAGCTTTTGAATTTTGTCATTTCAGAACTGGACTGTGCCTTCCACTCCATCTCACACCAAGCCATATCACTCGTTTCCAAGAAAGGAGCCATAACACTAAGAATGAAGTTTATTAGTTTTCTGGCCTCATGCATTAAATATCTCTGGGGAAATATCTGACCCATGCCATTACGGAGCTAAAGCCCTATTATAATATGGCTTGACTATAAACTCAGACGATTATAAGGTATTGTCAAACATGATAACGTAATATAGTTTTGGCATATATGTGAATAAGAGAGTACGAGTGAGAGACACATCTACAGTATTAATTTTTTCTTTCCAACTATAAACTATACATTTTCTGGTAAAGGACAAAAAGCAAATCTAGGAATGAGGCATCATCCAAGGGGCAAGAGCCTGCTGGCTCCAAACAGCTGCATTGCCTTAAAAAAAACAAATTCCCTAATTTAATGGGTTCTTCGTTAAAACAAACAAAAAAACCTGCTTTGTTCTTCTAATGCAGGGCTTCTTAAATGGGGATGCCTCCTCCTCAAGTGGACATCTGCCAATGACTGGTTTCGTTTTTAATTGTCACGATGGGGGACGGTGTGCTACTGGCATCTGGTGGGTAGAGGCCAGGGAAGCTGCTCAATGTCTTACAATGGTATGACAGCACCCCACAGTTTTAAAAAAATAATCCAGACCAGAGCATCAGCTGGGCTGAACTTGAGAAATCCTGGCCTAAATAACCTAACCTCAGCTGACAACTGACTTTCTGCTCTTCTAACTTTAAATCTGAACATATGCCAATACATTAATACTGCTGAACATTTTGTCTTTCAATCATGTCTGACTCTTTGTGACCCCCATGGACTATATAGCCCACCAGGCTCTTCTGTCCACAGTATTCTTGAGGCAAGAATACTGGCGTGGGTAGCCATTTCCTTCTCCGGGGGATCTTCCCGACCCAGGGATCGAGCCTGGGTCTCCTGCACTGCAGGTGGACTCTTTACCATTTGAGCCCCCAGGGAACGAAAGTCTACAAATAGGACACACACTGTATAAGGAGGGAGGTGCCAGTGACCACTGGGCAGATTCTGAGATGATCTCCATGGTACCTGCTGCAGACTGAATGGCTGTGTTCCCAAAACTCATGTCTTAAAAGTTAATCTCCAGTATCATGGTTTTAGGAGGTGATTATAGTATTTGGAGGTGATTAGATCATGACAGTGGAGTCCTCATGAGTGTGATTAGTGCCCTTATTGAAGAGACCCCAGAGTGTCCCCCTGTCCTTTTATCATGTAGGGATACAGGGAAAAGATGGCCATGTATGAACCAGGAAGCAGCTCCTCAGCAGACCTTGATATCAGACTTTTCAGCCTCCAGAACTGTGAGAATTAAATATCTGTTAACATTATAAGTCACCCAGTCTATGGTATTTTGTTGTAAGCAGCCTGAACAGGCTAAGCCAGTGCCCATGCCCTTGGTAATCTGCTCCCCTTGTGTGTGGACAGAATTTGCAATTTGTTACTAAGCAATAGGACATGGCAATGGTGAGAGGGTTTTGCAGATATAATTAAATGTCTTATAGCATTGACTTTAATCAAAAGGGTGATTATCCTGGGTGGGCCTGACCTAAATACCTAAGTAAACCCTGTTATAGAGCCTAGAGGAGAGAGACTCTTCCTCCTTGTCTTGAAGATGTAAACCATCATGCATGCTAGAGCCGCAAGGAGAAATTCTACCAACCCTGCGTGAGCCTGGAAGAAGATCCAACTTCAGATGAGAAAGCCGACCAGGCCAACATCTTGATGACAGCTTTGCAAGATCCTGAACAAAAGATCCAGCTGACCCAAGCCAAGAATTCTGAGCCAAGGAAACAGTGAAAGAGTAGATATATCTTGTGATAAACTTTGCTAAATTCATGGTAATCTGTTATGCGACAATAGAAAACTAAAACAATGACCAGTCGATGACGTCCCAAATGAACTCTTTTCATGCCACAAATTATGATCTAGATTCTTACACACAGCTGAGAAACACTGTTTTAGAACAGTCTTCTCTGCACAGTGGTACATAACCCAGTTGGGTGGAGGGAGTTTACAGTCTATGAAAGGACAATGTAGAAAAGCACAAATGGGCTTGCATTGAAAGAGCTTCAGGATTTTGTTTGCTAATATTGAGGGCAATGGAAGAATCCAAGTTCATTGGTGATATCACCTGAGCAGGGAATTCAAATGGCTGTTGCTTCTTCTTGCCACTGCACATCGCTCATTATGACTTATCGCTCTGAAACAATTCTGTCATTCCCGTCTTTGCCCATTTCACATGCAGGTGGAGAAGCACGCAGCAGTTTCTCTTGGAGACCAATGCTTTGACCTCCGCAGAAAGCCATACCGAGAACACAGGAGTACCAGGCAAAGTGCTCAGTTCAGCAACCATCACACCTATCAGTCACTCTGTCCTGTATCCATCATGGCTGCCAGCTTCTCGTGCAATTGGAGTGATCCGCTCTTTTGAATGTTTCAAGTACTATGTCTGGAGTCTCTGGCTTCAAAACCCTGCTCTACCATTTCCAAGCCACATACATATCCATGAACAAGTCACTCAAACTAAATCTTGTTTCATCTCCTGGTATGTGAAGATGGAAACCTCTTGCACTTTATGCAAATGAGTGTCATGGTGCCCAGGCTTTGGTGTGTGTATCATTCAGGTTTCTCCAGAGAAACAGAACTGACAGATGTGTAAATATCTCCCACTAGGATACATGTCAGGATCAGGGGAAATTATAGAATTATTTCTATCATATATATATATGGGATTTTCATATATTCATATATATGAGATACTGAGTTGACCAAAAAGTTCATTTGGATTTTTCCATTACCTCATATAAATATTGGCCAATCCAATATTTATACATATATATATATATGACACATATATATTAAAAATATACATTATAAAATATCTATACATATAATATACTATATATAGATACAGAGTCAGAGAGAAAGAGATTTAAAGGCATTGGCTCACAGAATAGTTGGAGCTCACAAGTTGGGAATCCGTATGTAGGGTAGGCGTGCAAGCAGGATGGAAACTCAGGTAGGAGTTAATGCTGCAGCCTTGAAGCAAAACTATTTTCAAATAAACCTCACATTTTACTTTAAAGGCCTTAAAGTGATCAGACTGAAGGCCCACTGTCCAATCAATAGTCATTATCAAAGGTAAACTTAAAGTCAACTAAAACAGCAGATGGTAACCACATTTATAAATCACTTTAATGACAAAACCTAGATTAGTGTCAGATTCCATAACTGTGTTCTATGGCCTGGCCAGGCTGACACAGACAACTTTCTATCACGGTGTCAGACCCACAGGAATTGAAAATCCGTATTTGCCACGCACCATGCCTGGAAGAAGATCTGTCAGACTCTCTAAGCTTCACTGCCTTTCATCCATAAAACAGAGATAAAAACAAATAAAAAACCAACTATTCATTTCCTCTATTAAAAATAGGGGAATTATACCCCCACCTCTCAGGGTGGGAGAGGCTGCTATGAGATATGGTTTATAAAAGCATTCAGTCACATCCGGTCCTGGAGAGAGTCCACTGCATGATCGTTTAATATTGACCCAAAGATCACAGTTCAATTTGTATCAGGAAATAAGAAATAAAATGTAAAACACTAATTATTATTTGACTATATATGCATATATAATAGCAAATAAATATTATGTATGCTTATAAATTAAATTCTACATGCCTTATAGATCTAGTCAAAATCCCTCAGGCATAAACAAAGTTGGCAATTCTGCTCTCTATCCAACTGCTACATGAAAGTTTGTTTATTTGATCAATGGCCAAAACCCCCATTAGGGGTGGTTAGCATATCCAAACTGTGCCGGTTGGATTTGGTAAAGTAAAATTTTGCTCTTTATTGAATTTCCTCCCAAGCGGGCTAGAAGCCTAAATGAGGGCAATTGAACAAACAATTAGGTATCAAATATATAAACATCAAAGAAAGTGAAGACTAACAATGCACTGAGGTTGGTAGGTGTTGCCTGTAACAGGTGAGCATACACTTCTGTGACTCTCAACCACCATATGGACAAATTAGCCAGTGGGTCGATCACTTCAGGGACTTGAGGTGCACCGTTAACCTAAGCATGTTAGCGAAGAATTTGATCCCAATCACAGATCCCTTCAGGCTTTCTGTTAGAGGGTGCCAGGTTCTCCCAATGTCTGAAAAGATGTTCATTAAATGAGGATCCTATTTGAACAGGATTTCAAATCTCTTTTAGTATAAAAATCTCCATGTATAAAACTGCAACACTAAGTATCTTTTCTCTTTCCCAGTGCCCAGGCTGACTGTGCAAAAGCAGATGTTTAAAACAAGACAGACGTTCCACTGTTATTTATTGACAACATGAGGAAGGCAAAGCGGGGAAGAGGAAAGATCAATCAATACATAACAAAAATGAATCAGTGGGGTCCTATGCTTTCTAACATTCTTAAGAGTCCAATAAATCCCTTGCAAAATTGATTCCCTTTATCAATTCCAGATTAGATGCATCAAATTCATTCCTGTGGATTTTGGTCAAAGACCCCTGACAGGAAATGCACAAAGGAGCACGTGGACACATGTGGTGGGGGCCTTAGCCCTTTATTTCCTGTTTCTCTCAGGTACCTTGATTCCAAGTGGCTGCTGCAGGTACACCCTGAGAACCTTATTTAATATCAAATGTCCACACCAAAGGAAAGAGAGTTCTTTTTTCTCAGAATTAGATCAAGGGAGCAGTGGGTCATGTTTGTGTATTGAATTCACTGTTATTTTCCTGATTGTTATCTTGAGATCGTTTCTTATCTTCTTTGATCCACGGTTCAAATGTCTGTATGCACAGAATAATAATATTAGTTATCTCAAAGAATGATCTGGCCTAATCCCTGGCCCAGGTGCATATTAGCTTTTGGAAAGAAACTGAACACATATTCTTGAAGCATATTAGCTCTTTCAGGCCAACGGGAATTTTATAGATGAGTTCTCCAGAGTCGGAGATATTGATGGAGGGTGAAATGAGGAGGTATCAAATACCAGGCCCCTGTTTCACTTCATTGTGAGCAGAAAACAGTAGATGGTGTCCTTTGCTTTGCTTTTCCTATTTTTTGTTCTTTCCTGGTGAGGGTTGAAAGCACAATTTAAGGAGCAGAAGAGTGAGAATGGAAAAGAAGCAGAGAGATCTCAGAGTCATGTTTTGAGTCTTTTTTTTTCCTTTCCTATCAAGCCATTTAATGTCCTAACTGGAACTTTCTTTACTCCCTTTTTCCTAAAGTACCTAACAGGTGGCCTCAGGCTCAATGATCAGGACTCACACGTTGTAACTGGAGGGTGATCTGGGACAGAGACAAAGATTGGTTAACTGAGCACCTACTTTATGCTGCCCTATGCTGGACCCTTCTCCTAAGAGGCCACAGTTCTCACAGGTTTATGTCCATCCTGAGAAAAGCCTAGGACAATTTTCAGCATTTTCCTCTTTGCTAAGAAATGCAAGATTTGCTTCATGGTGCTGACATTCTTTCAATATTTTTTAAAAATATATATAACATAAAATTTGCCATCTTCACTATTTTTTACTTGTAATTCAGAGGTATCCACTCCCAGTGTTGTACACCCATCACTACTGTTTCCACAACTTTTCCATTACCTGACACAGAAATTCTGTATCACAGCCCCATAAATCTCCATCCCTCCCTCTTTCAGTCCCAGGTAATCTCTACCTGCTTTGCATCTCTATGAATTAGCCTATTCTGGATATTTCCTATAGATAGAGTCATGCAATCTTCATCCTTTGCTTTTTTTTTTTTTTCACTTATCATATTTTCAATGGTTCATCCAAGTTGTACGTCCCTCCTTTTTGTGGCCAAATAATATTCCATCGTGTGTGTGTTCCACGTTTGGGGCTACACTGATGGGCACTTCGCATGTTTCTACCTTGTAGCTACTGTGACTGATGCTGCCTTGACAGAGGCCTGGCTTCAGTACTGGTGGCTTGTAATTTAGAAACTTCTGGTGCTTGTTGTTTCTAGCTGAAATCAGATCCTGAGGGCTGTGGCTAAAGCCAGGGGAGGAGAACAGAGTACACAGAGTTCTTCCAGGAGAGAAACAGTGACAATCCCACTGCTGAGGCAGCAGCTCCTCCGGAGCCATTCACTTCCAATCCTGTGGCAGCTTCCGGGTTGAGCAGCCAACTGGCCCACATTACAGACAATAACAGAGCAGCACAGGGCTTTGGGATCTGAACACACACCTGCTGCAAAGCTCGGCTGAACACAGCTCCCTCTTCCAAAGGCTGTGGGACGTTGATTGGAACTGGACTGCCAGGGGATGCCTGGGGATGGCCCGTTTCTCTCCTTCTTGGGGACAGTCCATGTTTTCTCTAGCAGAAGCAAGAGCTTCAGCCTCCAGACAGACAGCTCAGGAGGGGGTGTCCCTGCTCCAACACCACACAAGGGAAACCATGATGTGAAATGCAAGCCCAGACTCAACCACACAGGACCCTGCAGGATACTTCATCATTTAACTGATGTTAGCTTAGAAGCCAAAGGCTAAAGAGAAAAAGAATTCAGGAGAAATGATTTCGGTTGAGCAGCAATCATTTTACATCTCAGCGCCACTTGCTTTACCTTGGTGAAGAAAGCACATATTCTTAGACAAAAATCTCAGTTAAAGCCAATCTTTTCTGCATTGTTCCTGGAGGCTGTGATTACTAAAAAGAAAAAGAATAAAGACACGTGATTTTGACACAGTTCCCTTAAACTCATCCAGGGAACTCAGCAGGATGGCTCTAAGTGTGAGTAAAGCATGAGGGGCCACCTTGCCGTGTGTGTGCAGTTTGAACACCCACTGCCTGGACCACAACTTGGCTTTGCTGCTATCTAGCTGATTGAATCAGACATGCAACAAAGGACTGACTCCAAATTGGGAAAGGAGTACGTCAAGGCTTTATATTATCACCTTGCTTATTTAAATTATATGCAGGATACACCATGTGGAATGCCAGGCTGCATGAAGCACAGGCTGGAATCAAGATTGCTGGGAGAAATATCAATAACCTCAGATATGCAGATGAAACCACCCTTATGCCAGAAAGCAAAGAGGAATTACAGAGCCTAGTGATGAAAGTGAAAGAGGAGAGTGAAAAAGTTGGCTTAAAACTCAGTATTCAATAAACTAAGATCATGGCATCCAGTCCCATCACTTCATGGCAAATAGATGGGGAAACAATGGAAATAGTGGCAGACTTTCTTTTCTTGGGCTCCAAAATCACAGCAGTTGGTGAATGCAGCCACGAAATTAAAAGACGCTTGCTCCTTTGAAGAAAAGCTATGGCAAACCCAGACAGCACATTAAAAAGCAAAGACATTACTTTGCTGACAAAAGTCCATCTAGTCAAAGCTATGGTTTTTCCAGTGGTCATGTATGCATGTGAGAGTTGGACCATAAAGAAAGCTGAGCGCCAAAGAACTGATACTTTTGAACTGTGGTGTTAGAGAAGACTCTTGAGAGTCCCTTGGACTGCAAGGAGATCCAACCAGTTCATCCTAAAGGAAATCAGTCCTGAATATTCATTGGAAGGACTGATGCTGAAGCTGAATCTCCAGTACTTTGGCCACCTGATACAAAGTGCTGACTCATTTGAAAAGACCCTCATGCTGGGAAAGATTGAAGGCAGGGGGAGAAGGGGAGGACAGAAGATGAGATGGTTGGAAGGCATCACTGACTCAATGGACATGATTTTAAGCAAGCTCCAGGAGTTGGTGATGGACAGGAAGTCTGGTGTGCTGCAGTTCATGGGGTCACAAAGAGTCAGACATGACTGAGCAACTGAACTGAACTGAACTGAGCTGGTTGAGCTGGAGGAAGCTTTCTTACTTTCCAAGAACCTCAGTTTCTCCACCTGTAAAATGAAGTGCAAGGATGCTAAGTCATTTCTATCGTGTCCAACTCTTTTCAACCCTACAGACTGAAGCCCACCAGCTCCTCTGTCCATGGAATTCTCCAGGCAAGAATACCGAAGTGGGTTGTTATACCCTCCTCCAGGGGATCTTCCCTATCTAGGGATCGAACTGAAGTCTCTTATGTCTTCTGCATTGGCAGGCAAGTTCTTTACTGCTAGTGCCACCTGGGAAGCCTGTAAAATGGAGTACTAGGAGATATAAACTCATAGCACAACTATGAGTATAAAATGAGGTCAATAAGTCAATTGCTCATAAGGCATACACGTATAATAGATACTTAGTGGTGTTAGCTACTATTAACCATCCTCCCTATTTTTATTGTTAATCAATAATCCAATTTAATTCAACAACTACATGCTAAACCTACTGTATGTGAAGAGTTATGATTAGCACTAGAAAAAAACAAGACAGTCTATATTGGGTGGGGAAGTAAAACACAGATACACAAGTAGAATTGAACATAAATGCAGTATAAAGTTTTAAATATTAAGGTTTAAACATTTTAAACATAAAAGATTTTAAATCATTAGGTGATAATCTCAAACACTTTGATTCACAAAATTTCATCACTGCTTGGTGTGACTGCTATTTTCTTTTATAATGATGTTAAAATTATGTAGGTTGTAAACAATCATGTCTGTCTTCTCTACTGGACTTTCAACTTTACAAAGGTAGATTTCATACATATCTATTCACTGCTCTACTCTCTAAAGCAAGCACAGTGGTTGGTATGTTATGGTCACTCAATACCTATGTGTTAAATGACGTGGCATCAGTGAGTGAAGGATCCACCAAGCAAATAAACTGGAAACGTATTCCTAACGGAATAGCCCTGTTCCCATCATGTTTCCTAATAAACACTACACCTTCCTATGGGCACCACTTAAATCTTTGTTACACCAAAAGACAGGCTTCACATAACGGCTATGTGTTGAAATTACAAAATTCATACATATTCTCAGTGGTGACATACTATATGGTAGTGGTCCTCAACCTTTACGGCACCAGGGACCAGTTTCATGGAAGATAATTCTTCCAGAGGTTGGCAGGGGCTGGGGAGATGGTGTTAGGATGACTCAAGCAGATTACATTTTTTGTACACTTTATTTCTATTATCACATTATGATATATAATAAAATAATTACACAATTCACCATAATGCAGAATCAGTGGGAGCCCTGAGCTTGTTTTCCAGCAACTAGATGGTCCCATCTGGGGGTGATGGAAGACAGTGGCAGCTGCTCCCCAGTGCTAGCAACACTGTCTCAGCTCCACCTCAGGTCATCGAGCATTAGATTCTCACAAGGAGCATGCAAGCTAGATCCCTCGCATGCACAGTTCACAGTAGGGTTGGCGCTCCTAAGTACAGATGAGACTTCACTCACTTGCCCACTGCTTACCTCCTTCTGTGCAGCCTGGTTCCTAACAGGTCACGGATCTATACTGGTCCATGGCCTGGGGGTTGGGGACTACCGCTATATAGTACTCTGTATTAGCTCCTAGGGATGCTATAGCAAATTATCACTAACCAAACGGCTCAAAATAAAAGAAGTTTGTTGTCCCATGATCTTGAAAGCTAGAAGTCTGAAATTAAGGTGCCAGAAGAGCTGTGCTCTAGACAGAATCTGTTCCCTGCCTCTCTCCTAGCTCCTCCTAGTTGCCAGCAACCCTTGGCATTCTCTGGTTTGTGGCAGCATATTTCCAGTCTCCACCAGTCATCACATGGCCACCTCCCTTTTATGTGACTCTGCATCCCTTCTTATAAGGACACCAGCCTTATTGAATTGACTCCACCCAACTCCAGTGTGGTGTGTTAGTGGCCTGGTCGTGTCTTGACTCTTTGTGACCCCATGGACTGTCACCTGCCAAGCTCCTCTGCCCATGGGATTTTCCAGGCAAGAATACTGGAGTGGGTAGCCATTCCCTTTTTCAGGGGATCTTCCCAACTCAGGGATGAAGCCCAGGTCTCCTGAATTGCAGGCAGATTCTTTACCACCTGAGCCACCAAAGAAGCCCAAGTGTGTCCTCATCTTAATTACACTTGTAAGGACCCGATTCCCAAATAAGGTCACATTCTGACATTTCAGGAAGGGAGGGGGAGGACACTCTTCAACCCAGTAGATTCTCCAGCACTATTTTCTGCAGAATTAAGCAGAAAGCCAAAAATCCTACTGTGAATCTATCATTTGAGCATTGATTCAAGTCTCACTGCATGGCAGTATTACTGTGCGAGGAAAAGGAAGATTAGCCATAAGATTTAATGCATCATGGAATGCAGGAGTCCTAAAAAAGTCTTTCAGCATTCGAAAAAGCAAGCCCTTGGCACACCATCACGGGTAGTTTTAAGTTGAAAAGGTCAGGCAATATTTCACTAAAGGCACTAAGGCGGAGCCTGCTCCCCCAAGACTCACACCCACCTAAGGGCTTCAGGCAATGCCTCCAGAGCTAACGCAGATGTCAGCTGACACTAAGACAGATGCTGCTGCTGCTGCTGACAGATGGTGCTTCACAGCTGGGTTCTGAGCAGAGTAATGAGAGGATCAGACCACGGACAGGCTAAAGGGTGCGTGCGTCGGCACAAGAATTTCAGTCGTGCTATAAGTCATTCAGAAGACAGTTTTATGCTAATAACAACACTACAGTTTGCATCAAAGTTCTGAAGGGCTGCTGTGCCCCAAAGATCATGAGAAGACCATGCCTGGCTAAACCATATGGGCAGGGAAAGACAAGCGTTCTTTTTGAAGTTCAAGGCTGTTTCCGCAGGATCTGAGGGCAAATTCAAAGCCACATGCTCATTTCCTGACATCAAGAGTCTCAGTGAGAATAAAGTCATGAGTACCTCTTCTAATTCACCCACTCATTTATTCAGTGTCCCATGTGCCAGGCACCACGTCTGACACAATTCCATGATCAAGTCATCTTGGTGACAGAGGTTACTTTCCCGCAGGATCTTGAGGACAGGGAAGAATGGAGAAAATACAAACTTTACCTTTCAATAGCAATATTTTGTGGTTGCTCAAACCCAATTCACTCTGACAATTACAGACCTTTGTACCCTGTGGCCGGGAGAAGGCAATGGCACCCCACTCCAGTACTCTTGCCTGGAAAATCCCATGGAGCCTGGTAGGCTGCAGTCCGTGGGATCGCTAAGAGTTGGACACGACTGAGCGACTTCACTTTCACTTTTCACTGTCATGCATTGGAGAAGGAAATGGCAACCCACTCCAGTGTTCTTGCCTGGAGAATCCCAGGGACGGGGCAGCCTGGTGGGCTGCTGTCTATGGGGTCGCACAGAGTCGGACACGACTGAAGCAACTTAGCAGCAGCAGTAGCAGTACCCTGTGGCCACTCACTGACTTCAGGGATTTTATACAAAGCATGCTTATATGTGTTTATTTTAAATATCAGTGATGATCTATATAAATTAGTGAAAATTCTGAATTGTGGCAGAGATGGTAAAGAATCTGCCTGCAATGCAGAAGACCTGAGTTCGATCCCTGGGTTGGGAAGACCCCTTGGAGGAGGGAATGGGTACCTACTCCAGTATTCTGGCCTGGAGAATTCCAAGGACAGAGTAGCCTGGCAGGCTATGGTCCATGGAGTCACAAAGAGTCAAACATTGCTGAGTGACTAACACTGAATAATAAATTCTTAAAAGGCATTTCACTATCCTCCTTTCACACATAAGCAGTAAGTTTACCAATAGTGAAAGAGAGAGGGGAAGGGCTATGCAATTTAAATCTGAATCTTATTCAACACAAGACAATTTTAGGATTTTACTATGTTTCACATCTGACATGTCCAATTATTAGGAACTCATGGGCAGAAGTTAGAGAAATATACAAATATATATGTACACACACATATTTATGTCAGCAAATATGTCATCAAGATTCTGTCAAGGGAACTAAAAAAGATTCAGACTGCCCTGCCTGGCAAAGAAGATTACAACAAGCAAGCTTTCGTACCTACCACCAAGAAGATGCAGACAGTAAAGATTAAGAAAGCACTTAAGTGAAAAAATCAGAACTCATATCTCAGATGCTCAGATAAGTCAGATGATCAGATAAGCTCAGATGAGTCCCTGACTAGTTGGGTGGCCCTGAGGAAGCTACTCAAGACTTTTCAGCAACAATGAGTGTGTCACCTCGGACCAGGAAGACAGACATTGGAGGAGGTCATCTTCAAGACCCCTTTCCACTCCCTCATTCTCTATTCCTCCTTGACTGAAAAAGAGATCAACCCTCTTGCAAAGCTACAAACCACTTTACAACCACAAACCAAGATTCTGCAAGTTAACAGACAAGTGGGAGAGATGGAGTTCTTAACCAACTTCTCCCTTCTTCCACTGAATAGAAATTATACATAAATAAATATATATATGGGACTTCCCTGGTGCTCCAGTGGCTAAGACTCTGAGCTCCCAATGCAGGGGGCCTGGGTTCAATCCTTGGTCAGGGAACTAGATCCCATATGTCACAACTAAGAGTTCACATGCCACAGAGAAAGATCCTGCACCCAGGAATGAAGATCGAAGATCGCTCTTGTCACAGCTAAGACCAAGCACAGCCAAATAAATAAATAAAAATAAATTTTAAAAATTATATATATGCATATATTATCATATATAATGTTATATACATGTATATGTGTGTTTATATATATATATGTTTATATATATATATATATATATATATGGTTTCCCTGATGACTCAGATGATAAAGAATCTGCTTCCAATGCAAGAGACCTGGATTTGATTCCTGTATTGCAAAGATCCCCTGGAGAAGGAAATGGCAACCCACTCCAGTATTCTTGCCCAGGAAATTCCGTGGACAGAGGAACCTGGCAAGCTACATTCCATGGGGCTGCAGAAAGTCGGATACAACTTTAGTGACTAACACACATATAGACACATACACACACACACCAATACATAAAAATACTCTGGCATTAAGGAAATACACAAATATATTTGTACACACACATATTTATGTCACCAAATCACAGCTGCTTTATTTAGCCACTGTGTCTTGTCTTTGAGCATGTGACTTCGGACTTGGCCTGTCCAGTGTGATCTTCTTAGTCCCCAAATCAAAGATCCCATTTTATTACCTTCCACATGCTCCCTAAGAGTATCATTATTCTCTTCCTCCATTTCTTCCATTTCCTTGGGGTAAGAGAAGCTTTGCTAGGAACCACAGTGGAAAGCCACAGTTCTCTTCTCTTTCATAGGAGGAGAAGCAACCATTCCCAACACGATGCATCTCTGAACACAAAGCACACGAGAAAATGCACGTGGCAGCAATGTAGTACTTCACAGAGAGCAGAATCCTTCTCCATCAGAACTGGGAGGAAGGGGAGGCCAAAGGAGCACAGTGAGGGTGGTGACTGCCCCCACTCGGAAACCATCCCATCCCTCTGGCTTCGGGCAGCTCTTTCGTGATTGGGTGACAGTGAATTCAACTCTGTCTCCAGCAGGAAGCTCCGCCTGTCCTAAGCCAATCAACATGAGCCCATCCTCACTGCCCAGTGACTGACCAGGCAGATACAGAGGGGCAGGTAAGTGGCCAAAGTTGTCAGTTGTAAGGGGAAAGGTATTCTCCCTATCTCTCTGGAATACAACTCTTGGGTTTGATAGCCACCAAATAGTATCAAAAAGGAGCATCCACCTTACCATCAAGATAAACACAGCAAAGCAGAAAGACAAAAAGAAGTCAGGTAAGAACGTGGTAAATGCCTGCTCAGCCATGCCTGACTCTTGGCAACCCCATGGACTGTGGCTCACCAGGCTCCTCTGTCCATGGGATTCTCCAGGCAAGAATACTGGAATGGGTTGCCATGCCCTCCTCCAGGGTATCTTCCCAACTCAGGGATTGAACCCACGTCTCCTGTTTCTCCTACACTGGCAGGCAGATTCCTACCACTGAGCCACCCAGGAAGACATAAACCAGTTCAACATAAACTACCAAGACATAAACCAGTTTGAACTGGTCCTGATGCTGGCCATGCAACTGGATTTCTATTATGTGAACCAACAAGGGACAAGAGCTCCTGTCTGCTGCTCCTTGATCAATGTTAGAATTGCAGAAATATATGCTTAACAAAGATAAAATGTGGCATTCAAGAAAAAAAAAATTAGGAATTCCTTGGTGGTCCAGTGGTTAGGATTCCATGCTCTCACTGCTGAGCGCCTGGGTTTGATCTCTGGTCAGGGAACTAGGATCCCCCAAGCCATGTGGAGCAGTCAAAAAAAAAAAAAAAAAGAAAAAGAAAACAGAAAAAAAAATTCATCCTTAAAGTATTTTTTTCTATGTGAAAGCTACAATTTCTTCCTGTAGAGACTGACTCTGAAAGGTGGAATAAGTATAAAGTGGAATAAGTATAAAGAAATCATTTTAACAGTGATGAATTGTAACATTTGTAAAAAGCACCACCAAGTAAAAGTAAGAAGCTGTATATATAGCCACATGATAAATCTGATAAGGCTTCCAGACCCTGGAAAACAGTTTAATTTGCTCTGGGCAATGAACAGATGACTGGGTAGGTCTTTCTTCTCTTAAAAAAACTTTAATTTAGCTTCCATCTATAATCTACGTTGTATTTTTCAAAGCTTTATGCATTAAAAAAAATTGCTCTCCCTAAATTTTGCATTTACAGCCCTTTTATCATATAAATTGCGGTCATAACCTAACTTAAGGTTTGCAGGAGCCAGTGAAGGGAAAGGTCTGGCTTGTATAAAATGAGATACACTAAGCAAAATAAATCCTGCCTGGAACTGGAACAGTTCTTGAAGACAGCAACTTAGGAGCTAATCTCTCCTCGCTTTTGAAAATATAATAGCTTTGCCTTTTAGACAAAAATAGATCAAATATTTCACCAATAGCTGTTGTTCCCTTCCTCATTCTCTTTCTTGATGTACAGCTCCTAGGTTAATAACTGTAAAATTCTCTAGAATTCTTCTCCTGAACGCTGGTAGTACAAAGGTATCGCTTCACCCACAAAGGTGACAGAGACATTCTGACTATCACATTTTTGTCTGAAGGAAGAACGGGTCACAGGGATCTGAACTTTCAAGCTGTGCATCAATTCACTCCAGGCCCTTCTTCATTTACCTTCTCACAAAATTATTATACTCACCCTAAAAGTCAAATACCTTTTGTGGAATCCAGATGGAAACTCTAGGGTGTGCTTCATAAAGACTTTGTTGTCATGCAATTTACAGGACCTTCACTGATTTAAATAAAAAGTAAATATTTCAGGCATTTGTGATGAACTTTTTTTCAATGCAAAGATATCTAAGGAAATGTTTTCAGATGTATGGTATGAGACGAGCAGAATAATCTTGCCTGCCTCCAGACTTCTATCTTTTACAATAAAGAGATAGAATGAAGTATTTTGCCATCTTCCCCTACTCCTGGTGAGATGTCACAGATACTGATATTCACATCACCAGATGACACCAGGCCTGTTTAAAACCCCTTAACAGTTTCCTACTGGGTTTGGACTTAAGCCCAAACTCCCTACTATGGCCCATGAGACTGTGTGTGACAGCAGCCACTGCTCTCCCCGGAGGGTCCCCAGAGAAGGACTCTGTCTGTCGAGATCACTGCTACTCACAGTGCCAGCTGCTTGCCCGCTGCTTGCCGACTCGCAATAAAGACTTGAAGGAACCGGGAAATAGCTATCAGGTAAACACAGAATTTGCCTTTCTAGTTTATCCAAACTATAAAACTAGCAAGTTTTTAAAATGCAAAAAATCTCCAAATACAGAAAAATAAACTTAACATAGATCAATAGGGCTTCCCA
Organism: Bubalus bubalis; assembly: GCF_019923935.1. Lineage (NCBI taxonomy): Eukaryota > Metazoa > Chordata > Mammalia > Artiodactyla > Bovidae > Bubalus > Bubalus bubalis. The sequence continues at coordinate 57,416,143 of NC_059175.1, forward strand.
GGTAGCTCAGTGGTAAAGAATCCACCTGCCAAGCAGGAGATGTGGGTTCGATCCCTGGGCTGAGAAGATCCCCTGGAGAAGGAAATGGCAACCCACTCCAGTATTCTTGCCTGGGAAACCCCATGGACAGAGGAGCCTGGTGGGCTATCGACCGTGGGGTCCCAAAGAGTCAGACACAACTTGTCAACTAAACAATGACAAGATCATTATGAGACAATGATTCAGTGAAGATTCTGAATGTTGAACACTTAAAAGAAATGCCACTTGTATGCTTTAAATCCATAGGAAAACTACTTAAGTAGTTTACTGGCAAGTAGAAACTTGACAGTCATTAAGAGAAAAACAGATACATGAGAAAAGAACAGAAAAGAAAATTAGCTGGAGGCGGGGGAACGGGATGCTTTTGTTTTCTTCTTTTTGAAAAGTCCTCATTTTATTCTTACTCTTGAAGGCTGGCAAGAGTCTGAAGACCACAGCCCTGAATCTCAATTCATTAGTCTGTGCTTTGATTGACCACAGTATTCACCATCAAAAGAAGGTTTCATTTACTTCCAATATTCAATAAAAAGGAAACAATGCTGATTTTTTAAAATGTTGCTATGTATATTGCAATATTTTTGAGGGCAAGTTTATTAAGCTTTTGGAGAAGGTGAAAGAGCCAACATATCCATAAGTGGTATAATCATTAAATATGTACAAAACTCGAAAGAAGATTGAAATGGATCAGTTCTATACCATTTAAGGCATATAAGGTACATCAGTTAAGTCAGAAATACCAGTGGACCACAATGAAGTGCCCATAGATAAATTCATATGTAAATAGTGAAGACAAAACAGAAACCCTGAAAACCAGTGATGAAGGAAGAATTAATAACTGGTACTGGAAGAACTAGGTCTCTACTTTTTACAAAAATCATACCCTTATCTTACTCAGAAAACAAAAATATAAAACTCAAAAGATATAAATTCAAAAGAAAATAAAACTTAAGTATCAAATTTCTAGAAGGCAGAAGTCTATTAACCTAAAACAGAAAAAAAGTGCAAAGAAAATTTCAAGAGATTCAACCATATTAAAAAAATTTAAGCTTCTGTATAAGAAAAATAAATAAAAAGGAACAAATATAATTGAAACCAAACAAGCTTCTGGGGAGCAGAGGGGAGGAATCACAAGGGCAAATGTCTTTATTGTCCAAAGAACTCATACTAATCACTTGAAAGACTCTTAAGAGGAACACAAGTCAGGAAAAGATGACAATAAGCTCTTCACCAAAGAAGAAACACAAAGGGTATAAAAGAACTTGAAACACAGACTAACTCACAAAGAGACAAAACAAGAAGATGCCACTTACAGGCCATGCATTTGCAAAATGCTTTGTCTGAGTGAGAATATCCATTCCACCGGCTGCAAGAATAAACAGATACAAGTACTTTAAAGTGTCTGAAAACACACACATCAAAAGCCTTGATATGATTTAAACCCTTTTATCCCAGCAAGCCCACATCTCCTTAAATTAACATAAGCAGTCTGCTCCTTTCTTACCTAATGTAGCTTTGAGCTTGTCTTTGAAAGTAAATACACTCAAGTCAAGGAGCAGACCATGATGTTAAGAGGGCAGGACTGGCTGGCTACAGAATCTGTGGGCCCCAGAGCAAAATGAAAGTGTGGGGCCCTTATTAAGAAGTGATTAAACTCTCAAGAGGGTAACAGCAGAGCATCCAACCACCATGCATGGGGTCCTGTTAGGGGGAATTCTGTACCCAGATTGCTGGGGTGAGGGTGGGGAAAGAGAGGAAAGCCATTCTCTTAGCCTGGTCCATGCAAGCACTGATTTTCTGATACTGCTTAGTGGATGAGAGCCTTGGGATGGAGTAGGGAGACAGTTCAGTTCAGTTCAGTCACATCCAACTCTTTGCAACCCCATGAACTGCAGCACACCAGGCCTCCCTGTCCATCACCAACTCCTGGGGTCTACTCAAGCTCATGTCCATTGAGTCGGTGATGCCATCCAACCATCTCATCCTCTGTCGTCCCCTTCTCCTCTGGCCTTCAATCTTTCCCAGCATCAGGGTCTTTTCCAATGAATCAGCTCTTCGCATCAGGTGGCCAAAGTATTGGAGTTTCAGCTTCAACATCAGTCCTCCCAATGAACATTCAGGACTGATTTCTTTTAGGATGGACTGAAAAGGGAATGGCAAACCACTTCAGTATTCCTGCCTTGAGAACGCCATGAACAGTATGAAAAGGGAGACAGGGTGGTTGCTAAGAGGAAGTGAGCCTCTTCTCCCAGAGGAGACAGGAAGAGTAAGACCACAGAGGTATGCACCTGAGTAGACACTGGTACCAAAGCCTAGGCACTGACTTGGATGGCCTGGGACGTTTTCATATCTACATGGAACTCAGCTTCTAGACTGGGAGCACGGTCACTCTTCCATCCCCCTGTGCTACAAGGGAAGTCAGATATTTAGTCTCACCAGCTTTGCCCACATCCAACCCAACCCTCTCCTGCCACTGGACAGGCAGGGTCGCCAGCACAGCGGAGGGGGGCTGGCCCCACTCCTGTGTTAGGGAACCACAGACTGAAACTGTCCTCCCTGACCAGGCACCATAGTAACCCTGCATAAATGACTCATGGCAGGAAGTACTCGTAAGGAACATGGAACGAACAAAGCTACCACCAACCGGAAGAATTCAGGAAAAGTCAAAAGGAAAGAGTAGACTCCAGTCCACATGCCCTACCAACTTCCCAGAATTATTCACACTGGAATCCATCTCAGCTGAGTGATGGATTCGCCACCAGCAAGGACCCCAAGTCACAGTGATTGGCCGAAGACCACCTGGAAATTAACCCAACTGCTATAAAACCAGAGACTGTAAGCCACATGGCAGAAAAGTTCTCCTGGGTTCCCTTATCCTGCTGCTTTCTGCTCAGGCACTCCTTCCCAATAAAGTCTCTTGCTTTGAAAACACATGTGTCTTCTTGGACAGTTCATTTCCAAGGCTTAGACAGAGCCCACTTTCAGGCCCTGGAAGGGGTCCCTCTTCCTGTAACACTGGAGCCTGCTTTTCTGAGTCTCTGAAATCAAAGAGCCATCACAAAGGGATTACGAGATAATGGATAATCATTAAGACTGCTTGTATGGTTGCTGAATAAATTAGCACACAAATGATGGTTCAGGACCAACAGTATCTAGTCTACACAGTGCTGCATTTGAAAGCTGATATCCATCTTTATTTTAATGTAGGGAAAACATTTAAAAATACAGAAGTGAAGAGTTTGTAACTATTTCTGAATAATTACTTGTCTCTTTAAAGATAAAACAAACACTCTCTACGTGCACACATATTACCTTCATATTACAAAAAAATTAAATAATTTCTTCATCCACAAACACCAGAATTTATTTTAAAAATGCTGTTTTCTTATTTCAAAAGCCAACCTCAGCCTATTCTGGCATGACCATACAAACTGATTTAGCAGATGTTCAGACAAGAGCCCTTGTTCGTAAGACAAGAGGGCTTCGTATGAATCCCAACTTTGCACTTGAACAAACCACTTCATATCTATGAGCCTCCACTGCTTCTTCTGCCCTGCAAGTATATTAGGGCTGGGATGCTGCCCAGGCTCTCACAGCAGCCAAACCCCACCAGGTAAATCCTGACATCTTGTTGCTCCACTGAATCCTCAGGGCCACCTCATGAGACAGGACCTGTGTTACCATCCCGTGGTTCACATGAGAAAATGAAGACATGGCTTGTGGAACCTTCCCAAAGCTTGTAAACGAAAGCATCATGCATTATTGACCCCAGTCACCAGGCTACCTTGTCTTAGATTTTCATTATAGGCTCCTGGGAAAAAGCCCAAGTGCAGGAAATGGTGCACTTGAATTTGAATCTTTTGTCACTTATCACCTCCTTGACTTTGAAAATACACTGAACTCTATTTCAGAGTCTTTATTTATGAAATGGGGTCCCAGGGTGGTGGATTTTCTGTGAATTAATGCATATAAAGCACCTAATCTAGGCTTGACCCATAGAAAGCACATAGTAAATGTTATCCGTTGATACTGTTCAGAGTATAAATTCACACAATTGTATCACACTTCAAAATTAAGGTCCTAGATCAGCACTTTGTCTGAACAATTTATTTTGTGGTAATAATCAGTATAAAGAACTCGATATTAAGTGATTCTTTTGTCCCTGTGTTGGCCAATTTGATCTCCCTAGAATAGCATCTCTGCCCCTCCTAAACGTGACTCTAATCTACTATCAACTCTTCCACAACAGCCTTTCCCAGGTCTCAGGGACCCCTCCCCACTTGCAATGTTGGTCCATTTACTGTCACTTGGCACTCAGAATGTAACCATCACAAGTGACATTTACAGCCATTATGGGACTATACCCATTTGTTTTTATGTAGACTTTCTCCCTGCACTGGCATTCCTATCTTCTTACACGCCCTGGGATCACAGCCTCTCCCTACACTGCAGCTGGTAAAAAGACTACACCCTCAGGAAACGTTTACTGCTTTAGTCTAGTTTCTAGACAATGCTCTAGAAAATGGGAAATGAAAACAAGGAGTCACAGTGGACTCCTTTTCGCATGCAGTTACATTTTTCAAAGGTAAAGGCTGACCGAGATTCTACATTGGCGTGTGCAGATCCATGCAGGAGCATAACCAAGTAACTGTTCCTGATGGGAACTTACAATCAGGGAAAAGACACTGCATTTCTATTGCAACTGAGGCTTCCCTGATAGCTCAGTTGGTAAAGAATCCACCTGCAATGCAGGAAACCCTAGTTTGATTCCTGGGTCAGGAAGATCCCCTGGAGAAGGGATAGGCTACCCATTCCAGTATTCTTGGACTTCCCTGGTGGCTCAGCTGGTAAAGAATCTACCATTAATGCGAGAGACCTGGGATTGATCCCTGGGTTGGGAAGATCCCCTGGAGAAGGGAAAGGCTACCCATTCCAGTATTCTGACCTGGAGAATTCCATGGACTATACAATCCATAGGGTCGCAAAGAGTCAGACATGACTGACTTTCACTTTTGAGGAACTTTGTAATATGCAAAGAAGAGAGTCTGGCTTTTTAGTCAGCAGCAGCTGGAATATAGCGTGTCACAGTCTAGATTATTATGAAAAAGGCCGGTCTAAACTTCTGAAAACCAGAATTCTGAAACATACACACCCAAGGCTAACCTGTGAGTCTCTATAGTGGACCTGCCCTTCTCTAGCATCAGTCTCTTCGGGTCCCTTAAGGCCATCCTCAGCATCTATGCAAGGCAGAGCCCACAGGTGCACTCCACCATTCCTCTCTACACCCATTCTGAGCCTCAGATGGCCATCCACGCTCCTGTTCCTGTCTCTGAATTACAGGCACCAGGAATCTAGACTTTCTGCTGGTGCCTAATGAGCAGTCTTGTCCTTCGTGTAAAATCCACCTCCCTCGACATCAAGTAAGGACTAGAAACACCATTTCAAAGAGTGGTTGTTAACTTTACTGGCTTGACTGCCCAAGACCAGGATGGATACACTTTTAACCTCTTCAACTATTTACTTTTCAAATGCCTTATGGGATTCTTGACCTCTTTGACCCACCATATATCCTCCCAATATACACAACCTAGACATTAAACCTTCCATTCAGCCATCTCAGCCTCGTTATGTTTTACATTCATTGCATGGCGTAGAGGTGGATGCAAATGCCTTACAACCTATCTAATGAATCTCACTAAATCAACTCCAGGTACTTTATGCCATCAATAACTAAATATTAAGTGACTCATCTATCTGCAATGTATATTATGGGCACCGGACAATGTAATTTAATTTAAAGAAAAAACTGAGTGGACTAGATCTTTAATACTGCATAAGTTATAAAAAAAAAAAAAAACATTTTTGTAGGTAAAGAAGCATCAAAATCCACCATTTCACCTGGTTTGACCTAACTATAAACATTTCTTGGTGATTACACTAAAAGGTTGGTGATCAGCATGAAGTTTAAATTTCATCAGCATAAGTTTCATCGGATGGTGCCCAAGAGATAGTCACTTATCCTAACTTCTTCTCTAGAGCATACAGTGTCACACTGAGCTATCAACGAACATATTTAGAGAAATAACATATATTTATCATAAAGAGAGAAAATTCACAAACCTCCAATAAGCAAAATATTTGTTATACTAATTAAATAATACAAAAACAAATGCTGTGCCTCTTTCTGTCCCTCTCCTAAGCTATTTAACTTCTGACAAAACTCTTCAGAAAATCGGCTTGCTGATTTCTAATCTAAATCTTTGTGTCAGAAAATTTAATGAGCATTCCACACCGAGAACAGATAGAGTAAGATTTGCTTATTTCCAAAGAAGAGAAGTATTTGGAAGAAGTGGGAAAGAGGAAGGGCCTCAGAAGGAAACACAATGCTAAGCAAATGTTCTCCAGCTGCACTGCGGTGCAGGTACTCTTCATTTGAAAGGCTCTACAATTTCAAACGTTTGCCTGTATTGCTGTTGCATAGGGAGAACGCTTTTACTGCTTATCCTTAAATACTTGCCAGCATTCTACCAAATTATCATTGTACAGCAGCATAATGGGAAGATACTTCTTTTGGGTTTGAATACGCCTATTTTATCCTGGAGTCTTCTACTTATCAGCACACTTTTTCTTTTTAAAGATCAAGGAAAATTTTAGCTCTAGGCTCAAAAGTGAAGAAATTATCATGTTAGTTGTAAATTTCTACAAATAATAAAATAATCGCTCACTAATAAATCTTTTCCTTCTATGTGGTTAAGCTGAGCTAAATGTTAGGAATAGAATTTCAGTGTTCTTCTTTTTTTCTTTAATTACAGGATAGTTAACTTGGGGGGCTTCCCAGATGGCTCAGTGGTAAAGAATCTACCTCCCAATGCAGGAGACATAGGAGATGCAGGTTTGATCCCTGGGTTGTGAAGATTCCCTGGAGGAGGAAATGACAACCCACTCCAGGATTCTTGTCTGGAAAATTCCATGGAGAGAGGAGCTTGGAGGGCTACAGTCTATGGCATCACAAAGAGAAAGACATGATTAAGCACACATGCCTGATTATGATCTTAGTTAATTTACAAAGTGTACAGCAAAGTGATTCAGTTACACATATGCATACATATATAACCCATATCAAGCTGTCTTTAGATGTTCAAGCTGGTTTTAGAAAAGGCAGAGGAACCAGAGATCAAATTGCCAACATCTGCTGGATCATCAACTAAGCAAGAGAGTTCCAGAAAAACATCAATTTCTGCTTTATTGAATATGCCAAAGCCTTTGACTGTGTGGATCACAATAAATTGTGGAAAATTCTGAAAGAGATGGGAATACCAGACCACCTGACCTGCCTCTTGAGAAACCTCTATGCAGGTCAGGAAGTAACAGTTAGAACTGGACATGGAACAACAGGCTGGTTCCAAACAGGAAAAGGAATATGTCAAGGCTGTATATTGTCACCCTGCTTATTTAACATATGCAGAGCACATCATGAGAAATGCTGGGCTGGAGGAAGCACAAGCTGGAATCAAGATTGCCAGGAGAAATATCAATAACCTCAGATATACAGATGACACCACCCTTATGGCAGACAGTGAAGAGGAACTCAAAAGCCTCTTGATGAAAGTGAAAGAGGAGAGTGAAAAAGTTGGCTTAAAGCTCAACATTCAAAAAACTAATATCATGGCATCTGGTCCCATCACTTTATGGGAAATAGAAGGGGAAAGAGTAGAAATAGTGGCTGACTTTATTTTCCTGGGCTCCAAAATCACTGCAAATGGTGATTGCAGCCATGAAATTAAAAGATGCTTACTCCTTGGAAGGAAAGTTATGACCAACCTAGATAGCATATTGAAAAGCAGAGACATTACTTTGTCCACAACAGTCCATCTAGTCAAGGCTATGGTTTCTCCAGTGGTCATGTATGGATGTGAGAGTTGGACTGTGAAGAAAGCTGAGTGCTGAAGAATTGATGCTTTTGAACTGTGGTGTTGGAGAAGACTCTTGAGAGTCCCTTGGACTGCAAGGACATCCAACCAGTCCATCCTAAAGGAGATCAGTCCTTGGTGTTCATTGGAAGGACTGATGCTGAAGCTCAAACTCCAGTACTTTGGCCACCTCATGCGAAGAGTTGACTCATTGGAAAAGACTCTGATGCTGGGAGGGATTGGGGGCAGGAGGAGAAGGGGACGACAGAGGATGAGATAGCTGGATGGCATCACCTACTTGATGGACATGAGTTTGAGTGAACTCCAGGAGTTGGTGATGGACAGGGAGGCCTGGCGTGCTGTGATTCATGGGGTCTCAAAGAGTCGGACACGACTGCGCGACTGAACTGAACTGAACTGATACCTATATACTCATATTCTTTTTCAGGTTCTTCTCCATTATACCTTACTAAAGCTATTGTATATAATTCCCTGTGCTATATAGTAGGTTCTTGTTGTCTATTTTATATACAGTAGTGTGTATATTTTAATGCCAAACTCCTAATTGGTCCCTTCTCTCCCTTCCCCTTTGGTAATGATAATTTTTTTTCTATGTCTGTGAGTCCTTTTATGTATTGTATTTAAGTTTATGGGTATCACTTTTCAGATTCCACATATAAGGGATACCATACAGTATTTGTCTTTCTCTGTCTGAGTTACTTTATTTTACAGAATTTCAATTTTTTAGTCAATGGAGAAAACAAAAATACAAGGACTAAGGTCTAGAGCAAGATGGTAGACAGATGTCCCCTTCTTTCTAATGACTGCGGTTTCCAAATCAGTTACTCTAAAACATATGCAGGGGCAAATGTTAACACAAAGCTTTCAGGGAGACTTACATTTTAAATGAGGAGCCTGAATTTAAATGGCTAAATAGTGTGGATTTTAGGCATTATAAGCATAGGAGGAAAGATTATCTATGATGTTGTCAGACAACATGATAGGGATTTTATAACACAGAATCTAATGCAATCTTCTCAACAACATTATGAACCAAGCCTTATTATCTTCATTCCCAAGGTAACAGAATTGGAGCAGAGAAGTTTAACTTTCCCGTGGTCACAGTGCAATTCCATCCCAGAGCAGAACTAGGTCCATGGGATTCCAAACCTCTTCTCTGTGACTCTGTGCCACCATAAATTAAAAGGATAACAATGAGTTTGGAGGTGGACGACATTAAACCAGAGCAGAGAATGAACAGAAAGAAGACTTAGAGTCTAGTCTGAGTTCCAGAATTTTCTAGTTAAATGATATTCTCTGAACCCCAATTTCCTCAGAGCACAGGAATCTCAGAGCATAGACATAGTGGGTGTTCAATGAGTACTTGTTGAGCCCAAATATTTCTATGAGTCTCTGAGATGCTTTCAATGCAGTGGGCTTCAGAAGACCCTCCTTCCACAGAAGGCAGATGGCTAACGATCGGGCCAATCTCATTCCTCACAAATTTCAAGGCTCACATTACAATGTCTGGGGCAAAGGAGACTGGATGTCATTGAGCTCCTGGCCCTGCCAAGTGGAGACAGAAATGGAAGCTGACACTTATAGAGTCAACTTTGGTCTATTCCTAAGCTTTCTGCTATCTGAGCTTCCCTCTTTGTCTGAGCCCTAAACAAGAAAATATTTCCATCTTATAAGCTGAAATTTGCATTCTAATGCCTTCCCCCATGACCTGTAAAATTCCAGTCTTAGTCTTGAACTATATCAACCTGCTACCACTTACAGAAAAAATAGTGTCTTATTTATTCAGGTCTGGGGAGATGCTGAGACCCAAGAAAATCAGATTTGAGTCTTTAACACATTAAGGGAATAAAAAGGATAAGCTGTGATCAGTGTGGTCCAAGACTCACTTACATGATTAAATATACACCTTCTTTACAGAATTCTTCATGCTGTAAAGACAGACAGGAAAAGAGTCAGGAAGTAAAACAATAATGCAACTGTTAACTGAATAGAAGCATTTTCCCAAACAAAGCTATCTGACTCATTACTTTATACAACAGATACAGACTTGGTCCCTACTTTAATGATCAGACATTAGGAGCCGGGAAACTAAGAACAACAGCATCTCTACTCTCAAGATATTTACAGTCCGTGGAGGACTAACCCAAAAAACGCAATCATCCCTACAAGGGGCTCCAGAGTTCACCATAGGTCCACCTGGCTCAGATTTGGCTGGGAGAATTGGCGATCTGGAAATGTAGACAATAGCGAGGGCCCATCCCAAGCAGAACAAAGGATGTAGATGCCAAAGGGAACACTGAGCACTCAAGAACCACAGCAAATCTAGTGGGGCTACAGAAGATGAAGGAAGGGAAGGAGGTGGGAGATGGTCAGGAAACTTGAAGTGTCACAGATCCTGGTGAGGAACTTGAACTATATTCAGAGAGCAGTGAGGCACCTTTGAAAAGTTTGAAGAAGCAGAAAGGCATATCAGATGACTGAAAGGAAGAATGAGCTGCTGTCTAGAGAATGGACCCAAGACTGTACAGCTGGAGGCAGTGAGACTGGTTGGAAAGATGTTACTGGAAGTAGCAGCGGCAGGTGCAGAGAGATGAAGGGGCTTGAGAGATGTGAGTCCAGTAGAAACACGAGAAATCTGGGATTGGGCAGTCAGGGTGAGGCAGACGGCACCCAGATGATCTTCTCAAATGTTCAGAAGGGTAAACACTGCCTAGCCTATGTATCTGAGCAGTTGAACCGTGCCTGCACCCAGAAGCAACCAGAAAACAGATTCTAGTCCCTCTCATGCATGTCTTTCTCCCTCTTGGCATTCTCCCCATGCCTGTATGATTGTCAAAACGCTCTTATTTTTCCTCTTCACCCTATAGATCAGGTCCATCTGGGACTCACGGTCTTCCCTTCCACCACTTGCCTTTTCCACACATGTCTGTATAACCACTGTTGTCCCTCAAGATCAAAGACGTCTTAAAACATGTTGTAAAGAAAGATCAATCCTTTAAAAAAAAAATGGCACAGACTCAGGATGGTGAATGAAGGACCAATCTGGGTTCCCGTTTTAAATACAGAAGGTCAAGCTTCGGTCATGTCTTCACAATCTATTCCTTAGCTGTAGGGCAGATGGAGAAGCCACTTGACCACATGGCTGCAGGGTTCATAGCCACTGTCTGAATCTCTTCTGCGCATCACCACCTCCGATGACAGCGTTGAGGACTCACTGGCTAAGCCCGAGGCTGGCTTGGCAAACCCTAGAGGGATGTTCAGAGAACGAAACCAGCTGCCCGGGCCATGTGTTGGTCGGACTCTACTGCCACCAGAAGGCAACCTATTTTCCAAGCTTCTTTGAGGATAGCTTCCAAAGCCATTCCCTCTGATTTAAAGAACTAATAGGGAAATACTGCAACTTATCAAAGCTTTTTAAGCACAAATATGCAGCAACGTGGTCCCCACACTGCAGGGACCAGGTCCACCCAGGCACAGCAAAGAAGCTGCTGACTGATCCCCAGGGCTACTTACTGGGTGCTCAGGTCAAGAACATGGGGTTTCTTGCTATTCTTCTGCTTATATTTTCATCCTTCTTTCTCATCGAATATATTTTGTAAGTAATTCCATTAGTTACAACAAGAAACCTTTTGCATTTTCTGTTAGGAAAGGGGTTTTTGTGATCTGTACTAGTTCAATGATTTCCATATGAAGAATAAAGAATCAACAGCTTAACAATACCAAAAGAAAGATGAAAAGGAAGCTAATTAAGTTTTTAAAAAGAAAAATGGAACTAAAATCTTCCAAGTTTAAACAAAGGGAGGTTCTGATGGCACTGGCCTTCAAAAACTCATATTAAAATAATTATTCCTTTGTTTGCATGGAAATGGAACATGGACAGAGGTCAGAGGGACATTTATAACTGGGAGTAAAGTCGTGTATGTATGACTTTATACTAGATATATTCCTCCTCGTTGCACATAAACTATTATTCAGTTGAGATTATAACATCACTTTTGTCTCATGCCACAGTTCTTCTGTTATGACCAGCCATGGATTGACACATCAATACTATAAAATGTGTAGTAAAATGAAACTAAAATATTTTTTAAAGTGATAACTTATTTGGGGAATAATAGCGTTCACTTTGAACATTTGACCAATTAGTTCTGAGAGTAAATAAATCACACAATGGTCTCCCCATAGCCTATCACCACTGAATAATAAATCTTTGAATTCAGCGTTACATCAGACATAATGCTGTAAAGGAGAAGTCTAGTTTCAACTCAGCAGCCTCAGTTGTGCCTCAGCTGGACAGTAAATCTGATGCAAAATGAGCAAATATGGGTGGCTGAGTTGCAGCCTGGCATAACAGTGAGGCTCTGACAAGGATCCCAGAACTTAGAGAGTTTTTAGGAACCAAAAAAAAAAAAGTTTGAAAAACAAAAACATATGCTAAACAGCTGGGGATGGGGGAATGAAAGAAGAGCTTTCACCTTAGCTAAGAAAACGTTCTATTTAATGACTTTTTCTTTGAGCTGACCCATTCTCAGGTTTCCTTTTTTAATCTCTAAAACCATTATCTCTAGAAGGCACACATTAGATTAACAAAGATGCATTCACTCTTTCATTCAAATCAACGTTCAACAAATCATGTTTTTATCTCCTATGAGTTCTGAGACTCCGAAGAAATTATTTAACTTCACTGTACCTCAGTTTGGAGAAGGTAATGGCACCCCACTCCAGTACTCTTGCCTGGAAAATTCCATGGATGGAGGAGCCTGGCAGGCTGCTGTCCATGGGGTCGCTACGAGTCTGACACGACTGAGCGACTTCACTTTCACTTTTCACTTTCATGCGTTGGAGAAGGAAATGGCAACCCACTCCAGTGTTCTTGCCTGGAGAATCCCAGGGATGGCGGAGCCCGGTGGGCTTCTGTCTATGGGGTTGCACAGAGTCGGACACGATTGAAGCAACTTAGCAGCAGCAGCAGCACCTCAATTTCTTCATCTGTAAAATGGGATGTCTGTAAAAGTTGTACCTAACTTACTGGACACTTGAACCTGGCCATGCAACCTCAGTACCACACACCATCCCCAAGCTGAGATTTACAACAGTGAATAAAGCAAACCAGATCCCCACTTGCAGGGAAGCAGAGGAAACCAAAATAAACACACACAGAACTTCAAAACTGAACAAGTACCTGGAGAAAGCACCATAGGATACTACTGAAAAAAAAATGGAGAGTTTATGAAATGGAAGGGGTCATGGATGGCTTTGCTGAGTTGGGAATCTTTGAGCTGAAATCTAAAGGTCCCTGGAGTGGGTCATGCAAAGAGAAGAAACTAATCCACTTCTGGTCAAGGATTTGGGATCTATAAAGGTCCTGACCTTGGAATTGGCCAACTCTGTTCCAAAAACTGGGGAGATGTAGGGAACTGGGTCAAATTATTTGGCACCTAGAGGCCAAATAGTAAAGAATTTAGCTCTATGCATCCATGTATATGAATTAGGAAATCACTGGATGGTTTTCCAGTAGGAAAATGACAGATCTTTGTTCTGAAAGATGATTCTGGTGGCTGCATAGTGAATGAACTTGGGAGGTTCAGAGTGAGGGATGGGGGGCTGAACTCATTCTAATGGGACGGGATTATCATGATCACCTTGCACAGGCAGCAACAGGGAAGACAGAAACAGAACTAAAGGCACTCCCGAAATCTCACCAAACGTCTGCCCTGGCCATCTCTTCTCCGGTACAAACTCGCATGAGAGAAAGGGCTAAAACAAGAATTTAAATAGTCCCTATGTTACTACAGTTCTTCAGATGGCTCTGTTTATGAAAGCCAGTGGCCAGAGATGTTTGCCCTGTTTTTACCAAAACCGTTTTACAGCCCTGGACAGATTTGACAGTTCAGGCTGGCTTCTTGGTGTGGTTTAGATTGAGAACTGTAAAATCCCACTACTGAGAAAGTAAAATCAAGATGTACGAGGATGCTAAATCCAGGCAGTGGACAATCCTTTATTGTTTCCGTTTTGGACTGAATTGTAAAATGTCCTTTGGAACATGAGCTAGAGGTTCGATGCCAACCAGGACCAGGAAGTATAGGTTTCTCCACCGTAGCTTCCTCATAAAGGGTCCAGATGCAATAACTTTCTTTTCAGTTTGCCACCCAAAAGTTAACACAGGGAATACTTTGTGAAAAGTATGTGCTTCCATTCCAACCTGTTACTTTGTGTTTTGGGAAAGAAAAGAGAGGATGCAAGAGAGAGATGGAGAAGAAAGGAGGGTGGAAGGGAGAGGGAGAAAAAGAGAGAGAGAATAAATATAATAAAGCCAGAGAACTAAGGCATGATTTGTCATTACCCAGAAGTGCCAACACTGGCTCCCAATCCTCAAGCTCTGATGCCTTCATCAATCTTAACACCCACCCCATGCCCCCAGATTCTGTATAGAGCAAACACGGGGGTGAGCGGGGGGAAACTTCTTAGCTAGATTCTAATATTAGCATCTAGCTTGGAAAAAACGTGCTTTGCAATGACAGCACATATTTTTAAGGGCTTATTGGGATCTTACTTAGGAGACTGGCTCCATGCCTTGTAGTTTCACATATTTTCTTGATTCCTAAGCTAATCATTTTTACATCATCTGCTTTAAAATAAGCCAAAGGGAAGCTTCCTCCAGGAATAGCCATTCATTGGCATTCCACAATTAAAAACGAGATCACATTTGGGTGACTAGCCTTGAACAAGAACTGAACTTAGATTTAATAAGACACAGGCTCATGTGTAATGCATACCAGTGAGTCTGACAAGAAATATTTAATATGATACAAGTCTTGCATAAAACTTAGTCAGTTTTAACAACTCATCAGGATTTATTAGGCATAGCTTAAGCCACTTGATGGCGTTACAGTGAATGGCCCCTGAGCCTTCAATGGAAGACATTTCAAATTTCTTGAGTACAAATTTTCCCTCTTCTTATCAATGTATCTTAGGCACAGAATTAATGATCATCCCCATCAATAACACCCAAAGGAAAATGAGGTTAAAACTCTACCTCACACAATTACAGTATGGTAAATTTGCTAACAATGACAATGAATAGTTTTGAAATGTAATATTTAATTGTGAACACTTAGTTTCTTTGGGGAGAAGGCGATGGCACCCCACTCCAGTACTCTTGCCTAGAAAATCCCATGGATGGAGGAGCCTGGTAGGCTGCAGTCCATGGGGTCGCTACGAGTTGGAAACGACTGAGCAACTTCACTTTCACTTTTCACTTTCAGGCATTGGAGATGGAAATGGCAACCCACTCCAGTGTTCTTTCCTGGAGAATCCCAGGGACGGGGGAGCCTGGTGGCTGCCGTCTATGGGGTTGCACAGAGTCGGAGACGACTGAGGTGACTTAGCAGCAGCAGTCTCTTTGGACAGCAAGGAGATCAAACCAGTCAATCCTAATGGAAATCAGTCCTGAATATTCATTGGAAGGACTGATGCTGAAGCTGAAACTCCAATACTTTGGCCATCTGACTGACTCAGGTGAAGAACTGACTCATTGGAAAAGACCCTGATTTTGGGAAAGATTGAAGACAGGAGAAGAGGACAACAGAGAATGAGATGGTTAGATGGCATCACCGACTCGAGGAACATGAGTTTGAGCAAGGTCCAGGAGTTGGTGATGGACTGGGAAGCCTAGCATGCTGCAGTCCATGGGGTCGCAAAGAGTTGGACACGACTGAGTGACTGAACTGAACTGAAGTCTCTTTACTCTGAAAAATACCTAAGAAGGCATATTTTCCATGTAAACAGGTAGCTTCTATATCTCTGGAGAAATCACATGAAATAACAATAGGCCAAGGTACTCTGACTTTTCATTATTTCTAAACTGCATCATTACTATAAGCCACCTGATGGTCTCATCTATCCCTCTACAAGCAAAGACAGTGAGTTACCACATAGTACCAACAGGTTCATACTTTGGCCTCATACTTTTCAGTGTTTTCCTTTACCTAATAAAAAAAATTATAAACATGTTCCCTTCCTTTTGGTACATGTTGGAAGTCATTAAATCTCACATTTGGTGACTGCCCAACTCTTCAACCCTACTACAAAACACAGATACACATTTTAAACTAAGGGAGAGGTGGAATAAAATCTAATTAATCAGGTATACATCACAGAATCCTTTTTAGGGAATGCATCTGATTGCTTGGGTACCTTACAGTGGAGAGGCTGAAGGGCTCCACTTGGAAGCTTCGCCGCACCTGTGTGCATGACTTCATGGAGACAATTGATTTAATAGCATATTTTTTTTGTTGCTGTTAAGTTGCTAAGGCATGTGTAACTCCTTGCAACTCATAGCATATGGCTGCAAGCAGATGAAATTGTCTTTTCTTATAGAAGACATTTTTTTTTCTCAAAGGCACTAAACAAGCTCCCAAGAGTCTGCTTTGCACTCTGATTTTTCTATCAAATGGTTTTAAGTGCATTGCAGTTCAATCCAAGAGTAAGGACAAAATTCTTTGATGATCATTCTTTCTTCCCCAACACTCAGGAAAACCAGGAGACCAGGAAGTTCACTACTTGGAGCTAAAGTCCAGCATCACCAACTAGTATATCTATCATGGGATTCATCAGCCTGGAAAGAGACCCTCAGGAACCGGGTGAGTATCAGACAAGAACATCAGCTCTGCTGATGCCCACATGCTGCAACCAGGCAACCCAGGAGCATCCTGGACCTCAGGAAAGTTCATGACCAAACTCAGTTCACGAGGCAGGAAAAGAGACTTCCCTGGTGGTCCAGCTGCTAAGACTCAGAGCTCCTAATGCAGGAGTCCCAGGTTCAATCCCTGGTCATGACGGGAACTAGATTCTCACATGTACCACTAAGAGTTTGCACGCTTCAACTAAAGACCCTGCATGCTGCAATAAAGATCAATGATCTCGCAGGCCACAACTAAGACCAGGCCCAGACAAAGAGATTAATGAATATTTTTTAAACAGTAAACAAGATAGATAAAACTCTTTTAAAAAAGATAGAAAAAGGACAGGAATTATCCTGCATCTGACTCAGGCCTGAAAATCAAAGGAGATTCAAGACTGAGGCAGACTTGACCACAAATCTCCTGTTCAAAGATATCCTAGAGATCAACTTTAGCCCCGAGCTTCTTGTTATGTTGTATACACATACTTAGGAAATAACATCTAATAGCCAAAGAAGAGTATTAGAAAGAATATCTGTTCATCCATCCACCTACTCATTTGGCATCCAAAAAACTTCTATTAAATGCAACCATGTGGCTGGAGATGAGGATGTAATTATAAGAAAAACAGGCAGAGTCCCGAGAGTGGAGTTTCCAGTCCACTGGAAGGAGGGAGGTACTAATCAAAGCATCACACTTGAATGTATAATTTATAACTGAAGACTCTAAAGAAAATGAATGTAGTTCCATGATACAAAGGAAAGAAAACAACTCAACCGAAGACTGACCATAAAGGAAGGCCTTCTTTGATAATTAAGAGGTAACTGAAGGCCAAAGAAGAACATGGGTCCAGAAAATATCAGATGGAGAAGATAGTCTGTGCAGAGGCTCCAAGCAAAAAAGGAGAAACCTGTGTTTGGGAGTTAAAAAAGGTTCTCATGCTGGGGGGCATTGCAGGAGGTGCTGACAAGGTGTGGCCAGGAGGAAGACCATACAAGACTTTCAAGACACATTTAGGACAGAAGTCTTTGTCCAAAAGCAAAGAAAAATAGATGTGGAAAAAGTGGTAACAGCGACAGATTTTATTTTCTTGGGCTCTAAAATCACCTTAGATGCTGACTGCAGCCACAAAATTAAAAGGTGCTTGGACCTTGGAAGAAAAGCTATGACCAATCTAGACAGCATATTAAAAAGCAGAGACATCACTTGCCAGCAAAGCTCCATCTAGTCAAAGCTATGGTTTTTCCAGTAGTCATGTACGGATGTGAGAGTTGGACCATAAAGAAGGCTGAGCACTGAAGAACTGATGCTTTTGAACTGTGGCGCTGGAGGAGACTCTTGAGAGCCCCTTGGACAGAGAGGAGATCAAACCAGTCAATCCTAAAGCAAGGAGATCAAACCAGTCAACCTTGGCTATTCATTGGAAGGACTAATGCTGAAGCTTGAATCCTTTGGCCATCTGATGGAAAGAGCAGACACTGGAAAAGGCTCTGATGCTGGGAACAATTGAGGGCAAGAGGAAAAGGGGTCAACAGAGGATGAGATGGTTTGATGGCATCACCAACTCAATAGAATGAGCTTCAGCAAATTCCGGGAAACAATGAAGGACACAGAAGTCTGGTGTTTTGCAGTTCATGGGGTTGCAAAGAGGCGGTTATGACTTAGCGACTGAACAACAATGAGAGATAGCCAAATTTTTAAAAATAAACTCAAGGTTAAGTGAACATTCAGTCCAACATAAGAGCAGCATTTCACATCAACAGGTGGAGAGGTGAATGTGTTATCACACAGAAGTCCACGTGTCCAGTGTAGAATGAGGCCAAACACCAAATGTCAGAGTCTAGAACAGAGAAAGGTTTACTGCAGCGCCACACAAGGAGATGGTGACTCATGCCTTAAAAACCCCAAACTCCCTGAAAGCTTACAGCAAAGCCCTTTTCTAGGAAAGGTGAAGGAGGGCCTTGGTCAGTTGTTGCAAACTTCTCCGTGTCAGATCCTTTGTTCTTGAGGTCAGGTCACTATACTCCTGTAAACCTCCACCAAACAATGTTCTTCTCTGTCCTGACAAGTAACTTGGAGAGAATCAATTGTACAGGATCAAAAGGAACCCATGTCACAGCGAATACCAATCAGGTGAATCCCCAGCTCACAACAGTTGCCCTTCTTTGAGAACAGCCCCAACCACAGAGGTGGACCTGAAATAAGGATGCGCAATGTCCTTGCAACTCAGTCCTGACCTCTGGTTCCTCTGAGGGGCCCATGACTGATCTAAGCTGTACCAATTTTTGAAACATGAATAGAGAGACTGAAACTGGTTGAAGGTGTTGCCTTAACGGCAGCATCTCTGTACTCCAGTTGCTGAGGCCTCCAGGGACTGTGACTCATACAGACCATCACGATCATTAGGTCTAGAAGGTGGGAAGTACAGAGAGGTCCACTGCTGCTTCAGAGCCTGGGCCCGGCCAGTGGGTTGCTGGGCAAGGGCTCTGAGACTCTGCAGGACACAATACTCAGCCTGTCCCCGGGCCCCCTCAGTTTACTCACCAGCCCCGATCCACTTCTCACACTTCGCACTGTCTTTCACAGCGAGAACCATGGCCAGGACCACTGCGAGCTGACTGCTGATGGAACGGGGCCCCTAACTGCTGCACTCAAGGTCTCAGGCTAACGGCCCCTCAAATGACTGCACACCCACCACTATTACAAATGCATCACCAAATATCTTGGGGACAATTATTTAACAATTTAGAAAAAATATAATAAGACTTGATCTGACCTCACTCTTTTCACTTAAATATATTTCAGATAAATGAATCATTAAAATGTAGCAACTGAAAACTGAAGAGGTCCTTAAAAGAACATAAGAGTAAAAGTTTTTCTACTCTGGATTACAGAAATCTGTTTAATGATGAAATTATAATGGAAATAATGCATAAAGGTAGCACTTCTATGAAGCAAAGAGGAAAGAGACAGAAAAACTCAGAATAAGGCAAATGTAAGAAGAAATGAAATAGGAAAAGAAAAGAGTAAAGTACCCTGAAACTACCATATGGAAAGTTGGAAGATTTTTAAGAAAACCACAAAAAATATTAATAATAATGTATTTTATAGACAAAGAACAGTTACCATGTAACACTAGAGGACAAAAAGGTCCAATACAATGATGAAAGAGGCCAAGATTAGGCTATTTAGCAAAGAAAACAATGAAGTCGTTAGCAAACATGTGAAAATGTTCCATCTCAGGGGTAATAATAAAATGAAAACATGAAGAAATTGTGTGTGTGTTAGTGAGATGATAAGATTTTAAAAGAGGGACCAAGCCCACATTTGTGAGATAAGGCAATAAGGATTCCAGGAATCAATAAGAGGGGAAGTTGGGCCCCATGTGTGAGGCCAATTTGACAACATGTATCAGAGTTTAATAGGAGCACAGTCTTTAAGCCAAAGATTTCTCAGAATTTAACATAAGAACTACACAAGTTTAAAAGCTTTATTCCTAAGGCTGTGTATCTAACCATTTGTATGAGAGAGAAGAGTACAGAAACTTAAGTAAATTGCCACTTACATCCAAAGGAAGATTATACAAAAATTAAGATGTGATGCATTTATTGACATGGAAATCTGTCAATGACATTACTGAATGAAATGAGGTTAACACAGTAGCCTGTGTGGCATAAGTTCACCTGTGTGGAGTAATACCCGTGAAAGTTACCTCTGCATGAACACGTAGCATTCTCTCTCCTCTTTTCTTACCTAGAACATGTGCTGTGCTTAGTCTCTCAGTCGTGTCCAACTCTTGGCAGCCTCATGGACTATAGCTACATGGACTGTAGCCCACCAGGCTTCTCTGTCCATGGGGATTCTCCAGGCAAGAATACTGGAGTGGGTCGCTGTGCCCTCCTCCAGGGGATCTTCCCAACCTGGGGATTGAACCCGGGTCTCCCACATTGCAGGCTGATTCTTTACCATCTGAGCCAATAAGGAAGCCCACAGATAGTCATAGATGGACTAATTTATGCCTGATTTCTTACATGCTTTCAGTATACTCTAATTATTCAATGAGATGTCACTGGCCCAGAGTAGAAAACAATTCATGCTGACGTTCTTCTAGCATCTCTTCAATTTTAAGTGTATGCATTTCCATCTCCGGTCACCCTGGAATATATTTGAGTGTAAGGAGTGAGTTCCAATCAAGCCTGTGTTAAGGGAGATTTATGTCAGCAACTGTGAGATGTGGGCTTCAGGGAGGGAACTGGGTATCTCTCAGAAACAATCTTGCATCTTCCTCCCTTCTTCCCACTGCACAAATTCACACAGGGACGCACCACACCCATAAATGCTCACACAGCCACATAAACGAAGATGAGGAGGGAGGGAGGGAGACCAACAGATACAAAAGATTCTGTTTATTAGACCGAGGTCTGAGAGTCTCCCAGCTGTAAAGGGATAGCTTGTTGGGGAGGCTTAAGTGTTTTAATCTGGGAGAAATCTCCGCAACAGGGAGACAAGGTCTCATAAAGCTGGCAAAAAGGGCTACACTCGTTCCAGACAAGCCCGAGGGGCTTGTTTTCTCAGCACAGCATCCTGAACACAGCAGGCAGGAGAAATGGAGGGTCCGCTAACCTCGACATGGGCACTTGTGTCTGGTGCGGTCAGCAGGGAGGGGTGGAGACATGGGGAAGCTGGGGTGGATGCTGGAATGATGTTCCATGTCTCTGCTGCATCCTCTAGCTCATGGGAAAGGGTTAATCTGAAATAATAAACAATAGCTCCCGACTGTTTTAGAAGAGAAATTGCTGATGCTGATCATTACAAATGATACTTGGTATGCCCAACATTATCCTCATTATGCATCAAGGTATTAATAAAATCAATCAATACAGTGAAGTGGCATCTACTACAATTTTGAAGATTTTTCAGATATGATGCAAAATAACCTGAGACTGTGGTCATCTGTGAGGAAGCAAGTGGGCCCATCAGCTAGTGGTACGTGCCCCTGGATACTGGAACTTTTCAACCATGACGAGGGGTTGGTGTAACTCATAATCTTGGATCTAGAGAGACATCTTCGCTGAGTTACCTTACCAGCTTAAAGCAGTACTATCATAGGGTTCCACCCACCCGTCTGCCAATGCTCCTTCCAGTCATGCATTTAAACACACCGCTGCATCTGCAAGCGCTGCTGAGACATTCTCTCAGACCCCTGACCACTCACCGGGACACTTGAGATAGACTATGAGCAGCCAGGAGACTCATCACAGGCTCGAGACACACCCAGAAAGGGCCATTCTCAAGATTCTTAGGAAGGTCATCAGTCTCTTTCCTGTTCTAGCACCTCGGAAACCCCCAACCCTGAGGGTCATGTTCACGTGGCCTTCAGTGTTTTCCCCCCAGGGAGGCATGGCTTGACACCTGCCTATTACAGAAGAAAAGAGTTAAATAGTTCAAGACTTGTTCAAAGTTTGTGAAAGGATGGCTCCTCAGTTTGCATATCCAGGAACAAAGATCAAAACTCTGTTTTTAATTAATTATAAAGAAAGAGTGTAGTATGCTTTTTCCAGAAAGGATAGCACGCTACATCTGCACGCCCTCTAGGCCTGCCATGCTGGCTCCTCTTAAATCCTGGCAGGTAGTGACCCGCATGGCCTCTGAGGTGCAGTGGTGAAAGCAGACACGGCTTCCACCTTGTTCACTGGAACAAACCCTGCTTGAAACCTTTTTCTGCCATATACGCAGATGGATGGCCCTGAGTCTGCCATTTTGCGAGGAAGCCCAAAGTAATCCAGGCGCAGATACCACAAGGAGAGGCCTTGAGACCCGAGGGAGAGACAGACAGACAGGGAGAAAGAGAGAATGCAGTCCCATTAACTGCTCCAGCTTCAGCCCCCGCTTGTCCCCAGAACCACTCTCCTCAGGCCTTCCCAAGATCCTGACCCACGAAAACTACAAGAGATCATCAAATGACGGCTGTTGTTTTAAGCCGCTAAGTTTTAAGGTGATTCGTTATGCAGCAGCAGTAACTGGAACACACTGTGACAATGATCATAAAGAGACTAGAAAGGCTTTATTGGGAATTATGATTTCTCGCCCTTTCGTAAAGCAATTTTGTTTAGCTTAGAGAAGCATCTGTGTTTTATAACATTCATTATTTCCCCTCAGACATGCTGCTTTTTCTGGATAAGGAATTACAAGCTCTATTCTAAAGTCACAGACTAATGGACAAATTACAGCCAGTGGGAGAAGCAGTATCCGGGGGTCCCATACCCCCCTATGACACCAATTATTCACAGAGCCCAACAGGAATATATTCAGATTCCCCTGAAGGAATCTACTTCCCACATGCCTGGGAGGGAGGAGGGGAGTGTTAAATGTGGTCACACTAAGTAATAAGGTATAAAACCTCTTCCTATATGTTTTCATTCTAATGAGGAATAACACTGCGTTCTTGTTCCAATACTGTTGCAGGAAGGGACCTATAAGCCTAAAGACATTAAGACCCAGAATTGAGGGCTTCTTCCCTGGTGGCTCAGTGGTTACAGAATCCGCCTGCCAATGCAGGAGACACAGGTTCAACCCCAGTCCCGGAAGATCCCATATGTTGCCGGGCAGCTAAGCGCTTGCACCACAACTATTAAGCCCGTGCTCTAGAGCCCGGGGAACCGCCTCCACTGAGCCCACGTGCTGGCACCACCGATGCCTGCGTGTCCTAGAGCCTGGGCTCCACAACAAGAGAAGTCACTGCAACAAGAAGCCCATGGACCCCCAGTAGGGAGTGGCCATCACTCACCACAGCTACAGGAAAGCCTGCAGAGCAACAAAGACCCAGCACAGCCCCAAATAAATAAACACAGACCCAGAGTCTGGAAAGAGGAAAATGCCAAAGAATGTGACACTGTTCAGTCTCACCAAACTCACACACTGACGTCTACCAAAAAGCAATGCGTTTTTTGGCACCAGCTGTACATCTATATGTATCTGATGACAAACATGTAACTCACTTGGAAACAGTGAATGCCTAAAGCAGCTGAATAATTTATTTTTCATCAAGATGTTCCATGTCATGGATGATGAAAATCATACATAAACATTTGGCCAATTTCAAAACAATTCAAGTTAATTTAACCCCCAAACCGAAAAAAAAAATGGGGGGCAATGGGATGGGACAAGAGAAGCTGAATATATTTGTTTTGCGGAATTAGTACACCTGTGTTTGCTTCATAATGGATTGGAATTATACCAATTTTCCTTCTAAACATATGGAGATTGTGCTATTTCCCGCTTAAATTATGAAAGTACTTTGGATCTCTCATAGCATCATGAGGGGCATAAAGATGTCATAAGGGGACTCATGCTAAAAGCACTGGATGATGCATTCAGAGTGTTTAGTGCATGCCAGACTTTCCAGAACTACATCTGAGACCACAGCTATGGGTTAGTTTGTTTAGACTTTGCCTAAGAAGATACAGGAGTTCCAAATCCACTGGGCTTACACAAAACCACCCAAAAGGCTGACCAGTCGGACCAACTGAGGTCCTCTGATATCTGGACTCATCCTAGGAACAACACTGTTTCTTTTAAGAGATCAAGTCTCCGCCTCCTGGGAACCACATCCTAATGACTGCCCAAAGGGGATCTTTTTCGATTCAGTGTTGTGTCTTGTCCCAAGAAATTCATTAGTTATTTCAAAACATGACCCATATGCTGTTCTCCACCCCTCTGTTTTATATAAGGATTTTCTCTGCTTCTGGCAGAAAGTTCCAGAAATTTCTCTATTCTCACAAGAATCGCTCTCGGCCCTTTCCCAGCACAATAAAGAAGCATTTTTATGTTATGGGTGATGGCCAGTTAACATCTGTATTTCTTCAGACAAAGTACAGCATTCCTATCAGCCAAGGGAAACACCTGCACAGCCTGCGTTACAACCATGACCACTCACCCCACAAACAACTCACAGAATCCAAAGGACAAAAACCACAGGTGCTGCAGAAGAACAGCTCCATAAGCACCAATTTCTTCAAAACAAACAAGATTATAAGGGTATAATTATAGCTAGGAAACATGGACATCAACCCCAATAACCTATCATTATTTTTATAATGTATGGGGTTTGGACTAAACACGACCACAGATTAAAGCTCTGAGACAGAGTTCCTTGGAGACATATGGTGGCTGACAAAGACAACAGATTGTATTTGTAAAATAATTAGCCAGACATTCCAGCTTCTTTTTTCTTAGCAATTTTAAAACAGAAATTTGACCAAAGGGTACATTTAGACCTCAAGTCCTCTAAACTATCATACCCTTAAGCCTATAAACGCACACACAACGCAATATTTTACATATTAATAATGTTTCGTTACAAGAATCAGAGCAAAGCAAACGCAGTTAGAAACCATTTCAATTTATTTGAAAATGACTGTATCACCCAAAGCACATCTTTTTCAGAAGTCTCGCAGGATGAAGATGCAATGCAGCTACCTAACGGAGAACGGACTGCTCTCTGTGCTCGTGTGCCTAGTCGCTCAGTCTGTCTGACTCTGTGATTCCGTGGACTGTAGGCCACCAGGCTCCTCTGTCCATGGGGATTCTCCAGGCGAGAATTCTGGAGTGGGTTGCCATGCGCTCCTCCAGGGGATCTTTCCAACCCAGGGACTGAACCCAGGTCTCCTGCATTCCTTACTGTAGCAAATAGATGTGTTCCACACTATCAGACTTTCCTTAGAAGATAAGTGACGCCCACAGGAAGCTCACATACACCAGGGGAAGAAAAATAAATGCCCTCAGGCCACTGAGGATGATGGAAATGGGTCTTTTGAAGAACCCAGACACTGTGATACGGAGAGTGAATAACACATTAAAGCCACATGAGATGACGTCATCAGAAAGTACCTGAAGCCAGAGCGTCTGGGGAAGAGAAGAGGCTACTTGTTAGAGGATGAGGAATGAGTGAGTAAGACACGATTGTCAGAAGTGGCTTCATGGTGGACAGATTAAAATGATGCAAGTCTCTTAGGGGACACTGTCAACAAGGTGCTTCTTAAAATATTTCACAAAAAAATCTCATAACTTTGGAACTCCTGTTTGACAAAGCCTGGCAAAAGAATAGTATTTTCTTTCAAATAAACTCTTTTAAAAATGCTTTACTGTTTCCTATATTCGCACCACTGTGTGAGGAAACGTCCAGGATTAGACAGAGGGTCAGAAAAAGTCTCCTGGGCTTCCCTGGTGACTTAGCAGTGATAGAGAATCCGCCTGCCGATGCAGGAGACAAGGATTCAATTCGAGATCCGGGAAGAACCCACATGGCACAGAGCAAGTAAGCCTGTGGGCCACAACTATTGAGCCTTTGCTCCAGAGCCCAGGAGCTGCAGCTACTGAAGCCTGTTGCACCCTAGAGCCTGTACTCCGCAACAGGAGAGGTCACGGCAACGAGAAGCCCGCACACCAGAACTAGAGAGCGGTTCCCACTGGCCATAACTGGAGAAAGGGCTGTGCGGCAGTGAAGACCCAGCACAGCCAAAAATGAAAACATGAATAAATGCATGAAAAAAGAAGTCTCTTGCTCTCAAAGCAGTTACAAAATAATAGGAAAGTCAGACAAACAGATAATCCAAGTGTCAGAAACATTGTGATAACTGCCGTAGTGAAAAGCATACACGCTTGGGAAGGATTTTTCAAGCTGATGGCCCAACTTTAGACAGCCAACCACCTCATCCGAACTTTAAGGTTCCAACAAGTTACTAAGGACAAGAAAAAAAAATCAATCTTTTAAAAGGTATGTATCTTAAATGTCAGTGATCCACTCCAGCTGTTAAGTTAAGCAAGGCCTCCACATCAACTTTGCCTGGTGAATTTTGCCCTTCGCTGAGCACTAACAACATAAATATTATTCTTAATTCCAAAGAGATAGCTTCTTGCTTATTTATAAAGTCTAGCTACTTAAATGTTATCAACCTACTATGAAACTTTCACCATTAGATTCAGAAGTCATCATCTTTCATGTTGCTAGGAAAGTAGTGAGCTATAAACCCAGTTTAATGCCTAAAAGAAGATATGATATTAAGAACTTCTCTGACAAACATTATTTCTGACATTATTTAATAAACCACTAAACCCAGTTCCCACTTAAAAATATAAATCAAACACACAACCTTATGGTGAAGACTAAAGCAAGGAATGGAGAACGTGTCGTCTAGGACCAGAGATGTGTTGCCAATAATTTATAGGTTTATAGGTCTCTTGTTGTTCTTTTGTAGAAAACTGCAGTTCTTTGCTCCCTAGACTAGTGTGCAATGAGACAGGCATATTGGATGTGCTAAAACAAAATAAGTAGCCTGAGATTATACCATATTTCCCAAAAGACAAAGAAATATTTAATATATTTCATTCAACCTACATTACTGCATGCCAGCTTGGAAACAAGTGAAGTACAAGACATAAGAAAATGATAGCTACAGTTACCAGTCATTCTTCATAGGAAATGAAATGTCAGCTAAGCAGTCCAAATGCTAAAGACAAAGAAACAAAAACTGTATTTTCAAGTAAAGCAATACTCAGTTATTATCACAGACTCCAAAAATGAAACCACTGAGAAAGAGGCAGCTAACCTAAAATAATGTGGCCAACCATTAGTTCCTCTAACACAAAAACATATGTCTTTTCTGATCACTCAAAACAGAAAGCATTCTGAAAAGAACAGGAAAAAACACCAAGCAGATAACTATCTTTAATGTGATCTTTTAAAATTATTTTTATTGGGGTTTAGTTGCTTTACAGTGCTATGTTAGTTCTTGCTATACAGCAAAGTGAACCAGCCATACAGCAAAGTGAATTATCTCCCCTCTTTGTTTTCATGTGAGTTTTAATCCTCTTATGAGGCTCATCTGAGTCAAACTCCAGATGTATTTTCTATTGCACAGAAAAGGAAAAGCATGCACACACAAAAATGAAAAAATACATAAATAAGTACACAGTGGAAGGAAGTTTATATAAAAACACATCTCCATAATAGAATGAGTAGGCACCAAGCCTGGAGTGTTCCATAACTCAGGCTGGGAGAAACTATAGACATGCAATTTTTTTTGAGCTGGCTTTTGCTAATTCAGGGTTTCTGAATCTTGGCACTATAACATTTTGATTTAAGCCAGAATAATTATTTGTGTTGATGGGCTTCCTTGGTGGCTCAGCGGTAAAGAATCTGCCTGCAATGAGGAGACATGAGTTTGATCCTTGGTTAAGGAAGATCCCCTGGAGGAGGATACGGCCACCCACTGCAGTATTCTTGCCTGGAGAATTCCACGGACAGAGGAGCCTAATGGGCTAAGTCCATGGTGTCACAAATGAGTTGGACACGACTTAGCCACTAAACAAGGACAACAACAATTCTTTGTTTTAAGATCCTGTCTTGTACATTTAGAAGCCTCCATGCCTTCTAACTAAAGGTTGGAAGCACCCCCCTCCTAGTTGTGACAACCAAAACTGACTCCAGAGAGTAGAATGTCACCTAGGAAGCAAAACGGTCCCCAGTGAGAACCATATTCTAACCCAATGACAACAAGGTGAAGCCAAATAGCTTTAAAGGGCTGCATGACCACAGACTCAATTAGCCTATCTCTGTCCAAGGTGCTCAAGCAAGCCTACTGTGTTCTCTGCTCAAGAGACACCATTTAAGCCAATGTGAAGCAGTGGGGAAGGGTGCGGGGGGCAAGGGGACTTCACACCTCACATCTCCCCAGAATGCTTCCAGAGCACTTCCTCTTCTGAGAGTGACACTGTCCATTTAGACACTGGGAAGTTAACAGAGCTATCTACAGAAGCAAAGTCTATTTAACACATGTCTAGATGACCCAGACACTTTAGAAACCAACAGCAAGGAAAGGAGAAGAAAAACATTTTATAGTCAACAAGAATAATCAAGAAACGAAAAGACCCAAGAAATACTAGAAGAAAGGTTTACAAGATGCCTAAGATATTTTAAAGGATAAATTATCAGTTCATATGATAGATATAAATTGGACATCTACCAGGATTCAAGGCATGAGATAGAAAGATGGTGGCTCAGCTGGTAAAGAATCTGCCTGCAATGTGGGAGACCTGGGTTCAATCCCTTGGTGGGGAAGATCCCCTGGAGAAAGGAAAGGCTACCCACTCCAGTATCCAGGCCTGGAGAATTCCATGGACTGTATAGCCCGTGGGGTCACAAAGAGTTGAACATGACTCAGTGACTTTCACTTTCAGGGTCACATTAAGATCAAAGACATACAGAGTCAGTTCAGTTCAGTTCAGTTCAGTCGCTCAGTCGCGTCCAACTCCCTGCCACCCCATGAATCGCAGCACGCTAGGCCTCCCTGTCCATCACCAACTCCTGGAGTTCACTCAGACTCACATCCATCAAGTCAGTGATGCCATCCAGCCATCTCATCCTCTGTCATCTCCTTCTCCACCTGCCCCCAATCCCTCCCAGCATCAGAGTCTTTTCCAACGAGTCAACTCTTCGCATGAGGTAGCCAAAGTATTGGAGTTTCAGCTTTAGCATCATTCTTTCCAAAGAAATCCCAGGGCTCCTTCAGAATGGACTGGTTGGATCTCCTTGCAGTCCAAGGGACTCTCAAGAGTCTTATCCAACACCACAGACATACAGAGTGCTGCTGCTGCTACTGCTGCTAAGTCACTTCAGTTGTGTCTGACTCTGTGTGACCCCATAGACGGCAGCCCACCAGGCTCTGCCATCCCTGGGATTCTCCAGGCAAGAACACTGGAGTGGGTTGCCATTTCCTTCTCCAATGCATGAAAATGAAACGTGAAAGTGAAGTCGCTCAGTCGTGTCTGACTCTTAGCGACCCCATGGACTGCAGCCCACCAGGCTCCTCCGTCCATGGGATTTTCCAGGCAAGAGTACTGGAGTGGGGTGCCATTGCCTTCTCCAGACATACAGAGTAGTCCTTCTCAAATCTGGCTGTGTATTTAAATCACCTGGGAGAGTGTCTTCAAATAACCAACAGTCAGGCTTACACTCAGGCCAATTACATAAGCATCTGCGTTTCTGTACAGTTCTTCAAAACTTTTGAGCAAGATGCTAGGGTTGGTGGGGACTTGGATGTAGGTAGCGGGTGGGTGGGGATGGCATTTCTGTTTGAAATTACAAGAGAAAAACATCACCATGATCGAAAAATCAAGGGCACATAATGGCAAAAAGATTAAAACAAGTGGTTCAGTTCCCTTGGTTCACAGGATCTGAGTCAAGCAGTAAAGGTGAATATGGTGGGTGAAATGCAGACCGTGGTGTTAAACTGTGAACAAAAGAAGAACCTCTGAACATTTCTGAGAAAAGAGTAAAACTATAATTCAAAAAATTGATCTTTCAAAAACTCAAAGTCTCCAGGAAAGAGACAAAGGCAGGAAGTCAAGTATTGTGTCTAAATCAAGAAGCCCAAAACACACCTTCAGCTATCCTTGGTTCCCAGGGGAAGTCTCCTGGTTGACTCCCTTTCACATTCATCCAGCGCACATCAGATTCCCCAAGGGGTGGGGCTGCACCCTGGAGTCATCTTTTAATTTATTTTCCTTGGATGCTCTTGTGGCTGCTCTTTCAATTCTCATCTGTATCACATGGTTTGGAAATTCTCCTGCTAGACCTTGCCTTGCAATCAGAGTGGCATCACTAAGTGTCTTTTTAATCTCCTCCCTTGGACATGTTGCAACACGCTCAGTTGCTCAGTCGTGTCCAGCTCTTTGTAGCCCTATGGACTATAGCCCACCAGGCTCCTCTGTCCGTGGGATTCTCCGGGCAAGAATACTGGAGTGGGTAGCAATTCCCTTCTCCAGGGGATCTTCCCAACCCAGGGATTGAACCTGCGTCTCCTGCACTAGCAAGTGGATTCTTTATCACTGGGCAGCCTGGGAAATCCCTTGGACATAGTCAGGTGGCCTCAAACTCACCACATCTCCTGAAATCATGATATTCCCCACACAGCCTAGTGCTCTTTATGTTCCTTTTCTCTGGAAGGAGTACCACATTCTACCCAGACACACAGGCCAGATATTTGCACGTCATTCTTGACAACATCTCTTTCATCCCCAACACAACCTACCATCAAGTCTTAGGATGTGACTTCCCTGCATCACTCAGACTACTCCTTTTCTCTCCCCTCTATCTACAGCTCCTTTGCCTAACCTGCCATCTTCTGTGGCTTACCTGTTTTCTTAATGGTCTTGACTTACTGACCCAAATTCACTGTTTCCTCCCTCTTGCTATTGCTAAGTCATTAGGTCAAATTCAAAACCTAACTACAACACCACTTCACTTAAAATTCTTCAGTGAGTTCCCTTTGATCTTAGGATATATGCAAAATGCCTCTGCAAGGCCTGACTATCATTTGAAACCAGTCACCAATGACCTCCTTTAGTCTCACGTGTTTGCATGCACGCCCTGCCATAGGCATTGTTCCATCCACCGAGATCTTGGTCTCCCTGTTTGGACTACTGAACTCTAAGCCACCCTGCAGAGCCCAGTCAAGTCATCACTTCCTCCAGGCATCCTTCCCTGATGCCCTGCCTTACTGCACATCTCTTCTTTGAAAGCTCTAACTTGGATGCAAGTCTATTGATACATTCAGTTGACTGACACTTGATGTAAGTATCCGTAATTTACACTTTTCTCCCAATAGTCTCACTGCTAAATCATCACAGCATGGGGATGGAGGGAACAAAGAATGTATAGGAAGAGAATAAAGGAGACAGGAAAGAGAGTTAAGAGATCTTCCAGTTTAGACATGCCAAACTTAAAGTAGAAAGGTAGAATCAAAAGTGACTACAAAGATTTCAAGTCTGAATGGCTAAGAAATACGAGCAGATAGTATAGTACCGATCTTGATTTGTTTCATTTTTATGTTGTTTTCTTTTTTTCACTCTCCACCATGCCAATTTCCACAACAAAGAGCCCTAGTATTTTATTTAACACAAATGACCTAAGGTTGGCTGCTACCAGAACATTCCAGCTGAAAGCCCAAGTACCATAATTCATGCAGGCTTAAGAGCAGCCTGCAGTCAGGCCCACTCTCTCATTCTCTCCAGTATTAAATATTAAACACCAACGTAGAGTGAAAACTTTATCTTCTGGCAAACAAAACTTCTTCATGGGGATACTTCCAGAGCATGCATGAGGAATGAAGTTACTGAATTATTTCAATCCTTCATGGTTTACATTTAGTCTTAACCTAATTTCAATAGTCCAGAAATATTAACACATCACAAAACATTTCCTCATAAAATAATGACGGATGTATCCACAGGCTGCTAAGATTTGAATTTATTTCATCCTAAAAACATGTCTTCTCTTACAATGGTGACTACTGAGTCGAATCTGAATTATTTTATGGAACATGGCAGGCTCCTGCTCAATAAGTACTTCTGTTGTTAAACTATATTTTATCCTTTTACACTTGAGGCATTAAAGTTTATTTTTTAAGCCAAAGCTGTTATATAATAAACCATTCTGGAGACAGCACAGTCTCTGCATCCATAAGATGTATCTGAATTTTAAGATATACACTATTATAGAGTTACTGAACCTGCAAGAATTGCCGAATATTTGCAATATTTTTGAAATAATAATAAAGACAGGTATAGACAATAAAAAGCTACCAAAGGATTTCTGGGGAAAATAAACTGTCTTCCAAAGTCTTAGAGAGTTTCCTAGAAGTAAAGAAATTATGGGTTTCATTCTGTTTTTAGCAAGATATCCAGTGTAGGGAAAACACTCAGTTCTATATATCAACTTTATGATGTCTGTATGACTCAGAACTTTCTGGCTACATTATTTTTCTTTGGTGGGAAAGTTGAGGTAAATAGCACAAATGCTTATTAATGATTATCTATATTTGGGTGTGTGTCTAGTCACTCAGTTGTATCTAACTCTTTGCGACCCCATGGACTATAGCCCAACAGGCTCCCCTGTCCATGGGATTCTCCAGGCAAGAATACTGAAATGTGTTGCCATTCCCTTCTCCAGGGAATCTTCCTGACCCAGGGATTGAACCCAGGTCTCCTGCACGGCAGGTGGATTCTTTACTGCCTGAGCCGCCAAAGGAGCTCTATCTATATTTATGATAGTACAAATCAAGAACCATATACTAAACTATCAAGTGGAATGGCTGACTTTATATTTGTGGTCTACAGAGATGTGAAGCATATTGATATTACACATTAGTGCTGACTAGCTGAAGAAGGGCATCCAATGAGGAAAACAAGGCATCACCCAACAACAGAATGTACCTGATTGATGTTGGCAGAAGCCACTGTTTACACAAGACCACCTTGTTTCTGGGGGAAACAAAGAAAATCCCACAGTGCAACGGTAACACTGCCCACCTTTGCAGGACTGAGGGATCCTCACTACACGATCCTTCCTTCAGCCAACATCAGTGTTCAGTAGCTTCAGTCATGTCTGACTCTTTGTGACCCCATGAACCGTAGCCCACCAGGCTCCTCCACCCATGGGACTTTCTCGGCAAGAATACTGGCATGGGTTGCCATGCCTTCCTCCAGGGGATCTTTCCGACTCAGGGCTCGAACCTGCATCTCCTGCATTACAGGCGGATTCTTTAACTGCTGAGTCGTCAGGAAAGCCATCACCGTTACTAAAAACAACAACAACAGCCTTACAGCTGCCCTCTTCCCTCCTTCCACCAAGAAAATTGAAACTATCATTTTAGCATGACGTTTTATAAAAAAAGAAAAAAATATATTTTCTGAGCTACCTTGACCATCTTACTGGCAGGGCTGAGAAATCTTCCTTGCTACCCGCTCCTGTTCCCTGTTCAGAGTGAATGAGAATTCTTGACCTTTTGTAAACACATTCTCCAGAAACTTGAAGACATGAGAGCTCAGAGTCACTCAATGCCAACTGAGCACACTTTTATTGAGCTGGATTGCTCACTGGGACTTAGAATTAAAAATAAATTCACCTTTCAGCAGTGTCCCTTGAAAGATTTCACAGCCTATTACAGAAGATAAACATCTGCTGTAAACAAGAGAGTGAAATTACAGAAGTGCGCCCAGGGTCTGAGGGGCACAGCTGGGGAAGGAGAAATGGTCAGTTTTGCCTGATGAGTACTGAATACTTTCAAGACCCTGCGTCAGACAGTATTCTCTGAGTCCTTTCCTGAACCTTCCCTGACAATCATGTAGACATAGAATTTTTGTTTGTTAGGGAAGGCTCAGGAAGGGACTCAGAGAATACTGTCTGATGCTGGGTCTTGAAAGGATTTTATATGAACCTGATTTATATTAGGTTAATGAAGATGGAAACGTATAAAAAGGGGATAGGAATACACAGGGGTAGATAAAGGGGCATGTGGGTCACACTGCTTTGCGTGGACGTGAAGGGAGAGGCAGCGGGCAGGTTTACAGAATCTCTGGCCTCATCTCACCCTGTCTTTAAGCCATCTGCTTTCTGAGTTAAGGTACAGCCATACACTGGCAGGAGAGGCGTTCATTTCCAGCTCCTCAAAGCCCAGAACTGCTGCCATCAATCCAAATTCCCACACCAAAGGAACACATCCGTCTCCAAGTCAGTTGTCCACAATCTAAATACCATCTCCTTTTTCAAA
Source organism: Bubalus bubalis (assembly GCF_019923935.1). Classification (NCBI taxonomy): domain Eukaryota; kingdom Metazoa; phylum Chordata; class Mammalia; order Artiodactyla; family Bovidae; genus Bubalus; species Bubalus bubalis. The sequence continues at coordinate 57,450,400 of NC_059175.1, forward strand.
GTCAAAGAGGACACTTAATAAACAGAGCTGCCGGTTGCTAGCCTCTGTTTGATACTTTAGCCAAAGAGCTAAAATGGGTTCCGGCCCAATTTATCCTCCTTCTCCTTTCAGCGAGTGGAATAGTAGTGAAGCAGCTGGCACAAGCAGGGTCCATTATCGTTGCTTCTGCTGAAGCCATTCCCAAGGTTAGCGTGTTTTATCCTCGCATATAACATTTACAGCGTCTAAAGGACTCTGCAATTACAAAGTGTTTCCATTTTCCCTCTCTGACTTTATCCTCATCATTTCCTAATGCAAGCGTTAGTACTTCAATGTTAAAAAGTAAAAACTAAGCCCCAGAAAGTTAAATTACTATGCCAAATTTCTTCCAACAGTAAACGTTAAAAACAGTTGGACAGACCCGGCAGCCTAACACCCCAAATCACAAACTAGTGAGTCACACACATTTTGATTTGGTCCACTTGGGGTGTTTTTGGTTTTGTTTTAAATAAAAATTTTAAAGTTTATCGCACATAAAAAAAGATAGTTTTTTGGAATCTTGTGAAAAACTGGAACCTGGGAGCTCTGACAATCCCAGGCTAATTCTCTGTGGTAAAATAACAGGGTGGGAGTTGGGGCATTTGCAAGCTGGTCTGCCAGTCTGAACTAGCCCACACAGAGGTGCAAGTCACTCATCTTATCTGCCTGACTGTGAGGGCAACTGAATTTGCCACCACACTGCTAAACCTTCTCACAGTAGGAGAAAACATTAGTGATTAAAAGATAGGGATCTACAAAACGCTAGAGGCCATCTCACCCAAAAGCCTTCCAGTATTCACCTTTGTGTCACAGAGGTGGTTCCAGGGCGATTCCATCCAAACTCCACCCAAAAGTCACGTGTTCAACACTGCCACACTACTGCCTCATAGGTACTTACACAGGAAAAAGAAAAAAAAATGGAAAATACTTTCTCTGAAAAAGCACATCTATACCACAGTCAAATCACTTTATTTTTTTTAAATTTTTTTCAAATCACTTTATTATCATAAACTATTTACATATCTGTGGAGGAGAAAAGAGACATGATTGAAAACACTGTGTCAAGTCTCATTCCACTTCTCTATTTTAAAGCAAATACTTTATAATCTTCTGGCATCTTATACCTGTTCATTTTCCAATGACTGAGGAACAGGTCAAGATTTAGAAGTCTTAGAAAAGTCACTTCAACTGCTGCTTGTGTAATTTTAAAGAAATGATGGCCACACTATGGTATTTCTCAGTTTCTACTTTGCTAGTTAAAAGGCATTGTTTGGAAAGGAAAAAATGTTAAGGTGCCATTGATTTAAATGGTAGAAGCAAACTCTTGGTTGGTTTTTATGATTTCAATTCTGTTTTGGGATTTGATTGCTGTGGGGGGAAAAAAAAGATGCTTAGCTGTTAAAACAATAACATCTTAAAGGTTTATTTCATAAAATAAAAGCATAGCTATAAACCAGAAGCTCAAAAGGGGGCAGCCTACAGTTACAGTCAGATGAGGGGCAACTGGTCTCCCAAGTCTCGGTGGGGTGTGTGGACTGCGGAAAACACACCCTGCAGCCTGGCACTGCCATGCATTTTTGAAAGCTGGCAAGTGAGCAGGGCTGCTGGAGTGAGAGAAGGATGGTCCATGGCCTTGAGCAGAGCTGGATGGTCACAGACCCTGGTCACCTCCTTTACCTTGGACTTGCACACTCTGAATCCAGCAGAACTGCACAATTCTCATGGCAAGAAAGAGACAGGATTAAGGAAAAGGAAAGGAACTCTTAAGGAAGATCATCAAGACCCCCAAGTAGTGGGCACTGAAGCTGATCTGCAAGTAGATACTCACATTTTCTAATTAATTCCATTCAACTAATATAGTTTTATGGGGAATAAAAATAAGTTTTGGGGACTTCTTTTCCTACAGACCAAGAAACATTTTTAGACGTATTTCACATATAGTTGGGCACACACCTTAATTTTTCCTGGCTTCTGTTTCCTGATGTAGAAGATGAAAGACTTTAATTCAGTATTCATTAGCTTTCCATCCAATGCAGTTCTATGCTTCTATAGATTTCTACTTAGTTCATATATTTTAGCAATACAAAAAAAAAGGGGGGGGGGAATTGTTTTACTCTTCCAAACCACGGAGTAGAATATTAAGATTTTGAAATATTTAATATTCTACTCTACAGTTTGAATGAAAAAGAAATGAATCTTATTTTTTTTTATATTGCAAAATGTATGTACTAAGTAAAAATTTAAAAGTATTGTAGTCATTAATAATCCATAGAGAAAAAACAGTCCCCTAAGTTAGGAAGCAGAAAGGGATAAAAAGGTAGAGCACAGAGGATTTTTCAGGCCGTGAAACTACTTTGTGTGACACTATAATTATAGAAATACATCATTATATTATACAAACTCACAAAACATCCATCTATGTGAACTCTACTGTAAGCTACGAACTCTGGGTGGTAATGATGTATCCAAGTGGATTCATCGATTAGAATTAATGCCCCACTTGGGCAGAGGATGTTGATAAGGGGGAGGTTATGCAGGTGGGCTTCCCTGGTGGCTCAGATTGTAAAAAAATCTGCCTGCAATGAGGTTCGATCCCTCGGTCAGTAAGATCCCCTGGAGGAGGGCATGGCAACCCACTCCAGTATTCTTGCCTGGAGAATTCCATGGACAGAGGACCTTGATGGGCTACAGTCAGTGGGATCACAAAGAGTTGGACACGAATGAGCAACTAACGCATTCACTTCTCACTTTCATGTAGGTGGCAGGTCAAGAGATATATGGAAATTTTCTATACTTTCCACTCCATTTTAATATGAGCCTGAAACTGCTCTAAAAATAAAGTTTAAAAAAAAGAGAAAATGAGAGGGGGAAAAAGTACTGAAAAGTGATGCTCGTGAGCTACTGGCACTCTCAGGGTGTTAGAGGTTTACAATGGTTGAGTGTGTGGCAACACAGTATGAACCAGATCAGCAGTAAATGCACACCACTTTGATAAAAACGACTGTTCTCTCAAGCTCCGCCACTGGAAGGAGCCTGTGTGACTCAATGTCTAATTTGGAAGAAAAAGTGGTTCTGCCATAAACCTTCTCTCTGACAACCTTTCTAATGTGTATGCATACCACATTTATTTCAGAACTGACACACCAGTTTCCAGGAGAAAGGCCAGCCACTATAGATATGTCATAAAAGAGGAAAATACAACCCAGGACACTGTACCTCACACAGCAGTGCAGAAAAGGAGTCATTTGCTTTTTCAAGTGCTTGCAGTGTCTATTCATTTGCAATAAAATACGTTTCTTGAAAGCTTGCTTCTTGTGCAAAACAGTTTCTGGGGTTGGAACGAGTGTCTGGGTCCCAAAGTTCAAGTTCACCTTTAGAAAGCCAACTCCCTGAGAGTTTGCTCCGAGTCACGTCCCACAGAGCTCAGTGCCGTGCACCGGGTGCTTACTCAAGTTCACCAAACTGAATTAAATGCTTTATAGGCATCCTTGGGGGAAAAGACTCAACCATTGTTTGGTATTTCTAAGTCGATCTGCCTAAATAAAATAAGAGAAGCCAGGGCTTCCTTGCCAAATGCACTTATAATTGAAATGCGAGTTGTTCATTTTTACTACTTATGTTCAAACTTTTTAAAAAGGTCCTGAAGCACAGGTTCTGGGAAACCTGCTCAATTTGAGTCTTGCTGCTGCTGCTGCTAAGTCGCTTCAGTCATGTCTGACTCTGTGCGACCCCATAGACGGCAGCCCACGAGGAATTTGAGTCTTATTCCTATCCAAATTCCCTTTCAGTGTAACAGTGAACTACGACCCCACACTCTAGTCTTGCTAAAACATTCAAAAGTCCACATCCTGAAGCATTTTTACATCATCTTCAATCTATTTTCAACACAGGACACAGAAGAGAAGTGAAATTTTCCAAGATGGATTTCTGTAAATTCCTTCTTCTCCCATCCTCTGTGTTCTTCTCTTCCCCTCCTTTAAAAATAACATCTCTTTTTTTGATATGCATAATGGTTAATTTTATGTAAACTTGACTGAATCGCACAGTGCCCAGATGCTTGGTCAAATGTTATCCTTCATGTGTCTGTGACAGTATGCTGGATAAGGCTAACATCAGAAGTGACAGACTGAGAAAAGCAGAAAGTGAAAGTGAAGTCGCTCAGTCGCGTCTGACTCTTGGAGACCCCATGGACTGTGGCCTACCAGCCTCCTCCGTCCATGGGATTCTCCAGGCAAGAATACTGGAGTAGGGTGCCATTTCCTTCTCCAGGGGATCTTCCCGACCCAGGGATCAAACCCGGGTCTCCCACATTGTAGGCAGACGCTTTACCATGTGAGCCACCAGGGAAGTCCGAGAAAAGCAGATGGCCCTCTAATGCGGGCGGGCCTTGTCCAATCAGTTGAAGACCAGAAGAGACCAAAAGGGCTGCCCTTTCAGAGAGTAAGAGGGAACTCCTCCTGCCTGACTGCCTTGAACTGGGACTCCAGTTCTATTTTGTTTTCCTGACTTTGAACTTGAACTGAAAGCACTGGCCCTTCCTGGGTCTTGAACCTGCAGGCATTCCCCGGAACTGTACAATCAGCTCTCCTAGTTCTCAGGCCTCCAGACTCAGACTGGAACCACGGCACTGGCTCCCTGGCTCCCTGGCTTGTCAACTGCAGATCTTGAGGACTTGTCAGCCTCCACAAGTGTGAGCCGATTCCTTGGCATGTGGGTATGTGCATATAAACACGCACACATATACATATCTTATTCGTTCTGTTTCTCTAGAGAACACTGCCTCACACACCATAACATGGAGGGTTTCTAACAAAGACTATATTTCCCCTTTCACAAAAATAACCAAACTGCTTTGCTGAATAAAAATGAAGGTTTCCTTCCAGGTGAATATTACCTTTCTTCAGCTTTACATTTTTATTATGAAAACACAGTGTCATGTTAGAAACAGTTTGGGTTTCAACAGATATTTTCTTCATGGAAACGTAACAAATTTCTCTTAGGCACGAGTTAATCATATTTTTATGGCATGGAAAATCATATCAGAAAGACAGGAAAATACAGCCTACTGCCATTCATTTTAATTGGAAAGACCAAGTGCCTTTTTTCTCTCTGAAACAGGAAAATGTACTATTTTTATTACTGTTATTTTCATAGTGACATACTAGAAACATCCTTAAATTCTGAGTTTTATTTACTTCTCTCAAGTTGTATCTTTATTTCAAAAAGAGCCACACACAAATACAGTGTAACTTTTTTTCTCATGTGCTGAAAGATTTGAAATGTTGACTTTAAAAAAAAAAAAAAAGACTACCTTACTGTTACCAGGCCTTTTCATATCGGTGCTGTGCACAGAAACCAAAAGTGTAAACCTTAAAACACTTGACTGCATTTCAAGCATACGGTGACTGAGTTTTGTTTTGTTTTTTTTTTTCTTTACTGAACTGCAATTTAGGATTTTTTAACTCTTTTTTTCCATTTCTTGCTTTGATATTGAGAGTGTGTATCTACTTTTTATGCATGTATTCAATGAATTGCATGAACACTGGCATTTACTTTTAGCATCTTCTTTGAGAAAACTTAGATTAAGTTTCACTAAATACATCACATCAGTTCAGTTCAGTTCAGTCACTCAGTCGTGTCCAACTCTTTGCAACCCCATGAACCACAGTACGCCAGGCCTCCCTGTCCATCACCAACTCCCGGAGTTCACACAAAATCATGTGCATTGAGTTGCTGATGCCATCCAACCATCTCATCCTCTGTCATCCCCTTCTCCTCTTGCCCTCAATCTTTCCCAGCATCAGGGTCTTCCCAAATGAGTCAGGTCTCCACATCAGGTGGCCAAAGTATTGGAGTTTCAGCTTCAACATCAGTCCCTCCAATGAACACCCAGGACTGATCTCCTTTAGGATGGACTGGTTGGATCTCCTTGCAGTTCAAGGGACTCTCAAGAGTCTTCTCCAACAGCACAGTTCAAAACCATCAATTCTTCAGTGCTCTCACATCCATACATGATACTGGAAAAACCATAACCTTGACTAGACGGACCTTTGTTGGCAAAGTAATGTCTCTGCTTTTTGATATGCTGTCTAGGTTGGTTATAACTTTCCTTCCAAGGAGCAAGTGTCTTTTAATTTCATGGCTACAGTCACCATCCACAGTGACTTTTATGCACACACACATTTACATATACACACACCCATGTAGATAGATAGATAGTGTTAGTTGTTCAGTCATGTCCAACTCTTTGTGACCCTGTGGACTGTAGCCTGCCAGGCTCCTCTGCCCATGGGATTTTTCCAGGCAAACTCTGGAGTGGGTTGCTATTTCCTTCTGGGGGAATCTTCCTGACCTGGGGATTGAGCCTGGGTCTCCTGCATTGCAGGCAGATTCTTTACTGTCTGAGTCACCAGGAACACATGCACATATACACTCACACATGGAGATAGTACTGACATCATAACTGTCCTACTCACCAGACTGAAGCTGAGAATTGTTATTAAAAAACAAAGCCAAAATTAAAGAATGACCACTTATACTAAAATGCGGGGGGAAGGCACGACTGTTCTGTTGTTTTGTATTAATATGACAAAAACACACATTATAACTTGTTATGATGGAGGAGAGAGAAAGTCTTGATACATAGGAATCTTAAAACATATATGCCAAGAACCCTTTGGTAGCAAGACTACTTTATCCTAACTTTTAACAAAGGAAAGTTAGCTGGTAACTAAAAGGTTCAACATATACTGGAAAGAATGAGGACTTTTTTTTTTTTTTTTTAAAAGAAAGCACTCCCAATTCATCTGTTAAGTTAGCTAACCAGAGTGAACAGTATCCAATGATCACATCTCAAAAGGGCTTCATAAGAAATGAATTTGTTTATTCTAAATGCTGAGACTGGACATTTTATAACATGATGAGACCACTCACATACAGGGTGACTAGACAGAACCACCCATTTTTATTTTAAATATTTTGAAATTAAAAACACAACTCTGGGGCCTGACATACTTCAAGAGTATTTCAGTCCAGAACCTCATTTTATGAGGCATCAAGCCTTCCCAAGCCCCCAAAATTCCCCAAGTACCTTAGATTCATTTTCCATAAGCAAGCAAGGATCAGTTTTAAAGTGTAACACTGCTTGCCAGAACATCAGCCAGACAGGGATGTTCAAAGGGGCAAGTTCAAGTGGGGACGTGAGTACATACAGGAAGCTGGAGCACTCTCTCCTCAGGCTTCAGAAGCCAGGAGCCAAGAGGAAAGCAGGGAGGACATCCTATAAAGAGGACTTGGCATCTTCGAGGGTTGTTTCAAACAGGAGAGTGAGAAATACTTGCAATAAACAGCTAGAATCTACTTGCAGTGTTCCTTTACTGTTAAAGAGGCTTTAGCAACTGCAGCTGTTACAGCCAACAGGAACCTGGCAAATGTCAGAAGGCATTCCCTAAGAACAGTTCAGGACAGAAGACAAATAGAAGACCAGTTCCTGCTTTTCCATGCAAGGTCCCACGTCTAGACTGCAGAGCACAATTAATATGATAAAGGCAATTTTTGCATGTCAACTCTTTCTGCAATGAAGTTCCACTGGATCAAGCAAATATGAGACCAACACGGTGCCATGAACTGTGCTAGCTTTTAAAGATGCAAAGACCAATAAATCATTATCAATGAAAAACCACTGGGCATTTTCAGAAGATTCAGCAGTCCCACTTCTAGGAATATGTACCTGGGAGATATCTCTGTACTTCGGCAGTTCAAGATACATAAAGCAGAGTTCATAATGGCCTCAAGATGAAACAACAAAATGCTATCAGCAGGAGTATGGATAAATGAGTTGTGCCACATTCCCTAACCATCCCTTTTAATGTTGAAAATCATTCCTGCATGCCAGGCTCCCTAACCTGGGTCATGCTTTACCTTTCTGTAGAACAATTAATAACATCTAATATACAAATATTATAACAATTCATTCTGTTTAGTGTCTGTGTCCCCACTTGGAACTTAAGCTCCATGACAGCAAGAACTTTTTTCATTGTTTTTATTAATATATTAGAGTAGAGTTGATTAATAATATTGTGTTGGTTTCAGGTGTACAACAAAGTGATTCAGTTTTACATATACATGTATCTATTCCTTTTCAAATTCTTTTCCCGATTAGGTTGCTACAGAATATTGCTGTGCCTGTCCACAGAGCCTAGAACAGTGTCTGGCACATGAAAAGAATTAAATAAATATATGTGGAAGAAAGGGATAGAGGGAGGGAGAGAAGGAGAAAGAGAAGGAGGGAGAGGGCAAGAAATTGCTAAAAACAGTGAAAATGATAGAATTATAGCTACAGCTTTCAACATGAGCAAGTCTCATGATTACAATGCTGATTGGAAAAAGCAAGGTATGAAAAATACATACAGTATGTTTCCATTTACATTAGGTTCCAAACATCCAAAATTACTATTATGATATGTACAGAAGTAGAAAAGCTAGAGATAGAATAACAAAAGTGTGCTAAATACAAAATCAGGAGGTAGATGACCTGGAGAGGGTGACGGAATTGCAGAGAGCACAGAGGACTTGAAAGTGCTGGTCACATTCTGTTCCTTAAGCTGGGCTGTGGGCTTGCATTTGATTAGTGTTCCCCATATTTCACATGAGGAGCAAACACGCTTATGACTTGCATAATTAATGCAAAAACAGCAAGTCACCTAAGGAGCCTACCATCTGGTGAGACAGTCAAACCTGATAAGAGATGAACCAGCAGATGGGGATAGGTCTTGAACGAAGGAGCAAGCATGGACCATGGAGCGCCCCGTCAGCTGGTCAGACTGGAAATAGTTGCAGTTTTAAAAGCTTCTTTTGACAGTGGCTGAGGGAACTGGTCTCCAGTGGTCACCTGATTTACATATTTTTAAACCTATAGTCCATTGGCTACTGTCAGTTATCAAGAGAAGCATTTTAAATATTTAATAATCTTTTAAAGAAGAACTCTGAGTTTTGAAACTTTATGTAAATCATATTTTTTGTATTCTATTTGCTTTTTAATTGATTGTACTTGAAAGATACACATAGCTGTATTTTAATCTGCTCCATACATTAATCACACTATATAGTTATTTATTCTCATATTAGACACAAATTATTTCCTTTAAAAAAAAATGAAGAAATCTCACCTAGCATATGCAGAATTTGGAAAACTGAAGCAAGAATTAGAGAAAATATTAAGTCATTTGAATAGGTGCTATTAATCTGTTGTCTATAATGGCATGAAATATTTGTTCTGTATATTCATCAATGGATGAATTATCAGGAATTCTAATTATCACTAGAAATAATTACTGAGTAGCAGCAAAATGCAAGATATTTGCTAGATACACAGGAAGGTACAAGCATCTGTAAGATACCCTTAGTGAGTTTATATGCTCCTGCTAAGACATATACATAACAGTTGTACCATAGGCATAGGTACCAGGGTGACCTCGAACAACAGAAGCGACTGTGTGTATTGGGGTTGGTTTCTGCATGAAGTCACAAGAGAGGAGGAGCAGTCTGTTCTCATGCAAGGGAAAGAAATGCAATGTGCATTGCTGAACACTGCCTGGTCTTACATTACTCATAATCGGTCCTAACTCTTAACATCAATGTAAACAGTTATCGTGCATGCCTCCAGGTGTTCTATTGCCAAAGCAATTACAGACACGCTATAAATCCTTCAAACCTCTGCCCTAACTCCACCAATCTTCCTCTTCTTTTTTTTTTTTTTTTTTTGGTTTTTGACAAATGTTTTGCTTCATCAAATACTAGGTACATTGTAACCAATCAAAAACTTGGCAAAATAACCTTTTTATTCTTTGTCCACAGGACATGGAAAACTGTCCGAGAGAATACCGAAAGGGCCTTTAATGAGAGATTTTGGATCACTTTTAGTAACTATTACATAGAGCAAGTCACTTAGGTTCTCAGATATCATTTTCTCATTGGCAAATTAAGGAAGCTCAACTGCATAGTCAAGGACCTTTTATGAAACACACATCCATATGTATGTGCACAGATGAGAATTTCTACCACACGGATATTTTCCATTGTCAGCTCCATGACTGTAGTCTACAAATGGTTATGTCATGTATACATGAGTGTAGCCCCTCTACAGTCCTGAGCTATATGTCTATTTATGCTTATTGAAGTACAGTCGATTTACAATGCTGTATTAGTTTCAGGTGTGCAGCAAAGTAATTGTATTACACACATATATGTATGCATATACACATATTCTTTTTGAGACTCTTTTTCATTTTAGGTTATTATAAGACATTGAATACAGTTTCCTGTGCTATACACTAGGTCCTTGTTGTTTATCTATTTTATATAGTTGTTTGTATCTGCTAATGTAATTCAGCAAACTCCTAATTTATACTTCCCCTCCTTTCCCTTTGGTAACCATAAGCCTGTTTTCTATATTTGTGAGTCTATTTATGCCACTTGCAGCAACATGGATGGACCTAGAGATTATCATACTAATTGAAGTAAGTCAGACAAATATCATACGATAAAACTTACATGTGGGATCTAAAAAGGATAGAAATAAATTTATTTAAAAATCACAATCTCACTTTAAACTGATCGCAAAACGGTAAAGGGTTTCCAGTTGTTTCAGACGCATGACACCTCTTAGCACTTCGTATCTTCCTAATGTGTCCTTAATTTCCTCCTTTTATGTTATCGTCCTATGCACTCTCCTCCCCAAAACACACCTTGCTTCTTATACAGCATCCAAACACACACGCTAGTACTCAGACCACCACTATGCTAATAACGATGGCTCACACCCGCTGAGTACTTACTGTGCGCCAGGCGTTCTCCTGAGAGTTTCATCTGTATTATTCCTTCAATTCCTATAACAAACCAAGGAAATTACGTTCCTTGTGAAGATGACATGGCTCCTTCGTGGAGGATACAGGATTTGAGTCTGGATAGCCTAGCTCTAGAGTACCAACTCCTCAGTTCAATTGTGTCCAACTTTTTGCGACCCCATGGAATGTAGCATGCCAGGCCTCCCTGTCCATCGACAACTCCTGGAGCTTGCTCAAACTCATGTCCATTGAGTCAGTGATGCCATCCAACCGTCTCATCCTCTGTCATCCCCTTCTCCTCCCACCTTCAATCTTTCCCAGCATCAGGGTCTTTTCAAATGAGGCAGTTCTTTGCATCAGGTGGCCAAAATATTGGCATTTCAGCTTCAGCATCAGTCCTTCCAATGAATATTCAGGACTGATTTCCTTTAGGATGGACTGGTTGGATCTCCTTGCTGTCCAAGGGACTCTCAAGAGTCTTCTTCAACAACACAGTTCAAAAGCATCAATTCTTTGGTGCTCAGCTTTCTTCACAGTCCAACTCTCACACCCATACATGACCACTGGAAAAACCATAGCTTTGACTAGACGGATCTTTGTTGACAAAGTAAACCAACTCCTAACCCACCATTATAAATGCCAGGACTGTGGATGCTTTCCTCTGTGCATGCACGGGTGCTCACATGCGCACACGTGCACACACACACACACACACACACATATACATGCATACACACATGATTTATGTCTGAGACTCTATAAAGAATAAAATAGCAACCTCAGTATAAGAGGAGAAAATAAGTCTCTATAAAACGAGTCTGACCTGGAGATCACTCAATGTGGGTTTAATTCCAAGTACCCTAAGGGCCTGGTCTGCAGCCTCACCTACAGGGTGGTGCCATCGCCCGGATCTTAATGAGAGACTCCAGTTTATTTAGGAGCCTCAGGGTTATTTTTGGAATCCAGATGTAAGGAACGGACTATTTCCATATTCAGTCTGTTGGGCATAACACGCTTGGTCCTTAGAAACCACATATGCCAGTCAGAGTCAGACCCAGTCTGGCACCTGTATGATTCCCTTGGCCTGGCGCCCCTTGGCCTGGCAGCAATAAATAGCAGGGTGGGAGCCAGGATTCGTGCTCCGCCTTCTGAAGGGAAGTGAAGATTTATCCTCTTGGAAAGGAAAGGAAACACCAGCCCAGACTCCTCAAGATCCTGAGGGCCTGATGCCCTTAAAAAGAGCTTCACTGTGCAAAAGACCCCACTGCAGGGTTTTGGTTTTCTTCCTTCACTCTATAAAAATTTTAGTTAAAAGCTTGCCATTTTAAAAGTTTTTAGTGTGCAGTTCAGCAGCATTAACTATACACACAATGGTGAGCCACGTCACCAGCATCTGTTTCCTCTATTTATCATCACCCCCAAACAGAAGCTCTGTCCCCATAAAGCAAAGACTCCCCATTACCCCTTCACCCAGTCCCTGGTTACCTCTAACCTACTTTCTGTCTCTATGAAGTAGCCTGTTCTAGAGATTCCACAGAAGTGGAATCTTGTTAATACAGCATCTGTCCTTTCATGTCAGAAGTAGAATCTTAAATATTTGTCTTTTCGTGCCACCTTCAAGTTTCACGTTCATCTATAGCACTATTAACCCCAAGCACGAGACTGGAGAGTGGGGAGAGGGGGTCCCCTCTGGAGGTCTCCCACTGCTTGTCTCCAGGAAGCCACCTCGTCCACCAAGGCTTCATGGATTTCCAGGGTTCAAACAGGAACACCAGACCCAAATGCTTCCTCCACTCAGCTGAATATAAGACTCTCATGCATCGTTCCTGAAATTACCTCTTCAGCTTTCAGACCTCATAACTCCAGATAGAGCATACCTGACTCTCGTGTCCAAGGCACAGATGGAGTAGCTAACATAAGCTGAGGTTCTTTATTATGAAAGGTGTACTCGGGGTCATTTTAAGTGTCTTGTATGCCTTACTCCTCTTAATTTTATAAGCCTTAACCCTATAGGGTATCAGTTTAAAATGACCCACATGCATGCATGTATGTTTTCAGTTGTGTCCAACTCTTTGCAAACCCATGGACTGAAGCCTGCCAGGTTTCTTTGTCCATGGGGATTTTCCAGGCAAGAATACTGGAGTGGATTGCCATTTCCTCCTCCAAGGGATCTTCCTGACCCATGGATCAAACCTGCGGCTCTCACATCGCCTGCAATGGCAGGTGGATTCTTTACTTAACTGTGCTACCTGGGAAGCGCCAAATGACCCACAGCTCACTTTAAATATAATTATGTAGAACTCTGAGTTAAACTGCATTATGCTTTGGTACATTTCAGAGATTGCTAATTCAATCTTTATTCATTACCATGCTATGGTCTCATTTCTGAGTTTAACATGCTTGTAGGGCTTAGGGATGAGACCAACAAATCTTAATAAATAAAAAGTCCCATGCACAAATGACAGAATGTTATATTTCAGGCGGAGTTAAGAATATGGATTCTTTAATGATGTCTCATTTTGGTTACTGGTTATTGCTCTAAAATCGCTTCTAAGTTGAGAAGAGATGAGCTCTATGCAACTCAACCTCCAAACAAGAGATGTAAGCTGTTCCTTATTATCATCAAAACTGAGATAATTCTAAAAGTAGGTTAACAGATATACTTGAAAGTGAAAGTCGCTCAGTCATGTCTAACTCTTTGCAACCCCATGGACTGTAGTCCATGGAATTCTCCAGCCCAGATTACTGGAGTGGGAAGCCTTTCTTTCCTCCAGGGGATCTTCCCAACCCAAGGATCAAGCCCAGGTTTCCCGCACTGTAGGCGGATTCTTTACCAGCTGAGCCACAAGGAAAGCCCAAGAACACTGGAGTGGGTAGCCTATCCCTTCTCCAGGGGATCTTCCCGATCCAGGAATCGAACCGGGGTCTCCTGCATTGCAGGTGGATTCTTTACCAACTGAGCTATCCCTTTACTTCCTTTCTAATTTGCCACATAAAAAGGGGTCTCAATATTCTTAGCTCATAACTTAGCAGGGATTTTTTCCATTTGCAAGCACAAGGTTTCAAGTGTTGCATTTTCCATCAAATTACCTAACTTTTGTCCTCACTAGTGTTAACCAACAAAAAGGGGGTAAAAACAGGACCTGCCCCTCACTGGGTAATTATGAAGAGGAAGCATTTAAGTGCATTTAGGATACCAGGCAGATATGGAGTGCTCACCATTGGTAGATATGATGGTCATACACCAAAGGACACATTTTGCTGAGAATTTCATAGTTCACAAATGAATATGAGAGAGATCTGCTTGGGCTTCCCTGGTGGCTCAGAGGTACAGAATCTGCCTGCCAATGCAGGAGATGATGGCTTGATCCTTATGTCTGGAAGATCCCCAGGAGGAGGATATGACTACCCACTCCAGTATTCTTACCTGGGAAATCCCATGAACAGAAGAGCCTGGAGGGCTACGGTCCATGGGGTTACAAAATGTCATGCATGAGATCTGCTTACACTGGAAGAACATACAGGAATTACAATGCAAGACGGCAGAGACCACATTTCAACTCTGCCATCTTTGGGACAGAAGAAGCTCTGGAAGTTGTCTCCCCATCTACACATCATCTCTTCCAGCCTATACCCAGGACCAGAACCTAGTGGCTCACCCAGAGCCGGGTGGATATGGAGTGGGCCTGGGCTAGACCCCTAATAGGCAGAAAGAATTCAGAAGAAAAGCCCAGCCAATTCAATCTCTCTCCCAGGAACTTAATTGGAACAGGACAAACTTCCCCCGTGGTTTTCCCTGTGAGTCGGTTGTTCAGTGGCCGCAGACTTGAATGGGGATGATAATAGAAGCTGTATGGCCATTTCAACTGAGCAGGACAGAGTTGAACAGAAAGAAGCAAGGATGAGAACCCCCACATGCTGATGGAGAGAAAGAGCCCATGAACAAGGGTAGAAGGAAAGGAGACACAGAGTCACTGACCATCTTCCTGGCTGCTGACAGAGTTCTGTTCTTGCTTCAAGTCCCACATTTGTATTCTACATCATTGCCCTGTGTCCTTTTCCTTCCTTTACTTTGGCTAATTTGCAGCAAATCTTGGTACCCACAACTAAACAATGTTTGTCTAAGAAACTTGAGTAAGCTTTCAATTAACCTCTTAAAGCCTCAGTTTCTTCATCTGTAAAATGGGATTCATTTGTTCAGTTTATGTTTATCTACCATCTACTATTTGCCAAGCACTAGCTAAGTAGTGTGGAGAAGGAAATGGCAACCCACTCGAGTACTCTTGCCTGGAAAATCCCATGGGCGGAGGAGCCTGGTGGGCTGCAGTCCGTGGGGTCGCTAAGAGTCAGACACAACTGAGCGACTTCACTTTCACTTTTCACTTTCATGCATTGGAGAAGGAAATGGCAACCCACTCCAATGTTCTTGCCTGGAGAATCCCAGGGACAGGGGACCCTGGTGGGCTGCAGTCTATGGGGTCGCACAGAGTCGGACACAACTGAAGCGATTTAGCAGCAGCAGCAGCTAAGTAGTGCGGAAACAATGGCTAGACTCTCCAGAAAATATTCCCACCTTTGTGGAGTTTACAGTAGAGAAGGAGACATAAGCTTTAGTGGGTAAATAAATCATAAGATTAAACATAAAATTACAAGTAGGGTAAGTGCAGAAGGATATGATAACATAAAAATACATTCCAAAGGGACTAACTTCAGAGGAAGTCTGAGAGAGAATCTAAGTAGAGATTAACAAAGCCAAGAGGGAAAAGAAAAGCCTTCTAGGCAAAAGGTACATGATTTGCAAAGATTAGGAGAAAAGGAGAATGCTAAACATGATGGCTACAAAAAGACAAGTGGGGAAAGGGCATTGTAGAGAAAAGAAGGGAAACTGTGATGTGAGATGAAGCTGGATGAGAGGACTGGGGTCAAAATGCCAAGGGCTATGTGGGCCATGATGAGTACTTTGATCTTTGTTCTAAGATACTTCTTCCAAGATCAATGCTGAGCTTTAAATAAGGAGATGTTAAGACAGACCTGCCTTTGAAACATGCTGGCCACACCATGAAGAATGTATTGGAGGAGGCAGGAGTGGATGTGGGTTGCACCAAGTTAACTGGCTGCTTTAAAGTCCAGGGCAGAGAACCCAGAGACAGGGGCACAAGTCATGAGTTTGACTAAAGATGTATTGAGTAGAGGTGTCTCTGAAACAGACAAGACTGAACATTTCATCTCAAGGCGACTGTGCCTATGAGTGTAGAACCTGCTGAGAAGGTCTAGGTCAGAGATATATATTCTTGAGTCAAGGAGACGAATCTGTAGACTTAATGGAAGACTTGGGCACAGGTGAGTTTGCCAAGGGAGAGATGATGGTGTGAGGACAGGAGAAGGTAGAGGGTAGCCAGTGGGTAGTGATTGGCATAGAGGCAGGTGGTCCACATGGGAGGCAGAGGCGAAACCAGGAGACTGATGTGTCATAAGCACGGACTGGAAGAATAACCAACAGCATTCATCCAATGACAGTCTGGCTAACAGAATTAAACTGGACAGTAGACAAAACCTCCAGGACAATACAGGGCACGGTGAAGTGAGCTCTGAAAATAAAAAAGGCAGTTACTATCATGAATGGCTCACAGATTTTCTGAGCATCAAACTAGACAATCCATATGTCAGAGCACCTGACAAACAGAAGGCTTTCAGCAGATGTAATTAGCAACTTCTTGTCCCCTTTTGAAAATTGGATGAGGTACTTTATGTCCAAAAATTCCTCCAAGACTAAAGATTACCATGAAATAGGCAAGATGATAAGAAAATGACATGAACACTGAAGGAAGAGATGAGACTCTTGGGAACAGAAGAAACCTGGACATACACTGGACACAGAAGCCAAAAGTGAAATTGATTTTCAAGCTTCTCCCAGTGCAGAGGTTAGAAGTACTGTATTCCCTCTGTTTAGTTCAGTTCAGTCACTCAGTCGTTTCCGACTCTTTGCGACCCCATGGACTGCACCACACCAGGCTTCCCTGTCCATCACCAACTCCCGGAGTTTGCTCAAACTCATGTCCATAGAATCAGAGATGACATCCAACCATCTCATGCTTTGTCATCCCCTTCTCCTCCTGCCTTCAATTTTTCCCAGCATCAGGGTCACATATGCATAAACACACACACATACAACCTTCAAATCCAGAAAAACAATGAATGAATTTCTTTGGAATTTCTTTGGAAAGTGCCTTAACATGTATTTTTTTGAAAACTGCTAAAGATCGACCCCCTATCAAATAAACTTAAAATCATTTTAATAATTATAATTATCTTTATCTAGATAAAGATCAATAGGAAACCCAGCCATTACCCTTCTGCCACCACCGCACAGCGTGAGGCTAGGCAATCTTTAAACTACTCAGGCAATGGTTTTCCTCCTGTGTTTGCGAAAATTCCTTTCCAAGGCTGAAAGAGTAAAATTCTTGCTCCTGACAATATATCATATAACGTATACAGGACAGACCCCTAGTGTGACTACCAGTTGGATAATTATGCAGAGATAATGCACGGTTCTCGTCCTCTGTAGACAGAAGCCCACAGAGCACAAAGGCTTTCTGCCTTCAAAGGGCAACTATTCAAATGTTGCCTAACAGCTAAAGAAACAGGATTCCATGGTAACATAGATGCCCCTGGGTCAAGCACATGTTCTGAGAAAGCAAGGGACATGCAAATGAACCCCAGCTAATGGACCAGGGCTTACTCCAGTGGGGTTTTCTTTAATCGGGTCCTTGTGCTGTGAAGTGACAATTCTGCGGCCGTGCAGGGGACAACACAAACATTTAGAGATGGAAGGCAGGGGCGTCCCAGCAAAACATTTTCTGCCTCATTCTCCCGACCTAAAAAAGTGGATGTTCATTTTACTTAAAATTGACAGAAAATAATAACTCCCACCCTGTTTTGTATGGCCCAGAGCCCAGATTTCAATTTTAACATTTGCTCGTATGCTACTGTTTAAGTCAAGTCTTGAACTGTTTCAGCTGCTCAGAATGGGAGGTCAGAAATGGTGGGTGGGCGAGCTGGTGGCCAGGTGGGCGCCCTTGAGTCAGGATCCAGGTGAGGCATAAGGCGATGGCAGTCTCATTACCTGCAGGCGATTTCTGGAACAGAGGGTGAGGCATTTTCGATGAAGGCTTCAGGAGCACTGGGGTCACCACAAAGAGATCTGGACTTGCTTTAAAATGGTAAACAAAAGTGGGAAATAGAAAGGTTTAAAAGCAGTCTGGTGGCAAAGGAAAGTAGGAAGTTTGCAAGATGCCCTGCATCGACCTCTGGGCCACTCAACAGCTTGGGGGAGAACTTATTTGAGATCTCTGAGTCCCCGTCTTAGCATCTGTGACATCAAAGGGCTGACACATGTCTTTCATGTCTTCATGATTCCTTTAAGGCCTCAACGGCACCTTCCAGGATTCCATCTCTTTGGTCTATTTTTAAATGGCGTATAGTTGATTTACAATGTTGTGTTACTTTCTGCTGTAAAGCAAAGTAATAGAGTTAAATAGATATACACATATCCACTCTGTTTTAGATTCTTTTTCCATGTAGATCATTACAGAGTATTGAATAGAGTTCCCTGTGCTATACAGTAGGTCCTTATTGATTATCTTATATATATATATATTATAGCATATATGATAATCCCAATCTCCCAATTTATACCTTCCCTCTATCCCCCCTGGTAACCAATAAGATTGTTTTCTACATCTGTGACTCTATTTTTGTTTTGTAAATATGTGCATCTGTACATGTCTTTTTAGACTCCATATACTTCTATTTGGCATATCAAACTCGCCATGGGTTCCTTGTCACCAATCACACCATCTCCGCTACCAGAGCCCGTTAACTACATCCCAGAAGCCAAGTGTTACATGATTTTTATTCCAGGCCCCAGTTATCTCCCAACAGCTCAGTGGTGGAAATGAGTTTTCCAAGCCTCCTTCAAGGGAAAATAAAAATATTAAAGTTTCTTTTGAAAAGTCCTGCCAAACTTCTAGCCTTACATCTTTAGAGGACATTTTTTATTTAGAGCCCCCCTGAGAGGTGGAAAGAAAATTGGAATCTGGGAGAATGTTCCTATTTCGACAAATGAAGCCAATGCTTCCTAGCAGAAGAGATCTTCAAAAACATGACTCAGGGAACTCAAACCGGGGCTCTATAACAACCTCAGGGGTGGGTTGGGGCGGGAGGTGGGAGGGAGGTTCAAGAGGGAGGGGACATAGGTATACCTGTGGATGACTCATGTTGATGTTTGGCAGAAACCAACTCAATACTATAAAGCAATTATCCTTCAATTAAAAATACATAAATTTATTTAAAAAAAAAATAAAGAAACATACCCTCCTAGGCCGTTTCCCAGAAGCTCCTGCTGGACACAGGCTCCTGCCAAATTCTCTAAAGATATGCTGTGTGCACCAGCACAGTGACCACTCACAGCCTTGCTTCTAGAAGCATCCTTCTCCAGCCCCTCAGCTACCCAGCTTCTGCCCACTGCACCCTATTGGTAATGACCAGGTTTCTGGTTTTCCAAACTTTCTCCCAGAAGGACCACCCTAGCAGCTAACAGAAACGAAGGCAGCAACAGAGTAGACTGGGTGGCATCCAGCTTTTCTAGAAACAGCAGAAGGAAGCCTTTTAGGCTTTAAAGGTCTAGTGTCAAAATCAAGGTTACTATGTAGATACTTATAATCCAGAAGAGAAAACACTTTCCACGCCTTTTATTCATTGAAATCCACAAAGTAATAACAACAGTATAATCACTCATAGAATACAAGACTACTAATGAAAGACTGTAATTATTTTGGAGGGAGTGGGGATAACATTACCCTTAATTTAGATTCAAAGATATTGCTTCCTATGATCAACTCAATCACAAAGTTCATCCATGAAAACCACCCTCAGCTTTGTGGTTGTTTAGTCACTAAGTCATGTCTGATTCTCTGTGACCCCACGGATTGTAGCCTACCAGGCTCCTCCATCCATGGGGATTTCTCAGGCAAGGATATTGCAGTGGATTGCCATTTCTTTCTCCAGGGGATCTTCAGGACTCAGGGATCGAACACAAGTCCCCTGCATGGGCAGGTGTATTCTTTACTGCTGAGCCACCAGGGAAGCCATCCTCAGTTTAGGGCCCTACAAAAGCAGAGAGCAGGCAGGGCTTGGCTTGCATGCTGCAGTTTACTGATTCAAGGAGCTCTACTGTATAGCACAGAGAACTACATTCAATATCTTGAGATAAATCATAATGGAAAAGAATGCTAAAAATAAAGTATTAAATATATGTATAACAGAATCACTCTGCTGTACAGCAGAAATTAACACAACAATGTAAATCAACTACAATTTTTTTAATTATTTAATTTTTTTAAAAAAAGGAGGTTTAGGACAGAAACTTGACATTCTGGCTAGGCTTGGGTTGAATATTGGTTCTACAACTTACTTGCCAGCTCATGACCTGACTTTTCCAAAACAAAATTTTCTCCTCTTTTATATTAGAGTTTGAAAATCTGACTATAAGCATTCTGTGAACTAATGGCTAACCTTTGTCAAATTCCTATGCCCTGGAAGTTATTCTGTGTGCTCTGTGTGCCTTACGTATTAACTCATTTAGGGATCAAAATATTCCCACAGGGTAGGTACAATTCTTACATGCATTTGAGGAGACTGAAGAACAGAAAGAAAAAGAACGTGAAGTCACTCAGTCATGTCCGAGTCTTTGCAACCCCATGGGCTGTAGCCTACCAGGTTCCTCCATCCATGAGATTCTCCAGGCCAGAAAACTGGAGTGGGTTGCCATTTCCTTCTCCAGGAGATCTTCCCAACCCAGGGACTGAACCCAGGTTTCCCGCATTGTAGGCAAATGCTTTACCGTCTGAGCCACCAGGGAAGTCTCTCTGAAGAACAGAGAGGTTAAAGGTTAAGCAAAATGCCTGCAGTTCTAAGATACTGTATGTTCATACCCCGGTATGAACACAGGCAGACTGAGAGCTCTCTTCACCTCCCCCTGCCTGAGAGTTGTATTTGATGAATGTTAGCTATTATGACTTTTATTCTTGTTAATGAGCTATGTCAGTGGAGTAATTAGGATGAAGTTTTAATGTACATTCCAGAACACAGACATCAAAATGTGCTTTGTCCTTCAAAAGAGTTCAACTTCGTAGGCTTTCCACATTCAGAATAAAGCACCACTGGTCTGAAAGGTTCTTGGTTTTCCCTCTCAAAACCATAGCTTATTAACTTCGGGGGGCATTCTGACTCCTTCCTTCTTTGCTCCTTACTTCCCTTTCTACATTATAAGCTAATATATCAATTAATAGAATATTAGACTGCCTCATCCCATGGGTCTACTGTCGCCTTAGGAAAGAAGAACTTCCGGAATCCTTTATTGGCTAAACAGGAAACTAAAAGGCCAGGCCAGGATGTTTCCCAGTTTGTCAGGGGCTGTCATCTAGGTCTGTTTTTAGGATGCCCAGACACCCGCCCTCCCATAGGCCTGGCCTAGGGGCATGCAGGCGGGGGAACCAACCTGCACGGCCAGCACTCGCCCTTTTGCGGCTGCCCACCAGTCCTCCAGTCAGCTCTCATGGGTTCCTGGTCTTTCCAGCCTTTGCACAACGCTGCCAGAACCTTCCTCCCCAAGCATCCATGTAGTTCCCTGGTGGCCCTGAGGAGCTAAACTGTAGGGGAACATTTCCCCAGAGGTAAATCAGTTTCCCTCATTTTCTTTAAATATTCATCCTTAGAGGCCAAGCATCAGAAGTGGAATAGGACGTGCATGGCAACGGGTGCAAACCTCCCAGAAGGAGCTCATAAATTGCATTCTAGAGGTTCACCCCAAGGCTCTCTCCCCTCTAAGAACCTCAGATACCCTCTGGAATTGTAAGTACAAAATGACAGCTCCAAATCCCTATTACTGGCCCAAATCTCTCCTCCAAGTCAAACGGACATCTCACCTGCCAGACCATGCCCACTGGCACTGCCCACCCGGGGTGCCCACTCTCCCAACGAGCTCAGCCTGTCAACTATGATGTGCTCAAAAGCTTCCTTCTTCCAGTTTTCAACTCGACTTGTGATCACCTCCTCACACACTGCTGCTGCTGCTGCTGGTAAGTCGCTTCAGTCATGTCCGACTCTGTGCGACCCCATAGATGGCAGCCCACCAGGCTCCCCTGTCCCTGGGATTCTCCAGGCAAGAACACTGGAGTGGGTTGCCATTTCCTTCTCCAATGCATAAAAGTGAAAAGTGAAAGTGAAGTCGCTCAGTCGTGTCCGACTCCTAGCGACCCCATGGACTGCAGCCCACTAGGCCCCTCAGTCCATGGGATTTTCCAGGCAAGAGTACTGGAGTGGGGTGCCATTGCCTTCTCCATCTTCACACACACTGCCTCCCAGTTTCCAGACCCTCCACCCTTTGCATCTTCAAAGCCCCTTCCTCACTGTATATCACGTCTATCAAAGATGAGAGCCAAACTCCAGGCCTTCCATGTAATCTGTAACATTCTAGAAGATATACTGTAAAAGTGAAAAGGGTAAATCTAACTTTAATATATTATATTTAATGCAATATAGTCATAATATGATGACTTCGATATGGAATCAATATAAAATTTTAAGGAGATATTTTAAATGTGTTTTCATGTTAAGTTTCCAAAATCCAGGGTGCATTTTCCTCTTACAGCAGGTCTTGATTGCAATTAGCCATATTTCCACTGCTTGGGAGCCACATATGGTCAGTAGCTACCATCATGGACAGTGAAGTGAAGCGAAGTCGTTCAGTCGTGTCCAACTCTTTGTGACCCCATGGACTGTAGACTACCAGGCTCCTTGGTCCATGGGATTTTCCAGGCAAGAGTAATGGAGTGGGTTGCCATTTTCTCCTCCGGGGGATCCTCCTGACCCAGGGATCGAACTCGTATCTCCCGCATTGTAGGCAGACGCTTTACCATCTGAGCTACGAGGGAAGCCATCATGGACAGGGCGGGTCTAAATTCTACCCAACATTCAAGGATCAGCTAAGCCCCTTCCTCCTGCAAGATCCCTCTAGTTCGTGCAGTCCTTGGCACCTTCCTCTGCACTACCAGCATGAGGCCCACCAACACATGCTTTTTGAAAATTTTTTCCCACAGATTTTATGACCATACGTTTTATCATCACAACTAAGTTCCAAACATATGAACCTCTGCTTTATCCTAGTGTATCTATTGTGATGCCAGATATAATCTTTCAATAAATATTAATTTATTGACAGGGAATCCACAAATTGTGTCAGTAGTAAATAAAGGGTAAATTGAGGGCAGAATCATTAAAAATTGAAAGAAGCAAAGACACAGTGACATTCAGTTGAAGAAAATGACAATCATATAAAATATGCTGCTGCCTTTGCACAGAGCTATCATTCAGTTGAATCGATATTTTTGCATGTGTGACTTTCAAATCCTGGCATATTAACATCATGCCTGCAATCCTCAAGGAATACAAGGGAATAACAGTGGAGAAAAACCAGAGCTGATAACAAATTAAAAAGACACACAGCACAGAAGCTCTTTATAACACTGGTTTGGGAAGGGTCATCCCTGATTAGGTGGTAAAGTCATAAGTAGACTCTAGTGTTCAGGAGGGACTTCTTGTCTTGTTCATGTTGAACCCTCGGTCCTGGAGCAGTCAGTTCCATTACTCCACTGCTCCTAATTTCCCTTTTTAAATTATAAACTATTATATCTGCAACCTACACAGCATATTAAAAAGCAGAGGCATTACTTTGCCAACAAAGGTCTGTCTAATCAAAGCTATGGTTTTTCCAGTAGTCATATATGGATGTTAGAATTGGACTATAAAAAAGCTGAGCACCGAAGAACTGATACTTTTGCACTGTGGTATTGGAGAAGACTCTTGGGAGTCCCTTGGACTTCAAGGAGATCCAACCAGTCCATCCTAAAGGAAATCAGATCTGAATATTCATTGGAAAGACTGATGTTGGAGCTGAAACTCCAATACTTTGGCCACCTGATGCAAAGAACTGACTCACTGGGAAAGACCCTGATGCTGGGTAAGTTTGAAGGCAGGAGGAGAAGGGAAGGGCAGAAGATGAGATGGTTGGATGGCATCACTGACTCAGTGGACATGAGTTTGAGTAAACTTCAGAAGTTGGTGATGGACAGGCAGGCCTGACGTGCTGCAGTCCATGGGGCTATAAAGAGTCAGACACAACTGAGTGAATGAACTGAACTGCACTGATATCTGTTAATAAAACATTAGACCACCTCCTAAGGTAATTTATTATTTTTTATTTATTTTTAATTGAAGGATAATTGCTTTACAATACTGTGTTGGTTTCTGACATGCATCAACATGAATCAGTCATAGGTATATATATATATATCCCTCCACCTTGAACTCCCCTCTCACCTCCCACTCCATCCCACCGACTAGGTTGTCACAGAGCATCAGTTTGAGCTCCAAGTCATACTAATTTATTGTTAATGTAGGGTGAAAGGAGTTGCTGGAGTGTGTGGTACAGGACTGGTACTCAATAAAGGTTTAGTGACTGAATTAGTAACAGATAGGATTGTTACCTGAACTATGATGAAAATACAGATAACGTGTGTGATGGGAACTATGGAACCAGTGTAAGCAGAGACAACAACACAGAAGAAATAAACTTAGGTCTTCCTAAACAGCAAAGTGGGGAGATATCACCTCTATCTATAAAAGATGCACAGTGGGGGTTGTGTCTTCAGGAAGATTCTTCTCTTTCCTCCTCTGGATGTAGAAAAATCTCAGTAGTACTTCACAGTAAAGTGTTGGTAGATTTTAGTTGGCACATTAAAGGAGATATATCATGACGCCAGGATGAAAACTGAACAAATATTAAGATGGACTAAAACGAATGAGGTCAGATGAAGATGATGTTCACATGATTCATGCAGGAAGGCAAAACTCTGCCAAGTAGTGAACAGGACACTCTACTATGCTCTGAAGCCATAAGGCTTGATAGGACCTTCAGTGAGCTATTCAATTTCCCTGCATGCATGTGTGCTAAGTCATTTCCATTGTGTCCAGCTCGTTGCAACTCTATGGACCATAGCTCAGGAGGCTCCTCTGTCCATGGGATTCCCCATGCAAGTGAGTTACCATCTCCTCCTCGAACAGATCTTCCCGACCCAAGGATTGCAACCATATCTCTTACATCTCCTGAATTGGCAGGTGGGTTCTTTACCACTAGCACCATCTGGGAACCCCGTTTAATTTCCCTACTCACAAGCAAATTCTGTATCTACAACCTACTGCGAAATTAATCATGAGCATATGTCTAGGCTGTATATTGTCACCCTACTTATTTAACTTATATGTAGAGTACATCATGCAAAATGCTGGGCTGGATGAAGCACAAGCTGGAATCAAGACTGCCGGGAGAAATATCAATAACCTCAGATATGCAGATGACACCACCCTTATGGCAGAAAGTGAAGAAGAACTAAAGAGCCTCTTGATGAAAGTGAAAGAGGAGAGTGAAAATGTTGGCTTAAAACTCAACATTCAGAAAACTAAGATCATGGCATCTGGTCCCATCACTTCATGGCAAATAGATGGGGAAACAGTGAGCAACTTTATTCTGGGGGGCTCCAAAACCACTGCAGGTGGTGACTGCAGCTATGAAATTAAAAGACTCTTGCTTCTTGGAAGAAAAGCTATGATCAACCTAGACAGCATATTAAACAGCAGAGACATTACTTTGAAAACAAAGGTCCATCTAGTCAAAGCTATGGTTTTTCTAGTAGTCATGTATGGATGTGAGTTGGACTATAAAGAAAGCTGAGTGCCAAAGAACTGATGCTTTTGAACTGTGGTATTGGAGAAGACTCTTGAGAGTCCCTTGGACTGCAAGGAGATCCAACCAGTCAATCCTAAAGGAAATCAGTCCTGAATATTCATTGGAAGGACTGATGTTGAAGCTGAAACTCCAATACTTTGGCTACCTTATGTGAAGAACTGACTCATTTGAAAAGACCCTGATGCTGGGAAATATTGAAGGTGGGAGGAGAAGGGGATGACTGAGGATGAGATGGTTGGATGGCATCACTGACTCAATGGACATGAGTTTGAGCAAGCTCCTGGAGTTGGTGACGGACAGGGAAGCCTGGTGTGCTGCATTCCATGGGGTTGCAAAGAGTCAGACATGACTGAGTGACTGAACTGAACTGAACTGAATAAGTCTAGGCTCAATCCTTAGAGTAAATACATCTTTCTTTCTATATATTTTTGGAGGCATTTAGGCATGTGTGGAAGGATGGTGTGTGTGTGAATTGCAAAGATTACACCAAAAAGTGGGTGAACTGGCATTGTCGTATGTCTAAATGACAAATTAGATGAGAAGCAACTACAAAATCAAGCCAGGCAATGAAAAGAGTAATTGTTAAACCTGGGCTTATGGAACAATTACTTCTTGCAAGGACATTTTGACTGTCACACATACTAACTTAAGTGTATTTCCAGTGGATGCTCATCTTAGGGTTCCCTAACCTACTAAAACAGATGAGAAGTATGGATGGATAAGCAAGGGCAGTCTAACTGCTTGGCAGCCTCAGTACACCTCTTTCCTATACCTATTTCATTCTGAGAATCATTTCAAAACACTTGGAAGACTTTAAAAGAAATGGCTATCCCATCTACAGCTCAAAAGCCCAATAACCCTCACTACCCATTGGCCTCCCCTCTAAGCTTGACCTTCACTTTTCACCCATCTGTGCTAGTGACTGATAACCAGACCCTGGCTTGTCAGATCCCCACTGACCTACCAGCGGTTTCTCCCTGCATGTGTCCAGCATTATAAAGAGACAAATCTGAGTGAACACTTTAGGCCCTACTAGACTAGTTTTAAAAGTAGGGAATGTGCATTATTCATCAGTATATCCCCAGTGCCTAGCTCGAAGCCTGTTAGATATTAAACACAATACAAATGGTTGTTGGACCAAACTGCGGTAGCAGATTTTCTTTTGGAAACATTGGAAGAAACTGTCTCTCTTCCAAGGCCAATGCTCCTCTGTATTATTCACAAATGGGCATCCATTAAACCTATATTTAGATTTTCACTGCTTGGGAACGTCAAATTTCCCTTCTGCCTGGCAAGGGCATCTGGTAGATCACCCCCTTCTCTGCACTGATCCCCAACCTGTTTCTGCATCAGGAAACTAGTTCTTCTGTATTATGAAAGCAAATCACCTTTCCTGTTTGCATAAAGGGCATAAAAACCATGGGGACATTAACAGAAAACAGAGTAACCTTGTTCACGTTTCAGTGTATCTTATGATTTAAAAAGCAGAAAAGGAATGTGCAGTTTGGAACAGTTCAGATTTGTCTCAATCAAAATATGCAAAAGGTCTTCTGGATTCTGAAGTTTATCTCACCATTCCATGTCTGCTACAATCACAAAGAGTCGCTTATGATGCAGGCAATAAAAAATTGGATGTTTGAAATTTCTGGCTCTTCATAAATGCTGAAATTGTGCCAAAGAAATAATAATAGTTATAGGTCTAAGTGTATGAAATATATGCTCACATGGTCCATGGTAGATAGCTACAGTAATTATATTAGGAAAAATAGAGACTGTACTAAAATCATGACTTAAAATAGTTTGTCATTCCAGGATTGTAGAACATTCAGGAAGGGCTGATGGGTGATGGCAGAAAAGTCTCCATATTCCTTCTGGACCTGCATTTATTAATCAGTTAAATGAAATAATCCAGAAAAAGTAGATGTATTCACACACTCTCATTTAATGCCATACATACTTACATGAAAGTAAATGAAAAAATCTACATTAAACTTATTTGGAAATATATAAAGAACCATAGTTAGATTAGTAACTAAAGATAAATATTTAAAAGAATTGCTATTTTTCCTTTTTACAATTTTTACATAAAGCAAAGTCACTGGTATATCGATTCCATTGTTTCATTCAATTATATGATGTCTTAAAAATGGGGTCACAAAGAGTCGGACACGACTGAGCAACTGAACTGAACTGAACTGAAACAGGACTACCTGCCTAGGGCTTCCTTGGTGGCTCAGACAGTAAAGAATCCATCCGCAATGCAGGAGAACTGGGTTCGATCCCTGGGTTGCTAAGATCCCCTGGAGGAGGGCATGGCAACCCACTCCAGTATTCTTGCCTGGAGAATCCTGGCAGGCTACAATTCATGAGGTCGCAAAGAGTCTGAAGCTGAAACTCCAATACTTTGGCCACCTGATGGGAAGAACTGTCTCATTGGAAAAGACCCTGATGTTGGGAAAGTTTGAAAGCAGGAGGAGAAGGGGAGGACAGAGGATGATGAGATGGTTGGACGGCATCGCCAACTCAGTGGACATGAGTTTGAGTGAACTCCGGGAGCTGGTGATGAACAGGGGGGCCTGGCGTGCTGCAGTCCATGGGGCTGTAAAGAGTCAGACACAACTGAGCGGCTAAGCACAGCACAGCCTACTAACGAGGCCTCCTTTAGAGAAAGATCTGTAGGAACTTACAGAGAGTGATATCCAGGAGGTATAAAGTTAAAAAAAAAAAAAAGCTTCATCTAAAATAATGCTGCCTTTCCTGTAAGAAAGAATGAAGAAAGGAAACCCCACATTGCAACATTTATTTGTACAAAGAGAAACAGGTGGAAGGTGAACAGGAAAGTACAGAAAATGGCTTCCTACAAGACGAATGGGAAGGGGGAGGGCTAATGGATAGGAACAGCAGACGCCTCTCCCACTACACCTTTTTATATACACAGTTTTGACTTTGGAACCTTTTGTTTCCCATAATAACAAATATAATTAAATTTCCCAAAATGAGAAGAAAAATCAACTCTCTTGGAATACAAAGAGTATGGGTGGGATGTTGGCTTTGTGATGATATAGGAGAATGGCTTTATTCTTAAGATATTCATGCTGGAGTGTTTGGGAGTGAGGCATTATTATATCTGCACTTTATTAGCAAATATGTCAGTTGAGTGAGAACTACATATACAAGTGTGTACTCACATGTGAGAATGTATGTGTGTACTCACACACACATACACATGGATAGAGAAGATGGAGAACTAGAAAGAGATGAGACCAGGGAAAGGTTACCAAACAACATTTTATCTTCTTTCTTTTTCTCCAACCACTGAACATGGTTTTACCCAGAGCCTTGGGGAGCTGTTTAAGGGCTGGAGAGCCTCATTGGTAGAGGCTGGAGGGCCAGGGGATTAGAGAGGCAGGCAGGAGATTTACCCCTTGGGACATGAGATTGGGTCGTGAAGACTTTAAACCTGGGAGGAAATATCTTCATCCAATACAGTGGAAAAGAAACAAACAACTTGGAACAAGTCTTCCTTCAGATAAGATTCCCTGAGGCAAAATGGCTCAGTAAAGGATATGCAGATATACTGCAGTAACCAGAAGTTTGTTTTCAATCTGTGAGTCACCAAAGGGGAAAGTAGGGGGAGGAATAAATTAGGAGCTTGGGATTAACAAACACACACACTACTATATATAAAACAGATGACCAACAGGGACTATAAAGCACACAGAACTCTACTCAATATTCTGTAATAACCTATATGGGAAAAGAATCTGAAAAACAATGAATATATGTATATGTATAACTGAATCGGGCTTCCCAGGTGAATAATGGTAAAGAACCCCCCTGCCAAGGCAGGAAGCATAAGAGACACAGGTTCTAGCCCTGGGTTAGGGAGATCCCTTGGAGGAAGGCATGGCAACCCACTCCAGTATTATAACCTGGAGAATCCCATGGACAGAGGAGCCTGGTAGGCTACTAGTCGATAGTGTTGCGAAGAGTTGGACACAACTGAAGCGACATAGCACACATGCATGCATAACTGAATTACTATGCTGGACACCTGAAACTGGGCTTCCCAGGTGGCACAGTGGTAAAGATTCACCTGCAAAGCAGGAAACGTGTGTTTGGTTCCTGGTTTGGGATGATTCCCTGAAGAAGGATGTGGCAACCCACTCCAGTATTCTTGCCTGGAAAATTCCATGGACAGAGGAGCCTGGCGGGCTACAGTCCATGGGGTCACAAAGAGTTGGACATGACTGAGCAACTGATCTCACACACATATACACACACACACACACACACACACACCTGAAACTAATATAACTGTCAATCAACTATACTCCAATAAAATTACTTTTAAAAAAGGTATGCAAATCTAGAATTTTGAACTTTCATTTATGACCTTTTAAATGACATTGTCCCTGTCAATTAAGGCAAAACACTCTAGACTTTTCTATCTCCCTCAAACTGGTTCCACCATAGTCTATTCCAGTGACCATGGCTAAATCAAGCAGACTGCTTGTTTTGCATCTTTACCTGGGAAAAATGAATAGTCATTCTGGAAAAGCTTTTATCATGAAACAATGATAAAAACAACTAGGAAATCAGATTTTCACCCAAGCTTTGTATTTCCTGAAAACCCAAAAACAGAGTAAAAATGAAGAATCCTTATTAAGAATTGCAGTAAATATTTTTATTTAAAAATTTCATTGAAGTGTAATTTACATTTTTTATTAGTTTCAGATGCACAACATAGAGATTCTCCAAAAAATACAACAAACTAGTAATATAACACAGAAGAAGCAGACTCACAAATACACAGAAAAAAACAGTGGTAACTGGGAGCGGGGGGAGCAGTATAGGGAATGAGAGAATGGGCGGTACAAACTATTGGGTATAAGATAGGCTCAAGAATGTACTGTATAACACAGGCAATATAGCTAATATTTTGTAGTAATTGGAAAGTAAACTTTAAAAATTGTACCAAAATTATTTTTAAAATACCTTTGTAGATTATACTCCATTTAAAATTATTACAAAGCAATGGCTATATTTACCTGTACAATATCTCCTTGAAGCATATTTATTTTATACATATTGGTTTGTACCTCTTAGTCCCATATCCCTAAACGTCCCTACCCACTTCCCTCTCCCCACTAGTAACCACTAGTTTGTTCTCAATATCTGTGATTCTGTTTCTGCTTTGATATATCCTCACAGAAAACTAGTCAATCTAATCACACTAGGACCACAGCCTTGTCTAACTCAATGAAACTAAGCCATGCCCGTGGGGCAACCCAAGATGGGCGGGTCATGGTGGAGAGATTTGACAGAATGTGGTCCACTGGAGAAGGGAATGGCAAACCACTTCAGTATTCTTGCCTTGAGAACCCCATGAACAATATCAAAAGGCAAAATGATAGGATACTGAAAGAGAAACTCCCCAGGTCAGTAGGTGCCCAATATGCTACTGGAGATCAGTGGAGAAATAACTCCAGAAAGAATGAAGGGATGGAGCCAAA
The DNA here is from genome assembly GCF_019923935.1 of Bubalus bubalis. NCBI lineage: Eukaryota > Metazoa > Chordata > Mammalia > Artiodactyla > Bovidae > Bubalus > Bubalus bubalis. Next base: position 57,481,641 of record NC_059175.1, read on the forward strand.
GCAAAAACAATACCCAGCTGTGGATGTGACTGGTGATAGAAGGAAGGTCCAATGCTGTAAAGAGCAATATTGCATAGGAACCTGGAATGTCAGGTCCATGAATCAAGGCAAATTGGAAGTGGTCAAACAAGAGATGGTAAGAGTGAATGTCCACATTCTAGGAATCAGCGAACTGAAATGGACTGGAATGGATGAATTTAACTCAGATGACCATTATATCTACTATTGCGGGCAGGAATCGCTCAGAAGAAATGGAGTGCCCATCATGGTCAACAAAAGAGTCCGAAATGCAGTACTTCGATGCAATCTCAAAAACGACAGAATGACCTCTGTTCATTTACAAGGCAAACCATTCAATATCACAGTAATCCAAGTCTATGCCCCAACCAGTAACGCTGAAGAAGTTGAAGTTGAATGGTTCTATGAAGACCTATAAGACCTTTTAGAATTAACACCCAAAAAAGATGTCCTTTTATTATAGGGGACTGGAATGCAAAAGTAGGAAGTCAAGAAACACCTGGAGCAACAGGCAAATTTGGCCTTGGAGTACGGAATGAAGCAGAGCAAAGACTAATAGAGTTTTGCCAAGAAAATGCACTGGTCATAACAAACACCCTCTTCCAACAACACAAGAGAAGACTCTATACATGGACATCACTAGATGGTCAACAACGAAATCAGATTGATTATATTCTTTGGAGCCAAAGATGGAGAAGCCCTATACAGTCAACAAAAACAAGACCAGGAGCTGACTGTGGCTCAGATCATGAACTCCTTATTGCCAAATTCAGACTGAAATTGAAGAAAGTAGGGAAAACCACTAGACCATTCAGGTATGACCTAAATCAAATCCCTTATGATTCTACAGTGGAAGTGAGAAATAGATTTAAGGGCCTAGATCTGATAGATAAGAGTGCCTGATGAACTATGGAATGAGGTTCGTGACATTGTATAGGAGACAGGGATCAAGACCATTCCCATAGAAAAGAAATGCAAAAAAGCAAAATGGCTGTCTGGGGAGGCCTTACAAATAGCTGTGAAAAGAAGAGAAGCGAAAAGCAAAGGAGAAAAGGAAAGATATAAACATCTGAATGCAGAGTTCCAAAGAATAGCAAGAAGCGATAAGAAAGCCTTCTTCAGCGATCAATGCAAAGAAATAGAGGAAAACAACAGAATGGGAAAGACTAGGGATTTCTTCAAAAAAATCAGAGATACCAAAGGAACATTTCATGCAAAGATGGGCTCCATAAAGGACAGAAGTGGTATGGACCTAACAGAAGCAGAAGATATTAAGAAGAGATGGCAAGAATACACAGAAGAACTGTACAAAAAACATCTTCACGACCCAGATAATCACGATGGTGTGATCACTGACCTAGAGCCAGACATCCTGGAATGGGAAGTCAAGTGGGCCTTAGAAAGCATCACTACGAACAAAGCTAGTGGAGGTGATGGAACTCCAGTTGAGCTATTCCAAATCCTGAAAGATGATGCTCTGAAAGTGCTGCACTCAATATGCCAGCAAATTTGGAAAACTCAGCAGTGGCCACAGGACTGGAAAAGGTCAGTTTTCATTCCAATCCCAAAGAAAGGCAATGCCAAAGAATGCTCAAACTACTGCACAATTGCACTCATCTCACAAGCTAGTAAAATAATGCTCAAAATTCTCCAAGCCAGGCTTCAGCAATATGTGAACCGTGAACTTCCAGATGTTCAAGCTGGTTTTAGAAAAGGCAGAAGAACCACAGATCAAATTGCCAACATCCTCTGGATCATAGAAAAAGCAAGAGAGTTCCAGAAAAACATCTATTTCTGCTTTATTGACTATGCCAAAGCCTTTGACTGTGTGGATCACAATAAACTGTGGAAAATTCTGAAAGAGATGGGAATACCAGACCACCTGACCTGCCTTTTGAGAAATTTGTATGCAGGTGAGGAAGCAACAGTTAGAACTGGCCATGGAACAACAGACTGGTTCCAAATATGAAAAGAAGTACATCAAGGCTGTATATTGTCACCCTGTTTATTTAACTTATATGCAGAGTACATCATGAGAAACGCTGGACTGGAAGAAACACCAACTGGAATCAAGATTGCTGGGAGAAATATCAATAACCTCAGATATGCAGATGACGCCACCCTTATGGCAGAAAGTGAAGAGGAACTCAAAAGCTTCTTGATGAAAGTTTAAGTGGAGAGTGAAAAAGTTGGCTTAAAGCTCAACATTCAGAAAACGAAGATCATGGCATCTGGTCCCACCACTTCATGGGAAATAGATGGGGACACAGTGGAAATAGTGTCAGACTTTATTTTTCTGGGCTCCAAAATCACTACAGATGGTGACTGCAGCCATGAAATTAAAAGATGCTTCCTCCTTGGAAGGAAAGTTATGACCAACCTAGATAGCATATTCAAAAGCAGAGACATTACTTTGTCAACAAAGGTCCGTCTAGTCAAGGCTATGGTTTTTCCTGTGGTCATGTATGGATGTGAGAGTTGGACTGTGAAGAAGGCTGAGAGCCCAAGAATTGATGCTTTTGAACTGTGGTGCTGGAGAAGACTCTTGAGAGTCCCTTGGACTGCAAGGAGATCCAACCAGTCCACTCTGAAGGAGATCAGCCCTGGGATTTCTTTGGAAGGAATGATGCTAAAGCTGAAACTCCAGTCCTTTGGCCACCTCATGCGAAGAGTTGACTCACTGGAAGACTCTGATGCTGGGAGGGATTGGGGGCAGGAGGAGAAGGGGACGACAGAGGATGAGATGGCTGGATGGCATCACTGACTCGTTGGATGTGAGTCTCAGTGAACTCCAGGAGTTGGTGATGGACAGGGAGGCCTGGCGTGCTGCGATTCATGAGGTCGCAAAGAGTAGAACACGACTGAGTGACTGATCTGATCTGATATGCATTCATTTGTTTTTTTTTTAAGATTCCACATATAAGTAATAACACAGAGTACTGGTCTTTCTCTGTCTAACTTATTTTACTAAACATAATACTTACTAGGTCTATATACATTGTAGAATATATAATTTCATTTTTTATGGTTGAGTGATATTACATTGTATATTTACACCACATCTTCATCCATTCATTTATTGATGGACATTTAGGTTCCTTCCCCATCTTGGCTACGGTGAATAATACTGCTGCTACTGAGATGCATGCATTTTTTTGGCTTTGTTGTTCATTTCCTTTGGATATATATCCAGGAGTGGAAATGCTGGATTGTATGGTAGTTCTAAGTTAATTATTTAATTTTAATTTTAAATTTGTTTAATACTAATCAGTAGTTCTAATTTTAAGTTAATTACTTTTTAAATGAACTTACAATAATTTGAGTTATATGCAGAATGCTATTATTTCATAAAATAATCAAAATATTATTTACATAATATTCTTCAATTTGCAAAAGAAAGCCTAAGACATATGTTAGAAAAAAATGGCCTCCTTTCATGAAGGCACCAAGGCAGGCAGATGAACTACATGAGGAGCATCTGACCACACCCTCAACAAATAAATGTACAGAGTATCCAATAAAATCTCTCTTCTAGGACACCAAGAGTCCCCAGTCTGTCTCGGTCATTAACAGAAGCTTTTACTGAAGATAGAAAGCATCACAGACCAACCAGTCAATGCACAGATGACTCACAATTAACTTAAAAAAAAGTGACATTTAGAAAAAGTTCCCTTGTGGCTCAGCTGGTAAAGAATCCGCCTGCAATGAGGGAGAACTGGATTCCATTTCTGGGTTGGGAAGATCCCCTGGAGAAGGGAAAGGCTACCCACTCCAGTATTCTGGCCTGGAGAATTCCAGGGGCTGCACAGTCTATGGGGTATCAAAGAGTCGGACATGACTGAGCTACTTTCACACACTCACTTAGACAAAGTACTATGTAGACCAGGAAGAATAATTCTGCTTATGAAAGTCCTTAAGCAAACTCCAAAAACATTTCCCAGCATCCTTGTTCTGAACGTCATCTTTGTGTGTTAGTAAAGGCGAATATTTCATGCAAAGATGCGCTCGATAAAGGACAGAAATGGTACGGACTTAACAGAAGCAGAAGATATTAAGAAAGGTGGCAAGAATACACAGAAGAACTGTACAAAAAACATCTTCATGACCCAGATAATCACGATGCTGTGATCACTCACCTAGAGCCAGACATCCTGGAATGTGAAGTCAAGTGGGCCTTAGAAAGCATCACTACGAACAAAGCTAGTGGAGGTGATGGAATTGCAGTTGAGCTCTTTCAAATCCTGAAAGATGATGCTGTGAAAGTGCTGCACTCAATATGCCAGCAAATTTGGAAAACTCAGCAGTGGCCACAGGACTGGAGAAGGTCAGTTTTCATTCCAATCCCAAAGAAAGGCAATGCCAAAGAATGCTCAAACTACCACACAATTGCACTCATCTCACAAGCTAGTAAAGTAATGCTCAAAATTCTCCAAGCCAGGCTTCAGCAATATGTGAACCGTGAACTTCCAGATGTTCAAGCTGGTTTTAGAAAAGGCAGAGGAACCACAGATCAAATTGCCAACATCCACTGGATCATGGAAAAGCGAGAGAGTTCCAGAAAAACATCTATTTTCTGCTTTATTGACTATGCCAAAGCCTTTGACTGTGTGGATCACAATAAACTGTGGAAAATTCTGAAAGAGATGGGAATACCAGACCACCTGATCTACCTCTTGAGAAATCTGTATGCAGGTCAGGAAGCAACAGTTAGAACTGGACATGGAACAACAGGCTGGTTCCAGATAGGAAAAGGAGTATGCCAAGGCTGTATATTGTCACCCTGCTTATTTAACTTATATGCAGAGTACATCATGAGAAACACTGGACTGGAAGAAACACAAGCTGGAATCAAGATTGCTGGGAGAAATATCAGTAACCTCAGATATGCAGATGACACCACCCTTATGGCAGAAAGTGAAGAGGAACTCAAAAGCCTCTTGATGAAAGTGAAAGTGGAGAGTGAAAAAGTTGGCTTAATGCTCAACATTCAGAAAATGAAGATCATGGCATCCGGTCCCATCACTTCATGGGAAATAGATGGGGAAACATTGGAAACAGTGTCAGACTTTATTTTTTGGGGCTCCAAAATCACTGCAGATGGTGATTGCAGCCATGAAATTAAAAGATGCTTACTCCTTGGAAGAAAAGTTATGACCAACCTAGACAGCATATTAAAAAGTAGAGACATTACTTTGACAACAAAGGTCCATCTAGTCAAGGCTATGGTTTTTCCTGTGGTCATGTATGGATGTGAGAGTTGGACCGTGAAGAAAGCTGAGCACTGAAGAATTGATGCTTTTGAACTGTGGTGTTGGAGAAGACTCTTGAGAGTCCCTTGGACTGCAAGGAGATCCAACCAGTCCATTCTAAAGGAGATCAGTCTTTGGTGTTCATTAGAAGGACTGATGCTAAAGCTGAAACTCCAATACTTTGGCCACCTCATGTGAAGAGTTGACTCATTGGAAAAGACTCTGATGCTGGGAGGGATTGAGGGCAGGAGGAGAAGGGGACCACAGAGGATGAGATGGCTGGATGGCATCACCAACTCAATGGACAGGAGTTTGAGTAAAGTCTGGGAGTTGGTGATGGACAGGGAGGCCTGGCATGCTGTGATTCAAAGGGTTGCAAAGAGTCAGACATGACTGAGCGACTGAACTGAACTGAAAGGTGTATAGGTGTGATCAGTAAGTTTCAAGAAACTGTAAAGCTGAGTACCACTTTAAGAGCTGAAATGTTTTTCCATGGTTCCCTACTTACAATGTCACTCATCCAAGTGCCTCGTTAGCCCAGGTTGCCATCAGTCATCAAAGCCCAACCCTACAAAGCAAGCTAAGACGCCACATAAGTCATTTGCTATTGGGTATAATGAGGTGGTACTGTTGCATTTTTATTGCCATTAGAATAAATTGTTCACAAGAGAAAGATGCTTCAGCTATTAAAATAAGTGAGGGGGAAAAAAGCCCAGGTATAGAAGTATTTTTTATGTGAAACATTCAGTCCAACATCTGCAAATCATTTGTGTTCTGTAAGCTAATAAAAAGTGTATGTGCTTTTTCCTCCGATTTATCCTCTAGAATTTTTTTCTTCTGTCTACCACTCTTAAGAATACATTTTTATTTTCTCCACCATCAACATTTTTTATGGACTCCTCTAATATATGCTGTCTCTAAATCTGTACAGAAGAATTACCCAAACATGCTTTCTGAGTTTGTGTAAACCCACAAGTAAGCAAACAAACTGATTTCCCCAACATTTCAGCTGGAATCGAACCAACACAATGTCGCTGACCCACTGCTCCTACCAACCCCTCCAAGTGCAGGCTGGCCTGTGTGGGGCCCTTCGTAATCAGAGTCAATGCATTTAAATAGATTTAAATAGTGGCTCTGCCAGGATACAGGGAAGAGAGTATCAGGTTCCCTGTGCACATTTGCCATTAATATTCTGAATTCATGAATGCCAATAATTTCTTGAAAACTTGACTTTCAGTGTCAACTTGAATCTGTTGGTTTCTGTCCTATGATTGAGCAAAAATCAATTCTTCTACCTCCTCCAATCCTATCAGTGCAATTAGGCTGAGTTTAAGACATGGGAGGGGGTGACTGGCAGCTTCAGCTTACCCCCTGAAGACATTTTTGTCTTCACTTGAATTTTCTAAGAATAATACACCCACAGAAAAGCATCATTTTGGGGTATTTCCACTCCCTATTAGCAGATACAGAATAGTAGGGTATTAGTGACTTACTTCTAAAAGAAAATCATTTCTTCAGATACAAAGGACATCAAGAACTTCTTCCTATTGGTAGTTACAACCTTCAAAGTGTTCTTCTCATTGTTTCATCCTTTCAAGATGTAACTGCACATTGAATAAGCAAGACTCACAAGGTGGTCATTTACTTTGGTCCTTCACTCCTCCTCCCCACTTGCTGCAACAAGAGAAAAGCCCTCACTGCAATGAAGACCCAGCACAGCCATATTAGTTAAAAATGTTGCTCTCCAAAGACGATTACAGATGGAAAATAAGCATATAAAAAGATGCTCCACATCATATGTCATTAGGGAAATAAAATTAAAACAACACTAAGATATCACTAAGGCCTTCCCAGATAGCGTTGGTGGTAAAGAACCCACATGACAAGGCAAAAGATGCAGGTTCGATCCCTGACTTGGGAAGCTCCCCTGGAGGAGGTCATGACAACCCACTCCAGTATTTTTGCCTGGAGAATCCCATGGACAGAGTAGCCTGGCGGACTTCAGTCCATGGGGTCAGAAAGAGTTGGACACAACTGAAGTGACTTAGCAAGCAAGCAAAGATATCACTAAACATGAATTAGAAGAGCCAAAACCCAGAACACTGAAAACACCAAATGCTGGCGAGGATGTACAACAACACTAAGTCTTAGTCACTGCTATAGGGAATACAAAATGGTACAGCTATTTGGAAGGCAATTGGGCAGTTTCTTGAAAAATTAAACATACTCTTACCATATGATCCAGCAATCACACTCCTTGGGATTTACCCAAATAAGCTGAAAATGTGTGTCCACATAAAATCCCACACATGGATGTTTATGGTAGCTTTATTCATATTGTCAAAACTTGGAAGTAGCCAGATGTCTTTTGGTAGACAAAATGTATAAATAAACTATGGTACATCCAGACAATGAAATATTATTGAGTGTTAAAAAGTAGTATCAACCCATGAAAAGACATGGAGGAAACTGAAATGCATAATACTAAGTGAAAGACGACAATCTGCAAAGGGTACATACTATATGATTCCAGCTGCAGCATCACATCCTGGAAAAGGTAGCCCTACAGAGACAAAACGATCAGCAGTTGCCCGGTGTCAGAGGGGCGGGAGGGATGAATATTTGGAATACAGAGGATGTTTTTTAGGGCAGTGAAACAAATCTGTAGGATACTGTAATTGTGGGTTGTTGTTGTTGTTCAGTTATTAAGTCATGTCTGCCTCTTCGCAATCCCATGGACATAGCCCGCCAGGCTCCTCTGTCTGTGGAGACTTCCAGGCAAGAATACTGGAGTGAGTTATTGCTTCTTTCTCCAGTAATTGTAGGTACACGTCATTATATATTTGTCAAAACCCCTAGAATGTATAACAAAAAGAGTGCACCGTAATGTCAACTATGGGCTCTGAGTGATACTGATGTGTCAGTATAGGTTCATCTATTGTAATAAACGGACCACTTTGACGGGGGAGTGTGGATAATGAGTGTGGATCTGAGTGTAGCGGGCCAGAGGTGTATGGGAAATCTCTGGACCCTCCTTCTCAGTTTTGCTGTGAACCTAGAGCTGCTTTAAAAAATAAAATCTAAAAAAATAAAAATAAAAAAAATAAAATCTATTTAAGAGGAAAACAAACGGGTGGGAGTGGGGGAAATGCTATACCTACATTCAGTAATGAGATATTTTATTGAATATTCTTAAAAGCATTGATACCTTCCTTGTCTCCTCTGTAGTAAACAGGAGAATGAATACTCTGAAGAAGTAGCCAGACTTTGAAAATTACCCCTAAGCCTCCTTACATTCTTTCTCCTTCCAAATCATCCACATCTAGAATTAATCATAGTTTGGCCTTTGATTCTGCCAAGCCACACAACGAAAACTCTGACCCAAATTCCTCCAACCCTGTACAACACCAGCACAGGGCACAAAAGCACAGCCCAGAGGGAACGGGATCCCCCACTGTTCCGGGATTTTTCTGGTTTTCTGAGTTATTCTGATGTGACCTTTGTTCCCTTTATTTGCCTCCAGGATACCAGGCATTCATTCAACCATTTTCATGACACTTCGAGAATCTGATAAAAATGTCTCCTCTACGCATGTCTTTATATAATTTCATGTTTCTGTGGGCTTTCTAAGACTCATTCATAAATTCCTTCAGCTCCCTACACATAAACAATGCTTAATATCACTCATAACCACACACCATGCCCTCTCTATCCTACCACAAAAATGTCTTCTCATTTCTTTGGAGCCAAAATGAGAAAACAATTTATCCTCTGAGCCAATCAGTTTTCCATCATTTTCACCAAATGTTTACAGAGCAGTCTCAGTCTTCAGAACATGAAGATGAGAGCATGCCTTGCCCTGGGCTTACGTGTGATTTTCTAAGAAAGGCCCTCCTCGGCCAACCTTATGTACTTTGTTGTTGTTCTTCAGTCACCAGTCATGTCCGACTCCTAGTGGCCCCATGGACTGCAGCACGCCAGGCCTCCCTGTCCCTCACTGTCTCCTGGAGTTTGTTCAAGCTCATGTCCATTGAGTTAGTGATGCCCTCCAACCATCTCATCCTCTGTTGCCCCCTTCTCCTCCTGCCTTCAATCTTTCCCAACATCAGAGGCTTTTCTAATGAGCCAGCTCTTCACATCAGGTGGCCAAATGATTGGAGCTTGAGCTTCAGTATCAGTCCTTCCAAAGAATGTTCAGGGTTGATTTACTTTAGGAATGACTGGTTTCATCTCCTTGAAGTCCAAGGGACTCTCAAGAGTCTTCTCCAAAACCACAGTTCCAAAGCATCAATTCTTGGGCACTCAGCTTTCTTTATGGTCCAACTCTTACATCCATACATGACTACTGGAAAAACTATAGCTTTGGCTAGATGGACCTTTGTCAGCAAAGTGATGTTTCTGTTTTTTTGTTTTTAATTTTTTTAATTTATTTTTTTATATATTTTTATTTTATTTTTTAACTTTACAATATTGTATTGGTTTTGCCATATCTCAAAATGAATCCGCCACAGATATACATGTGTTCCCCATCCTGAACCCTCCTCCCTCCTCCCTCCCCATACTAGGTTAGTCATACCTTTTATTTCAAGGAGCAAGTGTCTTTTAATTTCATGGCTGCAGTCACTATCCACAGTGATTTTGGAGCTCAAGAAAATAAAGTCGGTCACTATTTCCATTTCTCCCCCATGTGTTTGCCATGGTGTGATGGGACTGGATGCCATGATCTTTGTTTTTTGAAGGTTGAGTTTTAAGCCAGCTTTTTCACTGTATATGTGCTTGAGTGACTTCAGCTACAGGATCGTGCTCCCAGATCTCTGACCCAGATTCCTTCCCCACACTCCGGACTTGAAAGTCTACTGGACATCCCACAGTCACCCCAGACTCAACCAACTGGAAACACACTATCTTGCCCCTAAACCATATTCTTTCTGCTGCATTTCCCTCAGTGAATGACACCTGGTTCAACTTTTATCCAAGTTAGAAATATGGAATACCCTTGACTCTTCTTCATTCAGATACCCAGTCAATCAGCAAAGTTCCATCCATGTTAAGCCCTAAATCTTTTTCTTTAATAATTTTCTTTATTTATTTTTGGTTTCACTGGGTCTTCATTGCTGTGTGCATGCTTTCTCTAGTTGCGGCGAGCGGCAGCTGCTCTCTAGCTGTGGTGCTCAGGCTTCTCACTGCAGCGACTTCTCTTGCTGTGGAACATGGGCTCTTATGCCCTTCAGTGGTTGCAGCATGTGGGCTCAATAGTTGGGGCCCCCGGATTCTAGGGCTCAGGCTCAGTATTCTTGGAGCACAGGCTTAGTTGCTCTGCAATGTGTGGCATCTTCCTGGACCAAGGATCAAACCCACGTCTCCTGCACTGGCCCCTGCGAGTAGTCCTTATCCACTGCACCACCAAAGAAGTCTAAGCTCTAAGTCTTGAACCTACCACTCACCCCATAACCACTGCTCTGGTTGTATCTGATTCTTAACACTGATTTTGCAGTGAGTTTTTCTTTAACTCTGGTTTCCCCCCTCTAAAGGCATAAGACCTTTTGTTCTCTGGTAGAGAGCTAGACAATACAGCCAAAGGATGAGGCTAGAAACAGAGTTCCATGAGAGAGGGCATTGATCACAGAGATTTTATTTCTGGTGATGAGGCAGTTCGGGTCCCAGGCAAGGTGTTTGAAAGGATGACTTTGATTCAGCCTTAAATCCTTTAATTTTCAACTTAGCTGAAGAAATAAATAACTGACAGACACAATAATTTAGCACTCAGAATACATCTTCAAGGAATTACCTTAGAAATATATAGCCTTTATCCAAGTGTTAAATCCAGAAAAATAAAAGCAGTTGAAGAAGCATCAGTTATAGCTTTCTTCTCTTCAACAAACTAAAACAATATCTTGGTCAGATTACCCAAGAAATGTTCATTCTCACTTCAAAATATTTTTTAAACAGTGGAAGGTAATATTAATAATATTAAAATAGGAAACTGAAATAGAGTAACAGATGCAAAGGAACTTACAGTTATCAGGGGTGCAGGGGGAGGGATAAATTGGGAGACTGGGATTGATATATACCCACTGGTATACATAAAATAGATAACTAATAAGGACTTACAGTGTAACACAGGGAACTCTACTCAACATCTTGTAATAATCTAAAATGGAAGAGAACGTAAAAAAGAATATGTATTTATATATAGGTATAACTGAATCACTTTGCTGTACACCTAAAATTAACACAGCATTGTGAATCAACTATACTTCAATAAAAATTATAATAAATAAAAAAATAAAATGGGGAACTCTGTGAATATGCTAAGAATTTTCTGGAAACCAAAGCTCTTCATTTCTAGTGTCTACTAGAGACAGACACTCATTTTAAAGATGTATCAGACTACATCTGAACACGTATTCATCAAGAACACTCAGGCACATACGGTTTAAACAACAACCAGGAACAACTTTTATCTGGCACTCTCTACCAATCAATGTTAACATTTCATACGAAATATGTCATCTCACAGAAGCTATGACATTCTTACTAAAAGTACCTCCATTTGATGGTCGGACACACCAAGATCTATGGAGGTTGGTAATTTATCAAAGATTGTACACTCTTGATCCCAAGCCAACAAGACCAACAAAGGGTTCCTTTATGTATCACTCCAGGTTGTAGAGGAACAGCTAGAAGGGGAGGCATGTAAATTAAATCTGAACTAGTTCATGTCCTAAAAAAGGTGGGGCAGGGGAGAGCAGGGGGGAGGTGGAGAGGGGGCAAAATGGTAGCATACAAAGACCAATTTAGTCTGAGGTACACAGTAGGCTTCAGTGAACCATGACTGATTAAGTTGAATGTATAAGTAGTCAAGGAAAATTGAGTTAGATGGGATAACATCTTGGGCAGAACTTTTCAAACTAAAATGAAAATGACATTATAACAAACATGTAGAGTAAATGGGATTTACTGATACGTGACCACTTGGGCCTCCCACAAGCCCTCATCTGAACCCAGTCAACCTGCCTCAACCCCAGAGACAGTCCCATATAACCATCCCAAACCACAGGTTGTTGTTTAGTCGCTAAGTTGTGTCCAACCCTTTGCGACCCGATGGACTGTAGCCTGCCAGGCTCCCCTGCCCATGGGATTTCTCAGGCAAGAACACTGGAGTGGGCTGCCATTTCCTTCCCTAAAACCACTAGCACATTCCGAAAAACACTAGTTGCTGTCCAATAGGGGTTCTCTCAGTAAACCTTAAATTATATTTTTAGAGCTGCGTTTTCATTTTGTCATCAGTTCAGTTCAGTTGCTCAGTTGTGTCCGACTCTTTGCGACCCCATGGACTGTAGCACACCAGGCCTCCCTGTCCATCACCAACTCCCGGAGTTTACTCAAACTCATGTCCATTGAGTCAGTGATGCCATCCAACCATCTCATCCTCTGTCGTCCCCTTCTCCTCCTGCCTTCAATCTTTCCCAGCATCAGAGTCTTTTCCGATGAGTCAGTTCTTTGCATCAGGTGGCCAAAGTATTGGAGTTTCAGCTTCAACACCAGTCCTTCCAATGAATAATCAGGGCTGATTTCCTTTAGGATGGACTGGTTGGATCTCCTTGCAGTCCAAGGGACTCTGAAGAGTCTTCTCCAACATGACAGTTCAAAAGCATCAATTCTTCAGCGCTCAGCTTTCTTTAGAGTCCAACTCTCACTATTCTAATAAGAAAGTTTGGCAAATTATTAAAAGTATGATTAGGAAAAAATAAATCACATATCTCACAACTTAGAGATCATGATAATTTCATGCCCTTGCTGAAGTTCTTTCCCATGTACATATGTTTTATATATTTTCTACTTATCTGTGTTTGCCCTGTGGTTCCTAGGAGACAACCTCTGAGCCCTTACAAAATTCTGCCTGATATGAATATTATTATATGCCCAAGACCTTGAGTCATTCTGGACTATTGTGACTAGAATAATTTATTCTAGCGAAGGGATTTATGATGAATGACTGTTTTTGCTCCATGGGGCTGGAATATGAGTAGCTGACATTCATTTTGGGGGTGCTATACGCCTACATGACAGATCCCTAATAAACAGCCAGGCTCAGGTGAGCTTTCCCAGTTGGTATCAAGGCTAGAGTTGGTTTCCCTGGTTGTCAACATTTTGCATGTTTTGTCACACATCACTGCTGGGAGAATTAGGGACACTCGTGACTCCTCTGTGCAGACTCCAGGAAAACAGAGAAGCCGGGTGTGCTCCAGTGTATGGGGTCGCCAAGAGTTGGACATGACTTAGCAACTTAGCAACAGTAACAACAACAAAATGTGACTCCACTGGGAGAGAACACGTAGAAGCTTGTGACTTGCTTCTCTTGGACTTTGCCACACAAGCCTTATCCCCATGCCAGTCTTAATCTGCATCCTTTCACTGTAATCAACCATAACCATGAGTATAACAGCTTTTCTGAGTCTTGTGGATCATTGAGCCTGAAGGTGGCCTCGGGACCTCAGACACAGTTTGTCTATCTGAGAAATCTATAAGCTTGAGTTGAGCCAAACTCCAGTATAAGCTAACCATGTCTCTGACTACTTTTAAAAATTCAAAAAGCACAGTCACACCATCTATTAATGGATTTGCCTGCTAAGTCACTTCAGCTATGCCCAACTCTTTGCGACCCTATGGACAGTAGCTCACCAGGTCCCATTGTCCATGGGATTTTCCAGACAAGAAAACTGGAGTGGGTTGGCATTTGATAGTTTTATTACAGTTTACATTACAGATGAATGCTTATTTTCAAAGAATCTCACCTCACTTTTGAGTTATTTTAAACTCAAGGCAGCTTAAAGGCAGGAAAGAAAAAAACACCTGAAAATGAAGAAATGCAAAACGGTGTATTTTTTTCCATTCTAAGTGTACCCAGTCTGAGAGGACAATTAATATTGTAAAGGTCAATAAATCAACTGAACTCCTGCAATGTGAACAGTTAGCAAGATTTTGCACAGCTCCACATAACCTCAAGAGAATAGAGATTCATTCTGAAATAAATCCAGGAATGAGGTTGAGAACCCAAGCACTGTAAGCCCTCCAGGAAGTTTACAATAGCTTCAAGTACTTTCTAGGAAGGCTACAATCCTTCCTTGGCACAGACAACCCTCCCAGCCAACAGAAAGCGAGGGGTCCAGGCTGGTCCAAGTGGAGTGTACATTTTCAGGCCCCTTCACTTTCTCAGTCTAGATCTGATTATGAGCTTTCCCATTCCCAAGGATGACATGCTCATATTCTCTTCATTTAGTTAGAGTCTGATTTTATGCAGGAATGTTCCTCTTCTATTTGTGGATGTAGTGTTTTTTAAGCAGGCTTCCCTCTAGTGGAACAGTACACTCTTACCCTGCTCCTTGGAGCGTCCCAGGTCTGTTTTGAATCAAGAGGCTCTAATTGTTTTGAGATTCTGACATGAGATACTCATTGTTTTACACTGATTAAATGGCTTCTTGATCATTCCTCCCAGGACTGGATGTTAACCAAAACTTTAAGGGCAACCAAAAGATGCCTTTGGAATTCTTGTTCCCACAAACAGACGCTCTGCTTTTTCTCCCCAGACAAGGTGTGAGTGAATGAGCTAGTACAACAGAGAAAAGGCAGGAGAGTTTTTGCTAAATAAGTAAATTGGGTGATCTATGTGGACTCTGCTTGGGCAATTCTTTCCCAGAATCTCTGCTCCATTCCTCTAACCCTGCCTGCCATTCCCTACATGGAACTTACTCTCAAATGCCACTCCCATCATACATTCTGTCCCACTGGCAAGAAGTGCTGGCCATCCTCTCTGCCAAGTCGAGTCCCTGTAACTTCACACATAAACTCCAAATCCAGGTTTCTCCAGCAGCAGTCCCTCCTTTGCCATGCCCACAGCAGATGACCGCATTCATCCCCATCTCCCCACCCCCAGTTTCTTTGATCACTTCCACTTCACTGCCAAAAACCACACAGTATAGTACTTCCTTTTCGGTGGGTGACTTCATGCTCAGAACTGATCACCAGGTTTGTGTAAGTGTGGGTGTCCTCCACTCTATAAAACCCCAAACCTAAGCTGTCCAGCTCCTAAACAGCAGGAAGCATGTATGTTCTAATGTTTTCCTAATATTTCAAATGACCTTGTGCAATGCTGTGTGGAGAGGAGCTGCTTGTTTCCAGAGCTGAGTCAGAGAGAGATTGATTAGAATCTTTAATGTGAGATTCACTCCAGTATTCCTGCCAGGAAAATCCCATGGAGAGAGGAACCTGGTGGGCTACAATCCAAAGGGTCGCCAAGAGTCAGACGGGACTAAGCATGAACACAGATAGACGGAAGACAGACCAAATCAGCAAAACTCAAATTGTTCTAAATTCCCTTCTCATCACATTCTGTGGCCTCCTATCCATGATCATATTGTGAATTCTATCCCCTGTGCCTTCTCGTATACAACACGTATGTATGGATGGATAGATATGTACATGTAAACACACACATAGAGACACTCATGCAGAGCAATGTATAGAGGAAAACCATTCCACTGAAAAGCAAGATAACTGGGCTAAGAAACAACTCAACAGCTTCACTCGGTCCCTGTGCATGGCTGCCTGCACTTCACTGATCAGCTTCAATGATCTTGCTAGCAAAATGGAAAAATGTGACTGGAACATTCTAGAGAAGGTGGGGTCTCATTCTAAAAGTGCCATGATAAAAGGAAAGCATTGCTATGGATTTTTAAAACTGGACAAGGCCAGTTAGGGATATTTAAAATATGTGTAATACCATGTATGAAACGAGTTGCCAGTCCAGGTTCGGTGCACGATACTGGATGCTTGGGGCTGGTGCACTGGGACGACCGGGGGGGATGGTGTGGGGAGGGAGGAGGGAGGAGGGTTCAGGATGGGGAGCGTATGTATACCTGTGGCGGATTCGTTTTGATGTTTGGCAAAACTAATACAGTGTTTCAGGTTTAAAAATAAAATAAAATTAAATTAAAAAAAAAATAAAATAGGTAACCAGCAAGGTGGTCTTTCCAAGCGGCACTAGTGGTAAAGAACCTGTCTGCCAATGCAGGAGACATGAGATGGTTCCTCAGTCCCTAGGTCGGGAAGATCCCCTGGAGGAGGGCATGGCAATCCACTCCAGTATTCTTGCCTAGAGAATCCTATGGACAGAGGAGCCTGGTGGGTTACAGTCCATAGAGTGACAAAGAAACACGACTGAAGTGACTTAGCATGCACGCATGCAACCAACAAGGAGCAACTGCACAGGGAGATCTGCTGAATAATATGTAACAACCTAAATGGGAAAAGAATTTGAAAAAGATACAAGCATATGTATAACTGAATCACTTTGCTGTACAACTGAAACTATCATTAACACGGCTAATCAGCTATACTCCAGTATAAAATAAACAGCTAAAAAAATGATAAAATAAATACTCAGGATTTAAACTTTTAAGAAAAATGGATGATTCATTCATTAGTAACTAGATTAAAAATAAAAATGTTTGAAGACAGGTGCCTTCTCAAGTATTCATTTTCCAAAAGAGACAGTTTCCCTACTTTCCTACATAAAGATGTACCAAAACTGAGTAAACACAGAGAATAACCCCCACCTACAGAGGGCTTACAATGTGCCAGGAACTTCCAATTCAGTTTCGGAATCTTTAACTCATTTAAAAATCTCACAGTTGCCCTCTGAGCTAAGTACTGATATTCTCATTTTAAAGATGGGGAAACTGAGGCATGGGGAAGTTATTTCCCTGGCTGATGACCACATAGCTCACTAAGTGACAGAGCCAGGACTCAAACTGCGAGCTGACAGACATACATGTTGTAGACAGAGGGTTCTGCGGAGAGCTGGAAAAGATCAGAAATCCATGGCACGCTTGAGTATTAAACCTAGTGGGACAGAGGGTAAACATCACAAGCTCTGGGAGCTGGGGGTGCAGCAAACATCTCAGGTACCGTCCTTTTCCATAGACCTGAGACATCTCCTGGCCCTTCCACATGGGACAGGACATAAGTTACAATATACATTTAGCTGCAGAAAGATTAATGTAGACAAGTTGAAGGTTACTTACACTGTAGCTTAATCTCCTATAATAAACAGATAAAAGTAGAATCCAACACATCATCTGAGAAGAGATAAAATTCAACGTGTTGGTTATAATACGAAAAAGAGGAAATTCACGGACCCACCACAATTAATGCCATTGCGTGAGTTATTGCTCCAAGCCATAACTGATAATAACACCAATGAACCAGAGTACATTCTAATAACTTCACAATCCTACCACGTTTGGGGTAAGAGAGAGATGGGTCATTGGCAGCAAGTAGGAGAGAAATCACACACACACATGCACAAATCAGTTCCCATTTTGATTCTAAAATAGAAAAAGGAAAGTAAAACATAATTCCACTAATTTGAAAAGAATGTCTTCAACTTCTCCATAAGAGGTTTAGTGGTTCATTATAGAAATGAGCTCTTCCATCTCCCAAGAAGGAAGCCTCATTTACTCACACTAATGGACCATAAAATCCATTTCTTCAAAGTGTACTTCCCTGACTTAGTCAAGCCTTTTACCTAGAGTAGGAAGAGTGCACGTCTTCCAAATCCCCAAGCCCACTGAGCACTGGAAACATACACCTGGAGTCACAGGTTTGTGGTTCCACGTGAGAATCCAGCCAGAACCACTCCACATACTCGAGTCATTCAGGGGATGGCAGAACTGTACAAAACCTCCTATTTTAGTCTACTAGAATTCTATGTCCATATTTGCTTCAATGATGACATATAATAAACATTAAGAGTCACACACCATTTAAATGAAATCCACATATCATCTCTCCCAACACCCAAATTAATGATGGCAAACGAACCGTCACCTTAAGTATCATATCTCTACACTGAGCATTAACACATAGGGGAGAAATTGCTGGTTGTGCCCCAAAATCCACTCTCTCTGTCTTCCACAGTAATAGTTCAAGCTGCTCACATGGCACCAAGCTAAAGGCCACATTTCCCAGCCTCACTTGCAGCAAGATGTCAATGTGGACCTTCCTGTGGGTCAATAGGATGTGAACAAAAGTGATGCTACAATGCCTGGTTCATTTTTAATCTCTAAGAAAGCCACTAGCAGGATGTCCCTGGTGGTCCAGTGATTAAGACTCTGCTTCCAATACAGGGGGTGCAAGTTCAATCCCTGGTCAGGGAACTAATATCCTGCATGCCATGCAGAGCTGCCAAAAAATAAATAAATAAAAATACTTTTTTTTAATTAAAAAGAAGAAAAAAAGAATGTCCCAGAGTTCTTTATGTTCTTCCTGTAAACTGGGACACATCGATGCTGATAATTTGATGTGATTGACAGGTCAAAAAGATGGAAGGAATCCTATCCCGGTATGACTTCTCATGTGTCATCTGGACTGCTCACTTCTTGAATATATTTTTAAAAATCCTTTCATTTACTGTATTTTTTATTATTTTATTACAGCAGTGTAGTTTTATCCTAATAATCTCGGTGATATCGACCCGTTAGTCCCACTAACCCTAATCAGGTGCCACTAGTGGTAAAGAACCCAGCTGCTAACACAGGAGACACAGAAACGGAGGTTCAATCCCTGGGTTGGAAAGATCCCTTGGAGGAGGACAGGCAACCCACTCCAGTATTCTTGCCTGGAGAATCCCATGGAC
The DNA here is from genome assembly GCF_019923935.1 of Bubalus bubalis. Lineage (NCBI taxonomy): Eukaryota > Metazoa > Chordata > Mammalia > Artiodactyla > Bovidae > Bubalus > Bubalus bubalis. Next base: position 57,500,607 of record NC_059175.1, read on the forward strand.
AGAAGAGCCTGGTGGGCTACAGTCCATGGGCTCACAAAGAGTTGGACATGACTGAAGCAGTTTAGCACACATGTACCCTAGCTTAAATCCTCTGCAACAACTCTGTCCAATAAGGCTTTCTCTATGATGGAACTGTTCAATATCTGCATGACCCAATGTGATAGCAACATGAGGAGACTGAGCCCTCGTAACAGCTAGTGTGTCTAGAGAAATGAATTTATAATTTTTTTTAATCATAGTTAATTAATATTTTAAAGGACTTCCCTGGTGGCTCAGACAGTAAAGAATCCACCTTCAATGTGGGAGACCTGGGTTCAATTCCTGGGCTGGGAAGATCCCCCAGAGGAGGGCACAGAACCCACTCCCACTGCAGGATTTTTGGCAGAATTCCCGTGGACAGAAGAGCCTGGCGGGCTACACAGTCCATGGGGTCACAAAGAGTTGGACACGACTTCCGTCTAGTCAAGGTTATGGTTTTTCCAGTAGTCATGCATGGATGGGAGAGTTGGACTGTGAAGAAAGCTGAGCACCGAAGAATTGATGCTTTTGAACTGTGGTGTTGGAGAAAACTCTTGAGAGTCCCTTGGACTGCAAGGAGATCCAACCAGTCTATCCTAAAGGAGATCCGTCCTGGATGTTCTTTGGAAGGAATGATGCTAAAGCTGAAACTCCAGTACTTTGGCCATCTCATGTGAAGAGTTGACTCATTGAAAAAGACTCTGATGCTGGGAAGGAGTGGAGGCAGGAGGAGAAAGGGACAACAGAGAATGAGATGGCTGGATGGCATCACCGACTTGATGGATGTGAGTTTGAGTGAACTCAGGGAGTTGGTAATGGACAGGGAGGCCTGGCGTGCTGCAATTCATGGGGTCGCAAAAAGTCAGACTGAACTGACTGACTGAGTGACTGAGCAACTAAGCACACACACACACACACACACACACACAAATTTAAAAGCCACACAAGGCTAGTTGCCAGTTACTACTTTATTGGACAATGCAGTAACTGAAACATGTGAAATTGTGTTGTTTTGTTGTTGTTGTTATTTAGTCACTAAGTTGTGTCCGACTCAGTATGGACTGCAGCACACCAGGCTCCTCTGTCCTCCACCGTCTCCCGGAGTTTGCGCAAATTCATGTCCATTGAGTCAGAGATGCTATCTAACCATCTCATCCTCTGTCATCCCCTTCTCCTCCTGCCTTCTATCTTTCCCAGCAGCAGTGTCTTTTTCCAGTGAATTAACTCTTCCCATCAGGTTGCAAAAGTATTGGAGCTTTAGCTCTAGCATCAGTCCTTCCAATGAATATTCAGGGTTGATTTCCTTTAGGATTGACTGGTTTGATCTCCTTGCAGTCCAGGAGACTCTCAAGAGTCTTCTCCAGCACCACAGTTTGAAAGCATCAATTCTTTGGCACTCAGCCTTCTTTATGGTCCAACTCTCACATCTGTCCATGGCTACTAGAAAAACCATAGCTTGAACTATACAGACCTTTGTCAGCAAAGTGGTGTCTCTGCTTTTTAATACGCTGTCTAGATTTGTCACAGCTTTCCTTCCAAGGAGCATGTGTCTTTTAATTTCATGGCTGCAATCACCATCTTGAATGGTGATCTTGGAGCCCCAAAAGTAAAATCTGTCACTGCTTCCACTTTTTCTCCTTCTATTTGCCATGAAGTGATGGGACCGAATGCCATGATCTTAGTTTTTTGAAAGTTAAAATTATAAACGTACAACAATTAGGAAGACCCATTATTATCATAGAAGGACTCATATTTTAAAGCAATGGGCTTTTGCTAGAATGTTACAGAGTAACAGAAGACCTTAAACCACAATTTTCTCTAAGTAGAAATAGATGTCAGGCTGAGACTAAAGTATGAAGTGTTTAGTGTTGTCCTTTTAAAGCTGACACTAGCTTGTATTTCAACATGAAGGACACTTGGGATTCTTTTACACCATCATCAATACATTCATCTTCCATAAAACTAAATTCAGCAGATGATATTTTGTTGGAGACACAAATGCAAAGCAGTTAGCAGCAATCAGGCTTACCAGTAAGTCACCATCTTTATTCCATTACACCGAGACCTGGGGCAGTAAAACTTAATTGAGAGGTACTGGAACATCTTCTGATTGATCTGAGTACTCATCTTATACAACGCTACTTTGGAGAGGTCAAGTTTACATTAATATTGTAAAACACTACAAAACTCCCAGAAAAGACGTGTGTTACAATGGAGCTGAATGCCACGTGAAACATCCATCTGAAACTCGTAGCTGAGGCTCTGAATACAATTATGAGAAACAAATAAACCAAACTGGGCAGATTGCCCAGAGACAACAGTCAAATATAAACTTTGGCGAGGGACAGAAATGAAGGGAGGGTGCCGAGACAAGAGGGTGGTAGTGGGAGAATGAGGGCAAGACAAGGGGGAACCATGGCTGAGGGAGGAGGGGCTGGGAAGATAAATCCACTGGAGCAAGACAAATAATAACACCAGCAATGAAGGCAAAAACCAAAGAGAGGAGACTGGCCCCAAGTCTTATTATGATTTTTTTTTTTAAATTTTTGGCCACACACCCAGCATGTAGGGCCTTAGTTTTCTGACCAGGGATTGAACCCATGCTCCCTGCATTGGAACCCTGGAGTCTTAACCACTGGACAGCCAGGGAAGTCCTCCAAAGTCTTAAAGGTATGCACAAAAGCCCTCATTGAAGCACTCTTGTGGGGGATTTACATAGACACACATTAAAATTTACATGATTTTTGCCCCAGAGTGAGTTTATTAGTAATCTGAAATTTCCATCCCAGTCTCTTTTGTTGGATGAACTTGAACAGCAATGAAACACAGTATTTTCTAACTACTATTAAAAGTTGAATCTGAATCTTCACTCAGTACAAAGAAATTTATAACTGTCTAAAGACTTAACCTATCCAAATACAAAGCGATAACAAACAGAGGAAAATACACACAGCTCAATCACCCCTGAGCCCACGAGCACCAGAGAGAGAGGAGGCTGGTTCTTAAATGGGAATGTGGGTGTTTCTTTACCCTCCTTCTTCTAATAAGCAAAGAGAATGAACCCAGCTGTCCTTTAGGACTTGGAACTGTAAAATGTCAGTGATGCAATAGTTTTAAATCAAATGAGATTACCCAAAGAGAACCAGACTCTGTGTGTTCTGAACAAACAGCTAAAATTTTTATTTCCCAAAGTGAAAGTATCTAAAAATATAGTTTATAAATATCACCTAGACGTACAATGTAGAATAATGGACTAAGTACTGGACTAGGACACATAGCTTCTAATTCCAACTCTGCTTTGTCAGTTAAATAATAGTAATAATGAGAATAAGAATCACAGCATCCTATTTAATTGATTCTAAGCTCCACTGCCCATTTAATACCTTCACCTTACAACCAATACTATCTTAAATCACTTTGGCAAATCTTATTGTAATTTCATGAAACCTTCCAGTCCTGTGCTCTTGAATTCAAGAAAGCAGTGGCCCCTATGCACATTAGAGCTGATGAAATGCAAGTTACAATAAATCAAAAAGTAGCATTTGTCATGTGCCAGGCATGTGTTGAGCATGTGTTGGTGCCAGGCACTGTTACTTTTATCTACTAATTCAGTCCACTCCCCGACAACCCTTGGAGGGAAGAACTAACATTGATCCCACTTGCCAGATGCAGAAACTGAGGCACTGCGAGGTTAAATAACATCCCACAAGATCACACAACTAGTGACTGGCCTGGCATCCAGGTCTGGGCTTTTGGCCACCATGCTCACTGTTGCACCTCATGCAGGACTAAACATGAGTCTTTTTGAGCAACTGGTACCCAAGTTTCTTGATAATGTCCAAAGGCGTGCACTGGAATAAACAACCTCCAGAGTGCCACTGAGCTTTAAAACTCAGGGTGCCCTACCATGAAAGAGATGACACCACATCCCTCTGTGGGGCAGGTACTATATTAGTAAAGAAACAAATGACAGTTTAATTTTAATTTATTTCTTAAATTCCTTACAGAAGGATACTGTTTTTCTCTTCACTTACAGAAAAGAAAAGAAAAAAACTTAGAAGGATAAAACTGAGGCATTTTTATTCCTGGCTAAATATCCTGGTAATTTTAAATAAAGCACCTGATCACTAATGAACCACCTTCTGTCTAATTCAGCTTTTTCAGTTTCTGCAGGATTGGACATTATCGGAAACACTAAATCATAGCACATAAATATACCAGAATCTGGCACACAGAATATAATTTGATCTTGTGACTTTTAAAGTAGGAACAATAAAGTACACACGGACATCCACACCATATCCACACACACACTTGTGTGTGTGAATGGTATTTTACACTGAATTGAGGACACTAGAAACAATGGTTTTTTTTCCCCATTTTAGAACCATTAAAATGTCCATTATTGTATCAAATGGCATAGAAAACTACAAATCAGAAAGCTATTCCTTGAACTTACTTACAAAATAGAAATAGACTCCCAGACATAGAAAACAAACTTAGGGTTACCAGAGGGGATACCTGGGGTCAGGGGAGTTTGGATTAATATATACGCACTGTGTGTGTGTGTGTGTGTGTGTGTGTGTGTGTGTGTGATAGCTTACCAGGCTCCTCTGTCCATGGAATTTTCCAGACAAGAATATTGGAGTGATTTGCCATTTCCTCCTCCAGAGGATCTTCCCTATCCAGGGATTAAACCTGCATCTCCTGCATTGGCTGGTGGATTCCTTACCACTTCACCACCTAGGAAGCCCATATACATACTACTTTATACAAAATAGGCAAACAATAATGACCTACTGTATACCACAGGGAACTATACTTACTATCTTGTAATAACCTGTAGTGGAAAAGAAACTGAAAAGGTATATATACATATATATCTAAATCACTTTGCTGTATACCAGAAGCTAACATAACATTTTAAACTAGCCATACTCAATTTAAAAAAGAATATTACTCCCTATTAATACCAAGTCAGTCTCGAACCACACAAACACCAGATTTCTCTACTTCATAGGAATATTCAGATTTGTCATAATAAAAAAAAACAAAAAATAGCTCAACTCTTTTTCAAATCCTTCATGCAATTAGAACTCAAAAATGAAAACTTTACCAAGAGCTAAACCACATGCTAACTTCCCTCCTTCTAGTGCTGATCTAAAAGGGTCGTCCAAAATAGGGATAAATAGAGCATAACTTACACTGCTCATGTGACAACTTCCAGCTACAGACAGGAATTTCCTCTTTTAAAAAAATGAATTCCAAAAATATAAAAAATGAATTCCAAAACCAACTTTTCTTTCGATTTTCTAAGTTTCTGGCAGAACTTACTCAAAGTCAATCCACTGGCTTATTGGGCCAAATGAGGAGAAGTTAGAAATGTGGTAAAGTAGCATTTTAAGGGAGATACCAAATTAGCTCTCTTAAAAATGAGGTTCTAAGAGGGTCACCTGTCTTGCAAACAATGGGATCCAGATTCTAACTCAGGATGTCTGGCTCCAAAGCTGGTTAACCGGGAACCTCTCTCTGACTTCCTCATCAGACCCAAAGTTCCCAGAGAACAAGATTATTCAGCACTATATCTCATAGGCTGAACTACTCTGGTGGCTCAGATGGGAAACACTCCATCTGCAGTGCAGTAGACCTGGTTTGTTCCCTGAGTCAGGCAGACTCCCTGGAGGAGGGCATGGCAACTCACTCCAGTATTCTTGCCTAGAACATCCCATTGTCAGAGGAGCCTGGTGGGCTACAGCCCATAGGGCCGCAAAGAGTTAGATAGAACTGAGCGACTAACAGTAACTAACAGATCTCATGAATGGGCTTCCCGGGTGGATCAGCAGTAAAGAATCTGCATGCCAATGCAGGAGACATGGGTTCCATCCCTAGGTCAGGAAGATCCCCTGGAAGAGGAAATGGCAACCCACTCCAGTATTATTGCCTGGGAAATCCCACAGACAGAGGAGCCTGGAGGGCTGCAGTCCATGAGGTAACGAAGAGTCGGACACAACTTAGCAACTAAACAACAAATCTCATAGGTAGGCCAAGCCCCGCAGTGACAGACAGAGATTAAGAAATATCTGCTGTCTAGATGAATTAATAAAGGAACTGAAAAATTTAGATAAGCAAATGCCCAAGTTTATCAATCCCAGAAAAATTCCTTCAGATCCTGGGTGATGATGATGAAAGGGAGAGATCAAAGAGCAAATTAACTATCCTGGCCTCCAGATCCAGTTCAGGGAAACTCAAATCAATCAGAACGTGGAGATCTGCGAGCTGATGTCACCCCCAACCACCCAAAGCAGAAGGCAGAGTCTTTCTAGAATCTTCCATCTCACTCATCTCCTTCAGCCAAAGAGTCTTCAAGTACTTCTACCTTTGTTGCATTGTTAAAACCCACACCTTCTTCCTCAATCATGATGTTCCTGCCAAAATCAAGCTTCTACCTGACCTCACTTAGTGATCCTTCTCCCCTCCAACACACAGTACTGTTGGGGTCTTGATGGGGCTCCAGAAACAGCACCCTTCTCTCCCATCAGATTCAAGACAAACTGCAGAAATCATAAAAGAGGAGTGGCAGAGAGAGAAGGGAAATGGCTCCTTTGTTTCCAGGAACTTATAGTTCAGAGGTTGTAGTTTTAGGTCTATAGCCAAGTGGCTAATACTGAATACAAGTGTTGGGAACCATGAGACCAAAGTTGGTCCACATATAGGCAGAGGAGCTGCCCCCCACCAAGGGCAGCTCTTTCCCAAGAGGAAAACAGAATGGAGCTCAGATGTTGACTTTATTCCTCTCAAATTTACCAACCAGGTAAATATCTCCAGGCCAGGAGTTATATTAAAGACACTCCCATCACAAGGAGTAGAGAGGAGGAACCCATGTGCCTGTCCATCAGTCTTTCAAATTCTGTCCCAGGTTGGCTGCCTTCACTAAGCATTTGCCACAGATGCTCCCTCCTGCCATCCACCCTGCTTCACACCATTTTCATAGCCATGCATACCTGCTTACCTCTCCAGGCATGGGGCTCAACTCAGATCATCCTCTCCTCCCCTCTCAGTTGACCCACTGGCTCCTGCCTCTTTGTCTGACCTTCTCTCATTCCCTGCTTAACAGCCATGCCTGGCAAGCCCTTCCTCATTTTCCAGACGCAGTTCAAGGTCCTCTCAATAGCCCTCATGAACATTCTCAGCTAACGCTCACCATGGCCAGGTCTGTCCCCCATCACATGCTTTAGCTTTGCCATCCATGGCTCTTTTAGTACTTTATTCTGTTGCAGCCACTAGACTGCAGACTCCCTAAATCAAGGACAATCTCTTATATTTTTAACCCCTCAGTACCTAGCACAGATTCTGGTACATGGCTGCCTATAAAGACTTACTAGATTAGAGAGATCCTGCAAGTAGGTAAATGCCCAGTAGGACATAAAAATTCCATGCAAATAAAATTCCACAATGGATCAACAAGAACAAAGAGTATATCCAGTGAGAGCACGTGACATATTTCCTCAAGGTAAGGGGTTAAGTGTCATGAACAAGATGTATCTAAGAGAGCTCAAAGGAATTTTTATTTTAAGAGGTTAACATTGAATTGGGCCAGAACTGAGGAGGACTTGCTGGGTAATAAAATGAAAAAAAAGAGTCCAAAAAACAACAACAACAACAACAAAAACTACACATATACATATAACAAAAGAAAATAAAAGATATATTTTAGGAAATATATTCTAGGAAAATAAAAGATATATTTGGGGGATGCTGAGGTTCCTAGTTTGGTCAGGGTATGGAGTACATATAGAAAAGTATCCTGAGAGAAAGCCAAAGAGGGAATCTGGCCTTGCTGCTGCTGCTGCTGCTGCTGCTAAGTTGCTTCAGTCGTGTCTGACTCTGTGCGACCCCAAAGATGGCAGCCCACCAGGCTCCACTGTCCCTGGGATTCTCCAGGCAAGAACACTGGAGTGGATTGCCATTTCCTTCTCCAATGCATGAAAGGGAAAAGTGAAAGTGAAGTCACTCAGTCGTGTCCGACTCTTCTCGACCCCATGGACTGTAGCCCACCAGGCTCCTCCGTCCATGGGATTTTCCAGGCAAGAGTACTGGAGTGGATTGCCATTGCCTTCTCCGAATAGGGCCTTGAGCACCAAACAAAATAAATTTCTACTTAATTTACAGACAATGGGAATCGAAGAATATTTCCTTAAAATGTAGGTGGTTAATGATGCCAAGGAAACCATTTAAAACCGGATCCTTGTAGTAGTGATAATAACAAACTAATAACTTGTTTTTCAATTACTTCCAAATATCTTAGGATCATAGCAACTCTGAGCTTATAATCATTTGATGATCTCAACAGAACATTATCTGAGCATAATAAAATGACTAATAAACTATTTAGGACAATCAAGAGACTAAATATTAATTTGTAGTCATTTTTCATTTTGCTTATGATTCTTTCAACCTACTCCTGCATGTTTCATCTACCTAATGAGTCTGCACTTGCCACCAGTCTATCATGTAATAAGGCTTGCCAATTTTCCAATTCTCTTAATAGCTAGCAACACAAAATGCTGATTTCAGGAAGTAATATCTCTGACCATCTGTTTCTACTTCACCATTTCTTCTTCACTATTCAACTACCAACTACAGAGAGCTTCAGAGATCACTCTTCAGATTGGTAGACAATCAGCAAAACAGAACCACGGAGAAATTATTGAGATGTCTGACTCCAGTGCCAGAGTTGAACAAATGGATCAGACAGATAAATGGTCTCTAGACCCATCTGCAGTCAGTCCTGAGTTACAGCAGCAAAAAACCCCTCTGAACAAATTCCAACATGGCTCTTTGAAAGCAGCACCTGGAACTATAAGCCTGTTTTTGCTCTTTTGCCAACTAGCTATGTATTTTTGGTCAAGTTACTTTAATGCATGGGGCTTTCCTAAATCTATACAATGAAAGGATTAGACTAGGTCCCCAAGCAAAAAAAAAAAAAATCCATTCATGTCTCTTAACTGTCAGCTGAAGGCTCCCATTTAAGAACAGCCAGAATTCCCAGAAAGATCATTTTTCCCCAGCAGCAGCATCCTGTCCTTGACCACTGCCAGAAGAGCATCCTATTTTAGCTTCTCTGTTGTCTTTTTTCTGTGTTTGTTTTTAAATTTTTATTTTATACTGGAGTATAGTTGATCAACAACGCTGTGTTCGTTTCAGGTGCACAGCAAAGTGATTCAAATACAAGTATCTATTCTTTTTCAAATTCTTTTCCCATTTAGGTTGTTACAAAATACTGAGCAGAGTTCTCTGTCCTATACAGTAGGCTCTTGTTGGTCATCTATTTTAAGTAATTAAGTCCCCTATATACAAACTTTCAAGTTGCAAAGTTCAAAGATGTGAATTGGCATTCGTATGTCCGATCACGTGAGTTAATTCACATGTCTAGTGTACAGTCACATGAGTGTATCCTCCACAAGCGGCTGTGCTTCCGTGTACCACACAGTACTGTATAGAAGACAGTGGGACTCTATCTCGGAGAAGGCAATGGCACCCCACTCCAGTACTTTTCCATCCCTGGGTCGGGAAGATCCCCTGGAGAAGGAAATGGCAACCCACTCGAGTACTCTTGCCTGGAAAATCCCATGGACGGAGGAGCCTGGTAGGCTGAAGTCCATGGGGTCGCTAGAGTCGGACACGACTGAGCGACTTCACTTTCACTTTTCACTTTCATGCATTGGAGAAGGAAATGGCAACCCACTCCAGTGTTCTTGCCTGGAGAATCCCAGGGACGGGGAAGCCTGGTGGGCTGCCGTCTATGGGGTCTCACAGAGTCGGACACGACTGAAGCAACTTAGCAGCAGCAGCAGCAGGACTCTATCTGTATTTCAAGCCCAGATGTCCAGAAGCAAGCAGAAGAGCAGCAGTGAAGTAGATGGCGCTGAACTGTATTTTTTGAAGTACTATACTGTACAATTAAAAATGTTTTATTTTTGTGTTTGTTTTCTATATATTATTTGTGTGAAAAGTACTATAAACCTATTGCAGCAGAATACTACAGAGCCAATTGTGATAGCTGGACCCTAGGCTAACTCTATTGGACTTATAAGCAAATTGGACTTACAGATTCACTTTCAGAAGGAAACGTGTTTGTATGTAGGGGACTTACTCTACAGCAGGGTGTACACATTAATCCCAAACTCCAACCTACCCCTTCCCCCTCACCCTTCTCCCCACCATAAGTGTTTCCTCTGTAAGTCTGTTTCTGTTTTATAAATAAGTTCAACTGTATCTTTTTTTTTTTTTAGATTCCACATATAAGCAATATTGTATGATATTTGTCTTTGTCTGACTTACTAAGTGAAATAAGTCTGTTGTCTTATGTTGGGTTCCCCAGGTAATGGTCTCTGATATTATTTGAAGTGCACGTGGTTTATCGGGAAGCTCCTTGCAATCACACTTTGGAAAGGCAAGGGAGAAGACAGACGGGGCTGGGACAGAATTTGGTCTGCAATACAGTTGCAATACAGGACTCAGCCAAGCCCACGGGGAGTTTTGGACCCAAGACGGCTCTTCAGAGTTGTCTCAAGTTACACCCCTGCCTGGAAAGATCATTGGATGGGGGCTGCTTCCTTGCCCTGGCTGAGAATAATTTCTGGAGAAGCACTGAGCCAGGCTGGGAATACAAGAATCGATCCTAGAGGGGCTAACTACACAGAAGGAAAACAGCCACTGCCTTCACCTCAAATCTTCTGAAAGTAACAGGGGGAGGGTGTGAATAAGAAAGAAATGGACTAAAAAGAAACAGATGGACTCTGTGTGACCCTAGTCAACCTCTTTCGTTTCTTTGTGCCTCCATCTCCTTCACCGTCAGCTGATCTGTGGTCACTTTCACCGCCCCCACCAAAACATTCAAGACGCTACTACATGCATCCTTCTTGGTCAACTCTCAAAGCCTTTTTGTTATGTACATCAAAGCTTATAAACATTGCGAAGGAAAACATACATACATACACACACACACACACACACACACACACACATCAAACCTCTCCAGTCTCATTTGAAATTCATCTTCATTAACTGTGAAGAGATGATCAGCGACAGCAAATTCAAATCTACACAGCACAGCAGACACACCACAATCCCACGATTAAATTGAATCTGCAGGCAGCAGCTTGGAGATTTTGACATTAGACTGAATATAATTCCTCGATTAGTTGTATCATTATTACCCATGCTCCCTCTTGTGAGGCAATTTTCCTTATTGGAAGTAAAGGAACCCCAACCAGAGCCTTTAACAATGATCCTTTTCCTGTTTTTATTAGCCCGTATCAAAGAAATGACTATTTGAAGCAAAACCAAGGGGAGGGAATTGGCTTTTTATTGCTGCGTTTCTGTTGTTACGGCTTCAGGAATGGAGAAAGACTCCCCAAGGAAATACTGTCTCTCTAAACAAGCTCGCAGGGTAATCAACAGGAGAGGTTTTTGGCAGAGGTGGAAAATAGAGAAAATTATTAAAATATAATTAAGTAAGCAGTGGATGCAAAATAAAATGTGAAAAGTAAGTTCTTCAGGACAGAAATGTCATGTCTTGGAATTTATTTTCATAGTAGTCTCCAAAATATGCATTGTCCAAATGGGGCTACATAAGTTCAACCAACCGGAGAAGGCAATGGCACCCCACTCCAGTACTCTTGCCTGGAAAATCCCATGGATAGAAGAGCCTGGTGGGCTGTAGTCCATGGGGTCGCTAAGAGTCGGACACAACTGAGTGACTTCACTTTCACTTTTCACTTTCCTGCATTGGAGAAGGAAATGGCAACCCACTCCAGTGTTCTTGCCTGGAGAATCCCAGGGACTGGGGAGCCTGGTGGGCTGCCGTCTATGGGATCGCACAGCGTCGGACACGACTGAAGTGACTTAGCAAGTTCAACCAATGGAACAGCTACTGATCTTTAAAAATCAAAAAAAGACAAAACAATCGTATGAATGCTGCCCATGAATCTGAATTTATACCCCTGGTGTGTGTACTAAGTCGCCTCAGTGGTGTCTGTCTCTTTTCTTTTTTCCTGAAATTGATTATTTCACTTCTGATTTCAGTAAGGAGGGAAGCTAGAAACAGAAGACCTACTAGAAACCATTTCAGTCAGACATATCTAAAAATTTATAGTTTCTATAATAAAAAGGAGAAAAATACAGATGCAGAGCCCCCATCATAAAGCAAATCAACATACAAATTTAAAAGGATTCATAATGCTACAACCCTCTAATCCAGAGAACAGAGTCAAAGGAATGATTTATTAACTTAAAGATCAATTTTTAAATGCTTTCTAGATTGATTTATTTAAACTGTCATGTAAACCCAATTTCCAAAGCAGTTGAAACCAGTATTACCAAACAATATAATTTGAATAAAAAATAAATGGTAGTGTCCTACTTAATACTCAGTGAAAGTAGTTAAGTCGGCAATACACTAAATTAGTGAAGCTTGGGGACTTCTCTCAGTTGATGGGAATCCGCCTGCCAATGTAGGGGGCATGGTTTCAGTTCCTGGTCAGGGAAGACCCCACGTGCCCTGGAGCAACTGAGCCAGTGTGCCACAGTTACTGAGCCTTCATTCTAGGGCCTGGAAGTCGCAACTACTGACCCAGTACTTGGCAACTACTAAAGCCCACAGGTCTAGAGCCCATGCTCCAAAATAAGAAAAGCCATCACATTAGAAGCAAGCCCTTGCACCGCAATGAAGAGGAGCCCCTGCTTGCTGAGACTAGAGAAAGCCTGAGCAAAGAAGATCTGGCACAGACAAAAATTAATACATACATACATGCATACACTTTTTTAAAAAAATCCAAAGTTGAAATATCATCTGCATTGTTTTTAGCAACCCTAAAAAATATGTATTTCACTTTCCTTAAGCACACAAGCTAAACTATTTTCATCCACAAGAAGATGGAACCACAATGTTCAAAATAAAAGTCCAAGTCAGACTATCTTCAGAAGAAAACATGCCCAGAGATACTTTTTTTAAGAGTAAAATGTTCAAGTCTAGGAAAAGTTCACTGAAAATATAAGAGTTTCTAGGCTTTTTTAGACACATAAAGATGGTAACTACAGATTCATCCTCACGGATCTGTTTAACAGAACTATATTAAAGACCTAATATGTTTGCAGGGTTATAGCCACAGCGAGTGGGCACATGGTAGGATAAGCAATAAATACAAAGGAACAAGAAACAGAAAATAAAACAGCAGATCAGAGGATAATGAATGTAAAGTGAAGCAATTAAAGACCAGATGAAAGAATGGATTTCTATCACAATACCAGAAACCTCAGTGACCTCTGGTATCAACTCAACCTGAAGGGCTTCTCCAAGACCTAAACGCTTCCAAAGACCTCTGAACAGTATGGTCCTTCAACAACAACAAAAAAATGGGAACACTGAGAGAATCAGGACACCAGTGATGTTGATCATCCCCAATTTTAGAGTTGAGTCTCTGGTCCTCCCAAAACTAAAATAACTTTCTCTAAGTGTCTGGAACAGAAGTCTTCAAAGGGAAACACCTCTCAGAGCCCCGGCTGAGATTTAAGGGCTAGCAAGCACACCCGAAGGAATAATGTCATCATGTCCTGAATACTTCTAACAGTTCACTCTGCATTCTCATTAAAATGATCTTCCCACTGCAAGCCTGCTCCCGTGAGTCGTGACACAGCTCCGTGGACTGAGAAGACCAGTAGGATACAGGCTTCCTACTTCTTCTAGAGCTGCAAAAGCAGTTATTAAAGGACAGGATGGATGCTTGCAAGACCCTCACTTTCATCCTTGTTGATGTTGTTCAGTTGCTAAGTTGTGTCTGACTCCTTGTGACCCCGTGGACTGCAGCACCCCAGGCTCCTCTGTCCTCCACTATCTCTCAGAGTTTGCTCAAACTCATGTCCATCAAGTCGGTGATGCCATCCAACCATCTCATCCTCTGTCGTCCCCTTCTCCTCCTGTCCTCCATCCTTCCCAGCATCAGGGTCTTTTCCAATGAGTTGGCTCTTCACATCAAAGGATTAGAGCTTCAGCATCAATCCTTCCAATGAATATTTAGGGTTGATTTTGTTTAGGATTGACTGGTTTGATCACCTTGCTGACTAAGGGACTTTCATCCTTGGGTACAAGCAATTTAAAATAACTGTCAAAAATGCCTGGTGACAATACTCTAGCATGACTTTTTTTTTCTTGTAGCAGTTTAAAAGAAGTGATATTATAATGGAAAACATACTAAATTTACAGTTGGAATGACCCCATCCATTCTCAGTTGTATGATCAAGGCAAGTCATTTAACCTGCCAAGGGCTCAGTTTCCTCATCTATAACCTGGGGAACATGACAGAAACTGCCCCCTCCTACAGTCCCTGTGAAAATAAATAAGACTGATTACTGAAATGCTTTATAGTTTCCAAAGCTATTGCATAGACATACTCATGGAGAAGTTTTCCAGGGGGCCAAGCAAATAAAAATACATATTGGAATAATTCCCCTATTCATGGCTATTTCAAATCCACACTTTTGAAGCCAGAGGGAAATATAAGATATAACTTATAAACTAGTTAGGAAGGAAGGAAAACGTGCACACCTCTTTCAGTCCACCCTTAGCTTCTGTTTGTGAGCAAGCGGCTAGCCCAGGTAAGAAGCTCTCCCAGAACTGAAATAATTAAAAGTTCCTGATGCTCTGGAGCCTAGAGGGACAGCCTCCCAGCTCTCCTTGGCACCCGGGAGACTCTACAGAATATGCTAATTATTTTACACGCTGCCATTCTCACAGACACTAGTTTCCCTGCCAATTTGTCAGCAGATTGCTGCCTAATGAGCAGTTAATTGGTCCTTGGGAGAGCCAGGTAGAGTGGGTTGAAAGTTTCTTTCCAAAGATGTCTTTCCTTTTTGTTCACCTCATCCATAAAACCATTGCTTTCACTTTTAAGGGCTACTTCCCAGTGGCTTCATGCCTTTGAAACACATAAACAAAACAAAGATCTGGAAAGAATTTGGCTGCAACTTACATGGCTCAGGCAGAAGGGGGTCAGGGGCACAGCCACAGGGACTTCAGGAGCGACTGGACCACTTGCCAGCTCTATGCCCTGGGCAGTCAGCCCATCTCGAAGCTTCTGTGTTGGCAACTGCAAAATGGGATGATCTGTGCCCACCACCTCCCTGAATGTTGTGAACTAGAGGAGTAAGTGTGTGTAACACACTCATTCGGGGAAATAGAACCCCCTAAGTGCTTAATAATTGTTACTGTTACGGAAATGAAAAATACAATAAACTTGGCAACAGCCAAGCCTACAAGATAATCTAATAGTAACTGTTTTTGTTCCATGAGCTAAGCTACTTGTAGGGCTTCCCTGGTGGCTCAAACTGTAAAGAATCCACCTGTAATATGGGAGTGAAAGTGAAAAGTTAGAGTCACTCAGTCATGTCTGACTCTTTGCAACCCTATGGACTGTACAGTTCATGGAATTCTCAAGGCCAGAATACTGGAGTGGATAGCCTTTCCCTTCTCAGGGGATCTTCCCAACCCAGGGACCGAACCCAGGTTTCCCCGCATTGCAGGTGGATTCTTTACCAGCTGAGCCACAAGGGAAGCCAATACAGGAGACCTGGGTTTGATCCCTGGGTTGGGAAGATCCCCCGTGGGGAGGGCATGGCAACCCACACCAGTATGCTCATTTGGAGAATCCCCATGAACAGAGGAGCCTGGTGGGCTACGGTCCTTGGGGTTGCAAAGAGTCGGACATGACTGAGCTACTAAGCACAGCACAGGCTATTTGTAAGAAAAGAGAACTGAGTACAACAGTGATTTCATTCTTTAGAGTAAAGGGCAATCAAGGCCCTAAATCCCATCCTCTGTGAATTTCTCCTCTTCTTCCCTTTCATATATATATATATATATATATATTTCTTCTACTCCAGCCTCAGCCTCATACCTATTCTTCCTCCCACTAGGGTTTGAGCCACCTCTAACAGCTAGACCATGTGAGACCTGGCCTTAGACTTGAACTTAACCCAGATCTCCTGTGATTTGACTGGAGGACTCCATCTGGTCAAAGGTTCAACTGCACATCCAGGGAGCCTTTTCCTGACTGCCGCGCCTGGCCAAAAAGCGGGACGGTCACTCACAGCCGGAAGGTCAATCCACAAACACAAGAAAAATTCCTGGCATTTTTGTCTAGAAATTTTGATTCCTTCCCCTGCTACTTCTTCTTGGAAAATGAAGCAGAGGAATTTACCACAGAAAGGGGAGCAAACAACAACAACAAAAAAATGTTTTAATAACATTTCTACACATTGCTCAAGGCTTCTAAAGTTACGACGACGAGTTCGGGCAGTGTTAGCAACTGTTTTTCATTTTGTTACGGGTTTAGAAAGTAAACAGGGATTGAGAGAATGAGCACATCTAAAGCACAAGTGAATAAAGATCGAATAAGGATTTACGACTCCAGACACAGTAGACACTCCGTGTACTGGTGAGAACGGTGGCCATATTACTCAGGAAAATTCTGAGACAGTTCATGATCATTTGTGTCAGAAGTCTGAAAGCTGGATGCCTTTGGGGTATGTACCAGCATGTTTAAAAAGCGTCTGCCTGCAGGCTCCTGTCCTCCTTGGTGGCAGGGCACAGGTGTGGTAAGGACCTATGCTGCTCAGATGCTGCTGCATCTTCTCTGAAGCCTTCCAAGGTCCTCGCTTACAAAATAATCACTTTCCACGTGATAAACCACAGCAGAGATAGAACAGGAAGATTTCCAAGAACGACTAGGGAGAAACTCCTAATAAAAGATTTCATTTCTCCCAAGAGTAGAAGCTACTTCCACTCCAATGTACCTGTTGTTTTTTTTTTTTTAAATTAAAGTATAGTTGATTTGCTGCTGTCGTGTCTGACTCCGTGTGACCCCATAGACAGCAGCCCACCAGGCTCCCCCATCCCTGGGATTCTCCAGGCAAGAACAGTGGAGTGGGTTGCCATTTCCTTCTCCAATGCAGGAAAGTGAAAAGTGAAAGTGAAGTCGCTCAGTCGTGTCCAACTCTTCGTGACCCCATGGACTGCAGCCTACCAAGCTCTCCTGCTCATGGGATTTTCCAGGCAAGAGTACTGGAGTGGGGTGCCATTGCCTTCTCCGTAGTTGATTTGCAGTATCATTTAAGTTTCAGGTATACAGCACAGCGATTCAGTGTTTTTATATATATATATATATATATATTAGCATAGATTACCATACATCTTTGCCAACAAAGGTCCATCTAGTCAAGGCTACAGTTTTTCCAGTAGTCATGTATGGATGTGAGAGTTGAACTATAAAGAAAGCTGGGCACTGAAGAACAGATACTTTTGAACTGTGGTGTTGGAGAAGACTCTTGAGAGTACCTCGGACAGCAAGGAGATCCAACCAGTCCATTCTAAATGAAATCAGATCTGGATGTTCACTGGAAGGACTGATATTGAAGCTGAAACTCCAATACTTTGGCCACCTGATGCGAAGAACTAACTCATTGGAAAAGACCCTGATGCTGGGAAAGGTTGAAGGCAGGAGGAGAAGGAGACAACAGAGGATGAGATGGTTGGATGGCATCACCGACTCAATGGACATGAGTTTGAGTGGGCTCTGGGAGTTGGTGATGGACAGGGAGGCCTGGTGTGCTGCAATCCATGGGGTCAAAAAGAGACACAGGTTCAATCCCTGGGTCAGGAGGATCTCCTGGAGGTAGAAAGACAACCAACCCACTCCAGTATTCTTGCCTGGAGAATCTCATGAACAGAGGGGCCTGGTGGGCTACAGTCCATGGGGTCACACAGAGTTTTGACACAACTACTAAAGCCACTTATCACACACATACACATATATAATGTTACATATATGAATATATATATATACACACACTGTTCTTCAGATTCTCTTCCTTTATAGGTTATTACAAAATACTGAGTTGGTTCCTTGTGCTACACAGCAGAGGTCCCTGCTGGCTGTCTATTTTATACATAGTGTGTGTATATACGGTTGCTGCTGTTGTCATTGCTATTTTAGGAAACATGTGCATCCTTTAGATATTTGGCGAGTTGTAGGTATTCTGCAGAGCGATCATCATTTAGAGAGTAGCTCTAATCTTATGCCCACTTCCTACTTATCACTTACGTTCATACCTAGCACATTGGAAAAGCAGGGTCCGTCAGTGAATCTGCATTTATCCTGTTGTGCTGAAATCACTGGCCTCCTAATCTAGCTTTTCAGGTTTTCACTGAACTTCGTTAAAGCAAGTCTTACTGTATCTAGAGATTCAACACGCTGAGTAGATGGAAAAAGAGGTCTAAATTTCTGTAACAAACCCCACCAAAAAGCTACATTCTGGGAAAGTTCAGCTGATGTGGGCTTTATCACCATGTGGCAGAACTGCCCACATGGCTCATGCACAGCAGACATGGTGTCAAACAACTTGAGAACTACTTGAGAAAGATGAGGTCTCTGTGAGGCTCTAGTCAACCTGTAGCTTCCTATCAAATGTCACTAATCCAGGATGTCAATGAAAGTCTTACAAAGGTAAGACATTTATTCCAGACATTCAGCATAAGCATAATTCAGCGGTTGCTTCAACTTCAGTAGATCTACATGTTTTAGACTAATAATGAAAGTAAGAGCAACACCATAGGTAGAGTCCATAGCCATCACTGCACTGAAAACAGGACACATCATTCATCAAACCCAATTACTGCTGCAGGAGGCTACATCCCACAGAAGGCAGGGAAACAAAATTGGTTGATTTTCTAATTGATATTTAAATATATATATAAATGGACATAACACATACATGTAATAGAAAATTAACCTAGAGAAATCAAGGGTAGTACTTTCCAACAACTATAAGGATAGAAATGTATTGGGGGGAGTAGCAATATGAGTTCAAATCAAACAATAACCCTTCATCAAACATAAATGCAACCCACAGGCATAGAAAACAAACTATGACTAGCAACAGGCAAAGGCAGGTAGGGATAAATTAGGGATTTGGGATGAACAGATATATAATACTATATACAAAATAGATAAGAAACAAGGACTCACTGCATAGCACATTGAACTATACTCAGTATTTTGTAATAACTTATAATGGAAAAGATCTGAAAGAGAATATATATGAGTGTGTATATATATATATATGCTGCATGCTGTGTTTAGTCGCTCAGTCATGTTCACCTCTTTGCAATCCCATGGGCTGTAGCCTGCCAGGCTCCTCTAACCATGGGATTCTCCAAGCAACAATACTGAAGTGGGTTGCCATGCCCTCCTCCAGGGGCTCTTCCAAACCCGGGGATCAAATCCAGGTCTCCCACAGCCCAGGAAGATCCTTTACCATCTGAGCCACCAGGGAAGCCATAACTGAATCACTTTGAATGTAAACCTGAAATTAACACAGCATCATCAGTTAACCACACTTCATTTAAAAGAAGAACATAACTGCACATGGGAACATTTTTCCTAGGGAACTTGGTGTAGGGTCATATAGTAAACCCCTTTGTTGATGCAGAAATCTCTAGCACAGCATCCCTTTCTGTGAACCCCCTCCCCATGTGGACGGACTTACTCCCTCATTAGGAAGCCTGTCTCAGGTGTGCACGGCTCTAATCAGCTTTTCCTCAGACTGAGTCAAATCTACCTACCTGCTGCTGCTGTTGCTGCTGCTGCTGCTGCTGCTAAGTCACTTCAGTCATGTCCGACTCTGTACGACCCTATAGACGGCAGGCCACCAGGCTCCCCCGTCCCTGGGATTCTCCAGGCAAGAACACTGGAGTGGGTTGCCATTTCCTTCTCCAATGCATGAAAGTGAAAAGTGAAAGTGAAGTTGCTCAGTCGTGTCTGACTCTAGCAACCCCATGGACTGCAGCCTACCAGGCTCCTCCATCCATGGGATTTTCCAGGCAAGAGTACTGGAGTGGGGTGCCATTGCCTTCTCCGACCTACCTGCTAGTAACTTATATACCTTGGTCTCTAATCAGCACTCTGAAACTTAATCTTCATTGTGACCATGAGCTTTAAGGTATTAAGCTTCTAAACTTCATTTATTACCTTCTTCATAATAAAGAGAATTTATTCACTCTAGATTTTATTCATGATACTGCCACATAGTTTAATACTTTCCTAATGCCATCCTCGGAGAAGGCAATGGCACCCCACTCCAGTACTCTTGCCTGGAAAATCCCATGGATGGAGGAGCCTGGTGGGCTGCAGTCCATGGGGTCGCTAAGAGTCAGACAGGACTGAGCGACTTCACTTTCACTTTTCACTTCCATGCATTGGAGAAGGAAATGGCAACCCACTCTGGTGTTCTTGCCTGGAGAACCCCAGGGACTGAGGAGCCTGGTGGGCTGCCGTCTATGGGGTCGCACAGAGTCGGACACGACTGAAGTGACTTAGCAGCAGCAGCAGCAATGCCATCCTACAGGCTTCCCTGATGGCTCAGTGGTAAAGAATTAGACTGCCAATGCAAGACACGTGGGCTCAATCCTTGGGTGGGGAAGATCCCCTGGAGAGGAAATGGCAACCCTCTCCAGTATTCTTGCCTGGGAAATCACATGGACAGAGGAGCGTGGCGGGCTCCAGTCCATGGGGTTGTAGAAGAGTCAGACATGACTTAGCAACTGAATAACAAAAAATGCCATCTTAAGATGCATGGTATCTAGAAGGTTCTAGTAGTCAAAAAGCCAAGCCAAGTAGTTCCAAACAGCTTCCAGAGGCACTACTAGATAAGGACTAAGGGGAAGAGTAATTATCAAGGACTCAAAATCAACCCAGAATTCATTCTATTTCAAAAGGGTAGAGGGAGCAGAGAGTTGACAGGAGATGATTCCCAAGGAGAAAGAAAAATTAACATCTCTTCTCTCTCTCGTTTAAAACATGCAAAAAGATTCCCCAAATCTCCGAAAATACACTGTCAGACCAAAAATGGCATTGTTAGCTTCACTACTGCTTTGACCTGAGCCAAGTAGTGGAATCAGTATCATGTATCTTCTGATTTTCATCAGAATGAATTTATTTACTGGAGGCAAAAGACAAAGACCCGAATCTATTTAAGAATGACAGAGACCTTTGGTGGGATTTTCAGGGGGGAAGTCACATATCAGTAAGTCAGAAAACACTACTGATCAGAGCAAGAGGAGCATGTCCTAGACTTCCCGTCCTCTCCCTACGAAAGCAGTCACAAAACATCTGATATAATTGTATAAAACACGTTTGCAAAGACTCTAGGCAAAAAACATACGCCCAATGGCCAAACTGACTCGGTTCCACTGTAGCTGACTATTCATAGAAGACCACTGATGATACACTTGCATAAAAAAGATGATGTACACCCTCCAGCATAAAGAGTGGTTCACTTTGGTAGAACACGGTGGTCAAAAGTAACAGTCAACACGCTTTGTGGGTCTTCAGGGATTAGTCCCTCACTTCTTCTAAGTCTCAGTCTAAATGCCAATTTCTCCATAAGGCCCACAGTGACTACTCTAATTAAAATCTGCATACCCTCGTCCTCTCAACTCCCATCAAGAGTCTTCTCCAGAACAAAAGTCAAAAGCATCAATTCTTTGCTTCAATTAAGCGTCAATCTTAACCTCGCAATTTTCTCTATGCAGAGACCTTAGCCCCTCAGAACTCCTCACATGTTTTACTAAGTTACTATGTTAACTGTTCCATTTCCCCTCCTTCCCAACACACATGCACACAGATAAAGATAAGATTGACAAGGATAGGATCTTTATCTAGTTACTAATGGATCCCAAGAATCAAAAGAGGACAAAGCAGGAGTTCAAAAAATGTCACCTGCCATCATTTTTCCAGTAGTCACGTACAGATGTAAGAGTTGGACCATAAAGAAGGCTGGGCATCAAAGAACCGATGCTTTTGAATTGTGGTGCTGGAGAGCCCCTTGGACAGCAAGGAGATCAAACCAGTCAATCCCAAAGGAAATCAACCCTGAACCATTAGAAGGACTGTTGCTGAAGCTGAAGCTCTAATACTTTGGCCACCTGATGCAGAGTCAACTCAATGGAAAAGACCCCAATGCTCAGAAAGATTGAAAGCAAAAGGAGAAGGGGATGGCAGAGGATGGAATGGTTAGATAGCATCACAGACTCAATGTACATGAATTTGAGCAAACTCATGCTCAAATAGTGAGGAGACAGTGGAAAACAGAGGAGCCCGGTGTGCTGCAGTCCAGGGGGTCACAAAGAGATAGACATAGCTTACTAATTGAACAACAGCACCCATCATTATTATTATTTCAAGATATGTTCCCCAAAGCGGTGAGGGACTGGCAAGGATTTATGTTCTCCGGCAACTTGCCCTCCTCACATCTGAAGGGTGCAGATCTGAGATGGTGAAAAGGCACTCAGGGCATTGATAAAGCTACAGAGCTACCAAGGTCAAGCCCATCACAAGACCTCATCAGTGCCAATTTAAAGACACGCAAGAGTTTACATAGGAGCTGTTAACAGTGTGAGGATGACAGACTCAGCCCCGCTGGAGCAGAATAAACATTAACAATGAAACCACCAAGTAAGTGAGGGTGAGGCTGGGAACCTTAAAAGGCAGGAAAGCAGCTTCTCTCTGGCTACTTGAAGGGAGAGATTTGTTTATTTGGTTTAACTGGAGTCAAAGCTAATGGTTCTAATGGCTCGAATCACCCCAAATTATTCTCCAGATTTCCACACATGGGCTGTAACTTAAACTTTATGAAAGAAGATAAAGAAAATCAGCCTCCCATAAAAAGAGTTTACCCGAACATACTAATCATTTAGACATTCGCTTATATTTCTAGAAAGCTGAAGATCAGAAACTGTGTGGTAACATTTTCCTGGAGCAAATTCTAAGTCTGCCTGAAGCCTGGGAATTAAATCATTAATCTGAACATTCACTGAGTCTGTAGGAAAACAAAACACCAGAAACACCCAATATTGATAAGCACAATACCTTTAATCTCAGAATTAAAAGCAGAAACTGTCTGAGTTAAGAGAGAAAGTGGCAATGAGTGAGGAAGACAGAGATGAGGGTACAGGGGATGACAAAAGGGAGAGGAATACTTACTGATTTCAGGCCAATAATGCCATCCCTGGGGGCACAGATGGTAAAGAATCTGCCTGCAATCCAGGAGACCTGGGTTCAATCCCCAGGTTGGGATGATCCCCTGGAGAAGGGAATGGCTACCCACTCCAGTATTCTTGCCTGGAGAATCCCATGGACAGAGGAGCCTGGTGGCTTACAGTCTGTGGGGTTGCAGAGTCAGACATAACTGAGTAACTAACACTTATCAGGCCAATCATACTCATTATAACATATCTTCCCAAAGTGGTCCATTAAAGCATTATATGAACAAACTAAAATGAAGGACTACATGCTCAAGCGTGATTACGACAAATAATGCCCCCCCCCAAAATTTTTTCTCTCCTCACTCTATAGAATAAAGGCCTTAAGGCTTGGGGACAACTGAGAAAAGTCTGGTAGCTAAGTAGAAGCTGGAATCAAATTTCCAGACTCCCAAATCAATGCTTTGCATTCCACACAAGAACTGCCTCGAGCTATAACATGCATGTGATAAATGATTCAGATTCTGCATTTCTGACATGCTCCCAGGTGATACTGATGCTACAGGACCTGGGATGTCACAGAACTAGGAAGCCTCTCACCCACTGCACCTGCTAAGGTAAGTCTTGGGAATATGCTTTAAAATATCTTTTTAAAAGATATTTTTCTGGGAGCAGGACAAAGTGAGATTACAGATGAAATATTGAGGTTTTAAAAGTTCTAATAATTCACAATATTTCTAAAATTTAAGGGTCATTTACATGGTGGTGTCAACTCCAGTAGTAAGCAAAATACATTTAAGTTGCAAATTTTTAAAGTATACACAAACACCAACATTTTATAGTTAAGGGATCTCTCACTGAGCCATTCTATGGATATACATTCTTTGATTATTTAAAATACACCACGCCTAAATTGCACCATGGACTTCCCAGATGGCTCAGCAGTAAAGAGTCTGCCTGCCAATGCAGGAGACAAGAGTTCAATCCCTGGGTCAGGAAGACTCCCCTGGAGAAGGAAATGGCAACCCACTCCAGTATTCTTGCCTGGGAAATCCCAAGGACAGAGGAACCTGGCAGGCTACAGTCTTTGGGGTCAAAGAGTCAGAAAGAACTGATTCTTAGTGACTGAGCACAGATGCAAATAGCACTATAGCTGTAAAACTGTTGATGCTCAATCTCCTCTGATAATAAAAATACTGTGTCTAGGGATTGCTTTGACTTTCTTTAAAATTGGATGTTTCAGATAAGAAAGATGGCATTAACACACCAAGTTCCCACAGGCTTATTTGCATAGACTTTACCATCCACGAAGAATTGACGCTTTTGAACTGTGGTGTTGGAAAAGACTCTTGAGAGTCCCTTGGACTGCAAAGAGATCCAACCAGTCCATTCTGAAGGAGATCAGCCCTGGGATTTCTTTGGAAGGAATGATGCTAAAGCTGAAACTCCAGTACTTTGGCCACCTCATGCGAAGAGTTGACTCCTTGGAAAAGACTCTGATGCTGGGAGGGATTGGGGGCAGGAGGAGAAGGGGAAGACAGAGGATGAGATGGCTAGATGGCATCACTGACTCGATGGACGTGAGTCTCAGTGAACTCCGGGAGTTGGTGATGGACAGGGAGGCCTGGCGTGCTGTGATTCATGGGGTCGCAAAGAGTTGGACACGACTGAGCGACTGATCTGATCTGATCTGATACCATCCAACACCACAATGTAATAAAGTTGACCATACTCAATTACATATATTTTAACCTATAATACATTACATATATTATAATGATATATATTAGGGGGATATTAAAGTGCAACTGGGCAGAGTATAACAGGGGCGAAACGATTTTTGAAAAGCTCTTGTTATTCTAACTCTCTATCCCCCTTCACTACCCCCCATCCTATAAGAAAAGAATCTGGATGCATTTGAAGAGAGTTGATGAACACTGAACACAATGTGTCCCTCCAGCCAAAACTCAGTTACCTCCCAAAGCTTCCTATTGGTCCCCTTGAATCAGCTGAACTCAAGAGATTTTTTTTTTTTCCCTATAAAAAGTCCACTGTGTATCTAAATCGGATTCCAGTAAAAATTTCACTTCAGCTGAAGTGAAAATGCAGAGGTAGCAGTTAGGAATAACAGCTGGAGAACATTAGTTTTCTGTCTCTCCTTTTCTCTCCCAAGGGTTGAAAACTCCACTGTTCAGACAGGAAGTAGTCACACACCACACACTGCACAATACGAGAATGCTGGGATGTAAGAACAAGTTGCAGAGGATTAGAAAGAGTGTGAGGGGGTTTGTTCAAGAACACAGAGCCGCAACCCTGTGTTCCTCTCCGAGTATCCGACTCCCCCCGACCCCCATCACCAGTGTTCAAGTAAAGTAATGGGTACACACACAGAACTGACAAGCACACACTTCACTCCCTGAAAGCTTTTTAATAACTCAAGAGGAAGGAGGCTTAATTTTTCATTTTTCCACCATTTTTTAAAACATTAACTTCACGAGGTTTTGAGGGGTGGCCAAGATTCTCCAATAATCTTTTCTGGCCTAATTTCACAGTTGGCTATCTTAAAAGACCACCTTTCAACTTTCTTAAAGAAAAAAATAAAATGAAATTGTCAGGGGAAAAAAAACTCTCTCACTTAACTGTCCGGAATAAGGAAATCTACATATATCATATATATGTGGAATTCAACACATGATGCCCTGGAAAAAGAATGATTTAAACAAAAGGTTCTTGTGGACACGGTTTTCTTAGGGTCGGTTTCTGCTGTAATTTCACAAAGCTGCTGAGAAGAATCACAGTCGCAGGCAAGTGGGAAAGGCATCCACCTTCCGTGGTCAGAGCTCCTCGAGTTTTGAACTGAATGATTGAAGTTTCTCTAACACCACATGCTGAATAGCCATTCTGCATTCCTAGCAGTCTGCAGGCGCGGGACCCCCGCTTCTAACCGCCGGTCCTCTGGGGGCAGGCTGTAAAACCGACCCCGTCTCTTGCACTCCTCTCCAGCCAAGTTCACGAAAGACAAACCTTCCTAACTTCAGAACTGCAGGGAAATGCCTCTGCAGTATGCCTATCAGGGGCAATGCAGTTAATCAACCGGGTTCCAACACTACGGTTTTATGCAAAGAGGGGGAGGAGGGGCGAGGGAGAAGCCAACCCACACATCCATCACCCTTTTAGGAGTAGGTGGAGTTTAAAGTTTCCCCAACTTCCAAGTTCCCACTTGACAGGCAATATTTCTGTGCAATTTCTAGCCCCACGTAACAGACGGTCCTTTGCCCGTCTCGAGCCCCGGGAGAGCCCAGACCAAACGCCCCCACCGCCCCCCACAACCCGCCACGCCTGGCCTCGCATGGCCCGTAGGTGGTCAGTTTCACGAAGCTGTCAGCTCCGGGGGCGGGGCGGGGGGGGGGGGGGGGCGGCAATGAGCAGAGAATGGAAACTTAACTTCTTCCAGAAGTTTTCCCTGCTACAGGAGAGTCCAAGTGACTGGTGCACAAAGGCCTGGGAAAGTTTTCCCTGCGTTGTTTCTCAGAACCGTCTTCCGCCAGCTGCCAAACTCTCCAACCTAAACCCCAGATGCTCCAGGGAAGGGAAGTTAAGGCACAGGCGTTCCGCCACAGGCAGAAAGGCCAGGCGAGCCGTCGCACGGACAACCTGCGAAGTTGCTTAGAGAGACCCCCGCCGTGAGAAAGCACCCGCGGGGCTCCCGGGCACTCCTGCCTGAGGGGAAGGTGATGGGCCAGACAGGGTGCCCAATGGGGGTGCGCCCCGACGCCACCGGGCATGCGAGAACCTTCCTTCCCAGACGCGAAGGCGAGGGGAAAGGAGACTGGGGGGGCGGGGTGGGGCGCGATCGGGAGTGTGAGGACGGACGGCCCACTCACCCTCGCTGCCGTACTGTTTGCCATTGTTCGCGCCCATCCTGCCGCCGTCATGCCCGCCGTCTCCCCGGACACTCCATAGCTGGGGCGCACCGCCTGCGCGCTCCGCCAGAGGAAAGCCCGCCCGACGGGACCGTTAGCTGCGCATACCCCACGCGCCGGGGCCGATCTCCGGCCGGGGGCGGCCCCCCGCACTCCGGTGGGCGGTGGGAGTGGGCTCGGTCCCCTCCTGGCAATGCCCCGACTACGCCGGGTGGGGACCCGGGGATGGCCGCCGCCCTTAGAATCCGCGTTCGGGGCCGGCGGGCGCAGCGCCGCGGAGAGCCCGCGCCCCGGGGCCGCCCAGAGGCTCGCCGCGCCGCCGCCGCCTGGTCCCCATCCGCCCGCCCCGATCCCCCCGGCGGTGGGCGCTGAGCCGAGCGGCGCGGGCGGCCGGGGCTCCCGGGTTCTGCCGCCTCCTCCCGGCGCCCCCTGCGCACCCGCGGCTTCCCCCGGGGAGGGCGCGGCGGCCACTTGTTGCGGGTGCCCCGAGCGAGCGAAAGACTCGCGGCCCGGCGCGGCTCGCCCAAGGGCCGGACTTTTGTTAGCGCCAGGCGCCTCCTCTCGCCGCCCAGCGTCAATCACAGCTGGAGCCCCGGGGAGGAAGGCCGGCCCGGAGATGCGCGGCCTTTTAAAGGGGCAGCGCGCCTTTTCGGGCTCCGGCTCCCCGCCCCAGCCCGGGCGCAGGCCCCGCGCGCCGCCCGCGAACTGCTGCGGAGGACGAAGGAAGGCGCGGTCTTGGCTCAATTTGACTATTGTTCTTTTCCCGGCTGGGTCCCTAATGAGTAAGATGAGCTTCCGGGTGTCGCTTGAAATCCCTTGGGTCTGCCTGCAAATACGGCCTGTGTTAGGTGTGGTGGCATTCCGAATCAACATGCGTCGGAAGCTGATTCTGTCCGACAGCTCCAGGTATGCATGCCGGCCTCCTCCTGTGGCTCCCACGTTCGGGTCTGAGGCGGGAACCGAGGAGCGAGGGAGGCAAAACTTGAAGGGGAACTTAGCAGGGAGTCAGTGCAGAGCCAAAGACATTCCTCGCCCCGGTGCGGGAGGTTTTCTGGCTCAGAACTTTTAAGAGCTTCTGAGCCAGGAAGTGTGTTCACCGCCCCCACCCCGCCCCGCCACCCCCACTCCCGTTTCTATGATTTTTTTTTCCCTTGTGGTTGGTGTTACCCTTTGTTTTATACATTACAACTTCTTTTGGAAATTTCTATGGCACTTCTAGAGTCTTAAAATGGCCTTTTGGTGTTCACTCCTTTAAATGGAAAAAGGAAATTCTTAATGTTTTATTCCCTTTCCATATAAATACCTAGAATTTTATAACATTACATCTTAGTAATGACCTGGGCATTCACAGCGTAAATTACTTTCTACGGAGGCAGGCACGCAGCACAGTTTCTGTTTATAAGTGTTGGATGTTTTAAATTAAACTTACATAAAGATACATATAATATATAAGCATTTATGATACCTGAATGGAGAACCAGAGTTTTCTTAATTACCTTTTTCTTACAAGACTTGCGACCTTATGCAGAAATTGGTAGTGACTTGACCTTCCATACATTCTCTTTGGGTAATTTCCTTTCATTTAATACTATTTTCGTTCTTAAAGATAAGCAAAAATATCATGTTTCCAAATTTTAAAATCTAGATTTATTGTTCCAGAGAGATCATGTTTTGAAGGAAAAATAAATTCATCTATTTTCAAGCACAGAACTAAGTAATTGTACCAATCACATGTCAACTGTTCTGTTGCAGGAAGGGGGACCCTTTCCAGGGCCCGAAACTGGGCTCTTGTCAAACACTAGGAAATGAATTGTCCTGAGGAGACACATGTGCTGATGAAGCAAGAGATTTTATTGGGAAAGGGCACCTGAGTGGAGAGCAGTAGGGTAAGGGAACCCAGGAGAAGAGCTCTGTCAGGCAGCAGCAGTCTCTGGTTTTATGGTGATGGGATTAGTTTCCGGGTTGTCGTTAGCCAATCACTCTGACTCAGAGTCCTTCCTGGTGGTGCACACCTCATTTGGCCAAGATGGATGCCAGAGAGAAGGATTCTGGGGGGTGATCAGACATGTGGTGTCTCCTTTTGACCTTTCCCAAACTCTTCCGGTTGGTGGTAGCTTATTAGTTCCGTGTTCCTTACCAGGACCTCCTGTCCTAAAACAACCCATGCAAATGGTTACTATGGTGTCTGGCCAGGGTGGGTGGTTCCAGTCAGTGAGCTTCCCCTAACAGTTCCAGTTCAAAGAGATCAACAACTATATCTCAT
This sequence comes from Bubalus bubalis, assembly GCF_019923935.1. Lineage (NCBI taxonomy): Eukaryota > Metazoa > Chordata > Mammalia > Artiodactyla > Bovidae > Bubalus > Bubalus bubalis. The sequence continues at coordinate 57,529,906 of NC_059175.1, forward strand.
CTTTTCGTATATATAATCTAGCACATTGGCCAATAATATGTGTTTCCCATGTCTGTTGAGTTAAATTATAAACTTACATCACAGGCCCTGTATAGGAAATAAGGGTGTCAAAAATGTGGAAGAGTCAAATGGGTTTTCAGAGGCTCTGCCTGAAAATATAAACTCACACTAGAAATGAATGTGTCCACGTTATCTTCATCTAGAATGGGACTCTGCTCACCTGGTCCCTGTGATTTTTTATCATCTTGTAGGAACTTGCCCTGGGTCTAACCCTGGATCAGATCATTTTTGGAAACTTCATTGGCAATTAATCCACTGTAAGCAGTGGAATGATAGATGCTTCTCTTGATATTCTGTGTTGAGTTGACAGCTTGTTATAGGCTGTTATCTCCCTCCCTCCTTTGAGGTCTACACATGAGGAAAATGCTCCCAGAAGAAACTGAAGCTCCAGCAGTTCATCTACATGGTAAGTGCCAGATGAATGCAGGTTCTCAGACCCTCTCCTCCCCATTCCTCTACTTCTCTTGAACTGGTCATTATTCAACTTAAGAGGCTCTGTCCCCTCTTTTGGTTGAATCACTTCCCAGGATCTTTATATATCAGAGCAAAGCTAACGGTGAAAAGTAAATTGTAGTGACTAACCACTTTTACCTCCTCTGAAATTAAAGTCTCTAAATACTTTTAAAGGCCTATTGCCAGCCATAGAGAGGAAGAGAGACAATCCGGTATAAAACAAAACAAAACAAAACAAAATAGAGGACTTCTCTGGTGGCTCAGTGGTAAAGAGTCCGCCTGCTAATGCAGGAGACACCAGTTCAATCCCTGGCCTTGGAGGATCCTACAAGCCTCGGAGCAACTAAGCCCCTGAGCCACAACTATCAATGCTGTGCCCCGGAGCCCAGGAGCCGCAACTACTGAAGCCCTTAAGCCCTAGGGCCCGTGCTCCACAACAAGAGAAGCCACCGCCATGAGAAGCCCTCACATCTAGAGAATAACACCCGCTCATCACTTTCTTTCTAGAAAGAAAAGCCCTGCTGCTGCTGAAAATAAAGATGCATTCACATGTATATATGGTTTACATTTCAAAACTAAGATACTATATACATGTACAATTTTAGAAAAAAATTCCTACCTTTTTGCCCAGCTGCCAAACAGAAACCCCCACCTTTTAAGCTTCTTGAGAAAAAAATAGTGGGTTTTTCCCCAATGGGTTCTCAATAACTAGCACAGGTCCTAACCCAGTGTACTCACTCAGTAAAATACTGCAGAAGAAATGAATGTTGAACAAAGACATAAAATGACTTAAGTATTGTTCCACTTTCTCTCACTGCCTTTTCTAAGAAGCCACAATCATCGAAAATATTTAAAAATAAGGCACCCCACTCCAACACTCTTGCCTGGAAAATCCCATGGATGGAGGAGTCTGGTGGGCTGCCGTCCATGGGGTCGCGAAGAGTTGGACACGACTGAGCGACTTCACTTTCACTTTTTTATTTTCATGCATTGGAAAAGGAAATGGCAACCCACTCCAGTGTTCTGGCCTGGAGAATCCCAGGGACGAGGGAGCCTGGTGGGCTGCAGTCTATGGGGTCACACAGTCGGACACGACTGAAGCGACTTAACAGCAGCAGCAGCAAGCATTCTGAGCTTCCCAGGTGGCTCAGTGGTAAAGAATTCACCTGCCAGTGAGAGAGATACAGGAGACACTGGTTTGATCCCTGGGTCGGGAAGATCCCCTGGAGGAAGAAATGGCAACCTGCTCCAGTATTCTTGCCTGGGAAATCCCATGGACAGAGGAGACTGGCGGGCTACAGTCTGTGGTGTTGCGAAGAGTCAGACATGTTTGACTGACTGAACACACGAAGAAGCTTCCTAAGTCACCCCAAAACTGAATAATAATGTACCAGGCACTGTTGTGTTTTGTTTTTTTTTCCCACCCAGTACTTTTCCTCTTTGCTCTGGAAATATCGGTTCCTGTCCTTTGGGAAACTTTCACCCATATTCCAACCCTGGGTTTCCTGTGGGACTTGCCAGTTGTGGTGGTGGTGGTCAACTTCGTGGTTAAGTGGGGGTCCAGAATCAGACTGACCCAATCAGACATCCACATCCACGCACCCCTAGCAGTAAAGGGGCAGCAAGTGCCTCTCCTGCTCCTTAGGTGGTATCAGGGCAGAGTCAGGACTTTCCCTATCATCCAGGAGTCTAGGGCCTGCCTCACCACAGTGCAGTGTCCTTGGAAGGAAAGCTATGACAAGCCTAGTCAACTTATTAAAAGCAAAGACATCACTTTGTCGACAAAGGTCTATGTTATCAAAGCTATGGTATTTCCAATTGTCATGTATGGATGTGAGAGCTGAGCACTGAAGAATTGACACTTTGGAACTGTGGTGCTGGAGAATATTCTTAAGAATCCTTTGGACAGCAAGGAGCTCAAATGAGTCAATCCTAAAGGAAATCAACCTTGAATACTCATTGGAAGGACTGATGCCGAAGCTCCAATCCTTCGGCTGTGTGATGTGAAGAGCCAGCTCATTGGAAAAGATCCTGATAGTGGGAAAGATTGAAGACCAAAGAAAGGGTGAGATGGTTAGATAGTATCACCAACTCAACAGACATGAATCTGAGCAAACTGTGGGAGACAGTGGACGATAGAAAAGCCTCACGTGCTGCAGTACATGTGGCCACAAAGAGCCAGACACGACCGAGTGACTGACAAGTAGCTAAAACTTCCTGAATTCCTGAAATGGCAAATTTATAAAAACAGATTCATGGCTGGAATCTGGAAAACAGATTCATGGCTGAATGGCTAAGGTGATTCTGAATAAACAGGGAACATGAGGGATTGTCATGGTACAGGAAATGTTCTGTATCTTGACTTTAGCCATATAGGTATCTCGGTTCTGATGTTGTACTACAGTTTTGCCCATATTTTATCATTCAGTTCAGCTCAGTTGCTCAGTTGTGTCCGACTCTTTGTTACCCCATGAATCGCAGTACGCCAGGCCTCCCTATCCATCACCAAATCCCAGAGTTCACTCAGACTCACGTCCATCGAGTCCGTAATGCCATCCAGCCATCTCATCCTCTGTCTTCCCCTTCTCCTCCTGCCCCCAATCCCTCCCAGCATCAGAGTCTTTTCCAGTGACTCAACTCTTCGCATGAGGTGGCCAAAGTATTGGAGTTTCAGCTTTAGCATCAGTCCTTCCAAAGAAATCCCAGAGCTGATCTCCTTCAGAATGGACTGGTTGGATCTCCTTGCAGTCCAAGGGACTCTTAAGAGTCTTCTCCAACACCACAGTTCAAAAGCATCAATTCTTCGGCGCTCAGCTTTCTTCATGGTCCAACTCTCACATCCACACATGACCACTGGAAAAACCATAGCCTTGACTAGGTGGACCTTTGTTGGCAAAGTAATGTCTCTGCTTTTCAATATGCTATCTAGGTTGGTCATAACTTTTCTTCCAAGGAGTAAGTGTCTTTTAATTTCATGGCTGCAATCACCATCTGCAGTGATTTTGGAGCCCAAGAAAATAAAGTCTGACACTGTTTCCACTGTTTCCCCATCTATTTCCCATGAAGTGATGGGACCAGATGCCATGATCTTCGTTTTCTGAATGTTGAGTTTTAAGCCAACTTTTTCATTCTCCTCTTTCACTTTCATCAAGAGGCTTTTGAGTTCCTCTTCACTGTCTGCCATAAGGGTGGTGTCATCTGCATATCTGAGGTTATTGATATTTCTCCCGGCAATCTTGATTCCAGCTTCTGCTTCTTCCAGCCCAGCATTTCTCATGATGTACTCTGCATATAAGTTAAATAAGCAGGGTGACAATATACAGCCTTGACGAACTCCTTTTCCTATTTGGAACCAGTCTGTTGTTCCATGTCCACTTCTAACTGTTACTTCCTGACCTGCATAGAGGTTTCTCAAGAGGCAGGTCAAGTGGTCTGGTATTCCCATCTCTTGAAGAATTTCCCACAGTTTATTGTGATCCACACAGTCAAGGCTTTGGCATAGTCAATAAAGCAGAAATAGATGTTTTTCTGGAACTCTCTTGCTTTTTTGATGATCCAGCGGATGTTGGCAGTTTGGTCTCTGGTTCCTCTGCCTTTTCTAAAACCAGCTTGAACATCAGGAAGTTCATGGTTCACATATTGCTGAAGCCTGGCTTGGAGAATTTTGAGCATTACTTTACTAGCATGTGAGATGAGTGCAATTGTGCGGTAGTTTGAGCATTCTTTGGCATTTCCTTTCTTTGGGATTGGAATGAAAACTGACCTTTTCCAGTCCTGTGGCCACTGCTGAGTTTTCCAAATTTGCTGGCATATTGAGTGCAGCACTTGTATTTTATCATACGAGGAAGCTAAATTGGGGTAAATGTGATCTTTTTGTCTTAATCATCGCAAATGCAAATAAAACTACAATTATTTCAGCATCAAGTTTTAAGTTGAAAAAAGAGGTCCTTTCACCACAAGATTTCTATGTATTCTTTCTGTACTATCATTTATAACACCTCCCATTTCTTCTTCATCCACATACGGGAGAGCCAGAACCGTAATAATCACTGATTTCTTAGTGTCAATTGGATTTACATCTGCATCTACTCAGCACTGAGTGGTTTAGGCAAAGAAGCCTAAAATGGTTCATACCCTAAACTCTGGATTTGGGAATATCAGAGGTAGAAGAGTCCATTGATGAAAGAAACTGGCCAATTGCTAAATTAGTAAATTGTCCAACGACGTTGACTTGATACAAAAAGAAAAACATAAAAGTAGAGAAATCTAAATTTCAATTGATATTCACATTTTTGTTTCTATTTTTCAGTAGCTAACTCAGTGACCTTTGAGCTACTTTAGTAAATATTGATAAATCCATACTCTGAGTAATGGGAATATATTCTTTTCTAATAGTATATTTTTAGAGTATTGAATCCAAAATCTAGCTTGATTTAAAACCCAATGTGTCCATGCATGCTGAGGCACTTCCATGGTGTCCAATTCTTTGCAGCCTTATGTACCATAGCCACCAAGCTTCACTGTCCCTGGGGATTCTCCAGGCAAGAAGACTGGAGTGGATTGCCAGGCCATCCTCCAGGGGATCTTTCCATCCCAGGGATTGAACCCCTGTCTCTTGTGTATTCTGCATTGGCAGCTGGTTTCTTTACTGCTAGCGCCACCTGGGAAGCCCTTACAAAACCACAGGGGTCTGTTTTTACTGGAGGTGGAGCCCCAGAAGAGCAGGTTAATCTTCTCCATGCACTTGGCCCTGGGAACAGACAGACTGCCAGAGCCCTGTGGAGCCAGGGGGCCAGGAACCAATTAGTGCACCTCTTCCCCTCAACTGGAGTGTTGGTTGCAAGCTTGCAAGGGATCACATTATTGCTGTAAGTCTCCCTGGAAATACTACAGAGAAAATGACTCCTCCCATGAAACCCATTTTGGGGGGAACATTCAAAGCTGCACTCCCTGAGATTAAAAAAAAAAAAAATACTGAGAATGATCATAATAAATACGTGTCTTTAAAAGGAAGAAATGAGTTTTCTTTTAAAGTTTATTTTAAAACTTTAAATAAACTAGAGTTTATTTAAACTAGAGTTTATTCACATTTATATTGACTTTTTTCCCCTTGTTAGCACACTAGGTTGTCTTCAAAAAACTAAATCACCTGCTCATCTTTATTTTCATATTTTAGATTATGGGTGGATTTGCATATTGTTACTGCAATTATGGTGGAAGGTGGCAACTCAGTTCTAAAATGGGCTTGTGATTGAAATACATGTATTAACTAAAAGAGGAAATACTGTTAATTATTATGTTTATTACCAAAATATGAAGTTGCATTCTTGACAAAACAAATACTTGTTTCAGATAGAAAATCGTGGTAAAAAAAAGATTATTATGCCCACCCTAGAACATTTAATATAAGTATTTTTACTTAAACTATAATATTAGACAAGAAAAAATGAACATGCATGAATTTTAACATTGTGCTGTTTTGAACTAAGTATTTTGCATGTCTCACTTAATGTCTGTAATTAACTTAGTGCTTCTAGACTTAACTTCATCGAGAAGACTACTGAGGCTCAGAGAAGTTGAGAAAATCCTAAAATAATGCACAGCAAGATTAGAACTGAGATCAGTTTTCAAGGTCTGTGATATTTCTCCCTATTTTTCTGCCACCAATGTCATGCCATCACAGGCCACCCTAGGCTTGGACCAATCCTGGCTTTCAGCAGAGATGCTATGTGTTTAACTTAGAGTGAAAAATCTTTTGAAATCTGCAAAATTTAATTAGACATGCATTCATTATGCCCCTTGAATCTTAACCATAGTCATAATGACTAGTGGCTAGGTATTTTAGACAAATAATTTAGATGTTATCATCATTATAAAGTAAATAGATTGCTTAATAGAATAGGCACTTTATATAGAACTCTTCAGTATCACAGTAATCCAAGTCTATGCCCCAACCAGTAATGCTGAAGAAGCTGAAGTTGAATGCTTCTATGAAGACCTACAAGACCTTTTAGAACTAACACCCCAAAAAGATGTCCTTTTCATTATAGGGGACTGGAATGCAAAAGTAGGAAGTCAAGGAACATCTGGAGTAACAGGCAAATTTGGCCTTGGAATACGGAATGAAGCAGGGCAAAGACTAATAGAGTTTTGCCAAGAAAATGCACTGGTCATAACAAACACCCTCTTCCAACAACACAAGAGAAGACTCTATACATGGACATCACCAGATGGTCAACACCAAAATCAGATTGATTACAATCTTTGCAGCCAAAGATGGAGAAGCTATACAGTCAGCAAAACAAGACCAGGAGCTGACTGTGGCTCAGACCATGAACTCCTTATTGCCAAATTCAGACTGAAATTGAAGAAAGTAGGGAAAACCACTAGACCATTCAGGTATGACCTAAATCAAATCCCTTATGATTATACAGTGGAAGTGAGAAATAGATTTAAGGGCCTAGATCTGATAGATAGAGTGCCTGATGAACTATGGAATGAGGTTCGTGACATTGTATAGGAGACAGGGATCAAGACCATCCCCATGAAAAAGAAATGCAAAAAAGCAAAATGGCTGTCTGGGGAGGCCTTACAAATAGCTGTGAAAAGAAGAGAAGTGAAAAGCAAAGGAGAAAAGGAAAGATATAAGCATCTGAATGCAGAGTTCCAAAGAATAGCAAGAAGAGATAAGAAAGCCTTCTTCGCAATCAATGCAAAGAAATAGAGGAAAACAACAGACTGGGAAAGACTAGGGATCTCTTCAAGAAAATCAGAGATACCAAAGGAACATTTCATGCAAAGATGGGCTCGATAAAGGACAGAAATGGTATGGACCTAACAGAAGCAGAAGATATTATGAAGAGATGGCAAGAATACACAGAAGAACTGTACAAAAAAGATCTTCACGACCCAGATAATCACGATGGTGTGATCACTCACCTAGAGCCAGACATCCTGGAATGTAAAGTCAAGCGGGCCTTAGAAAGCATCACTACGAACAAAGCTAGTGGAGGTGATGGAATTCCAGTTGAGCTGTTCCAAATCCTGAAAGATGATGCTGTGAAAGTGCTGCACTCAATATGCCAGCAAATTTGGAAAACTCAGCAGTGGCCACAGGACTGGAAAAGGTCAGTTTTCATTCCAATCCCAAAGAAAGACAATGCCAAAGAATGCTCAAACTACCGCACAATTGCACTCATCTCACACGCTAGTAAAGTAATGCTCAAAATTCTCCAAGCCAGGCTTCAGCAATATGTGAACCATGAACTTCCTGATGTTCAAGCTGGTTTTAGAAAAGGCAGAGGAACCAGAGATCAAATTGTCAACATCCGCTGGATCATCAAAAAAGCAAGAGAGTTCCAGAAAAACATCTATTTCTGCTTTATTGACTATGCCAAAGCCTTGACTGTGTGGATCACAATAAACTGTGGAAAATTCTGAAAGAGATGGGAATACCAGACCACCTGACCTGCCTCTTGAGAAATTTGTATGCAGGTCAGGAAGCAACAGTTAGAACTGGACATGGAACAACAGACTGGTTCCAAATAGGAAAAGGAGTTCGTCGAGGCTGTATATTATCACCCTGTTTATTTACCTTATATGCAGAGTACATCATGAGAAACGCTGGACTGGAAGAAACAGAAGCTGGAATCAAGATTGCCGGGAGAAATATCAATAACCTCAGATGTGCAGATGACACCACCCTTATGGCAGAAAGTGAAGAGGAACTCAAAAGCCTCTTGATGAAAGTGAAAATGGAGAGTGAAAAGTTGGCTTAAAGCTCAACATTCAGAAAACAAAGATCATGGCATCTGGTCCCACCACTTCATGGGAAATAGATGGGGACACAGTGGAAACAGTGTCAGACTTCATTTTTCTGGGCTCCAAAATCACTGCAGATGGTGACTGCAGCCATGAAATTAAAAGACGCTTACTCCTTGGAAGGAAAGTTATGACCAACCTAGATGGCATGTTCAAAAGCAGAGACATTACTTTGTCAACAAAGCTCCGTCTAGTCAAGGCTATGGTTTTTCCTGTGGTCCTGTATTGATGTGAGAGTTGGACTGTGAAGAAGGCTGAGCGCCAAAGAATTGATGCTTTTGAACTGTCGTGTTGGAGAAGACTCTTGAGAGTCCCTTGGACTGCAAGGAGATCCAACCAGTCCATTCTGAAGGAGATCAGCCCTGGGATTTCTTTGGAGGGAATGATGCTGAAGCTGAAACTCCAATACTTTGGCCACCTCATGCGAAGAGTTGACTCATTGGAAAAGACTGTGATGCTGGGAGGGATTGAGGGCAGGAGGAGAAGGGGACGACAGAGGATGAGATGGCTGGATGGCATCACTGACTCGATGGATGTGAGTCTGAGTGAACTCTGGGAGTTGGTGATGGACAGGGAGGCCTGGCGTGCTGTGATTCATGGGGTCGCAAAGAGTCGGACACGACTGAGCGACTGATCTGATCTGATCTGATAGAACTCTTGAAATTCTATCTGCTCACAAAGTTCCCTTTACAGCTCTGGGAAATGAAATAGCCATTTGCTCTAATTCAAAATATTATGATACTCACATACTCTACCAAACCATTGCACCTCACCCTGGATCACATTTAGCGTGCAATTCCCTATTTGTCCTTTATCAGGTGACTATCCTATAGGAGGTAAATCACACGAGACGCCACAGTAGCCCAAACCAGCATCATATGCTTAGCTCAGAGTGTTATAGCAGTCAGCCAAGTCCTAACATATTTCATTATCTGGCTTCTTAGAACACAGCAGAGTAGAAGCAAGGCATTAGAAGGAATAATGCTCAACCTGTTTAAGAAACTACAAAAAGTTACATGTTCTTAAAAATAGGGTAATGAGGAAAATCTCTAAAGGGAAGATAGAAAAACTGAATAAAGGAAAACATAAGCAAAACCAATGAAAGATTCAGGGTGATATAAGCATAAGTTATTGTCTTATATAAGGTAATATTGTTGTTGTTTAGTTGCTAAGTCATATCCAGCTTTTTGCAACCCCTTGGTCTGTAGCCTACCAGGCTCCTCTGTCCATGGGGATTCTCCAGGTAAGAATACTGGAGTGAGTTGCCATTTCCTTCTCCAGGAGATCTTCCAGACCCAGGGACTGAACCTGTGTCTCCTGCATTGGCAGACGGATTCACTCATGCCACTTGGGCAGCCCCGTAAGGTAATATTAGCACCTGTAATAGATAAATTTCCCAGTTTTAGTAACAAGCACATGTAACTAGTCCCCTGGAGATTATGCTCCACACAATGATTCAGGGATCCAGGTTTCTGCTGTCTTATAGCTCCATCAGCCACAACATTGTCTGCACACAGCTGGCTGAAGGCACAAAGAGTCAGTGGAAGTCCTGTCTCATCAGCTCTGCTCGCTTTTCACTGATGAGAACAAGTTCAGTGGCTTCATCTGGACACAAAGGAACCTGGGAAATGTAGTCTTCAGCTGACCTACTGTCCTAGCAACACCCCACACTGGGGCGGCGGGCGGGAGGGGGGACAGTAATACTGCTGAACATGCATGTAGCTTAACATTCTTGAGTAGCCCCTGAAGATAATTCTTTGTCCAACAATTAATGCACATAGCCACTACATGTCATATGCTTTGGCCAGGTCACCCAACCCACATTTGCCCTTCCTTCTCCCTTGACGTCTTCTTCTCTTTGAGTCAAAAGTTAAATACTTCTGGGAATTCCCTGGTGGTCCAGTGGCTAAGACTTTGCCTACCAACCAGAGAGGAGTGGATTCCATCCTTTTCGGGGAACTAAGATCCCACATGCCTTGGGGCCAGAAAACATTAAACAGGAGCAGTGTTGTAACCAATTCAGTAAAGACTTTAAAAATGGTCCACATCTAAAAAAAAAAATAAAAATGAAAGTTAAATACTTGCTTTCCCAGAACCCCCAGTAGTTAAGAATGGCCATATGGCCTTGCCTTGGCCAAAGAAATATAAGCAAAATTCAGTAGGAGCACCTGGAATAGATTTTTGTCATGGAAATAAAATCCAGAGATAGTTCTGCCACTATTTCTTCCCTCTTCTTTCTTCAGCTCCACTGTTTTTTGAAACTGTGGCAGCATCTTGTGAATTTCAGGGAAATGTCAGGAGAATTGTAAGGATGGTGACCTGGAGTCAGAAGACACAGAGCTTTTGAGGCAATGCCATCAGCTTCCTACTTTCAAATTCCCAGTAATGGAAGGATAGATGCTGTTACTTAAAGCCAACTGGATACCTAACAGATAGAACTTCCCTGGTGACTCAGTAGTAAAGAATCTGCCTGCAATGCAGAAGACCTGTGTTGGACCCTGGGTCAGGAAGATCCTCTGGAAGAGGAAATGGCTACCCCCTCCAGTATTCTTGCCTGAGAAATCCCATGGACAGAGGAGCCTGGTGGGCTGCAGTCCATGGGGTCGCAAGGGTTGGACACAACTTATCAACTAAACCACTGACATACCTAAGAGATAACATATTTTGTTCATTAAGAAGGAAGAAAAAGTAGAAAATATAATAATATTTCTGTCCTTATAATAATATTTCCATCTAATGTATACTAAAATACATGATGCTTAAATGAGAAATTTTAAATTACATAGAAAATATACATACACAAAACAGAAAATTTTCCACTCTATGTGCCGCTGAAAATGTCACTCTATTCATTTGCCATCATATCTAAATACACTGTTTTAGTGTATGAATTATGTACATTTATTCAACATGAAGAAATGCTATTTTCAGTGTCTTTATCAAGACTCAGTCAGTTTTTAAACTTGAAATCTTATGTCATGTGGAAAAGTTGCAAAATAACAAAGGAATATATCTTTCTCAACTATGGATATTGTAAAACTTTCCTGAAATTCAGTGTGACTTTCTTGATCAATCCTAAAGGAAATCAGAATAAATATTCATTAGAAGGACTGATGCTAAACCGAAGAGCTGACTCATGGAAAAAACCCTGATGCTGGGAAAGATGGAGGGCAGGAGGAGAAGGGGATGACAGAGGATGAGATGGTTGGATGGCATCACCAACTCTATGCACATAAGTTTGAGGAAACTCAGGGAAATGGTGAAGGACAGAGAAGCCTGGGGTGCTACAGTCCACGGGGTTGCAAAAAGTAGGACATGACTTAGCGACTCAACAACAACAGCAACAGATAATTTGTTTGAAGTGGAAACATGTGCCTTGGTTCTCTGGCAGCAGCAAATTCCCTGATATAAACAGTGTTCACTTACGTGTCCGCTTTCTCTGCAAAACTCCAAGGAGTTTCAGTATCGGTCAAGCTATCCCTCTTTCCCAGCTATAAGTGGGCACTTAGGGTGTGACTGGAAAGACTTTGTGACTTCATGTGTGTGATCTTGAGGGCTGTGAAAACTAGAATAATAGCCAATGGCCTTGTAACTAGTAATCACAGCCCAGCTGCACAAGGTTTCAGGAGAGTCCAGTGCCACCTCAGCAGGAATTCAACACTATTGCAAGTCCTAGAACTACTGCAGTGAATAACATAACATTTCTTTGCATTCACGGAGGTGGAGTCATTCATGGATTTTGTTGTTCAGTCGCTCAGTCATGTCTGCCTCTTTGCAACCCCGTGGACTCCAGCATTTCAGGTTTCCCTGTCCTTCACTATCTCCTGTAGTTTGCTCAAACTCATGGCCATTGAGTCTTTGATGCCATCCAACCATCTCATCCTCTACCACCCCCTTCTCCTCCTGCCCTCAGTCTTTCTCAGCATCAGGATCTTTTCCAGTGAGTCAGCTCTTTGCATCAGGTGGCCAAAGTATTGGAGCTTCAGCTTCAGCAACAGTTAGTGTTAGTTAGTGTTGGGCCCGGAGAAGGCAATGGCACCCCACTCCAGTACTCTTGCCTGGAAAATCCCATGGACAGAGGAGCCTGGTAGGCTGCAGTCCATGGGGTCGATAAGAGTCAGATACAACTAAGAGACTTCACTTTCACTTTTCACTTTCCTGCATTGGAGAAGGAAATGGCAACCCACTCCAGTGTTCTTGCCTGGAGAATCCCAGGGACGGGGGAGCCTGGTGGGCTGCCATCTATGGAGTCGCACAGAGTCAGACACGACTGAAGCGACTTAGCAGCAGCAGTGTTGGGGCACTCAAATGTAGGCTTGTGGGCGAACCGTACTTGGTGCCAGAAATCAGGTAAGTTTCAGGTTTCCCCGCAAGCCCCTCTGGAGCCCAGGCCAAAGGAAATAAGGGTCGCTAGTACACACCCTTCTCATGGTGGCTCTCAGAACTCAGAAAGGCCAGGCCAAAACTTGCAAGAGTATTTTAAACTTTCATGAGCATCAGAAACAAAAGTCACTCACCCAAGTTGAAAGCCAATGGATGAGGGAGTGGCTCAGTCCACTTTGGTGCATTACAGAGTCACATGACAGAAGCAGGAAGTGAGGAATTAAGAAAAAACATTCTAATCTACCACAGCCAGGATGGAGAGAATGTTGTGAATAAATGGAAACTTTCCAGGTTTGCTGGAAAAGGAGCAAAAGTCAGATTATACAGGCTTTTGTGAACATGATAATCATTTTGAACTTATTTTAATTATAATGTAAATCAGGGAACCAATTTGATATTGGTTGACCGATATTTTTCAGATCATCAGACTTTATTATGAAGAACTGACACATCATAGAAGCCCAGGGATATGCTAACAGGCATCTGCTGTAGAATAGGTGAGAGGAGTTTGACTGCTGTTAGCACAGCAGTGGGAGCTTCCCACTGCTTTTACTGGAGTATAGTTGATCTACGATGTTGTGTTAGCTTCAGGGGTATGGCAAAGTGAATCAATTGTACATCTACATATACCCACTCTTACCCACTCTTTCTGATATTAAGATGAGCTTGCTACCTGTTTTGCGCCGAGATTCTCAACCTCGATTCTTGACCTCTGCTCTTCACATTTTCAGTTCATGCATTCCTTACTTCTCTAGATCTAGAGGACCACTGACTCCTCTGACGCCGCATCTTCTATGCCTTAGTCCTTTTCTTATCTGGAGCCACCCTCTTGCTTTGTTGTCTGACTTTTCCAGCTTTTACCAGTGATTGTTTTTAACCTCTGTGGTTGGGGAAGGGAGTCTGCCAGCCCAAGTTCTGTCAAACTATTCCCCTGAATTTGTCTTGACTTCCTGCTCCCAGAGTTGCCGCTTCACTTTTTAACTCTGAGATAACTGTGACTATCCCTGGATGCTGCTGTTGCTGCTAAGTCACGTCAGTCGTGTCCGACTCTGTGTGACTCCATAGATGGAAGCCCACAAGGGTCCTCTGTCCCTGAGATTCTCCAGGCAAGAACACTGGAGTGGGTTGCCATTTCCTTCTCCAATGCATGAAAGCGAAACGTGAAAATGAAGTCGCTCAGTCGTGTCCGAGTCTTAGCGACCCCATGGACTGTAGCCTACCAGGCTCCTCCATCCATGGGATTTCCCAGGCAAGGGTACTGGAGTGGGGTGCCATTGGATAGGCAGATCCATATTCATGGGGACAGACAAACAAGTTGTAGGATGGCATGACCTAACACATCTTGCCACAGATGGTAAACTGCAGGGAGAGAACACCTCATGGATCTTCATCACAGTCTACAAGTTTAAAAGGGGTAAGAAGTTTCTCAGGAACCCCTTACATTGTAAATTGGTAGGAGCTCCAAAGAGTTGGAAATTGCTGCCTTCATCCCCCAGTGTTGCACAGATTTATTCCCAGGCACTTGGCTTACTTCGTCTGCCCAATACTTTTGCATCCCCGGAACTGTTTCTGTCAATTACCAAAGTTACTTAACATACATGTGATAATTCACCAAGCCACTTACTGAACCTCATAGTTTAATTATGGTTGTGTTTGGCTCCTCTGCAGAAGCTACTAAGCTTTGGCAGTTTGCCTACATGAATTCTTTAGTTAAGTATTTTTTATAGTGTATACAAGGCAAGTTTGATTAAATATCTCTTAATGCCTTCAAATATTCACAAGTCTTGAAAAGTGAGTAAAGCCACTGTTTTTAAACTGCAGAAACATTCCTGTTTTCACATCAGTCCTGTTCCCATCCATCCCACCAACATTTGTTGCTGTCTTCTAATACACTATTGGCTAAACATTTGCATTCTCTAAACAAAATTTTAAAGCTCCAGTAAGTGTTTCAGTTTAGCCTGACTCCAGTGTAGCAGTGGGTTTTTCAATGTAGCAAAACTATAAAATAGCAACAAAGTATTTCTGGCGAACTAACTGGCTTGCTATGAAGAGATACTACGTGCATTTTCTTTGCAAAGTGGTGCCTTCTAGTTTTATCAAACACTATTTTCTACGATGTAAGAGTTTTTTCTTTTATTTTCTCCTGACTTTTCTCACGGACTCATAAAGAATACGTATGAGGCACTTTAGAGGGATTTGAGGGTAAACAAGTGTTAGGATATGAAAGATTTGCTTCTATGGGTTACATTTTTTTAATTGGCCTTCCCCCCTTCCCAGGTGGTGCTAGTGGTAAAGAACCCACCTGCCAATGCAGGACACAAGAGACCCGGGTTCAATCCCTGGGTTGTGAAGATCCCCTGGAAAAGGAAGTGGCAACCCACTCCAGTATTCTTGCCTGGAAAGTTCCATGGATAGAGGAGCCTGGCGGGTACAGTCCATGGGGCCGCAAAGAGTCGAACATGACTGAGTGACTGAGCACACACTGTTTAGATTAGAAGCCATATGGATCACAGCCAAAGAACAATTCCTCTCTGTCTCTTTTCCTCATTTCCACCTCCTAAAAACTTTCAAACCCATGTACCTTCTTTACTTGAAGAATTTCTACTTATCATTCAAAGAACAGGTCAGATTATTTTTTTCATGTTGAGTGTACAGTAACTTCTTTCCATGCCTCTTCTGTTCAGTCACTTATTTTTCTGTTTATATTATGTCTTCTGTGTATTACTACTTACCTTTTTTGTTGGTTGTTTACATACATTTCTTCTGGATTCTGAGATTCTCAAGGGCAAAGATCCTTTTTTAAAAAATATGTTCAGTCCATTATATTCAGCATACAATAAATAAATAAATTGGTAGTACCCTGAGTAATAGAATTTGAGTTTGTTGCTTAGTGAACAGGAAAAGAAATAGAATTGACAAAAGAACAAATCAACACCTTAGCTATACTAAATACACTAAAGCAGTTGACTTTGGAGTGAAGAAGAAAGGCTACAGGAGTTCTGTCTTCCTGAGATGTGAATATTTGGTTGCGTGCATGCTCAGTGTTGTCTGACTCTTTGTGACCCCATGGACTATATAGCCCGCCAGGCTCCTCTGTCCATGGGATTTCCTGGTTAAGAATACTGGAGTGGGTTACCATTTCCTCCTCTAGGGGATCTTCCTGACCCAGGGATCAAACTTGCATCTCTTAGGTTTCCTGCACTGGCAGGCAGATTCTTTACCACTGCGCCCCTTGGGAAACTAGAAGATTGGTGGACAAACTGTATCAATACAACATCAACATTATAATCTCCTAGGAAGATCTCAGCTCATACTGGCTTTGATTTTCACCTGACAAGTGAAAGGAACTGTGACCTCAGGCCAACAAAGAAGAAACTAGGAATCGTTTCTCTTCCTCTCAGTGAGTCAACCCAACTTTGGAACCAACAAAGAAGCCCTCAGCCTCAAAAAGGAGAAAAAAGAAAGTGGTCGGGGGAATGGAAGCAATCTATCATGGTAGAACAACTTTGTTGTTGTCAGGAGGAAGAGAGGCAACCACAATTCAAGAGGGCAGAAGATGGACTTAGAGGTGGAAGTCATCACAGTGACTGGGCTACCAACACGTGCTGCGCTGGGTGCTGGCTTTCAATCACAGATGAGACATGAAGCCTGTCCTTCCAGAAGCATGGGAATTAGAGCTGATCTGTATCAATAACCTCAGATGTGCAGATGACACCACCCTCGTGGCAGAAAGTGAAGAGGAACTCAAAAGCCTCTTGATGAAAGTGAAAGTGGAGAGCGAAAATGTTGGCTTAGAGCTCAACATTCAGAAAATGAAGATCATGGCATCTGGTCCCATCACTTCGTGGGAAATAGATGGGGAAACAGTGGAAACAGTGTCATACTTTATTTTTGGGGGCTCCCAAATCACAGCAGATGGTGATTGCAGCCATGAAATTAAAAGACGCTTACTCCTTGGAAGAAAAGTTATGACCAACCTAGATAGCATATTCAAAAGCAGAGACATTACTTTGCCAACAAAGGTCCATCTAGTCAAGGCTATGGTTTTTCCTGTGGTCTTGTATGGATGTGAGAGGTGGACTGTGAAGAAAGCTGAGTGCAGAAGAATTGATGCTTTTGAACTGTGGTGTTGGAGAAGACTCTTGCGAGTCCCTTGGACTGCAAGGAGATCCAACCAGTCCATTCTGAAGGAGATCAGCCCTGGGATTTCTTTGGAAGGAATGATGCTAAAGCTGAAACTCCAGTACTTTGGCCACCTCATGCGAAGAGCTGACTCATTGGAAAAGACTCTGATGCTGGGAGGGATTGGGGGCAGGAGGAGAAGGGGACGACAGAGGATGAGATGGCTGGATGGCATCACCGACTCAATGGATGTGAGTTTGAGTGAACTCGGGGAGTTGGTGATGGACAGGGAGGCCTGGCATGCTGTGGTTCATGGGGTTGCAAAGAGTCAGACACAACTGAGCGACTGAACTGAACTGAACTGTGGCTCCATGAAAACTGGCTAAAGAAGAACTTAAGGATCACTGGACTAGAGCAGAGGATCCAGGGCACACCAGGAGAAATATGAACTCTGGCTGGTTCAAGGAGAAGAGAGTGAAAGAGTAAACAAAACCACATTTTCCAAAGGGTGTTTGTCAGACCACGATCCAGTTATGTGTTCCATGAATAAAGTTTTCTTGGACAAACAGCTTAGCAAACACTCCACAACACTGCCTCTGCTTTGTATCCAGTAAGTAAAAATTTCTGGATAATTTCTCATTATCAAAAGACAAAATATATTAAAATTTATTTCTAATTCCAATGATGACTATTGACTCTCCAGCTGGACAAGAAGGATCAGCCTTGCTTAGACTTTTCCACTCATTGGCCCCAAGTCATCCTCAGTTCAGTCACTCAGTCATGTCCAACTCTTTATGACTCCATGGACTGCAGCAAACCAGGCCTCTCTGTCCATCACCAACTCCTGGAGCTTGCTCAAACTCATTTCCAGTGAATCGGTGATGCCACCCAACCATCTCATCCTCTGTCATCCCTTTATACCTTCAGTCTTTCCCAGCATCAAGGTCTCTTCCAATGAGTCAGTTCTTCACATCAGGTGGCCAAAGTATTGGGGTTTCAGCTTCAACATCAGTCCTTCCAATGAATATTCAGGACTAATTTCCTTTAGGATGGACCGGTTGGAGCTCCTTGCAGTCCAAGAGACTCTCAAGAGTCTTCTCCAACACCACAGTTCAGAAGCATCAATTCTTTGGCACTCAGCTTTCTTTATGGTCCAACTCTCACATCCATACATGGCTACTGGAAAAACCATAGCTTTGATTAGATGGACCTTTGTCGACAAATTAATATCTCTACTTTTTAATATGCTGTCTAGGTTGGTCATAGCTTTTCTTCCAAAGAGCAAATATCTTTTAATTTCATAGCTGCAGTCACCATCTGCAGTGATTTTGGAGCCCAAGAAAAGAAAGTCTTTCACTGTTTCCATTGTTTCCCCATCTATTTGCCATGACATGATGGGACCAGATGCCATGATCTTAGTTTTTTGAATGTTGAGTTTTAAGCCAGCTTCTTCATTCTCTTCTCTCACTTTCATCAAGAGGCTCTTTAGTTCCTCTTTGCTTTCTGTCATAAGGGTGGTGTTATCTGCATATCTGAGGTTATTGATATTTCTCCTGGCAATCTTGATTCCAGCTTGTGCTTCCTCCAGTCTGGCATTTCACAATATGTACTCTGCATATAAGTTAAATAAGCAAGGTGACAATATACAGCCTTCACGTATTCCTTTCCCAAATTGGAACCAGTCTATTGTTCCATGTCCAGTTCTAACTGTTGCTTCTTGACCTGCATACAGATTTCTTAGGAGGCAGGTCAGGTGGTCTGGTATTCACATCTCTTGAAGAATTTCCCACAATTCTTTATTTCACTAACACTTTCCCCTAGCACACAATGCTTATATCTTGCAGCTCCTGAGAAGAATTTTGACCAGCTCATACAGCTCTTCTCAGGTGCCTCAGTGATGAAGAACCCTGCTGCCAATGCAGGAGATGCAAGAGATATGGATTAGATCCCTAAGTCAGGAAGATCCCCTAGTGTAGGAAATGGCAACCCATTGCAGTGTTGTTGCCTGGAGAATCCCATGGGCAGAAGAGCCTGGTGGGCTACAGTCCATGGGGTCACAGAGAGTCAGACAAGGCTGAGCAACAACACAACAGCAGCAGCATACGGCTCTTCTACTAATTAATTCACAAAACATTACTGTTAGGAGAAATTTAGAGGACCCTCATGCTTGCTAAGTTGCTTCAGTTGCATCCCGAATCTTTGTGACCCTATGGACGATAGCCAGGCCAGGCTCCTCTCTACATGGGATTCTTCAGGCAAGAACATTGGAGTGGGTTGCCATTTCCTCCTCCATAGAGGACCCTTAGCTATAAACAATTTTTGAAAATCATTCTACTGACCAATGCATTTTGAAGGAAAAAAATATGTTATCTCAATAAATAGAAATAAATCTTTAGGAAACAGATTGGTCTGCTTTCATTTTGTAATGTAAGTTTTATTCTGGATAGGAAATTAAATACTAATAGCTAATTTTAAAAGTTAATAAAGGACTTCCATGGTGATCCAGTGGGTAAGACCCCATGCTTCCATGACAGAGGCACAGGTCCCATCCCTGCTCTAAGATCTCTAAGATCCCTGCTCTAAAATCCCTGAACTAAGATCCCACATGCCACATGGCAAAAAAAAAAAAAAAAAGTTAATAACAGTCCCTAATATAAAATTATCTTTGGCTTGAAAGGTATTTTACATTTGTGTGTGTTTATTTTTTAACAAATAATATACTGAGTAGGGAACTAAGAGTATTAATGTTAAGCCTCATAAAATGATTGAAATTTACAAAAAAGTGAAATTCCTTCCTGGATTATCAAAATCTGAAGTTGAAAATTCCTGACAGGCAAGAGTATAGCTGGAATGGTCATTGGCTCCCTGGTGTGATTTTATCATCTGGAAAGACGATAGAAGTTTCATCCTGTTACCTCCCCAATGGTCACTAAAACCAGAGGCATCTCCCCATTTAATCCATTCCATGGATCGTTGAGTCCAGAATGCCACCGCTGTGCCCTCCTCCTCCCCGCACCTGCCAACCAGTCTGTGCTCCTCTCTTCAATTTGTCTTTCTTGCAGTCAGTTTTGAGCTCCTGGAAGCCAAGAACCATAGAAGAGAATGTACCATTAACCATTGAAGGATAAAAGTGGGTAGGGTAGGGAAATCACAGTATGGTCCTTCTATGTGAAGACACAGTGCAGCCACTGAAAATAGCAATTCCGGGGACTTCCCTGGTGGCCCAGTGGCTAAGGTTCCATGATCCCAATGCATGTGGCTTGAGTTCAATCCTTGGTCAGGAAACTAGATCCCACATGCCTCAGCTAAGACCTGGTGCAGCCAAACAAATAAATGTTTTTTAAAAAGGAAATAACAAAATGGCATTGAAACATGTAAAATATCATGTATGAAATGAGTTGCCAGTCCAGGTTCGATGCACGATACTGGATGCTTGGGGCTGGTGCACTGGGACGACCCAGAGGGATGGAGTGGGGAGGGAGGAGGGAGGAGGGTTCAGGATGGGGAACACATGTATACCTGTGGCGGATTCATTTTGATATTTGGCAAAACTAATACAGTTACGTAAAGTTTAAAAATAAAATTAAATTTAAAAAAAAAAAGGAAATAACATTTCCAAAGAGGTCATGTGGTTTGAAAAGTTTCAAGATATTCCTTAACAAAAACCAGTGAACCAGTGGGTATAGCAGATCCAAAGAGAAATAAGACTGCTGACAACCAGGATAGATTCATAGGTTGATAATGACATGGCTACAGTAAAACCCCAGGCTCTTATTGCTTCACATGTTGGTTGTTAGAACACTGTGTGGCATTTCTGGTTGGGTAAATTTATATGAGTGTGTTTCATATTTTATTTACATTAACTGGTAAAGTATATATGTTTCTTATTCTGTTGAAAGTATCCAGGCATACTTGTACTTTTCTTTGTCTTTAAGAGTCTGAAGTAAACAAACATACAACAATAAAAATTTCTTCTATATGCCTTCTACTGTAAAGGCATATAGGGGATTCAGATGAACCTAGTCTCAATAATGCTGTGATTCTTGGTTGGGCAAGTTCCATGTTACAAGAGACCACTTTTGATCCACCTAAAATCAGGTCTTAGGAATTGAAAAGAGGGAGAAGGAAAAGGGGAGAAGAAAATAGTTGTAAATGAGCACTGAATACTACTTTTCCATTTCTAGTCTCTCAGTAGAAAGCCTGAGAGCATCTGGTTTTCTATTAAAAAGGAAAACTGCTGAATAATATAGCCCATGATTCCATTTTTACCACCATTCTCCTACTGACAGAAATGCAAGAATTAAGTGATTGAATCCTTCCAAACAACGCTCTTCTTTTTTCTCCCCAAGAATGACTCAGAAAAACCATTTGTGTGGCACATGCTGACCATATTCAATGAGAGTCCCTGGAATGTAAGAGTCCAGTGGATTCTAGAGCATTCCAGACTTCAAGCAAGAGAAACTGCTACTATTGTCCTCTTCCCGCTTTGCCTAAGTGCCACTCAATTTTGTCACTAGTGGAATTTGTCTTAGTGAGTGCAAGTCACTCAGTTGTGTCCTGCCCTTTGTGGCCCCATGGACTATGCAGTCCATGGAATTCTCCAGGCCAGAATACTGGAGTGCATAGCCTTTCCTTCTCCAGGGGATCTTCCCAGCTCAGGGATGGGATCCAGGTCTCCCACGTTGCAGGTGGATTCTTTACCAGCTGAGCCACCGGGGAAGCCGCCAGCACATTTGTTTTAGTTGTTTACAAAAATCTCTCTGCCCTTGTTGAAGAGTAGAAGTAGAGATTTTACTACTGAGATATACACTATAGCTATTTATAGTGGGTACTTGCTATCTTTTAACTGAGAATGGCTTGGTCATTTTGAGGGATATAGACTGTTTACAATTAATTGAATGTAACTTTTTGGAACTTAGATACACATAGAGAAAGAATTTCCTGTCAGTTCCTTCCCTTCTCCCATACTTCCTCTTTTTTTTTTTTTTTTTTTTCCTTTCCAGGACGTTCCTTTTGGCTCAAAGATCACTATTAACAGAGAGATATAACACTCGGGGCTTTCCTGATGGCTCAGCAGGTAAAGAAATTCATCGGGAAGCTAACACAGGAGCCACAGGAGACGAGGGTTTGATCCCTGGATTGGGAAGATCTCCTGGAGGCAGGCATGGCAGCTCACGCCAGTGTTCTTGTCTGGGAAATCCCATGGACAGAGTTGCCTGGCAGGCTACAATCCATGGGGTCACAAAGAATGATATGATTGAAGTGACTGAACATGCACGCATAGACACTAGATACTGGATTTCATGACTGTGTTCTCTCTCCAGTGCTGCCATAGACACCTTCTGGCAGTGGCTGAAGTACTTACAAAAGAAGACTGTCTAGGCAAAGACACATTCGGTTAGTTGTGAAATTCTTCTTAAGAGGGGGAAATAAAAAAAGACGATTTTTGAGGAAGAGTGAAAATTTTGTCTGGCACCATTTTGTTTACACACCACTTTTATTCTCAATTAGTCTCAATTTTAATGGTGTTTGCTCACTTTTATTTGCTTCTGAAGGGCACTTGATCCTTTTATTGATATGAAAGCTAAGCTGATTTTCAGATCTTTTGATTGAATCTATAGCCTCTCAATTAGATGAAACTGTGGCTGAGCACACACACATCCCTGAACAAAGCATGACAAATTCAGCTTCTTTCTTTGAAATCCTCCTCTTTTATCAACATCAATGCATAATTATAGCCTCTTACTGTACCTACTCAGATGCTGATTATATTACATAAATGCTTAAATGGTTACGCAGCCTTCATGACATGTTAATTCTGTAATAGTGTTCATCTTTTCAGCTCTTAGCCATGGTGAAAAGGAAACATAATCCAAAAAGAGTGTCTGATGTGTTAATCATTCATAAATCTGAAAAATATGTGTTTGATCAAGGCCATGTCTTTTCCCTTTGAGTAATTCTTTTTTTTTTTTTTTCTTAACATCAGCAAGTTCTTCTGAAATTCACGATTGTCTTTCTGAAAGCTCTAAACAACCAGTGTTGATTTCACAACTGGCAATGACCAATACTTTCTTATTTATAGTAAATCCCAAGTTGGCATTTGCGTGGATAATCAATCTTTGTTTGTTGCTTAAACCATTCCGAGTTCCTCTGATATTTATGACTTCGATGAGTAGAAGATGCTGCATGCAAATAAGTACAGTTCAGTTACAGAAAGCAGTTGTCAGAACACATTTATATTCCAGCAGCAGAGAAGAAATTAATCTCACAGTGGCTTCAATTCAAATTGGTCTGATATTCCACTAATAAATTCCCTGCCCAGATGGAATCATTTTCTTTATCATAAATATTTTAAAACACTTGATCTGCATTAAAGTTGTACGGGACTGAAACTTATTTTAGATATTTTAAATCAAGCCCCAAAGAGAAAAAAAAATTTTTTGCTTTTTTTAGACTCCATTTTTAAAATATTTTCTTATTTTCTATGGCTTTCTCCTATCATACAAATTATTTAACCAAAGAGAAAAGCGCATCAAATGCTATTCATGTCTGATGTGGAGCACCCAAAGAAAGCATACCTTCCTACCGTGTATTAATTGTATCTCTATCATATGTTTTGATGACACCAGTCATTCTTTTAATATAGAAATAAATTCTGAAAATAGCTATTACTCTTTTCCTCCACTTATATACTCATGTGTGGAAGAAGAAGAGGGAGCAATGATTCCAGAATGTAAGCACTGAGAAACTGAGGTCCATAATCACAGAGTGGCTTCTCCAGGCAAGCACAGCAGTTAACAGCAGGGCTGGGCAGTAACACCCACACCTGTCACAGGGACGTGTGTACCTCTCATTACTTTTTGCAATTTTAAGCAACCAGTCCTGGTATGATTATTTGTGTGATTATGTGTGTGTGTGTGACAATTCCCCATTCCTCCACCCCAAACCTTGTGAGTCACTCCAGCCACAAGTCTTCCAAGAGCATCATGAGACAGTAGAGGACATGCGGGTTCATAGAAATGACTTTATACTCTTCAGGTCCCCTAGAATAAGAATCACGAATTAGGCATTTTGAAAGATTTTCCCAGTGTTCCAATGGTTAGGACTCTGAGCTTCCAATGCAGGGGTACCAAGTCCATCCGTGGTTAGAGAACTGAGATCCCACATGCCACACAGCCAAAAAAAAGGGGGGGGGTGTTTTGAGATACTCTGCTTCTAATCCAGCCATCCCTGGAGTAGATCTGTTTCTCATCCAGACTTCTTGGAGATTAGTGACCCCTCATGAATCACCTCAGTTCTATCTTTCTTCTGAATCAGTACTCTGAAATGCTCTAGGTGGTAGAGAGCCCAGAGATGAAACACACTCCCTAAGGGTGAGGTTTGTATCTTTGGAATCCTCTCTTGACTTGTATATCTGGACTTTATAGTCCACCTTGGAAAAAACTGAAGGCAACAGGAGAAAGGGTGACAGAAGATGAGATGGTTAGAGAGCATCAGCAACTCAATGGATATGAATTTGAGCAAACTCTGGGAGATAGTATGTGCTTTCTTGGTGGATCAGCTGGTAAATAATCTGTCTGTGGTACAGAAGACCTGGTTTCGCTCCCTGGGTCGGGAAGATCCCCCTGGAGAAGGGAATGATTACCCACTCCAGTATTCTTGCCTGGAGAATTCCAAGGACAGAGGAACCTGGAGAGCTACAGTCCATGAGGTTGTGAAGAGTCTAACATGACTTAGCAACTGAACAACAAGTCCACTTGGATGTCCAGATGTCTGAATTGAGAAGGGTTGATGGAATCACCATAGCCATGTTGGTCAAATAGTGACTTTCTTGAACCTGGGTGTTACTAACTTCCCAACCACTATGCTGCTCCTTCTAATGAAACATGGCAAAAACTTATCCCTGAAGAATAACCGAAAGCCAAACAGTAGAGTTCAAACTCTGAATTCAATCTTGAAACATAAGCTCCAGTATAAGACCCATGCTAAATACTACACAGAAGAAGTAAATCAGACATAGACTAAAACATTGAGAAATAGACAGGAGTTTTCCAAACAACTCTTCCTTACCATGGATTAAAAACAAATTGATATTTCACTTGCTGATTCTGTCTACATCCTGCCCACCTCTCAGATTACAGGATATTCATCGGCAAAATTGATGACTGGAAAATGCAGCCGGTGTTGGGAAATGATACCAGATTCCTTGAAGATCTGAGTCAAAGTTCTGTGTTTTTCAGATTGTAAACTATTAGAGAGGACAATCTCTGTCAGATAAACCTAGTGTAGGCCCATGATCAGCTGACATTTATATATACTTAAAGACTTTTCGACAGTTGGAGACAGAGGGGCAGATTTCTGGATCTTAGTCTTTGCTCTAATTTGGCTGGATGTGTCATTTGGCCAACTTACTTTACCTCTCAGTGATCTGATCTCCTTATCTGGAAAAACAAAGATCTGTCACATTTTCATTTGTCCAATAACTGTCTCAGAGCACTGATTACCTGTCTGGCTGTTTACATACTGCAGAGGTGTGTGAGGAAGAACGGAGATGATTTCCAGGAAAACCTTTTAAAAGCAAGTCAATGCACAAAGGAAATATGTTATCAAAATTATCTATCCTCTACAAAAATGATCCCCAGA
The DNA here is from genome assembly GCF_019923935.1 of Bubalus bubalis. NCBI lineage: Eukaryota > Metazoa > Chordata > Mammalia > Artiodactyla > Bovidae > Bubalus > Bubalus bubalis. The sequence goes on from NC_059175.1 coordinate 57,555,388, forward strand.
GGAGAAAAGGCTTAAATATTGGTCATATAGAAACCAAAAGTGCATTCCTCAAACAATGGACTTATAGATAAATACAGATATTTACAGAAACTGGGATTAATGTTTGGTCTTCACTCTTCGGACCAATATTTGTGCTGATTCTCCAAATATGTAGTAATATGTGTTATCATATTTCAATAGTCAATTGTATGTCAGGTAAAGACTATATTGAGACAAAGAAAAGTTAGCTGGTTGCCTGGAGTCCCACCCCTAGAAAGTAGCAGAACTGGGATTTAGACCCCCAAAGATCAGACTATAAAACCACAGTCTTATCCTCCACACTCTATGACACTGAGCTGAAAAAAGACAACTATAATGGAATTACTATAATTTCAAGGGTCAGTAGAGGGCCCCTTGTCAAAGTCTTGTCAAAAGACTTTGTTATTGAGAGGTCAACAGCTGACAAAAAAAGGTCTTTCTATTTCATCCCTATTCCCTTTGTTTATCTGGAGAAAATAGGGGAGCATTGAAATCCATGTTTTGCTCAGAAACGCATATTATCCATGTAAATATTGTAAGGAGAACTCAAAACTTTCTACCACTTTTTTCAAGAATAAAGATTTTCAAGGACAAATATTATTGCAAATTGTAATTGGACAGTGAATGTCTTAAAATTCTGCAAAGTCACATTTGAAAAGAAGCCAAATTTATGAAAAAAAAAATGTCCACTTCAAAAGCTTAATGAAGGCAATTTGTCAACAATTTCACACATCATTTGCCCACAACCTCTGAATAAAAGGTTTCCCAGTTTACCTTTTTCCCATGTGAACTTCAGATCATAAGCATTTAGTGATTCATCAATCATAATCTTTCCCAGAAACTGAGATGCAAGCAGAATACAATGTAAGAGATTTGTTAAAATATATTTTATGTGATACACTTATTGCTTATGTTTATTTTTTTACCCAGTGTTAGAGAAACATATGGGGAGTGACATGTATTTAAAATCAGAGTCTGGTTTAAGACTTGGGGTGAATTTGCTATGGCTCAGATGATAAAGAATTTGCTATATAAAAGATTAAAACAACTTAATGCACCTTAGAATGTCTTTAGCTTAGAATTCTAAAAATTCTGTAGAGAAGTGGAGAGAGAAGAGGAGAAAAACAGCTATAGATAAGTGAGTATGACTTATAAAAGAACAAGCAATGCTTCCCCATGGCACTGATACTTTAAATAATTAATAAGAAACTCTTTGCAAAATGCCATACTTGTCAAATAACTAACTGAAAACCATTACTGTTGATTGTCAGCATGCTTTTGTAACCAAAATGCCAGAGGGATAAGTTGATGGAAAGTAATTAATAAGACCAAGAATAGGTTTACTGCATGTAACTGATACTATTTGTAAATCTGGGACTCATAAAGTGTTGTACTGATTGAGGGAGGAGTTGCAGATGTTTCTGCTATTTTAGTAAAGGGAAGAAGTGTAAAACAAATCAGCCAACAGAAAAGGGGGTGCAGATAATTTAGAACTGCAATACCTACAGTAAAACTCTTTTATGTTATATTTTTAATGTAGGGTAAAACTTCCCTGGGCTTCCCTGGCGGCTCAGAGGTAAAGAATATGCCTGCCAATGCAGGAGACATGGGTTCAATTCCTGGGTCAGGAAGATACCCTGGAGAAGGAAATGTCTACCCACTCTGATATTCTTGCCTGGAAAATTCCATGGACAGAGGAGCCTGGCAGGGTACAGTCCATGGGGTTGCAGGGTCAGACATGACTAAACAACAACAATAACATCAAAACTCCCCTTTTGCACACCTGGGCAGCCCACATATGGAACTCAAGTGTGACATCAATGAGGGCAAATAAAGATAATTTTAAAGAAATGAGGTGTAATGTACAGTTGACCCAGATATCTAGATATTTTGACATGAATAATTATAACTGGAAAAAATGGAACAACTGGTGGAGGGTTGGGAACATGTTGGAATGAATTATCCAGATTTTTGCCCTTCAGTATACTTTTTTCAGCATAAAAAAATAATCCCACTTGCTAAACTGCTTGGGCCATGATGATTCATAGTGCTGCTGGTGGAATCTGGCATATTTGTGTGTGTGTCTCTCTGCACACATATTTATGTTTATTCTTTCAAGTACTCTGTCAGAATGAAATGTTTGGGTTGCACTTAGTACCCACCTGATTTTAATTAGTGTCACCAGATATTTACTGAAGTCATCAAAGTTTTTAATTTAGAGATAATTCGGCAAAGGGCAATTTGCTGCTATTTACATTTAGATAGATGTGAAAAAATGCACTGATGTTTTCACAGACAGACCCCAGGACGCTTCTCATGTTCAAGCTCTGGAAAATCTACTCCCTTGAAATGTGGAAGGATCCTATTACTTGCTTTCAACCAATTGAATATAGCAAAAGTGGTGAGAGGTCACTCCATGATTATATTTTCTCATACACACACACAGACACACACACACACACTTGACATTGCTCTGGCACATCTGCGTGTGGAAGCTTCTATCACATTTATAAAAATCTACTTCTTCCCACTGGTTTAGTTTTAAGCAGACCAACCATTGGGTAACAATGAGATACACAAAATAACCTTTGAAAAGAGCAGTGAAATAGGAAGACGCACAGTTCCCAATTTCAAAGCTTACCTTAAAGCAACGGTAAGGAAAATGAAAATGGTGTGGTATTTATATTGATACAAGGATATACATGTAGATTAGTAGAAATGAGATTTCAGAAGTGAGCCCACCTATCTACAGTCAACTGATTTTCAGGAAGAATGCCAAGATCATCTGAGTGGGAAAGAGTAGCCTTTTCAACAAATGGTATTGTATCAACTGAATAGTCACATGCAGAAGACTAAAGCTGTAACCCTGCCTCATACCATAATAAACAATTAACTCAAAATATATCAAAGACTAGTTTTTAAGGAATCTCTGTACTGTTCTCCATAGTGGCTGTGTGAGTTTTTCTTCCCACCAACAGTGAAAGGTTGTCCTTCGGTCGCTGAGTCCTATCTGACACTTTGCCCCCACAGACTGCGACCCTAGGCTCTCCTGTCCTTTACTATCTCTCTGAGTTTGCCTGAACTTAAGTCCATTGAGTTGATGATGCCATCCAACCACTTCATCCTCTGTCACCCCCTTCTCCTCTTGCCCTCCATCTTTCCCAGCATCAGGGTCTTTTCCCGTGAGCCAGCTCATTGCGTCAGGTGGCCAAAGCATTGGAACTTCAGCATCAGTCCTTTCAATGAATATTCAGGATTGACTAATTTGATCTCATTGCAGTCCAAGGGACCCTCAAGAGTCCTCCAGCACCACAATTCAAATGCATTAATTCTTTGGTGCTCAGCTTTCCTATAGTCCCACTCTCACATCTGTACATGACTACTGGAAAAACCATAGCTTTGACTATGTGGACTTTGTCGGCAAAGTGATGTCTCTGCTTTTTAATACACTGTCTGGGTTGGTCATAGCTTTTCTTCCAAGTAGCAAGTGTCTTTTAATTTCAAGGCTGCAGTCACCATCTGCAATGACTTTGGAGCCCAAGAAAATAAAATCTGTCACTATTTCCACTTTCCCCCCAGCTATTTGCTATGAAATGATGGGACCAGATGCCATAATCTTAATTTTTTTAATGTTGCATTTTAAACCAGCTTTTTCACTCTGCTCTTTCACTCTAATCAAGAGACTCTTTAGTTCCTATTCACTTCTGCCATTAAAGTGGTATCATCTGTAAAACAGTGCAAGAGGATTCCTTTCCTCCACATGCTCTCCAGCATTGTTTATCAATATTTTAATGATGGCCATTCTGACTGGTGTGAGGTGATACTTCATTGTAGTTTTGATATGTATTTCTCTAATAATGAATGATGTTGAGCATCTTTTCATGTGTTTATTGGGCCATCTGTATGTCTTATTTGTAGAAATGTCTGTTTCAATCTTCTGCTTGTTTTTTGAATGGGTTTTTTGTTTTTCTGATATTGAGCTGCATGAGCTGCTTATATATTTTAGAGATTAATCCTCTGTCAGTTGCTTCATTTGCAATTATTTTCTCCCATTCTGAGGGGTGTCTTTTCATCTTGTTTATAGTTTCCTTTGCTGTGCAAAAGCTTTTAAGTTTAATTAACTCCCATTTGTTTATTTTTGTTTTTATTTCCATTAGTCTGGGAGTTGTGTCAAAGAGGAACTTGCTTTGATTTATGTCAAAGAGTGTTCTGCCTATGTTTTCCTCTAAGAGTTTTATAGTTTCTGCCCTACACTTAAGTTTTAATACATTTTGAGTTTATTTTTGTGTATGTTTTAGGAAGTGTTCTAATTTCATTCTTTTATATGTAACTGTCCAGTTTTCCCAGCACCACTTATTGAAGAGTCTGTCTTTTCTCCGTTGTATATTCTTGCCTCATTTGTCAAAGATAAGGTACCCATAGGTGTGTGGGTTTACCTCTGGACTTTCTATCTTGTTCCATTGGTCTATATTTCTGTTTTTGTGCCAGTACCATACTGTCTTGATGACTGTAACTTTATAGTATAATCTCAAGTCAGGATGGTTGATTCCTCCAGCTCCATTCTTCTTTTCAAGACTGCTTGGCTATTTGGGGTCTTTGTGTTTCCATACATATTGTGAAATTTTTTGTTCTAGTTTTGTGAAGAATACAAAACTAGATAGGGAGTTTGATAGGGATTACGTTGACTCTGTAGATTTCTTTAGGTAGTATACTCATTTTCACAATATTGATTCTTCCAATCCAAGAACATGGTATATCTCTCCATCTGTTTGTGTCATCTTTGATCTCTTTCATCAGTGTCTTATAGTTTTACTCTTATATTTAAAATCAGCAATAAAGAATAATAAACAATAAACACCAGTGATTGAACCCAGGTCTCCTGCATTGCAGGCAGATTCTTTACCACCTGAGCTAACAGGAAGCCTAATAAAGAATGAGCCCTAGAAATCCTAGGTATCATATTTGTTGTTGTTCAGTCACTAAGTCATGTCCAACTCTTTGCAATCCCATGCACTGCAGCACACCAAGCCTCCCTGTCCCTCATTGGCCTACCCTGTCCAGGCCTTACACTGGACCCCAGTCGAAGCACACCCCATGCCCTGCTCACCCTCTCTGTCTCTCTCCCTCTCTTCCCCAACTTCCGATAACTTCAATGCATAGCCCAGATGTGTCATGTAATTTCCAGAACCTGAGAGTAGTAAACCTTTTTGTTAAAGTTTCCTAGTGGATATTGTTAAGAGCGTCTTGCAATCATAAGAATCTTTAGAGGCTGGTCCAGCCACAACTTTAGTTACTGAAAATCTAAGACCAGTATACAACAGTAGCTATTTACAATCAAGAATCTCCTCTTGCCCCCGCACTATAATATTCATATACATTCAGTATGATGGCTTGACCAAAACATTATTTGTTCCCAAGATATACGTGGTTTGCTTTGGCATATACTATTTTTTTTTTTTTTCCCAGACTTTGGGGAAAAAAAAGCTTGTAAACCTAAGAAATGAGATAAAGGAAGTAGCATGGTGATGTAATTAAGGAGTCTTTCTACTCTAACAAAATGATTTCAAAAGAATATTGTTATCAATACTAAAAGATCCAGGTTCGATACACGATACTGGATGCTTGGGGCTGGTGCACTGGGACGACCCAGAGGGATGGAATGGGGAGGGAGGAGGGAGGAGGGTTCAGGATGGGGAACACATGTATACCTGTGGCGGATTCATTTTGATATTTGGCAAATCTAATACAGTTATGTAAAGTTTAAAAATAAAATAAAATTTAAAAAAAATACTAAAGATCCAGATGAAGAGGAAAATTTGAAAGACTTTTTACTCCTATTGTTATCTTCACCCTTTGTGTGAAATCTATTCATTGGTGAGATAACACAGAACTGGTAATCTGTAAATACAGTTCTATGTGAATGTCACTCAATCGTGTCCGACTCTTTGCGATCCCATGGACCATACAGTCCATGGAATTCTCCAGACCAGAATACTGGAGTGGGGAGCCTTTTCTTCTCCAGGGGATCTTCCCAACCCAGGGATCGAACCCATGTTTCCCACATTGCAGGTGGACTTTTTACCAGCTGAGCCACAAGGGAAGCCCCCCAAAAATACAGTTCTATGGCTGTCTACAATTCTCATAGCTACTTGATATTGTATGACTAAGCATTATTCTAACATCTTAGGATGAAAAGTCAGTGATTAAAAGATAAAGAGTCAGTCTCTCTTTTTTTTTTTACAAGAGCAGGTCACCATAAGATTGGGATTCAATACTAGTTGAGGTTCAAATAGTACCACCAAATATTATAAATAAGTTCAATGCCATAGTCTGCCTTTCCAACAGATCTAAAGAGGCTCAGGAATGATTGGCCTTGTGGGGAAAACAAGGGAATATGGGAAATCCAGGTTAGTTTGAAGGTATTTTTGGTTTTGTTGTTGTTTTGAGCATTTACATTATGTTTTTGACACATCTTTATTGAGTGAACACAAATGATGTCAGGCTCAAGTTTTGTAGGTATTCCTAAATCTTTCTGTGACTAAATCACAGCCCCTTCCAAAGTTAAACATTTTCCCCTTTTTCTAAAGCTCTTAGGTTTTTTTCCGCTAGTTATTCTGGATTTTCAAATTCCACTATTGTGTGTCTAGGAGTGGATGTTATTTCATTCAAACTGTTAGACATTCAAATGGTTCTTTCTATCTGAAAACTCATGGAAAATATCTTTCTATTAATTTCAGTAATGGCCCCTCTTTTGAATTTATCCTTTTTTTTTTTAACCAGAAACTCTATTAGACATAATGGAATTTCTGGATCCATTTTCCAGTTTTCTTAATTTTTTTCTTTTATTTCTTCTATTTCTGTGCTATTTAACACTATATTCTGTGAACATTCACAACTTGAATGTCCCTGGAATTCAGTTTTTATTAACTAATCTGTATTTTTAGTACCTCCAGCTTCTTACTTTTTTATTAATATTTCTATGACCATTATTTTTCATTTCCAAGATCTCTAATAGATTATTTACATAGCAGCCTTCTCCTGATTTATCCTGTCTTTCTTCGTTAATAATGACACTTTATTTTTTTTAAGTTCATTGAAAAAGTGATTCCTGATCATGGTAAGAGTGAAAAAACAAAGTTTCAATGAACAAATAATGAAAAGTAAGTCTCCCTGTTATTTAGGACCAGGAGAGGCCTGGGTCAACAGTTTCTTTTTTGTGGACGTATAATTCCAGAAGTTCTGTGTGTACGCGTGCATGCTAAGTCGCTTCAGTCGTGTCTCTGCGACCCCTTGGACTGTAGCCCTCCAGGCTCCTCTGTCCGTGGGATTCTCTATGCAAGAATACTGGAGTGAATTGCCTTGCCTTCCTCCAGGGCATGGTCAGGGATCTCCAAGAGATCTTCCAGAGACAAGGATCAAATTTGAGTCTCTTACGTCTCCTGCATTGGCAGACAGGTTCTTTACACTAGGGCCACCTGGGAAGCTCTGTTGTGTATAAATAAGCATATATTTTCATGTGGGTACATAAAAATTTTTAAACCAAAAAAGTTAACATACTATATATACTTCTGAATTATGTCTATTTTGTTGTTTCTTTCATTATTTCACATAAAATTTGGGTGTTGATTTCATATTCACACACAGAATTGTCATCTTAAAATATACTTTCTCATAATAACCATAAGGATCAGCATGAATCAATTATTTACCATCCTACTGATGAAAATTTAGTCTGTTTTTTTCCTGTTACAAACAAAGCTGTAATAAACATTTCTGCACATCTATTTTTACACTCATCATGTGGATATAAGTGGCAGATGAATTCCTAGAAATAGAATTGCTAAATAATTCAATGTATACACATTCAGAGCACTGACAAATCGCCCCTCCAAAGAAGTTGTACTATTAATTTGCCTATTTCCCTGTAACCTTAACAGAACTATATATTAAAAACTTTCTGATCTTTGTAAACTTGATTGTTATTGTTAGAAATGGTGTCATTGTTTATTTCACTTTTCTGTAATGAGTGAGAACTTTAAACTTTATGGATAATCTTTTCATACATTTATAAGCCACTTGGATTTTTTTCTATTAATTACTGGTACATAATCTTTGCTTATTTGTGCTTTGGATTATTAGTATATCTCATTCATTTGTAAGAGTTCTTTATATTTTAAAGTGATTAACTCTTTTTCTGTCAGGTAGGTTTCCAATTTTTCTACTTTTTCACTTTGTTTTTAGTTTTATTGCAATACAATTATTGAATACTTTTCTTCATTGTTTCCAGGATTTTTGACATTCTTAAGTTATCACTGTAGGCACTGGGGGTTCAGTTTCACTGGTACTTCAAGATCCATGTATAAAATACATCTTGGAATTGCCCACCTGAAGGAGGGGCAGCGTGCCCATTGTGTTGGGGTCCATAGCTGTTGTATTGAGTTAAGCATATGTATATTATGATCTGCTGAATGAGGAGGCACAAGCCACCCACATGAAGGTGGCAGGTAGCTCCCTCAGCATCCGTGCTCTCACTTTGAGGAAGTGAAAACCCTGGGGCCATTTTGATTGAAAGCAGAGTTTCAGTACAGTCACACAAAAGAAGTCAAGTCACAAGATTTATTACTTACAGATCCCAGGAATGGAGCAATAAGCCATCCGCTGTCCCAAGTCACAAGGGAGCAGGTGATAAGGGAGCAAATGGGATGTGTGCATGCTAAGTCACTTCAGTCCTGTCTGACTCTTTGTGACCCCATGGACTGTAGCCCTCCAGGCTCCTCTGTCCATGGGGTTCTCCAGGCAAGAATACCTGGAGTGGGTTGCCAGGCCCTCCTCCAGGGGATCTTCCAGACCCAGGGATGGAACTCGCATCTTTTACTTCTCCTGCATTGGCAAGTGGTTCTTTACCACTAGCGCCACCTGGGAAGCCCAAGAGAGCCAAGTGGCAAGCACCTCCTACTTACAAAGTGGCTGGGAAGCCCAAGAGAATGGGTTGGCAAGCACCTCCTACTTACAAGGTGGCTGGGGCAGAGGTCTTTTGCTCACATTTCACAGGCTAGACTCTAGTGGTTGTTTTAAAAGGTGTCTCGGGAAAAGCAAAGCCAGAGCTTGGTGCAGGGATCTCAAGCTCAGGTCCATATCTAAATGTCCAGACTCTGGGTGTGAGCAAGGTTTTCATGCTGTAAAGTGCCCTGGCAATAACTCAGAAATAACTATTTCCTCATCACACCCGATTATTTGCTGGCTCCAGTCCCCTGTTGGTTGAGGAATTACCCTCAGAGACTTTATTCCCATTTTGAGGTGTATGCCTGCTGGCTAAGAAGTCCCTGCAGTGTCAGAGAAGAAATGATGTCCCCAAGAAAAGATGACCAGGTTCCTGGAAGACAAAATATACCCTGGACATGCTTGAGGTGAAGCACTGCCAGCCTGCTGCTGCCGCCGCCAAGTCGCTTCAGTCGTGTACGACTCTGTGCGACCCCATAGACGGCAGCCCACCAGGCTCCCCCGTCCCTGGGATTCTCCAGGCAAGAACACTGGAGTGAGTTGCCATTTCCTTCTCCAATGCATGAAAGTGAAAAGTGAAAGTGAAGTCACTCAGTCGTGTCCAACTCTCCCCGACCCCACGGACTGCAGCCCACCAGGCTCCTCTGTCCATGGGATTTTCCAGGCAAGAGTACTGGAGTGGGGTGCCATCGCCTTCTCCAACTGTCAGCATGAGGTGATCTTAAACTGAAACTATCCATTGCATCTGCAGCTGGAATCAAGTATCAGTCAAGGTGAATGATATCAGTTCCTGATGCATCTAAGAACAGTACACATTGGTCTTGGAAAAGTCTTATGAGAAAAAGATCATAGAGCCTATCGTGAATGGTCACTGTCACATCACAGCTAGTTTAAGAGTTCCGGGGCTGAACACAGTAGGAGTTTATTTGTGACTCTCCATCAAAGCATACAAAATGCTCCTCTCCGTCTCTGCAGCCTGAGCTGGGTTTGCTCTATCTGAAGATACATGAGCAGGATCTAAATTCACTAGAACTTTCTGTATTTTATAAACAGCATTGATGATAGGAGCTGATTTAGCATTGTGTGTTAGTCGCTCAGTTGTGTCCGACTCTTTGCGACCCCATAGGGTGTAGACTGCCAAGCTTCTCTGTCCATGAGATTCTCCAGACAAGAATATTGGAGTGGGTTGCCATGCCCTTCTCCAGGGGATCTCCCTGGCCCGGGGATCAAACCCACATCTTTTACATCTCTGCACTGGCAGGTGTTTTTTTTTGTTTGTTTTTTGTTTTTTTTTTTTACCACTAGCACCACGTGGGAAGCCCAAAAGAATGGGTTGGCAAGCACCTCCTACTTACAAGGTGGCTGGGGCAGAGGTCTTTCACTCACGTTTCACAGGCTAGACTGTAAGTGATTATTCTAAAAGGTGTCTCAGGAAAAGCAAATCGAGAATTTGGAGTGGCGATCCTAAGCTCAGGTCCTTATCTAAATGTCCAGACTCTGGGTGTGAGCAGGGTTTTCATACTGTAGAATGCCCAGGCAATAACTCAGAAATAACTGTTTTCTCATCACACCCAATTACTCACTGGTTCCAGTCCCCTGTTGATTGAGTAGTTTCCCTCGGGGACTTTACTCCCATTTTGAGCTGTGTGTGCCAGTTGGCTGAGCAAGTCCCTGCAGAGTCAGAGAAGAAATGATGCCCCCAAGAAAAAATAACCAGGCTCCTGGAAGAGAAAATATGCCCTGGTCACGCTTCAGGTGAAGCACTGTCAGTGATCCTGAATTTAAACTATCCATTTCATCTGCAGCTATCAGTCAAGGTGATTGATATCAGCTCCTGATGCGTCTAAGAAAAGTACACACTGGTCTTGGCAAAGTGTCTAACGAGAAAAAGATCATAGAACTTATTGTGAATGGCCATTGTCATATTACAGCTAGTTTAAGAGTTCCTGGGCTGAATACAGTTGGAGTTTATTTCTGACTCTTCATCAATGCATACAAAATACTTTTTTCAGTCTCTGCAGCCTGAGCAGGGTTTGCTGTATCTGAAGATACATGAACAGGCTCTGAGTCCCTCTAGAATGCTCTATCTGTGTTTTATAAACAACATTGATGTTAGGAGCTGGTTTATCGTTGAAAGTGAAAGTTAGTTGCACAGTCATGTCCGACTCTTTGGGATCCCATGGACTATAGCCTGCCGAACTCCTCTGTCCATGGAATTCTCCAGGCAAGAGTACTGGAGTGGGTTGCCATTTCCTTCTCCAGGGGATCTTTCTGACCCAGGGATCGAACCCAAGTCTCCTGCATTGCAGCAGATTCTTTACCAACTGAGCCACTAGGGAAGACTGGTTTATCGTTACTATATTGTATAATGTGCTGTGCTTAGTCACTCAGTCATATCCAATTCTTTGAGACCCCATGGACTGTAGCCTGCCAGGATCTGCTGTCCATGGGGATTCTCAAGGCAAGAATATTGGAGTGGGTTGCCATGCCCTCCTCGTAATATATAATAGAAAAATGTGAAGTTGCTCAGTCATGTCTGACTCTTTGCAACCCCATAGACTGTAGCCTACCATGCTCCTCCGTCCATGGAATTTTCCAGGCAAGAGTACTCGAATTGGTTGCCATTTCGTTCTCCAGGGGATCTTCCCAACCCAGGGATCGAACCCGGGTCTTCCACATATAATAATAGAGTCTTATTACTTATACAAGAATGGCAAATACATGGCATATATTATTTCCTAGAAATAGAATACATTTGTGTGTGCTTAGTGACTCAGTCATGTCTGACTCTTTGTGACCCCGTGGGGTGTAGCCCACCAGGCTCCTCTGTCCTCTGGAGAATCCTCAGATTCCCCAGGCAAGAATACTGGAGTGTGTTGCCATGCCCTCTTCCAGGGGATCTTCCCAACCCAGGGATCCAGCCCAAGTCTCCCGAATCTCAGGTGATTCTTTACTGTCTGAGCCGCCAGAGAAACTCAGAGAGGTCCTCTTTATATACACTTCCCCATGGATCCACACAGGACCTTAGAATGCTTCTCAACACAATGCTCCAAGTTGGCATCTTAATTTGCCACTTAGAGTATAATAAATTTTCTTGTTTTATTGTCATCATTGGATTTACTCAGTCCTGAAATATTTCATCATAAACATCACAGGCATTATAACATCCAAGAAATTATCGAAGCTCATATGTTAAGATAGACAGCCCTGCTCGGCAGTAAAGCTGAGGTGACCCTCACCACACTGTTGGTCCTGTTGGCAGATTTTAGTTCTCTGAACAGAACAGTGACTAATATTGCTGGTAAATCTTGTGTATACACTGCAATTTCATAAGGTTACAATAAAGTGTCCAGATTGTAGTAAGCCAATTCTCACTTTGCCCAGTGCCACATTATCTAAAACATGTGCTCATGAACTGCACCCTTGCTTTCCACAGTTCTTTTGTAACTGAGATTTAATCTGCGTTGACACTGTACCATGCCAAGCGAAGACATAGTTGTGATACGTAATTCAGTTCAGTTCAGTCGCTTAGTCGTGTCCAACTCTCACAAATTGTCCGAATTACAGAATAATAACCTAGCTCAGTATCTTCTGTGCTTTCTGCTCCAATGTAGAAAGTCACACAGCACATGCTGTTTAAGACCAGGTTTACTGATGGAAGCTGTGCTCTAGAGTATGTTGGTGAACTATCTGTCTAAGCACATGTTCTCTTTAAATTGCTGGGGAAAGGAAATATTCTGTGGCCGAAAAATCACTTGAAAGATTCCCACTAACTATTTTCATCTTTTAAAAATAAGATCCCATACTTATGCCAGAATATCTTGGTTTAGAGTAGTAAAGAAAGCAAACTAAAGATAAGTAGAATATCACATACTAATGCATATGTGTAGAATCTAGAAAAATGGTATAGATGATCTTATTTGCAAAGCAGAAGTAGAGATATGGATATAGAGAACAAACAAATGGGTACAAAGTGGGAAGAGGGTGTGGGAGGAATTGGGAGATTGGGATTGACACATATACATTATTGATACTATGTATAAAATGGATAACTAATGAGAACCTGGGCTTCCCAGGTGGTGCTCATAGTAAAGAACCCACCTGCTGATGCAGGAGATATAAGAGATGAGGGTTTAATCCCTGCGTGGGTAAGATTCCCTGGAGGAGAGCTTGGCAATCCACTCCAATATTCTTGCCTAGAGAATCCAATGGACAGAGGAGCCCAGCGAGCTAGAGTCCACAGAATCACAAAGAGTCAGACACAACTGAGGTGGCTTCGCACACACATGCATTGAGAACCTACTGGATAGCACAGGGAATTCTACTTAATGCTCTGTAATGACCTGACCTAATGGGAAGGAAGCCCCAAAGGGAGAGGATATATGTGTATGTCTGGCTGATTCATTTTGCTGTATGGTAGAAACTAACACAACACTGTAAAACAACTATACTCCAATAAAAATTAATCTAAAAAATATCAATATGACTTCAACGGGCCCAGATAGAGATAACAACTACTTTGATCCAGCTCAGCTATTAACTGAACATCTGTTTCCTCATTCCCAATATACATGTTGAAATCCCAGCTCCCAGTGGGATGATATTAAAATAGCTGGGATGTCTGGGGGATAATTAGGTTGTGAGGGTGGACCCTCATAAACAGGATTAGTGCCCTCATAAGAAGAGACACAAGAGAACTGGCTTCCTGTCTGCTCTCCACTATGGGGGATGCAATCGGAAGAAGGCTGTCTGCAAACTAGCAAGAGGCTCTTACTAGACACTGGGTCTGCCAGCACCTTGATCTTGGACTTTTCAACCTTCAGAGCTATGAGAAGTAAATCGTTGTTGTTCAGTTTCTAAGTCATGTCCAACTCTTCATGACCCCATGGACTGCATCATCCCAGGCTTCCCTGTCCTTCACCATCACCCAGCGTTTATTCAAACTCATATCCATTGAGTCAGTGATGCCATCCAATCATCTCATCCTCTGCCACCCCCTTCTCCTCTTGCCTTCAATCTTTCCCAGATCTTTTCCAATGAGTTGTCTCTTGCATCAGGCGACCAAAGCTTCAGCTTCCGCATCAGTCCTTCCAGTGAATATTCAGAGTTGATTTCCTTTAATATTTGTTGTTTAAACCATCCAGTCAATGATATTTTCATTAGAGAAATGCAAACCAGCTAAGACAAACACGGTTCCAAATCGCATAGTGTGCAAACACAAAGTTGTAAAAGGAGCCTCATTCCTTGATTTCTAATGACATTAATACTTCTGTGGCTAATGACCAATTCACCATTGTCCCTATCCTGGACTATTGTTGGAGACATACTTATCTTTGACCTGCCTTCAAGACAAAAGGCTAACTTACAGTAAGAAAAACTTTGTCTTGCAAACAAGTTTGGGAAATTCTAGAATTAGAACAAAACAAGCAGTTATGTTTATTGAAAGTTTACTATCAAGTTTCAGTTTCTGCTCCTGTCTATTGTTTGTGGTGTTGCTTAATTACCATTTTTACTTGCCAGTAGCATTCTCTCAGCCTTTAAAAATGTCCATTTCCCCAAATATGATGCTACAGAGTAAGACTCATTCTGTTGTAAGGATAGAGGTACAAGCAATTTTAAAGCAAGAAGCATCCATGAAAAAAAAATCAACTAGTCCAATTTTTCATTTTAAATATTAGGAAATTGATAGCTCAGATTTAAGTGATATGGCCGATGTCTCATAACTTTTAAGAAGTGAAGCTCTGTCTTTCTCTAAATCTTCCATTCTGGGAAGTAGCATAGAATAGTTTTGTGAGCATATAGATAATTCCTGGGAGGAAACATGGAAAATAAAGATGAATTGCTTTCATAGGCAGATTTCTGGGTAGTTTCCCTCATTTTAAACTTCTTTTATTATTCTTACAATATGTTTTACAATGACTAAAAACGGGGAAAATAAGAAAGAAGCAAATTGCAAACAATTCGATGTACTGGCTCTTTGTGAAAGATAACATACTTAACATATGTTTCTCGAGGATACAGCAGCCTGTAGGAAAAGCAGTTTGAAATAACAGCAATGAGAAGTATTTTTCTGAATCAGGCCTTGCCCACAGGATTGCAAGATATTTAGCCTCCCTTAAATTCTTCCCAACCAGTTCAGAAAGTGATTATCTCAGGACATTTCATATGAGCACATACTCTCACTCCTCTAGCTCCATGTTAAGCCTACCAATTCTTTTTTTTTAATTAATTAATTTATTTTAATTGGAGGCTAATTACTTTACAATATTGTAGTAGTTTTTGCCATACATTGACATGAGTCAGCCATGGGTGTACATGTGTCCTCATCCTGAACCCCCCCACCACCACCTCCCTCCTCATCCCATCCCTCAGGGTCATCCCAGTGCACCGGCCCTGAGCGCCCTGTCTCATGCATGGAACCTGGACTGGCGATTTGTTTCCCATATGGTAATATACATGTTTCAACGCCTACCAATTCTTATTCACTGTGCTCTGCTGCTGCTTCTCTAGGTCAGTCACTGAGACATCCCTGCATCCTTTCAAGAGAGAAGTCTGGGAATCAGAACCAGTCCATGGAGATGGTGCCACGTATCCCCCAGATGACTGTGTCTGGATTATTCTCTGCTAACCATGACTCTTTTTTTTTTTTTAATTAATTTTTATTGGTGTATGGTTGCTTTACAATGTTGTGTTAGTTTCTACTGTATAACAAAATGAATCAGCCATACACACACATATATGCCCTCCGTTTTGGACTTCCTTCCCATTCAGGTCACCACAGTGTAGAAAGTAGGACACTTGATAATGAAAGCAGGCATAGCAAAGAGCTGCTGCCTCCTCGGTCCAGCACACTTTGGTGATCCTTACCTGAGGAGTGAGATCCGGGTTCTGGTTGTGAAAAGACTTTCTCCAGATGATTTCAGACTGAGGGCTTCCTAGGGGAGAAACTATTGTGGGCCAAAGTATGTTTGCTCAGAGGTCATCTGGGGGCCTACTGATCTCGGTCTGTGACACCAAAGTGGAAACGGAGCTTCTGCCTTCGCTGCCGTTTTGGAGCCCAGAGCTTGTGTTGGATTCTCTTGGGGAAACAATGAACCAGACCGAGGCATGCACCCAGCTACCACCTGAAAGGTGAGAGTTTGCGAATCCCCCACTGGGGCAGAGGACCAGGCTTCCTTTGCAGACAGGTCTAGTGGTGTTTTGTAGGAAGTGGGTTGGGTCATCAGGCTGAGAGAGAGATTCAAAGTGAAAATGTAGAAGGATAAGAAGGACCAAAGGGAGAAGGACATTGGGAAGGAGTGGAGGTCTCCTGGAAACTCCCACCGCATGACATTTCCCCTCCTCGGTGGAAACCAGTGCCTTAGGTATGGTCACTGGTGGCTCTTCTGGCTCTTCAATAAGACAGCAGCTTTTCCTCCATCTGGGTCAGTGTGCGTGGAGGTTGGAAAGATAGGACAGTGGTACTTGGGAAGGACCCAACACCTGCTTCCTGTTTGCCCAGATGGAGACGAGAGCCTCTGGAGGCAGAAAAGAGGGTGGAGAGGAATGTATTAGAATGTATTAGAGGAGGATGAGACTCCCAAGAGCACACAACTCGAGTCCTTGAGTCGCTCAGCACATCAATTTCCCTGGCCTTTCCCTCACTGGGCAGCTAGAGGGATGGCTGCCCAGTTCCAGGAAGCTGCATTCAGATCACTGTCCATGCCGGTGGCGGCCCTTGGGGGCATGACATGTGAATCTATTTGTATTCCGGTGCAACAGATGACCACAGTTTAGAAGACAATACTAATTTGCTCTCTTACAATTCTGTAACTCAGAAAATCCAAAGTCATTTTTACAACACTGAAATCAAAGAGTCAGAAACTCCGTATTCCTCAGAAGGCTCTATGGGAAGACCCTCATCTTCTCCAGCTTCTAGGAGCTGCCCATACTCCTTGACTCATGACTGTTTCCTGCATCTTCAAAGCCAACATCTCTTCCCTCTGCTTTCTTCCTGCATCTTCTCATTCTGACTCTGATCTCCCTGCTTCTCTCTTTAAAGGACCTTTGTGATGACATTGGACCCATTGAGACAATCTAGGATAATCACACCAAAGTGCCTTTTACTGGGTAAGGTGACATATTCACAGGTTCAGGAGATTTGGAAGTGGGCATCTCGGTGGGGGAGGGGGCATGATTCAGCCCACCATAAGTCGCATAGTCTGTGCAGTATGATACACGTGGATGCCCTAAGAAGGAACTTCTTTACCCATGTTGGTGAGGCTGATTCTGGACTTGGGCCATTGTAGCTCTACTTCTTACACATTGACCTCCTAGGCCCCTGCTGTTAGGATTCACACCTACTGAACTGAAGGCTGCATCCCCTGAATATTCTGTCCCATCATTATTTCGTGGACCCCAGAACAGTGGACCCTCCACTATTCACAGCAAAGTCTGAGTAGTATTGTCAAATTGACCTCTCCTTCCATTGCTAGTCCATTGTTACAAACAAATTTCATACTTTTTTACTCCATTTTCCCCAGGGATGACTCTCCCTCCTGGATCTTTCTTGTGCAGAGAAGGTACTTTCGCATCAGGCCCACAGAACAAGTCAGAACACCCACATGTGTCTGAATCCTCATTAAATCAGATACAGGTTAGACCCTTGAGCTAGGATCCTTCTGCCATCATGACTCATGATAAAAGTTTTTTCAGTCTGAATATATACACCAATGAAACAACCTGTTGATCTATTTCTTTTCAATAAAGTAACAAATAATTATGAGGGTGTCAGATTTAAGCAAAACCCGCAAGATATCAATTATAATAAATATTTAACTATGCAATTTGGAAAAATTATATTTGGCGTTATGTAAATGCAGCCTCTCAATAACACAAGGAGTTTATTCTATTAAAATTTATTACTTTAAGATAAATAGAAAGTAGATTTGTCAAAACCAGATAAGCCTTACTACTGATATCACTATTAATACTGATAACAATAAGTAATAATAAGATCCTCAAATAAATATGGATGTTTTGCTCTGGTCTCATAGCCTGGTTGGCTTATACACAAACCAGGAATGCCAAGTGGTAACCACATCTATTCTGCTTTGTCTTCCAACACCTGATTATCAAGGGTTAGGATGGAGTGGCTGAGTAGGTATCATCTTCTAGTGCTCCTTTTAAAAACAATATAATAGAAAAACTGTCATGGGGATGTGCAATTGGTATATCAACTTCAAGTCCAGACTCCCAGTAGAAAGAGGTTCTTCCTGCCAAAGCACCATCCCAACACCCACATACAGTCATTGTAAGGCTCAGGGAACCCTGATCTCACAAAGAGGACAAATCTAACAGAGATTAGACACACACAAAAAAACTCAAGAGTAAAGGAATGCATTGCTGCAGCTCCTCCATCTGAGGTTAAAATCAGAAGACTCAGAAATATCACTGACTGGTAATAAGTAAGAACTGAAATTAAGAAAGCCATATGTTGAAGGACAAAAGGACCTGAATCACCCAGAAAAAAACAGAAATTAGACCAGAGCTATTACCATTTCATTTTTCATGTGAGGAAATTGATGCTGATATCAGGAATCTCACTACAACCATATATAACCAGTTCTCATTCTAAAGCAGAGTCCAGTTATTCATAACGTAAGGAACACAGTAGCTACACAATGTTCAAAGGTCAAAAAGCACCAGTATTTTTCATTTCATGTACTCAACATGCATTAGCTCTGAGCACCATTTGCAAAGGTCAGCAAAATGCCAGTCTGAAATTTTAGGTCAATTTCATAATATTTTAATGTATAAAGCCTTCTCTGGGCATTATTATGTAAGGGTAACTGAATCAGATTCACTTTGCTCATCTTGGATCTCATGCCTAAAGTAGAGAAAGACAATAAGTAGCCTCTATCATGGAATTCTGCTTTAGGGAGATTTGTAGCTCTGTTTAGGTTGCATGAAGTCTCTCTTTTCCAGATACGCAGGCCATGAGCTAATTAGGGATCCACGAGCTGCACTGTGTGCTTTGCAAAATGAAGGGAGAAGAACTTCCTGGAGTCCCTTTAAGGTTAGGATCTAGGGAAATGAAGAGAAGGTGAAAATATGAGGGGAATTTTTTTTTAATTTTATTTTATTTTTAAACTTTACATAATTGTATTAGTTTTGTCAAATATCAAAATGAATCTGCCACAGGTATACATGTGTTCCCCATCCTGAACCCTCCTCCCTCCTCCCTCCCCATTCCATCCCTCTGGGTCGTCCCAGTGCACTAGCCCCAAGCATCCAGTATCGTGCATCGAACCTGGACTGGCAACTCGTTTCATACATGATATTTTACGTGTTTCAATGCCATTCTCCCAAATTTTCCCACCCTCTCCCTCTCCCTCTCCCACAGAGTCCATAAGACTGTTCTATACTTCAGTGTCTCTTTTGCTGTCTCGTACACAGGGTTATTGTTACCATCTTTCTAAATTCCATATATATGCGTTAGTATACTGTATTGGTATTTTTCTTTCTGGCTTACTTCACTCTGTATAATAGGCTCCAGTTTCATCCACCTCATTAGAACTGATTCAAATGTATTCTTTTTAATGGCTGAGTAATACTCCATTGTGTATATGTACCACAGCTTTCTTATCCATTCATCTAGTGAGAGTTTTACTTCTTCTTTTCCAATTTGGATTCCTTTTATTTCTTTTTCTGCTCTGATTGCTGTGGCCAAAACTTCCAAAACTATGTTGAACAGTACTGGTGAAAGTGGGCACCCTTGTCTTGTTCCTGACTTTAGAGGAAATGCTTTCAATTTTTCACCATTGAGGATAATGTTTGCTGTGGGTTTGTCATATATAGCTTTTATTATGTTGAGGTATGTTCCTTCTATTCCTGCTTTCTGGACAGTTTTGATCATAAATGGATGTTGAATTTTGTCAAAGGCTTTCTCTGCATCTATTGAGATAATCATATGGTTTTTATTTTTCAATATGTTAATGTGGTGTATTACATTGATTGATTTACGGATATTGAAGAATCCTTGCATCCCTGGGATAAAGCCCACTTGGTCATGGTGTATGATCTTTTTAATGTGTTGTTGGATTCTGATTGCTTGAATTTTGTTAAGGATTTTTGCATCTATGTTCATCAGTGATATTGGCCTGTAGTTTTCTTTTTTTGTGGCATCTTTGTCAGGTTTTGGTATTAGGGTGATGGTGGCCTCATAGAATGAGTTTGGAAGTTTAGCTTCCTCTGCAATTTTCTGGAAGGGTTTGAGCAGGATAGGTGTTAGCTCCTCTCTAAATTTTTAGTAGAATGCAGCTGTGAAGCTGTCTGGACCTGGGCTTTTGTTTGCTGGAAGATTTTTGATTACAGTTTCAATTTCCGTGCTTGTGATGGGTCTGTTAAGATTTTCTATTTCTTCCTGGTCGAGTTTTGGAAAGTTGTACTTTTCTAAGAATTTGTCCGTTTCTTCCACGTTGTCCATTTTATTGGCATATAATTGTTGATAGTACTCTCTTATGATCCTTTGTCTCTCTGTGTTGTCTGTTGTGATCTCTCCATTTTCATTTCTAATTTTATTGATTTGATTTTTCTCCCTTTGTTTCTTGATGAGTCTGGCTAATGGTTTGTCAATTTTATTTATCCTTTCCAAGAACCAGCTTTTGGTTTTGTTGATTTTTGCTATGGTCTCTTTTGTTTCTTTTGCATTTATTTCTGCTCTAATTTTAAGATTTCTTTCCTTCTACTAACCTTGGGGTCCTTCATTTCTTCCTTTTCTAGTTGCTTTAGGTGTAGAGTTAGGTTATTTATTTGACTTTTTTTCTTGTTTCTTGAGGTGTGCCTGTATTGCTATGAACTTTCCCCTTAGGACTGCTTTTACCGTGTCCCACAGGTTTTGGGTTGTTGTGTTTTCATTTTCATTCGTTTCTATGCATATTTTGATTTCTTTTTTGATTTCTTCTGTGATTTGTTGGTTATTCAGCAGCGTGTTGTTCAGCCTCCATATGTTGGAATTTTTAATAGTTTTTCTCCTGTAATTGAGATCTAATCTTACTGCATTGTGGTCAGAAAAGATGCTTGGAATGATTTCAATTTTTTTGAATTACCAAGGCTAGCTTTATGGCCCAGGATATGATCTATCCTGGAGAAGGTTCCATGTGCACTTGAGAAAAAGGTGAAATTCACTGTTTGGGAATGAAATGTCCTATAGATATCAATTAGGTCTAACTGGTCTATTGTATCGTTTAAAGTTTGTGTTTCCTTGTTAATTTTCTGTTTAGTTGATCTATCCATAGGTGTGAGTGGGGTATTAAAGTCTCCCACTATTATTGTGCTATTGTTAATTTCTCCTTTCATACTTGTTAGCATTTGTCTTACATATTGCGGCGCTCCTGTGTTGGGTGCATATATATTTATAATTGTTATATCTTCTTCTTGGATTGATCCTTTGATCATTATGTAGTGACCATCTTTGTCTCTTTTCACAGCCTTTGTTTTAAAGTCTATTTAAAAAAAAAATAAAGTCTATTTTATCTGATATAAGTATTGCTACTCCTGCTTTCTTTTGGTCCCTATTTGCATGGAAAATCTTTTTCCAGCCCTTCACTTTTAGTCTGTATGTGTCCCCTGTTTTGCGGTGGGTCTCTTGTAGACAACATATGTAGGGGTCTTGTTTTTGTATCCATTCAGCCAGTCTTTGTCTTTTGGTTGGGGCATTTAACCCATTTATGTTTAAGGTAATTACTGATAAGTATGAGCCTGTTGCCATTTACTTTATTGTTTTGGGTTCGATTTTATACACCATTTTTGTGTTTCCTGTCTGGAGAATATCCTTCAGTATTTGTTGGAGAGCTGGTTTGGTGGTGCTGAATTCTCTCAGCTTTTGCTTGTCTGAAAAGCATTTGATTTCTCCTTCATACTTGAATGAGATCCTTGCTGGGTACAATAATCTGGGCTGTAGGTTATTTTCTTTCATCATTTTAAGTATGTCTTGCCATTCCCTCCTGGCTTGAAGAGTTTCTATTGAAAGATCATCTGTTATCCTTATGGGAATTCCCTTATGTGTTATTTGTTGTTTTTCCCTTGCTGCTTTTAATATTTGTTCTTTGTGTTTGATCTTTGTTAATTTGATTAATATGTGTCTTGGGGTGTTTCGCCTTGGGTTTATCCTGTTTGGGACTCTCTGGGTTTCTTGGACTTGGGTGATTATTTCCTTCCCCATTTTAGGGAAGTTTTCAACTATTATCTCCTCAAGTATTTTCTCAGGGTCTTTCTTTTTGTCTTCTTCTTCTGGGACTCCTATGATTCGAATGTTGTAGCGTTTAATATTGTCCTGAAGGTCTCTGAGATTGTCCTCATTTCTTTTAATTCGTTTTTCTTTTATCCTCTCTGATTCATTTATTTCTACCATTCTATCTTCTAATTCACTAATCCTATCTTCTGCCTCTGTTATTCTACTATTTGTTGCCTCCAGAGTGCTTTTAATTTCATTTATTGCATTATTTATTATATATTGACTCTTTTTTATTTCTTCTAGGTCCTTGTTAAACTGTTCTTGAATCTTCTCAATCCTTGTCTCCAGGCTATTTATCTGTGATTCCATTTTAATTTCAAGATTTTGGATCAATTTCACTATCATTATTCGGAATTCTTTATCAGGTAGATTCCCTATCTCTTCCTCTTTTGTTTGGTTTGGTGGGCATTTATCCTGTTCCTTTATCTGCTGGGTATTCCTCTGTCTCTTCATCTTGTTTAAATTGCTGAGTTTGGGGTGTCCTTTCTGTATTCTGGCAGTTTGTGGAGTTCTCTTTATTGTGGTGTTTCCTCGCTCTGTGTGGGTTTGTACAGGTG
This sequence comes from Bubalus bubalis, assembly GCF_019923935.1. Lineage (NCBI taxonomy): Eukaryota > Metazoa > Chordata > Mammalia > Artiodactyla > Bovidae > Bubalus > Bubalus bubalis. The sequence continues at coordinate 57,578,239 of NC_059175.1, forward strand.
GCTTGTCAAGGTTTCCTGGTTAGGGAAGCTTGTGTCGGTGTTCTGGTGGGTGGAGCTGTATTTCTTCTCTCTGGTGTGCAATGAAATGTCCAGTAATGAGTTATGAGATATCTATGGTTTTGGGGTGACTTTGGGCAGCCTCTATCTTGAAGCTCAGGGCTGTGTTCCTTTGTTGCTGGAGAATTTGCTTGGTATGTCTTTCCCTGAAACTTGTTGGCCCTTGTGTGGTGCTTGGTTTCAGAGTCGGTATGGAGGCGTTTGATGAGCTCCTGTCAATTAATGTTCCTTGGAGTCAGGAGTTCCCTGGAGTCAGGGTTTGGACTTAAGCCTCCTGCTTCCAGTTATTGGTCTTATTTTTACAGTAGTTTCAAAACTTCTCCTTCTATACAGCACCATTGATAAAACATCTACGTTAAAGATGAAAACTTTCTCTACTGTGAGGGTCACTCAGAGAGGTTCACAGCGTTACATGGAGAAGAGAAGTAGGAGGAGGGAGTTAGAGGTGACCCAAATGAGATGAGGTGGAATCAATAGTGGAGAGAGTGGGCTAGCCAGTAGTCACTTCCTTATGTGCACTCCACAACTGGACCGCTCAGAGATGTTCACGGAGTTATACAGAGAAGAGAAGAAGGAGGAAGGAGACAGAGGTGGCCAGAAGGATAAAAGGGGGGAATGAAAAGGAGGGAGACAGATCCAGCCTGTAATCAGTTCCCTAAGTGTTCTCCACTGTCTGGGACACACAGAAATTCTCAGAGTTGGGTAGAGTAGAGAGGGGTTAGGGAGGAGACACAGGCGACCTGGTAGAGAAAAAGGAGAGTCCAAAGGGAGAGAGAGCAGTCAAGCCAGTAATCTCGCTCCCTAGTGAAAAATGGGTCCTGAAGATTGGGTTCTTAAAGGTACAAAATTGGTAACAAATACATAAAAGCAAAAATTAAAAATCTAGAGTAGAGTTTGGAATTTCAAGGAATTTTGTTGTTGTTCAGTCAGTAAGTCCTGTGCAACTCCTTGGGACCACATGAATTGCAACACATCAGGCTTCCCTGTCCTTCACTACCTTCCGGAGTTTGCTCAAATTCATGTCCATTGAATTGGTGATACTGTCCAACCACCTCATCCTCTGTCACCCTTTCTCCACCTTCCCTCAATCTTTCCTGACATCAGGGTCTTTTCCAATGAGTCTGTTCTTTTCATCAAGCTACCAAAGTATTGGAGCTTCAGTTTCAGAATCAGTCCTTCCAATGAATATACAGTGTTGATTTTCTTTAGGATTGACTGGTTTGATCTCCTTGCAGTCCAAGGGACTCTCAAGAGTCTTCTCCAACACCACAATTTTAAATTCTTTGGTGCTCAGCCTTCTTTATGGCCCAATTCTCACATCTTTACATGACTACAGGAAAAACCATAGTCTGTTAGGTCCTTATTATTTATATCCTTTATCATGTCCATCTGTGCATGAAATGTTCCCTTCATATCTCCAATTTTCTTGAAGAGCTCTCTAGTCTTTCCCATTCTATTGTTTTCCTCTACTTGTTTCCATTGTTTGCAAGAGATACCTGGAATAAGAGGCAAGTTTGGCCTTAGAATACAAAATGAAGCAAGGCAAAGGCTAACACAGTTTTGTCAAGAGAACACATTGGTCATGGCAAACACCTTCTTCCAACAACACAAGAGAAGACTCTATATGTGGACATCATCAAATGGTTAATACAGAAATCAGATTGATTATATTCTTTGCAGCTAAAAATGGAGAAACTCTATACAGTCTGCAAAAACAAGACCTGAAGCTGACCGTGGCTCAGATCATTAGCTCCTTATTGCAAAATTCAGGCTTAAATGGAAGAAAGTAGGGAAAACCACTGTGCCATTCAGGTATGAGTAAAATAAAATCCTATATGATTATACAGTGAAGTGAGAAATAGATTCAAAGGATTAGATCTGATAGACAGAGTGCCTGAAGAACTATGGACAGAGGTTCATGACATTGTACAGGAGGCAGTGACCAAAACATCCCAAAGAAAATGAAACGCATAAAGGCAAAGTAGTTGTCTGAGGATGCTTCACAAATAACTGAGGAAAGAAGAGAAGTGAAAGGCAAAGGAGAAAGGGAAAGATATACCCAACTGAATGCAGAGTTCCAGAGAATAGCAAGGCAAGATAAGAAGGCATTCTTAAATGAACAATGCCAAGAAGTAGAGGGGAATTTGGAGTAAGATGGTAATAGGAAACCTTTCCATTTGCAGGGTCTGCTGTATATTTAAATGCTAGGTGTGAGTGCTTTTACTGGAGTGAGGGGGCTCGTGGAAAATGAGTAACGTTCCATACTTCAGTCAGTATGGAGCAGAGAAGTGAGAGAAATTCTGGGAGGTGAGAACAAGAGTTCCATAGGAGCCAAAAGTGACCAGGAGAACATGAGCCCTCTGGGAAGTAGGAAACGTAGGGAGGTTTTGGACTTCCCACCATGTGTGGTTTAAAGCCAGACTGTGTTTCCTCCACTTCAAGAGATTGTGGGGCCTCCTTGGACATCTGAGTTATGCTTATTTCAAGAAAGTCAGTGTCAGCTTTTTAGAGAAAGTAATGTTTTACAAACCTCATACAGCAAAGGTGAGTTAGGAAACCGCAGCACCATGTTATCATGACTCGGGCAAGAAGAGGAGGGCCCAGATACTCAAAGGAGAATTCTGTGGTGGAAGCTGGGAAGGAACATGGACAGGGAAGCAGGGAGGGAAATAGAGTATATTTGGTGGGAAAGTGGGAGAAAGAACTGAGGCAACCGTGGGATATAGAGACAAGTGACACCATGATGGTGGTAACAACAGGAGGACTCATTTTGGAGTGTGATGGTGAGGTGGAAAAGCTGATCGAGTTGTTGAGGACTCTGATCATCAGACTGAAACATTCTGAAGGAGGGGAAAGCGCTAAGACCAAGCAATCATTTTTGAAAACTGAGCTTAGTTTTGGCCCCCATTTAAGTCAGTCCTGGTGATTCAAATTTGTTAATCTTTCTAAATATTACAATATGTGGCAAAGTGAAAGAAGCTTTCTGACAGATTAAGTTACTTTTTCACTGAGTAACATGGGAAATCTGTCAGTGAAGCCAGTGAGTTTCAGACTTCTGAATGAAAGACAATTAATAATGTATCTAGCAGATGAACAAAGCCAGCCAATGTAATTACAGTAGAACTTGAGAAATTGGCCAAAAACAGTCAGGCACACTATTTGAAGAAAGGAAATCTCCCTCACTCCAACCACACTAAATCAACAGCAAAAAGTCGTTTTAGAGTCTCTCTTAAAGGAAGTAAACTTATGCCAGGAAGATCCATTTTAAGAGCCTTAAAAATAACTGGGTGGGCGGTCAAGTAAATCTTAATATGTTCTCTTGATGAATGAATCCTTTAATATTATGAAATGGGCCTCTTTATTGCTAATAATATTTCTTGTTTGAAAATCTGATATTAATACAGGCAGTCCAGATTTCTTTGGATTAGTACTCTCATGGGGTATCTTTTCCCATCCTTTTACTTTAAAAAGAGTCAGTTTTATTGAAGTATAATTTACGTACAAAATGTTTACCAATTTTAGGAATATTACTTGAGGAGTTTTGATTAATGTGTATAACCATTAACCACCATCCTAGTTATGATCTAGAGCATTTCCTTCACCCTTTCAAGTACCATCATATCCTTTAATGTCACTTTCTTCCCTGTATTCCTGAACCCTGTCCATCCCTGATTTCCTCTCTGTTCCTATGGTTTTGCCTTTTTCAGAGTGTCATGCAGATAGACTCATACAGCATATAGTCTTTTGCATCATACATGTGTAAAATTGCGCTTGTAAGATTTCTGCCCTTTCCATATCCTCACCAACACACTGATTCTTTCAGTTTTAGCTATTCTCTCCTTTTAGCTGTTATTCCCTTTGATTTTACTTAACCTAGTAGATCTGTACTGGTATCTCACTGTGGTTTTCACTGGACATTCTCCTAATACTAATGAGAACCTCTTTATGTGCTTATTTACTACTTACTATTTGCATATATTAATTTTTGTTGTTCAGTTGCCAAGTCATGTCTGACTCTTTTTGACCCCATGGACTGCTGCACGCCAGGCCTCCCTGTTCCTCACCATCTCCTGGAGTTTGCCCAAGTTCATGTCCTTTGAATCAATGATGCCTTCCAACCATCTCATCCTCTGTTGCCCTCTTCTCCTTTTGCCTTCAATCTTTCCCAGCCTCAGGGTCTTTTCCAATGAGTTGGCCGTTCACATCAGGTGGCCAAAGTATTGGAGCTTCAGCTTCAGAATCAGTCCTTTCAATGCGTATCCAGGGTTGATTTCCTTTAGGATTGACTGGTTGGCTCTCCTTGCTGTCCAAGGGATTCTTAAGAGTCTTCATCAGTATCACAGTTCAAAGGCACCAATTCTACAGCACTCTGCCTTCTTTATGGTCCATATATGAGTATTAAGTGTACTAAAATCATTTTTCCCTTTTTAACTGGCTTATGAGATTTTTTATATATCCTGATTACAAGTCTAGATAAATGTTTTGCAAATATTTTATCCCAATTTGTGACTAGACTGTATTTTCTTTACAGAATTTTTCTAAAACAACTGTTTTCAGTCAGTTGGCAGTTCAGCCGCTCAGTCGTGTCCGACTCTTTGTGACCCCATGCACTACAGCATGCCAGGCTTCCCTGTCCATCACCAACTCCCAAAGTTTACTCAAACTCATGTCCATCGAGTCGGCGATGCCATCCAACTATCTCATACTCTATTTTCCCCTTTTCCTCTTGCCTTCAATCATTCCCAGCATCAGAGTCTTTTCCAAATGAGTCAGTTTTTCATATCAGGTGGCCAAAGTATTGGAGCTTCAGCATCAGTCCTTTCAATGAATATTCAGGACTGATTTCCTTCAGAATGGACTGGTTGGATCTCCTTGCAGTCCAAGGGACTCTCAAGAGTCTTCTCCAACATCACAGTTCAAAGGCACCAATTTTTTGGCATTCAGCTTTCTTTATCATCCAACTGTCACATCCATCATGACTACTGGAAAAACCATAGCTTTGACTAGATGGACCTTTGTTGGCAAAGTAATTAGTTTTTAATATAGTGTCTAGGTTGATCATAGCCTTTCTTCCAAGGAGCAAGCATCTTTTAATTTCATGGTTGCAGTTTTAAATTTTACCAAAGTACTACTAAAATTTTTTCTGTTATAGTTTGTGCTGTTTTTATCCTACTTAAAAATTTTTACCTAGTGCATCTCTAAATTTTCTTTTAGGTTTTCTTTTTTTTTTTTTTTTCTTTTAGGTTTTCTTATAGAGTTATCAGCTTTGACTTGTACATTTAGATCCATGATTCATTTGAAATACAATGTATACTATGTGTTAAGATTTCAGGGTTTTAAATATAGATACGTGATGTTTCCAGTATCATTTGTTGAAAAGATTTTTACTTGTTGGATTGCCTTTGCACCTCTGTCAAGGGTCAATTATATGTATAATTGACTAGGTATACATCTTATACCAATATCACACTGCTTCATTACTGCAGTTTGCAGTAAGACTTGAATTCTGGTTGTGCAAATTTCCAACTTTGTTCTACTCTATCAAAATTGTTTTAGCAATTTTAAGATCTGTGAATTTCCATAAAGATAAGAACTTCCTATCTACAAAATAGTATTTCAAATGTCAACAAAAGCATCTCTGGGGATTTTATCTGGGATTATATTGAAAATGTAGTTCAATTTGGGGGAAATTGAAATCTAAATGACACAATCTTCTGAGCCAGGAACATGATATATCTCTCCATTTGTTTTAGTCTTATTTAAGTTCTCTCAGAAATGCTTTGTTGTTTTCAGCACATAGTATTTCAAAAAATTTTGTTAAACTTATACCTGAATATTTCATATTTCTAATTCTCTTGATAATGACATTGAAAAAAGTTTCAATTACTAGTTGTTTGTTTCCTTTTAAAGTGAAAGCGTTTGTCGCCTAGTCGTGTCCAACTCTTTGTGACCCTGTGGACTTTAGCCCACCAGGCTTCTCTGTCTAGGAAATTCTCCAGGTAAAAATACAAAACAAAAAAAAAAACAAGTAGATTGCCATTTCCTTCTCCAGGGGATCTTCCCAATCCGAGGATTGAATCCAGGTGTCCCGCATTGCAGGCAGATTCTTTTCCATCTGAGCCACCAGAGAAGCTCACTTCTTTCCTAGTGTATAGAAATACAATTGATTTTTGTATATTGACTCCGGGTTCTATGACTTTCCTAAATTATTTACTAGCTCTAGGTTGCTATTTTAGATTTCATAGAACTTTCTACCCAGATCATCATGTTGTCCGTGAAGAAAGACAGTCTTATTTCAGTTTTTCAATACTAGTGTCTTTTATTTATTTTTCTTGCCTCACTTCACTTCAGAACCTCTGCTATGAAGCTGAACAGAAGGGGTGAACAATTCAATTACCTTGTTCTCAGTTTTAAGAGAAAAACATGCAGTCTTTCATAACTATATTAATGTTAGCTGTTGAAAGCTGTCCTTTATCATGAAGATCAATTCATTCTTAGGTTACTTAAATTTTTTATCATGAATTAATACTGATTTTTTCCAGATAATTTTTCTGCATCTATTAAGAGAACTTTTCAATGTTAAACTAATCTTGTGTTTTGGGGATAAAGTCATAGCTTTAGTCAAAACTTATATTTACACAAATATGTTTATACTCCTTGATTAGACTTCTTTATGTTTTGTTAAGGATTTTTGGATTTATGCTCATCTGAATATTTGTCTATGGTTTTCATAACTCTTTGTCTCGTTTTGATGCTAGTGTAAAGCTTGCTTCATAAAATGAGTTGGAAAGTAGAACTTTCTCTTCTATTTTCTGGAAGAATTTATGCAGAGTCACTTTTGTTCCTTAAATGCTTTTTAGAATTCACTAGGGAAGCCATCTGTTCCTAGAGGTTTTCTTTGTGGGAAGGTTTTACTGCAGTGAGACTCTTCAGATTATTTCTTCTTGGGTGAGCTTTAGTAATTTGTGTCTTTTAAAGAATGTGTCCATTTTGTTCAAATTGTCATATTTATTGGTTTATAGACTTGCTGGTAGTATTCCCTTATTAGTCTTGCAATGTTTGTAGGATCTTTGGTGATGCCCTTCTTTTACTTCTGATTCTATTAATTTGGCCCTTTCCCATATTTCTTTATCAATCTGGCTAGAATTTTAAGAATTTTATTGATGTTTGTCATAGGACCAGCTTTAGATCCCATTGATTTCTTCTGTCATATTCTGCTTTAAATTTCATTGATTTCTGCCCATATCTGTATTATTTCCCTGTCATTATTTTGAGTTTAATTACTTGTCTTTTTCTGGTCTCTTTAAAGTGGGAGTCCTAAGAGCACTGGCCTGAGAACTTCTTTGTTTTTAATTCTGTTTATTTTCCCAAAGTAATTATAAATTTTGATGAGTTATGTTTTTATTTTCCTTCAATTCATAATATTTCTAATCACTCATTTCATTTCTTTATTGACTCATGAATTATTTAGATACATGTGCTTTAATTTCCAAACAATTTGACATTTTCCAGATATCCATTTCCTATTGATTTCTAGTTCAATTTCACTATGGTCAAACAGCGTGTTTACTGTGATTACATCTTATATTTGATGAGGCGTTTTTTTAATGGCCCAGAACATAGTTCATCTTTGTGAATGTTTTGTGTGAACATGAAAATAGTATGCAGTCTACTTTTTTTTTTAATTAATCTCAACTAGGCAAGTTAAAGTCATCCTGATGCATCCTGTATCATGCATCAAACATGGACTGGCGATTCATTTCACATATGATATTATACATGTTTCAATGCCATTCTCCCAAATCATCCCACCCTCACCTTCTCCCACAGAGTCCAAAAGACTGTTCTATACATCTGTGTCTCTTTTGCTGTCTCACATACAGGGTTATCATTACCATCTTTCTAAATTCCATATATATGTATTAGTATACTGTATTGGTGTTTTTCTTTCTGGCTTACTTCACTCTGTGTAATAGGCTTCAGTTTCATCCACCTCATTAGAACTGATTCAAATGTATTCTTTTTAATGGCTGAGTAATACTTCATTGTGTATATGTACCACAGCTTTCTTTTTTTTTTAATTTAAATTTATTTACTTTAATTGGAGGCTAATTAATTTACAATATTGTATTGCTTTTGCCATGCATCAACATGAATCCACCACGGGTGTACACGTGTTCCCCATCCTGAACCCCCCTCCCACCTCCCTCCACATACCATCCCTCTGGGTCATCCCAGTGCACCAGCCCCAAGCATCCTGTATCATGCATCGAACCTCGACTGGCGATTTGTTTCTTATATGATATTATACCCATTTCAATGCCATTTTCTCAAATCATCCCACCCTCTCCTTCTCCCACAGTGTCCAAAAGACTGTTCTATACATCTGTGTCTCTTTTGCTCTCTTGCATGCAGGGTTATCATTACCATCTTTCTAAATTCCTTATATATGCATTAGTATACTGTATTGGTGTTTTTCTTTCTGGCTTACTTCACTCTGTATAATAGGCTCCAGTTTCATCTACCTCATTAGAACTGATTCAAATGTATTCTTTTTAATAGCTGAGTAATATTCCATTGTGTATATGTACCACAGCTTTCTTATCCATTCATCTGCTGATGGACAGATGCTTCCATGTCCTGACTATTATAAACAGTGCTGCGATGAACATTGGGGTACACATGTCTCTTTCAGTTCTGGTTTCCTCGGTGTGTATGCCCAGCAGTGGGATTGCTGGGTCATATGGCAGTTCTCTTTCCAGTTTTTTAAGGAATCTCCACACTGTTCTCCATAGTGGCTATACTAGTTTGCATTCCCATCAACAGTGTAAGAGGGTTCCCTTTTCTCCACACCCTCTCCAGCATTTATTGCTTGTAGACTTTGGATAGCAGCCATTCTGACTGGCGTGAAATGGTATCTCATAGTGGTTTTGATTTGCATTTCTCTGATAATGAGTGATATTGAGCATCTTTTCATGTGTTTGTTAGCCATCTGCATGTCTTCTTTGGAGAAATGTCTATTTAGTTCTTTGGCCCATTTTTTGATTGGGTCGTTTATTTTTTCTGGAATTGAGCTGCAGGAGTTGCTTGTATATTTTTGAGATTAATTCTTTGTCAGTTGCTTCATTTGCTGTTATTTTCTCCCATTCTGAAGGCTGTCTTTTCACCTTGCTTATAGTTTCCTTTGTTGTGCAGAAGCTTTTAATTTTAATTAGGTCACATTTGTTTATTTTTGCTTTTATTTCCAATATTCTGGGAGGTGGGTCATAGAGGATCCTGCTGTGATGTATGTCGGAGAGTGTTTTGCCTATGTTCTCCTCTAGGAGTTTTATAGTTTCTGGTCTTACGTTTAGATCTTTAATCCATTTTGAGTTTATTTTTGTGTATGGTGTTAGAAAGTGTTCTAGTTTCATTCTTTTACAAGTGGTTGACCAGTTTTCCCAGCACCACTTGTTAAAGAGATTGTCTTTTCTCCATTGTATATTCTTGCCTCTTTTGTCAAAGATAAGGTGTCCATAGGTGCGTGGATTTATCTCTGGGCTTTCTATTTTGTTCCAATGATCTGTATTTCTGTCTTTGTGCCAGTACCATACTGTCTTGATGACTGTGGCTTTGTAGTAGAGCCTGAAGTCAGGCAGGTTGATTCCTCCAGTTCCATTCTTCTTTCTCAAGATTGCTTTGACTATTCGAATTTTTTTGTATTTCCATACAAATTGTGAAATGATTTGTTATAGCTCTGTGCAAAATACAATTGGTACTTGATAGGGATTGCATTGAATCTATAGATTGCTTTGGGTAGTATACTCATTTTCACTATATTGGTTCTTCCAATCCTTGAACACAGTATATTTCTCCATCTATTAGAGTCCTCTTTGATTTATTTCACCAGTGTTTTATAGTTTTCTATATATAGGTCTTTTGTTTCTTTAGGTAGATAAATTCCTAAGTATTTTATTCTTTTTGTTGCAATGGTGAATGGAATTGTTTCCTTAATTTCTCTTTCTGTTTTCTTATTATTAGTGTATAGGAATGCAAGGGATTTCTGTGTGTTGATTTTATATCCTGCAACTTTACTATATTCATTGATTAGCTCTAGTAATTTTCTGGTGGAGTCTTTAGGGTTTTCTATATAGAGGATCATGTCATCTGCAAAGAGTGAGAGTTTTACTTCTTCTTTTCCAATCTGGATTCCTTGTATTTCTTTTTCTGCTCTAATTGCTGTGGCCAAAACTATGTTGAAAAGTAGTGGTGAATGTGGGCACCCTTGTCTTGTTCCTGACTTTAGGAGACATGCTTTCAATTTCTCACCATTGAAGATAATGTTTGCTGTGGGTTTATCATATATAGCTTTTATTATGTTGAGGTATGTTCTTTCTATTCCTGCTTTCTGGAGAGTTTTTATCATAAATGGATGTTGAATTTTGTCAAAGGCTTTCTCTGCATCTATTGAGATAATCATATGGCTTTTATTTTTCAATTTGTTAATGTGGTGTATTACATTGATTGATTTGCGGATATTGAAGAATCCTTGCATCCCTGGGATAAAGCCCACTTGGTCATGGTGTATGATCTTTTTAATGTGTTGTTGGGTTCTGATTGCTACAATTTTGTTAAGGATTTTTGCATCTATGTTCATCAGTGATATTGGCCTGTAGTTTTCTTTTTTTGTGGGATCTTTGTCAGGTTTTGGTGTTAAGGTGATGGTGGCCTCATAGAATGAGTTTGGAAGTTTACCTTCCTCTGCAATTTTCTGGAAGAGTTTGAGCAGGATAGGTGTTAGCTCCTCTCTAAATTTTTGGTAGAATTCAGCTGTGAAGCCGTCTGGACCTGGGCTTTTGTTTGCTGGAAGATTTCTGATTACAGTTTCAATTTCTGTGCTTGTGATGGGTCTGTTAAGATTTTCTATTTCTTCCTGGTCGAGTTTTGGAAAGGTGTACTTTTCTAAGAATTTGTCCACTTCTTCCAAGTTGTCCACTTTATTGGCATATAATTGCTGATAGTAGTCTCTTATGATCCTTTGTATTTCTGTGTTGTCTGTTGTGATCTCTGCATTTTCATTTCTAATTTTATTGATTTGATTTTTCTCCCTTTTTTCTTGATGAGTCTGGCTAATGGTTTGTCAATTTTATTTATCCTCTCAAAGAACCAGCTTTTGGCTTTGTTGATTTTTTCTATGGTCTCTTTTGTTTCTTTTGCATTTATTTCTGCCCTAATTTTTAACATTTCTTTCCTTCTGCTAACTCTGGGGCTCTTCATTTCTTCCTTTTCTAGTTGCTTTAGGTGTAGAGTTAGGTTATTTATTTGACTTTTTTCTTATTTTTTTGAGGTATGCCTGTATTGCTATGAACTTTCCCCTTAGCACTGTTTTTACAGTGTATCACAGACTTTAGGTTGTTGTGTTTTCATTTTCATTCGTTTCTATTCATATTTTGATTTCTTTTTTTATTTCTTCTGTGATTTGTTGGTTATTCAGCAGCAGCGTGTTGTTCAGCCTCCAAATATTGGAATTTTTAATAGTTTTTCTTCTGTAATTAAGATCTAGTCTTATTGCATTGTGGTCAGAAAAGATGCTTGGAATGATTTCAATTTTTTTGAATTTACCAAGGCTAGCTTTATGGCCCAGGATGTGATCTATCCTGGAGAAGGTTCCATGTGTGCTTGAGAAAAAGGTGAAATTCATTCTTTTGGGGTGAAATGTCCTATAGATATCAATTAGGTCTAACTGGTCTATTGTATCATTTAAAGTTTGTGTTTTCTTGTTAGTTTTCTGCTTAGTTGATCTATCCATAGATGTGAGTGGGGTATTAAAGTCTCCCCCTATTATTGTGTTATTGTTAATTTCCCCTTTCATACTTGTTAGCATTGGTCTTACATATTGCAGTAGTCCTATGTTGGCTGCATATATATATTTATAATTGTTGTATCTTCTTCTTGGATTGATCCTTTGATCATTATGTATCTTCTTTTTGTATCCATCCAGATAGGCTTGATAAAGGACAGAAATGGTATGGACCTAACAGAAGCAGAAGATATTAAGAAGAGATGGCAAGAATACACAGAAGAACTGTACAAAAAAGATCTTCACAACCCAGATAATCACGATGGTGTGATCACTGACCTAGAGCCAGACATCCTGGAATGGGAAGTCAAGTGGGCCTTAGAAAGCATCACTACAAACAAAGCTAGTGGAGGTGATGGAATTCCAGTTGAGCTATTTCAAATCCTGAAAGATGATGCTGTGAAAGTGCTGCACTCAATATGCCAGCAAATTTGGAAAACTCAGCAGTGGCCTCAGGACTGCAAAAGGTCAGTTTTCATTCCAATCCCAAAGAAAGGCAATGCCAAAGAATGCTCAAACTACTGCACAATTGCACGCATCTCACACGCTAGTAAAGTAATGCTCAAAATTCTCCAAGCCAGGTGTCAGCAATATGTGAACCGTGAACTTCCTGATGTTCAAGCTGGTTTTAGAAAAGGGAGACGAACCAGCGATCAGATTGCCAACATCCTCTGGATCATCAAAAAAGCAAGGAAGTTCCAGAAAAACATCTATTTCTGCTTTATTGACTATGCCAAAGCCTTTGACTGTGTGGATCACAATCAACTATGGAAAATTCTGAAAGAGATGGGCATACCAGACCACCTGACCTGCTTCTTGAGAAACCTGTATGCAGGTCAGGAAGCAACAGTTAGAAGTGGACATGGAACAACAGACTGGTTCCAAATAGGAAAAGGAATATGTTAAGGCTGTATATTGTCATCCTGCTTATTTAACTTATATGCAGAGTCCATCATGAGAAACACTGGACTGGAAGAAACACAAGGTGGAATCAAGATTGCCAGGAGAAATATCAATAACTGCAGATATGCAGATGACACCACCATTATGGCAGACAGTGAAGAGGAACTCAAAAGCCTCTTGATGAAAGTGAAAGTAGAGAGTGAAAAAGTTGGCTTAAAGCTCAACATTCAGAAAACGAAGATCATGGCATCTGGTCCCATCACTTCATGGCAAATAGATGGGGAAACAGTAGGAACAGTGTCAGACTTTATTTTTCTGGGCTCCAAAATCACTGCAGATGGTGACTGCAGCCATGAAATTAAAAGACGCTTACTCCTTGGAAGGAAGGTTATGACCAACCTAGACAGCATATTCAAAAGCAGAGACATTACTTTGCCAACAAAGGTTCGTCTAGTCAAGGCTGTGGCTTTTCCTGTGGTCATGTATGGATGTGAGAGTTGGACTGTGAAGAAGGCTGAGCACTGAAGAATTGATGCTTTTGAACTGTGGTGTTGGAGAAGACTCTTGAGAGTCCCTTGGACTGCTAGGAGATCCAACCAGTCCATTCTGAAGGAGATCAGCCTGGGATTTCTTTGGAAGGAATGATGCTAAAGCTGAAACTCCAGTACTTTGGCGACCTCGTGCAAAGAGTTGACTCATTGGAAAAGACTCTGATGCTGGGAGGGATTGGGGGCAGGAGGAGAAGGGGACGACAGAGGATGAGATGGCTGGATGGCATCACTGACTCGATGGACATGAGTCTGGGTGAACTCCGGGAGTTGGTGAGGGACAGGGAGGCCTGGCATGCTGAGATTCATGGGGTCACAAAGAGTCGGACACGACTGAGCGACTGAACTGAACTGAACTGAACTGAGCCAGTCTTTGTCTTTTGGTTGGGGCATTCAACCCATTTACGTTTAAGGTAATTATTGATAAGTATGAACCCATTGCCACTTATTTTATTGTTTTGGGTTCAAGTTTATACTCCTTTTTTGTTTCCCGTCTAGAGAAGATCCTTTAGCATTTGTTGGGGAGCTGGTTTGGTGGTGCTGAATTCTCTCTGCTTTTGCTTGTTTGTAAAGCTTTTGATTTCTCCTTCATATTTGAATGAGATCCTTGCTGGGTACAGTAATCTGGGCTGTAGGTTATTTTCTTTCATTGGGTTTTTTTTTTTTTTTTTTTTAGTGAAAAGCTTTTATTTGTGTTTACTCATTTTTTTATTTTATTTTTAAACTTTACAATATTGTATTAGTTTTGCCAAATATCGAAATGAATCCGCCACAGGTATACCTGTGTTCCCCATCCTGAACCCTCCTCCCTCCTCCCTCCCCATACCCTCCCTCTGGGTCATATGTCCTGCCATTCCCTCCTGGCTTGAAGAGTTTCTATTGAAAGATTCAGCTGTTATCCTTATGGGAATCCCCTTGTGTGTTATTTGTTGTTTTTCCCTTGCTGCTTTTTAATATTTGTTCTTTGTGTTTGATCTTTGTTAATGCGATTAATATGTGTCTTGGGGTGTTTTGCCTTGCATTGACCCTGTTTGGGACTCTCTGGGTTTCTTGGACTTGGGTGATTATTTCCTTCCCCATTTTAGGGAAGTTTTCAACTGTTATCTCCTCAAGTATTTTCTCATGGTCTTTCCTTTTGTCTTCTTCTTCTGAGACTCCTATGATTCGAATGTTGGGGCATTTAACATTGTCCCAGAGGTCACTGAGATTGTCCTCATTTCTTTTAATTCGTTTTTCTTTTTTCCTCTCTGATTCATTTATTTCTACCATTCTATCTTCTACCTCACTAATCCTATATTCTGCCTCTGTTATTCTACTGTTGGTTCCTTCCAGAGCATGGACATCACCAGATGGTCAACACCAAAATCAGACTTATTATATTCTTTGCAGCCAAAGATGGAGAAGTTCTATGCAGTCAGCAAAAACAAGACCAGGAGCTGACTGTGGCTCGGATCATGAACTCCTTATTGTCAAATTCAGACTGAAACTGAAGAAAGTAGGGAAAACCACTAGACCATTCAGGTATGACCTATATCAAATTCCTTATGATTATACACTAGAAGTCCAAGGAGTGGTGGCTGCATGGGCACAGGAGGGCCGAGAGGACCTACTCCATGTTCAAGATCAGGAGGGGCAGCTGTGAGTAGATACCCCTTGTCCAAGGTAAGGAGCAGCAGCTGTGCTTTGCTGGAGCAGCCATGAAGAAATACCCCACTTCCAAGGTAAGAGAAACCCAAGTAAGACAGTAGGTGTTGCGAGAGGCATCAGAGGGCAAACACACTAACCATATTCACAGAAAACTAGTCAATCTAATCACACAAACCACAGCCTTGTCTAACTCAATGAAACTAAGCCATGCCATGTGGGGCCACCCAAGACGGGCAGGTCATGGTGGATAGGTCTGACAGAATGTGGTCCACTGGAGAAGGGAATGGCAAACCACTTCAGTATTCTTGCCTTGAGAACCCCATGAACAGTATGAAAAGGCAAAATGATAGGATACTTAAAAAGGAACTCCCCAGGTCGGTAGGTGCTCAATATGCTACTGGAGATCAGTGGAGAATTAACTCCTAAAAGAATGAAGGGATGGAGCCAAAGCAAAAACAATACCCAGTTGTGGATATGATTGGTGATAGGAGCAAAGTCCGATGTTGTAAAGAGCAATATTGCATAGAAACCTGGAATGTTAGGTCCATGAATCAAGGCAAATTGGAAGTAGTCAAACAGGAGATGGCAAGAGTGAATGGCGACATTACAGGAATCAGTGAACTAAAATGGACTGGAATGGGTGAATTTAACTCAGATGACCATTATATCTACTACTGTGGGCAGGAATCCCTTAGAAGAAATGGAGTAGCCATCATGGCCAACAAAAGAGTCCGAAATGCAGTACTTGGATGCAATCTCAAAAACAACAGAATAATCTCTGTTCATTTCTAAGGCAAACCATTCAAAATCACAGTAATCCAAGTCTATGCCCCAACCAGTAATGCTGAAGAAGCTGAAGTTGAATGCTTCTGTGAAGACCTACAAGACCTTTTAGAACTAACACCCAAAAAAGATGTCTTTTTCATTATAGGGGACTGGAATGCAAAAGTAGGAAGTCAAGAAACACCTGGAGTAACAGGCAAATTTGGCCTTGGAATACGGAATGAAGCAGGGCAAAGACAAATAGAGTTTTGCCAAGAGAACACACTGGTCATAGCAAACACCCTCTTCCAACAACACAAGAGAAGACTCTGCACATGGACATCACCAGATGGTCAACACCGAAATCAGATTGATTATATTCTTTGCAGCCAAAGATGGAGAAGCTCTATACAGTCAGCAAAAACAAGACCGGGAGCTGACTGTGGCTCAGATCATGAACTCCTTATTGCCAAATTCAGACTGAAATTGAAGAAAGTAGGGAAAACCACTAGACCATTTACATATGACCTAAGTCAAATCCCTTATGATTATACAGTGGAAGTGAGAAATAGATTTAAGGGCCTAGATCTGATAGAGTGCCTGATGAACTATGGATGGAGGTTCATGACATTGTATAGGAGACAGGGATCAAGACCATCCCCATGGAAAAGAAATGAAAAAAGCAAAATGGCTGTCTGGGGGAGGCCTTACAAATAGCTGTGAAGAGAAGAGAAGTGAAAAGCAAAGGAGAAAAGGAAAGATATAAGCATCTGAATGCAGAATTCCAGAGACTAGCAAGGAGAGGTAAGAAAGACTTCCTCAGCAATCAGTGCAAAGAAATAGAGGAAAACAATATAATGGGAAACACTACAGATCTCTTCAGGAACATTAGAGATATCAATGGAACATTTTATGCAAAGATGGGCTCGATAAAGGACAGAAATGGTATGGACCTAACAGAAGCAGAAGATATTAAGAAGAGGTGGCAAGAATACACAGAAGAACTGTACAAAAAAATCTTCACAACCAAGATAATCACGATGGTGTGATCGCTCACCTAGAGCCAGACATCCTGGAGTGTGAAGTCCAGTGGGCCTTAGAAAGCATCATTACGAACAAAGCTAGTGGAGGTGATGGAATTCCAGTTGATCTATTTCAAACCCTGCAAGGTGATGCTGTGAAAGTGCTGCACTCAATATGCCAGCAAATTTGGAAAACTCAGCAGTGGCCTCAGGACTGCAAAAGGTCAGTTTTCATTCCAATCCCAAAGAAAGGCAATGCCAAAGAATGCTCAAACTACTGCACAATTGCACGCATCTCACACGCTAGTAAAGTAATGCTCAAAATTCTCCAAGCCAGGTGTCAGCAATATGTGAATCGTGAACTTCCTGATGTTCAAGCTGGTTTTAGAAAAGGGAGATGAACCAGAGATCAAATTGCCAACATCCTCTGGATCATCAAAAAAGCAAGGAAGTTCCAGAAAAACATCTATTTCTGCTTTATTGACTATGCCAAAGCCTTTGACTGTGTGGATCACAATCAACTGTGGAAAATTCTGAAAGAGATGGGGATACCAGACCACCTGACCTGCTTCTTGAGAAACCTGTATGCAGGTCAGGAAGCAACAGTTAGAAGTGGACATGGAACAACAGACTGGTTCCAAATAGGAAAAGGAATATGTTAAGGCTGTATATTGTCATCCTGCTTATTTAACTTATATGCAGAGTCCATCATGATAAACCCTGGTCTGGAAGAACCACAAGCTGGAATCAAGATTGCCGGGAGAAATATCAATAAC
Source organism: Bubalus bubalis (assembly GCF_019923935.1). Classification (NCBI taxonomy): domain Eukaryota; kingdom Metazoa; phylum Chordata; class Mammalia; order Artiodactyla; family Bovidae; genus Bubalus; species Bubalus bubalis. The sequence continues at coordinate 57,595,793 of NC_059175.1, forward strand.
CTCAGATATGCAGATCACACTACCCTTATGGCAGAAAGTGAAGAAGAAGTAAAGAGCCTCTTGATGAAAGTGAAAGAGGAGAGTGAAAAAGTTGGCTTAAAACTCAACATTCAGAAAACTAAGATCATGGCATCTGGTCCCATCACTTCATGGCAAATAGATGGTGAAACAGTGGAAATAGTGGCTGACTTTATTTTGGGGGGCTCCAAAATCACTGCAGATGGTGATTGCAGCCATGAAATTAAAAGACGCTTGCTCCTTGGAAGGAAAGTTATGACCAACCTAGATAGCATATTCAAAAGCAGAGACATTACTTGGCCAACAAAGGTCCGTCTAGTCAAGGCTATGGTTTTTCCAGTGGTCACGTATGGATGTGAGAGTTGGACTGTGAAGAAGGCTGAGTGCCGAAGAGTTGATGCTTTTGAACTGTGGTGTTGGAGAAGACTCTTGAGAGTCCCTTGGACTGCAAGGAGATCCAACCAGTCCATTCTGAAGGAGATCAGCCCTGGGATTTCTTTGGAAGGACTGATGCTAAAGTTGAAACTCCAATACTTTGGCCACCTCATGCGAAGAGTTGACTCATTGGAAAAGACTCTGATGCTGGGAGGGATTGGGGGCAGGAGGAGAAGGGCACGACAGAGGATGAGATGGCTGGATGGCATCACCAACTCGATGGACAAGTGTTTGGGTGAACTCTGGGAGCTGATTATGGACAGGGAGGCCTGGCATGCTGCAAATAATGGGATCGCAAAGAGTTGGAGATGACTGAGCAACTGAACTGAACTGATTGCATTATTCATTATATATTGACTTTTTTTTATTTATTGACTTTTTATATATTTTTATTTCTTCTTGGTCCTTGTTAAACCTTTCTTGGGTCTTCTCAATCCTTGTCTCCAGGCTATTTATCTGTAACTCCATTTTGTTTTCAAAATTTTGGATCATTTTCACTATCATTATTTTCAATTCTTTATCAGGTAGATTCCTTATCTCTTCCTCTTTTGTTTGGTTTGGTGGGCATTTATCCTGTTCCTTTACCTGCTGGGTATTCCTCTGTCTCTTCATCTTGTTTATATTGCTGTGTTTGGGATGGCCTTTCTGTATTCTGGCAGTTTGTGGAGTTCTCTTTATTGTGGAGTTTCCTCGCTCTGTGTGGGTTTGTACAGGTGGCTTGTCAAGGTTTCCTGGATAGAGAAGCTTGTGTCGGTGTTCTGGTGGGTGGAGCTGGATTTCTTCTCTCTGGGGTGCAATGAAGTGTCAAGTAATGAGTTATGAGATGTCAGTGGGTTTGGAGTGACTTTGGGCAGCTTGTATATTGAAGCTCAGGGCTATGTTCCTGTGTTGCTGGAGAATTTGCATGGTATGTCTTGTTCTGAAACTTGTTGGCCCTTGGGTGGTGCTTGGTTTCAGTTTAGATATGGAGGCGTTTGATGAGCTACTCCTTTAGAAGACAATGGGCTGCTTTTCTGGGTGCCTGATGTCCTCTGCCAGCATTCAGAAGTTGTTTTGTGTAATTTACTCAGTGTTCAAATGTTCTTTTGATGAATTTGTGGGAGAGAAAGTGGTCTCCCTATCCTATTCCTCTGCCATCTTAGGACCGCCCCACTATTTTCTATTAATTATTGAGAGCAATGTTGAAACCTACAATTATAATTTTGGATTTTTCTATTTTTTCTTTTTAGGTCTATTTGTTTTTATTTCATGCATTTTGAAGCTCTGCTATAGAGTCCACTTACATTTAAGGTTATTATGTTCTCTTGATATATTGATCCTTTTTTTCATTATAGAATCTCTCTGTTTATCCCCGATCATCTTCTTTGTTCTTAAATTTATTTTGATATTAATAAAACATCTCCAGATTTTTTTCTTTCTGACTAGGGTTTTCATGATATATACTTTTCTATTCTTTTAACTTTGGTCCATCTGTGTCTTTAGATATATGGATACCATTTTTAAAGCATTAAAATATTTCCCTTGTAATTGGAGTGTTTAGATCATGTGCAATTAATGTGATAACTGATAGGATTATAATTCAGTCTATCATCTTGATATTCATATTCTATTTGTCCCATTTAAAAATTTTCCCTCTATTTTCTGATTATTTTAATTATCTATTTTAATAACTATGTTTGATCGCCACACCTAGATTTTTATGAATAACTCACTGTTTTTATGTTTTGTAATTGCCCTCAGGGTTACAACACACATCTTAAACATACCACATTCTGTCTTCCGATACTGTTATATCATTCTTTATATATTGAACAAATCTTGCAATAGACTTCTTGCATTTGTCCTCTGATCTTCTATGCTATTTTTGGCATACATTTTATTTCTGCATGTGTTTTGAACCATACAATACATTGTTTTTAATTTTTGTTTTAAACAGTTTTATTCTAAAGAGGCTAAAATGAGAAAATATGTCTCATATTTACCCACTTACTTTCAATTTCTAAGTCTCTTCATTCCTTTGTTCAGATTCAGATTTCCATCCCTTACCATTTTTCTCTATCTGAATAACTTTCCTTGAGAAGTCTTATACTACAGATTTGCTGGAAATTACTTTCTAAATTTTGGTTTATCTAATTAAGTTTTCATTTTGCCTCATTTCTGAAAGATTTTTTGCCAAGTATAGAACTTTCAGTTAACATTTTTCTGACCCAGTTCTCTAAAGACATTGCTCCATTGTTTTCTGGCCTGCATTTTTTTTTTTTTTTCTGCTAAGAAATATGCTATCATTCTTTTTTTTTTTTTTTTAAATTTTATTTTATTTTTAAACTTTACATAACTGTATTAGATTTGCCAAATATCAAAATGAATCCGCCACAGGTTTACATGTGTTCCCCATCCTGAACCCTCCTCCCTCCTCCCTCCCCATTCCATCCCTCTGGGTCGTCCCAGTGCACCAGCCCCAAGCATCCAGTATCGTGCATCGAACCTGGGCTGGCAACTCATTTCATACATGATATTTTACATGTTTCAATGCCATTCTCCCAAATCTTCCCACCCTCTCCCTCTCTCACAGAGGCCATAAGACTGTTCTATACATCAGTGTCTCTTTTGCTGTCTCGTACACAGGGTTATTGTTACCATCTTTCTAAATTCCATATATATGCGTTAGTATACTGTATTGGTGTTTTTCTTTCTGGCTTACTTCACTCTGTATAATAGGCTCCAGTTTCATCCACCTCATTAGAACTGATTCATATGCTATCATTCTTATCTTTGTTCATCTATACTTAACAGGTCTTTTTCTCTCTGGCTGCTTTTGAAATTATTTTTATTTATCTGTTTCCAGGAATTTGATTATCACTTGAAGTGATTTTCTTTATGTTTCCTTTATAGGAATTTGATGAGCTTCTAGAATCTGTAACTTTTTTGGTTTCATCAAATTTGTAGAAACTTTGACCATTAATTCCCCCCCCCCTTTTTTTCTGTTTCTCTTCCTCTCTTTTTGTAACTCCAACTATATATTTATTAAGCTGATTGATATTGTCACTCAGTCCACTGATTCACCGAAATTATCATTTTTTTCTCTTTGTACTTCATTTTGGATGCTTCTATTGCTATCTTTTCAAAATAACTAATGTTTAAAAATTTAGTGTACATGTCTAATTCTATCCTATATAATATGCATTTTAAATGCTTTGCTCTTTAACTTTGTAAGTTCCCTTTCATTTTGTTTTTATCTTTCATTTCATGTTTCTTCTCTACCTTTTTGAACATATGGAATGTATTTACAATAATCATCTTAACATTCTTCTTGTTGGCTAGTTTCATTATCTCTGTCATTTCTGTGTGTGTGTCTGTTGGATTTTTTCTTATGATTATAGTTTATGGTTTCCTGTTTTCTCACATACCTTATAATATTTGGGAAGGGGTACTGGATATCATGAAGTTTAAAATTTGGTTTGGGATGCTAGATTTTTAAAATTTTGTTTGTACAGTTTTGACTTTTTTTCTAGTTCACACTCAATATTATTTGAAATCAGCAGGACCTTTGATCATCCATCTATGCCTTGTTAGGGTATGCCAGAGCACCCTGCAGGATAAGGGTGATTTCATCCCATCACTGAGGTGATAGACTTTTGTGTGCTCTGGCTGATCAACTTTTTAATACATGCCTTTTTACTCTGGCCAGTGGGCACATGAACTATTCTCAGCTCTGCATGAACTCTGGAATTTTTTCCGTCTATAGCTTTTCAGTGTATTTTTTTCCCCCTCTCCCCTTGGTTATTTTCCTCTGTTCTGTGTATGGAGATCAATACTCAGTTAAATAGTTAAGGTATTATCTCCACAAATATCCAGACATTTCTTTATGGAGTTACTTCTTCTCCTCTCTTTTCTTTCCTGAAGATTCTAATCAACTCTACCCCCCTTAAAAAGGGACAGAGACTCAAACTTCATCTTCTCAACTCAGAAACACTGGTTGGCTCTGTTTGAGTTACTCTTTCCTTTGCTACAGCCTTAAATTGTATCCAGACCTGGGTTCAATCCCTGGGTCAGGAAGATCCGCTGGAGAAGGAAATGGCAATCCACTCCAGTGCTATTGCCTGGAAAATCCCATGGACAGAGGAGCCTGGTAGGCTACAGTCCATGGGGTCACAAAGAGTCGGACATGACTGAGCAACTTCACTTTCCTGTGAGCTATGCCACTATAGGGATCATCTCATTTGTTGTCATTTTCTCAAGCATCACAGTGCTGCACTGTCTGTAGTCCAGTGTATGAAAAGCCACTGTTTGATTTATTTTGTCCATTTTTCTAGTTGTTCCAAGGAAGGCCTTACTCTATCATAAGAAGAAGCAGAAGCAAAGATCTCCTCATAAAGAGCTTTGATTTAGGCTATAAGGATCTTTGACTTTATCTCAAATGCAAATGTAAGTCACTATAAGATATTAAGAAGATGGTAAAGTCAGAGCAAAATTAGGAGAAAGTGTTTGGACACTTTCTCAAAGACATTGCCAGTGTTCATCCTTTGAGAGGAATTAGAGTTTGATATCAGTCCCAGAAAGGGAATTTTGAAGCAGTAGAAAAAATAGACAAACACTGTGTTTGGAGTTAGAATGCTTATAGAGAATGAGTCCTGGTTCTGCCAGCTACTAATTATGTTGCCTTAGAAATTTTAATGAATTAATTACTTAGTAGGTGACACAGGTCAATGAACTTGCTTCTTCACCAGCAAAATATTGGTAAAACCAACTCTCTCACAGGCCTTCTGGGAGAAGCAGCTGGACATAAGAATAGTCAAATATGTGGAAGTCAGGATATGAAAGTACTAATTCCATTTTAGCCACTAATGTGCTGTGTTAACTGCAAGCATAGAAAGATTACCATTGGAAGAGAGCTTATAATTAATTAATTTTAATACCTTTAATCTGTAAATAAGAAAAATCAGACCTTGAACTTTTCTATTTAATTTATGATTTTTTCACTTATAAAATTATTATAGGCTTTGAAAATGAAAACATTTACCAGACCTCAAGTTTTAAGTTGGTTTTAAAAACCAACAAAAATGTAAAGTTTTATTCATATTTAAAAGGCAAAAGAAAGGGTCTTAGAATAGTCTGTGACTTCATTGAAAACATATAGTTAAGGTGACCCTAAATTCTTTTGCTTATGAATATGGGTGATAAAGTTGGAAACTAGCCAAGAATGTGGAAAGAAGGCAAATAGTTCACTTTCCTCCAGAGAAAGTATGATTGGTGATAAGAAATACAGTGGTAAATATTTTTCATATCCTGTACCACAGTTTAGAAGAAATAAATTCAATGTCATCATAAACTAAAGATACAACTATTATAAAACATTTAAGATTCTTCTGAGAAAACTTGAGATGGGAGTTCAGGGTAATGCCAAAATGAAAGTATTATTCTCTTAAGAAAGCTTAGTTAAGACCTGTTTTTATGATTTCTAGCTTAGTGGCAAGCCATAATCCCTTTGTAGTTACAATATTAAATTATTGTTATTTTATATCATTTACTCTTTTTCCTCTCCTCATTAAAAGTGAGTTTTTATTGTTTTTGCTCCCAGGGAATATGGAGTAAGTATATTTTTTCCTATTTCTCCTGCTAAGTAACTTCCCTGGTGGCTCAGTCTGTAAAGAATCCGCATGCATTGTAGGAAACCCGGGTTTGATCCTTGAATTGGGAAGATTGCCTGGAGAAGGAAATGGCAATCCACTCCAGTATTGTCACCTGGGAAATCCCATGAACAGAGGAGCCTGGTGGAACCTACAGAGGAACCTACAGACCATGGGGTTCCAAGTACAATTAAATATAAGATATAAAATAAATGTGAGAATACTTTGAAAGATAGAAGACAGTGGTCAGGTTGGGATATCAGGATCCAAGAGCCAACATAAAGGTGAATTTACCGGTATCTTCTGTGCCTCTCACACAAGATGCAAAAAGGAAGTGAAGAAGAAGTCAGAAACCTGGAAACATCAAAGAATACAAACAACTCCCATCTCTGGCAAATCTCACATTCCCCTGCCAAAAACAAGGAAGTAGGGAGTCTCTCACCAGTGCAGTGTGAGTGGGGAGGCTAGACCTCCATCCTTAGCAGGCCTTAATAGGATGCACCAAACTCCTACCGAGGTGGTTTCAGAGAAGGCTAAGCAGGGAGGCTGAATTTTACCAAGCCTAGTATTAGTGAGGGACCCCGCATGCAAGTTCCTTTGTCAGCCTCCCTGGACACTGATGGCAGTTGGGGGAAGCTTGTTAGTGCTGGGCAGTTGTTGGAATTTCCACTTTCAGCTTGAGTGATATCAGAAGAGGCCGAGGGAAGAGTCAGAACTTTAACCTCTGCTCACCAGGAACAAGGCCACCCTCTGCCCCATGGTATCATTATCTTTTATCCTTCCAGCCAGCTTAGATACTTAGCTGGAAGTGGTGTGCTAAGTCACTTCAGTTGTGTCCAACTCTTTGTGATCCCAGGGACTGTAGAGACTGCCAGGCTCCTCTGCCCATGGGATTCTCCAGGCAAGAATACTAGAGTGGGTTGCCATGTCCTCCTCCATAGATAGAAGTGGAAATTCCCATAAATACTCAGCACTAGGAGAAGGCAATGGCACCCCACTCCAGTACTCTTGCCTGGAAAATCCCATGGATGGAGAAGCCTGGTAGGCTGCCGTCCATGGGGTCACGAAGAGTCGGACACGACTGAGCGACTTCACTTTTATGCGTTGGAGAAGGAAATGGCAACCCACTCCAGTGTTCTTGCCTGGAGAATCCCAGGGACAGTGGAGCCTGGTGGGCTGCCATCTATGGGGTTGCAGAGTTCAGTCGCATGACTGAAATGATGCACCAGCAGCAGCACTCAGCACTAACAACCTTACCCCCTACACTCATCAGTATCCAGGAAGACTAAGAAGGGAACCCGGATGTCTATTCCCACTCAGAAGTAATGAGGCAGTCTCCTCCACATTTTTACCTGACAAAGCAGAGCCTGAGAAAACAACTAAAATAAGAGGTTTAAATAATCCAGAGTTTCATAACATAGTACCCCAAATGTTCAGATTTCAGTAGAAAACTTACTTATCATACCAATAATCAGAAAGATCTCCAGCTGAATAAAAAGACAATCAGTAAATGCCAACTTGAAGATGACAGACCCTAGAATTATCTGTCAAAGTAGTCATCATACAAATGCATCAGTCAGCAACTATGAACATGATTGAAACAAATGAAAAAATACAGATCATCAGTGAAGAGAAAATACAAAGAGAAGCTAGATGGAAAAATTAGAACTGAAAATACAATAACTGAAATAAAGAACTCAGAAGATGGTATGAGAGAAGAAGGGAGGGAACAGAGAAAAGAAGTAAGGGATGATAGAACAATAGGAGTTACTCAATCCGAACATCAACAAGGATAAACAGTCTGAAAAAGGAAAATGAACAGACCCTCAGAGACCTGTGGGACTGTACTAATTAATGTTATGTGGCAACTTGCCTAGGCCATAGTATCCAGATCATTTGTCAAATATTATTTTAGATATTTTTGTGAAGGTATTTTTTAGATAAGATTAACACTTAAATCAGTAGACTTTGAGTGAAGCAAATTATTCCCCATAATGTGAGTGGGCTGCATACAATCACTTGAAGCCTTAATAGAAAAATAATTACCTCCCCAGATAAAGAGGGAACTCTGCCAGGAGACAACTTTGGACTTGAGCTCAAACTGTTCTCTGGGTTTCCAGCCTGCCAGCCTACCCTGTCGATTCTGGACTTGCCAAGCCTCCACAAATGTGTGTGCCAGGTCCTTAAAAAATCTCTCTCTCTCTGTAGATAGATAGACACATAGATAGAATGATAGAGATAGCCAGGAAAGAGGACAGGAAAAGTGCTGAAAGAAATGATGGTGGAAAACTTCATAAATTTAGCAGAAGACATAAAATACAGATTCAAGAAACTGAGTGAAACCCAAAGAAGATAAACTCAAAGAAATCCACACCAAGAAATGTCACAGTCAAACTCCTGCAAACTTAAGACAAAGATCACATCTGTAACGCAGTGAATAAGGAAATGACACCTTTTCTATAGACAAAAAAGTAATTCAAATGACCATGGATTTCTCTGACCAGATATCATGGAGGCCAGAAGAAAGTGCCACGATATTTTTCAAGGGCTAGAAGAAAAGAAATAGTAAGAAGAAACCAAACATACCAGCAATGATTTTGGACTTCTAGCCTCCAAAGCTATGACAAACCTAGACAGGATATTCAAAAGCAAAGACATCACTTTGCTGATGAAGGTCCTATAGTCAAAGCTATGATCTTTCCAGTAGTCATGTACAAATGTTAAGGGTTGAACCATAAAGAAGGCTGATTGCTGAAGAATTGATGCTTTTGAATTGTGATGCTGGAGAAGACTCTGTGAGAGAGTTCCTTGGACAGTAAGGAGATCAAACTAATTGATCCTAAAGGAAATCAACCCTGAATACTCATTGGAAGGACTGATGCTGAAGCTGAAGCTTCAGTACTTTGGCCACCTGATGGGAAAAGCTGACTTATTGGAAAATACCCTGATGCTGGGAAAGACTGAAGCCAGAAGGAGAAAAGGGCAACAGAGGATGAGATGGTTGGATAGCATCACTGACTCGGTGGACGTGAACTTGTGCAAACTCTGGGAAATAGTGAGGAACAGGTAGACCTGGCTTGCAGCAGTCCATGGGGTCACAAAGAGTCAGACACAACTTAGAGAGACTGACCAAAAATCACCTCCAAATGATGAGAGAGTAAATGTCTGTTGTTTAAACCACCCAGTCTGTTATAGTTTGTCATGGCAGCCTGAACTGCTCACTCAGGGAGAAACTGGTTTAAGGGTACACAATGTTTCATATTATTTCTAACAACTTCCTGTGAATCTATAAGCATATAAAAATTAAAAGTTTAATTAAAGAATAAGAAAAATTTACATAAATACCCTGAAAATGAATCTTGTCTTGCAACTGAAGAATGTTTTCATATTCCTTAAGATAATATCTCCCATTTATATGATTCAACATTGTTTCAGGTATTTTAGAGATGATGAAACTGCAACTTCTAGCTGGAAAATAGTTGCAGAATCAATAAGAGTTCAAGTTTTGGCATTGACTCAGGGCTTTCTTCCATTTCAACCAATATACCTTGGGAATCACAAGTTTGCCTAGACAGTGAAGAGGATGAATTGCCTCTCTATCCCTAACAGTAAAGTGAAAATCAATGGAGAATTATATAGGAATATATTAGGTCCAAGCTGACAATATTGGAAGCAGCATAACTTTCCATCTCCCAAGGAGCAGTCAAAGTTGATTTGACTGATCCTTGATTGAAGATGCGTCTGAACAGGAGATGGTTAGATAGCCGACTCAATGGAAATGAATCTGAGTAAACTCTGGGAGTTAGTGGAGGACAGAGGACCCTGGCATAGTGGCTCAGTTGGTAAAGAATCTGCCTGCAATGCAGGAGACCTGAGTTCGATCCCTGGGTTGGGAAGATCCCCTGGAGAAGGTAATGCCACCCATTCCAGTACTCTTGCCTGGAGAATTCCATGGACAGAGGAGCCAGGCAGGCTACAGTCTATGAGATTGCCAAGAGTCAGACATGACTGTGTAACTATATTAGGTCCAAGCTGACAATATTGGGAGCAGAGTGCCTTTTCATCTCCCAAGGAGCAGTCAAAGTTGATTTGACTGGTCCTTGATTGAAGATGCATCTGAACAGGAGATGGTTAGATAGCCAACTCAGTGGATGTGAATCTGAGCAAACTCCGGGAGATAGTGGAGGACAGAGGAGCCTGGCGTGCTGTAGTCCATGGTGTCACAGTCTGATTTAGCAACTGAGCAACAGCAACTGGACAGGACGCCTCTGAGAAGGCAGGGGAAGTGCGGATTCAAGGGCTTCATGAGCACACAAGGGTTAACTTCCAGTTAGTTATTCCAGCCCCAGCCCTCCAGATGAGGCTTTCCTGTGCACACCCTCTGCATGTAGAGCTTGTAGCAAAAACCGTCTCCCCAGAATACGTTCAAGTATAACTATGCAAGGAATGTATGGGGGAAAGTAGTGATCCTCTGTTTGCTTTTCATTAGGAGTGGATTCCTGGTATTCACTGTCCCAAGCAGAAAATCAAGGCCAGTTCCTAAAAACCAACTGTCTTTCTTTTGTGGGCCTGGGCCAGGTTTATAGAAAATATTGTAGGATGCAAAAATAATGGAGCTGGGCTCAGAGTCCTCTTGCTCCAACTGCACTCCCTGTGTTGGGAATCGAATCAAGTGGCAGGTTCTACCTTTCAGCCAAGAGCCCAAGGTTTTATTTTGCATTTGAGAATTCAGGACAGAAAGAGATTCCTGGGTAACTGTTATTTTGTGTGAACACACAGTAAGCTAAACTTACTTTAACAAGAGCCCATTTGAATTTAGAAATTGGCAGATGTATGTGTTGACCAGTCATGATATTTGACTCACTGTTAGGACTTTAATTTCCTTCTTCAGGCTGTCAATCACCAAGGTGCTTTGACAAGAGGCTTTTTAAATGTGGAATGGAACTAAGTTATTCACCATGTTGAGGACAGCTATGAAAACCAGAATTTATCTTTCAGGTAGTCTCATGGCTCACTTGGATCTTTTATTTAACAAGAGGACTCAGTAAACAGATGATCCCCAACATCAACTTGAGCATTTTACATAATGGAAGTGCCACAAGCCACGCTCACGTAACATTAAAACAGTGCACACTGGGGCAGTTGTAGTGGCATCTTTGCCCATCTCTACTGTCAGGGCTTTCCATCCCCTGTCATCACAACCATACTGCAGAAGACCACTGGAGTAGAGGAAGTGACTTTGCTCAGGGCATTCGTATCATCTGGATTTGTTCATTACTTAATTTGCTTGTAAAAATAGTAGCTTTGTCGTTTAATTGCTAAGTCGTGTCCGACTGTTTTGCAACCCCAAAAGAGTAACCCACCAGGCTCCTCTGTTCATGGGGTTTCCCAGGCGAGAATACTGGAGTGGGTTGCTATTCCACTTGGGAGGATCTCCAGGGGATCCTCCCGACCCAAGGATCAAACCTGCATCGCCTGCATTGCAGGCGGATTCTTTCCTGCTGTGCCATCAGAGAAGTCCAACAGTAATAGCTACTACTTATTAAATTGCAATAATTTACCATGTACTGACAATTGATGAGCCATTGTGTCAAGTAATATTTTAAAATGCTAGGCTTTATTGGAATAAGCGTCTTACTACACATTCACAAGCCCCTCATTGGAAAAGACTCTAATGCTGTCATGCTGGGAGGGATTGGGGGCAGGAAGAGAAGGGGACAACAGAGGATGAGATGGCTGGATGGCATCACTGACTCCATGGACGTGAGTCTCAGTGAACTCTGGGAGTTGGTGATGGAGGGAGGCCTGGCGTGCTGCGATTCATGGGGTCGCAAAGAGTCGGACACGACTGAGTGACTGAACTGAACTGATACATTCACAGTAATCATAGATAATAAATATCTACGTATTTATTATCTCATTATCTCATTTATGCCTCACAAGAACTGAAGAGGTGCATCGGATTAACACTGTATTACACATGAGGAAACTGAGCAGATAAACACGTATCCTGAAGTTGCCTATCTGGCAAGTACAGAGGCAGAAAGTACAGAGGATGTTAAGTCTGGCTCTTAACACCCATGTTTTTTTCTCCCATTCAACTTGTTGCATTGACACTAAAACAGGACTGAGAGATTATTGTGTTGAAACAGAGTATCAGAATGTTGAATTCTGATTCTGAATCCCTACAGTTTTTAAAACCTCAAAAGATGCTCTGATATGTCCCGTGTGTAGCAAGATAGAGGAATCCATTAAGTATCTTTAAACAGTTTTTCACAATTACCTTTATTAGTTGATAACATTTTACCTCACTTTTTGGAAGTTAAGTCCTGGACATTTGGTTTCTCAACATTTAGTGCCTTCAGAAATCCGATGTGTCCTGGTAGCAAGTTTTTTTTTTTTTTTTTTTTTTTTTGGTTACCAAGTCGTCTTACTCTTTTGTGACCATAGCCTACCAGGCTCCTCTGTCCATGGGATTTTCCAGGCAAGAATACTGGTGTGGGTTGCCATTTCCTTCTCCAGGGGATCTCCCAACCCAGGGATCAAACCTGTGTCTCCTGCGTTGGCAGGCGGTTTCTTTACCGTTGAGCTACCAACGAAGCCCCCTCTGGCCGCAAGAGCAAAGAGCAATCTAAGCCTGGAGACCTGGGCCTCGGTTTTGTTTTCACATTAATTTTGATTAATTTTGCAGTTATGACATTATACAGGTCAGTTCAGCAATCTGTGCCAGGGTTTTCTTAAATGTCAAAGGAAGACAATGTCAGCATCACTTTACCAGATAGGAATGTTTTCAGTTGAAAGTAATAAAATACTTGAATAACAGTAGTTAAAACATAAGGATATTGATTCTTTATTTAATAAAAAGTATGGAGTTGGGAAGCCTAAGCACAGAGCAGCAACTCAACAGTGGTGTCAAGGACCCATTCTTCCTTACGTCCATCGTACCCTATCCACTATTTGTTAACTTTCCATTCTCGTGTTGTTGTCTTATGGTTGCAAAAGGGTTTCCTCAGCTCCAGCATCATATCCACGCTTGAGAAAGAAAAGAATAAAGAAGGAACAGAACCAATTAAACTCTCCTTTGTAGCTGTTCTTTTAATCAAGAGGCATGCTCAGAAATCCTATGGCACACTTCCCCTTATGACTTCACTGTCAAAAATTAGTTCATCCAGCCACCCACCCATTACTGAGAGACCAAGAAATTAAGCATTTGGCTTTTCAACCCTTGGTATTGGAGGGCAGAAAGGGAGAGAAAATAGTTCAGGATGATTTGTGTAGGTAATCGTCAGGATTAATATCTCCCACATTCACGACATTAAGGGATTGTCCTCAAACCAGACTTTCCTCTTTGTTGTCATCCTAAATAATTTGTAACCAGTATTTTAGACGTTGTGTACATCCAATCATCTTTTTTCTGGATAATGTTTTATACATGTGAAGTACAAAAGTGCAAAGTGAATACCATATTCAGGAAATGATTTATTCCAATGCAGGAAAATGCTCACCTGTGATCTAGTGCCCAGTAAGTTTTCATGTTCAAAGTCACCTTTTATGTTTGTGTTCTCTTCCTGTTTTAGTGAATAGTAAACTAGATGTGAGCTATGTGTAAATAATGCCAGAACATCTGGATTAAAAGGGAAAAAAAAAATCAATTATCTGGATGTTTTGTCTACATAATAGCAAAGCATGTAGCATTGTGTAGACAAAACATCCAGATGATTGAATATTTTACTTTTCATCCAGACAGTTTGTTGTCATGTGAACAAAAAGCATTGCCAAGTTAGGGACATAAGGAAAAAAACAGGATATAGCAAAACTTACCTGATTTGTAGAGTTCAAACGTTGTTGCTTAGGTTATTATGGAAAAAGAGGACAACTGATGAGATATTGTGTCAAGTGATACTTTAAAATGCTAGGCTTTATTGGAATAAGCTTCTTGCTACACGTTCACAGTGATCATAATAAATGGTGGTTCCATTATGAGATGCTTAATAGAAAACACACAAACCACTTTTTCTTTGACATGGTGTTTATTTTGCAAATGAAGCAATGCATTCACAGAAAAGAATAGTGACTACTAAAACGTTCATTTATATCCTGAAAAAACAAATATAGAAATAAATTCTAGTTGTCTAATCATTGGTCAACCCATCAGCACATATTCAGTTCAAATTCTGTAATTATTTAACTTTGCTGTTCCAAGCATGTTGCTGGTCTCTTTTTCATGTGTAAATCATCATTTAATTTATTCTATATTAATTTTGTGGGATTCCAGTTGTTATTCCCACTTTCAGATGGGAATTTGGGTATTAAATATGAAAAAAAGTCTATAAAACCTTATAGGTTGATTATGTCTGCAAATAACATGATGCTAATTTTTTTTTCACTTAGCATGACTTACTTTGTGTCTAATAAATAAATGAGAGTCTTAGAATACCAAATTTCTAGAGTTTGGGGTTGTGATTCCTATAAAGCTAGGATATATGGCTAAATACACTATGTCATTCTGTTTTGTCATTCTAGTATTTGTTTTGTTTCTTTCCCATGTTCTAAAGCCAGCATACTTACATTAAGAACTAAAGTTGACAAAGGAGGGTATTAGTATTCCACAGAAATCTATTTTATCCTTAAAAAACTTGATAGAGCAATATCCTTAAATGCTATCTGTAGGGCCTCACTGAGATAACAAATTAAGTTTTATGACTCACTATTCCCATTCCTTCTTAAGGGGACTGTTCCAAATTCAATATGCAGAGGTCACTAGGGGAACATTCAGTCTTCAAAGTCAGCTTTCTATAGTCTCATCTATTTCTGGCAATGACTTAGCTGGATGGGGTAGTAAGTAAGACCTAAGAGAACTATGGAGCCAAAATTTGTGTGATCAGGACCCAATGGGTCTGGGATTTTCCAGGTCAAAAAACTTTCAAAACTACCAGCAGAAAGGGGATGGGTCTGAGCCATAAAGCAGTAGAATTTTCAACTCGGGCCAAAGTAGTATATCATTCACAACAGAGAAAGTCATCCTTGTGATAACCCCTGAGCCCTGCAGCCACTTTGTTGAAACAGATTTTTCTGATTTATGACTGTGGTATTAATATTAGGGCTGGAACAAGTCTCTGTTTTTTAAAGAAAAAACTCACCTCAACTTCCAGTCCAGGAGCTTCAAGGTAAAGCCTGCATGCAGCCTGTTCATGCATTTCCCAGCATTACAATTCAGCTTCCAATGAACACAATGTGTTTAAAACCTGTATTGGGTTCTAGAATTAGATAGTGGTAATGACTGAACAACTTTGAAAAGATATTGAAAAGTACTGAATAGTACACTTCAAAAGGGTGAATTTTATGGTATGAGAGTTTTATCTTGGTTTAAAAACACTATTGGACTAATTCAAATGGCTTCTTGGACATCAAATAGATCTTACAAAGCAATATTTTGGTGATTTAAGTGTAAATGAAACAGAAACATATGGAGTACATTTCTGCAAAATTGCACATGATTTCAGAAATTAAGAGGGGAAACGTTCTTGGCAAAACTTAGTTGGGTTTCATCTAATCCAAAATATTTGAAAAATAAATTGAGACATTTCATAAACCAAAATACAGCTGTTTTTTCCATGCAGTATGTATTTGCTATGCACTGTCTTTCTCACTAAGTACATTTCCTACTTATATTGAAAGGTACAGTCAGTTCAGGTACCCAGGTACAAAACCATGAATATTAAAGGCATTAGACAGCATAAAGCAAGGTCATTGTTGGTGAAATTTTGCTATGGTAAATTAAACAGTATTCTCAAGGAAATATTCCTTACTGAAACAGTTAGAGAAGAAAGCCTCTTGTAATAGCCTCTGAGTTAAATTCAAAAGCACAGAAAACTGAAATCTCTAAGACTGTTCATCAGAGGCTATCTGATCTCCATTATACATTAAAAATCTCTGGGCATATAAGTACCATTGTTACTGAAAATGCAGTCTTCTATATGGCTTAATAAAACCTGGCCACAAAAATGGTAGATATTTACACATACATTCAGTTTTTGAAGTTGTCGTGCAAAACCTTGAAATCATTCTAAACCCATATATTTATTTTCTCCTTTCTCTTCTGTTTTGTCCTAGACTTCAAGCTAAGCAGCAACTATGAGTACCCTTTTCACAGCTGATTTCCGGTGACTGATGGATGCTTTGTACCCACAAAAATGTGTTAAATAAATGCTCTTGAGAGAATGGAAGTTTAACTTTCCTGCTCAAGGTCTCAAAGAGACTTTCCTTGACCACTTACAAACACTGGCTCTCCACTTTGTATTCACTGAACTTTCTTAAAAAAAAAAAAAATTTATCTGGCTGTGCCAGGTGATTTTAGATCCAGCCTGTGAAGTCTTAGTTGCAGCATGTGGGATCTAGTTCCCTGACCAGGGATCGACCCAGGCCCCCAGCATTGGAAGCATGGAATCTTAGCCACTGGACCACCATGGAAGTTCCTCCACTGACCTTTCTTTACTTCCTAACTTGGTTTTATATTATACATCACTATTTGTTCACTATCCGACTCTTTGACTAGAAGGGTTTTTTGTGAGCCCAGGCGCTTAGTTTTGTTCACTGCTCTCTGATAATCTGAGGATGAATTATCAGAAGATACAGAGAAATAAGAGTTAGAATCAATCATTACTTGGACATTGGTCCCAAGGCCAGGAAAGGAAACAATGAAAGGGGCAGTGCCTGTCTCACAAGTAGCCATTTTTAAAGTACAGAATTTACAAAGGGGACACATCATATAGAACTACTGGACCCAGTTTATCCATCTCCACAGATCTGCTCAGATAAGGCTGTACTAAGGGCTTTGGCAACCTGACCTGTTTCCTGATCCCCATGGAGCCACTTCTTGTTTCTGCTGTGACAGTAAAACCCCACCATGATGCTATCACATGGGTTAACACCATTGATTCTGTCAGTCCTAACCAGGGGTAAGGACCTTCAGCAGTGGGATGCAGGAGCTCTAACATCTAGGTCTTACCCAGCTGGACCCATAGAAGCCTGGCTTCTTTAGTAGCTACACAGAGAGGCTGATGCTAATGCCCCATAGAGGGATCTTTGAACAGTTAAAGATGGAGCAAAACTGGCATATACATTGTTCATCTTCCCACCCCAATTCCATTGGCATGTTCTGAGAAGTAAGAATCCCATTTTGCCTTACTGGAGACATTTCATATATCTGCACAACTAGCTCTGTTTCCTGTGAAACTATGGCCTTCTTGGTCATGCATAGATTTGAATTTGTCTTCCCCTTTCCTGCCTTTGTTTTTTTCCCTTCATTGATGCTTCATGGGATCAGAAGGTCAGCTTTGTTCTGCAGTAATTCTAGGCATCTAGGCTAAGACAACTGATCATAGAAAGCTGCCCCTTGGGATGAGACTTTGTCTGGAGGTGATTATGAAGGCTATGGTGGGTAGGAACAGTTACTGACGCTTTACTCTAATGATAATTGAGGTATTGGAAATCAAGGCATCAGGAGACAATGTGGCTGCTTTCTTGATTGGAGAGAGGGAAGTGGTAATAATAAAGATGGTGGTGAGGAGTGGGATACTTCTTTTGGCCGTAGAGGACTTGTAAGAAGTAAATGAAAGGCTTAGGGCAACACACTGCCCACCGAAATCACACTTTGAAAACCCCCGGAAACCTCTCTGGCAGCTTTAAATTGAACGCTCCCTTCCTTTAGACCGAGGAAAGATTGTATGGAAAAATCATGCACAGTATCTGGTTACCAG
Source organism: Bubalus bubalis (assembly GCF_019923935.1). NCBI lineage: Eukaryota > Metazoa > Chordata > Mammalia > Artiodactyla > Bovidae > Bubalus > Bubalus bubalis. The sequence goes on from NC_059175.1 coordinate 57,613,632, forward strand.
CAAGACAGTCGCAAAGGAAACTAAATGCACACCATAGATCCTTTGTGGTAAAGGTGCGAACTGATATAAAGAGTAAGAATGGGGAATTTTTATCAAAAATTTTTATTTTATATTGGAGTATAATTGATTAACAATTTGTGTTAGTTTCAGCTGTACAGAAGGTGATTCAGTTGTACATATATATGTGTCCATTCTTTTTCAGATTCTTTTCCCACTTAGGCTATTACAGAATATTGAAGAGAGTTCCCTGTGCTATACAGTAGGTCTGTGTTGGTTATCCATTTTAAATATAGCAGTGTGTACATGTCCGTAGATCAACACATGTGATAATCTTGACCCTTCAATTCCCAGAACTCTAATGATCAGCGAAAGAAGTCCATTCCTTACCTAACACAGAAGAACAAATGTCCTTTGCCTGGTGATTTTGTAAACACTTCACCTGAACCATGTGTCTTTCAATATGACTTTTTTTTTCCCCAAATGGTCTGTGACTCTGTGTCAAACCAGTCAATCCTAAAGGAAACCAACCCTGAATATTCACTGGAAGGACTAATGCTAATTCTGAAGTTCCAATAATTTGGCCACCTTATGCCAAAGAGCCAACTAATTGGAAAAGACCCTGATGCTGGGGAAGATTGCAGCCAAAAGGAGAAAGGGGCAACAGAGAATGACATAGTTAGGTGGCATCACTGACTCAATGTACATGAATTTGAGCAAATTCCAAGAGATAATAGAAGACAGAGGAGCCAGGCATGCAGCAGTCCATGGAGTCACAAAGAGTCAGACATGACTTAGCAACTCAACAAGAACAACTGTGCCTACTACCTCTTATTGTGACCAGGCTGGGTGACCACACTTAAAGGTCTGAAGTTAGGTGGATGCAATTACTCTAATAGTGATGTTGGACTAAGATTGGGAATCATAGTGTTTGATCCACAGGAATTTGTAGCAATTATGTTTGGAAAAGTAAGAAAAGACAACAGAATGTTTTGATAACTGTGGGGTTGCTTGAGTTGTATAATTAAAAAATCAAAGTCTGGTGAAGTCTGAAGGATGATGTCAACAGCTACAGAAAAAGTTCATCTCCCTCTATTTTGAGATCTAAGTTAATTCCCAGACCCAGAGTCATATGACTGATTGGAAGGGAGGCGTGGTAAGTAGAGGAAAATAAAATGGGAAGGTATTTCCCCAGTCATTCTGCAAAGGGACTCATGGCCAATTTTCAGAACCACCATACCCTGGGGAAAGAAGAGTATTCAAATATTAAAGACCTGTTAGGTACAGAATCTGAGCAGCCATTGATCTAATCAGACCTACAATGCTTTTGTGGTTTCTTGCTAGGAAGGACACTTTAAAGAAATTTAAGGAGATGCAATATATGGAGAGAACTTCCAAGAATGTGGGTGGGGCTAGAATTGGATACCCAGAGTGACTTTGGAAACCAGAGGTTAGGGTTGGTGGAGACAATAATTATATATGCTTAGAGAAGTTAGCAAAGGAAAAAGTATATGGCAAGATGGAAAGCAAGAGAGGAAAAAAAATGTCAAATAGGAAATGGCTTGTCAATTAACATTCTGAAGCAAGATTTCCATTTGTTCTGAGGATTAACTCTTGAGTGTTTATTTCCAGTTGTAGAGCTGTGGAAGACAAGTTCTGCCCACTGAAGTTCATGATCAAAAGACAATTCTTTTTTTCTTTTCTTTTCAAATGGTTTTCGGAAAGAGACTGGAAAGTTTTCTCAGAGTGGGGCTTAGGACAGGGCAAGAATAGATGCCTGAAGTCAAGTTTTGTCTACTGGGAATATGGTGGGAATGGAGAGATAGATTGGTTTAGCTCTCACACTGCCTTCTAGCATTATAGCCTTGGGCAAGTGGGTAAAAACTGGAAGGGGCTTTGGGAGCCATTAAACAGAAAAGGAATTTTGAAGACTTTTTTTAGCCTGAGTTTCCTGAAAAACAGAGTCTGAAGCAAAGTTTACAGGCTAACACTTAATCAAGTTATGCCATCCCATGCATAAGCAAGGGGATAAGGGAAGTGATTCAGGGCACAAAGAAAAGGCAAAAGCAAATGTGGAATTACTTTACCCGGATGACCACATCTTCCCAAGAAAATACACCTCTTTGCTTGGTCAAATAAGAGTTTTATAAATTGTTAAAATTAATAAGTGAATTTATCAAAGTCAATATAAAATTAAATTAATTTATATATATTGGTCACATCAGAAAAGTAAATAAATTGAGAAAAAGTGGAAAGGTTGTGTCTATTACACTGTTAGAGCAATCTGCATTCCACCTAATTTCATAAACAGAGTCTAGAATAGACATTTTTACAATCAACTCTAAATTTTCAGTTATGCAGAAATGTTCTTAGGAAAATATTCAAGCAATTTCCCCCAAAAAGATTGCGATGGTAAAGGATGTCCTGTGACCATTTATAGAGCTTTAATAAATTATCCTCTGATGGTTGATAGCTTTGGTTTTCAAGAAAATAGTGTATCTTCCATGATAAGCCATGCTCATGCTCAGTTGCTCAGTCATGTGTGACTCTTTGCGACCCCCTGGACTAACTACAGCCCTCCAGGCTACTCTGTCCATGGGATTTCCCAGGCAAGAATACTGGAGTGTGTTGCCATTTCCTTCTCCAGGGGATCTTTCCGACCCGGGATCAAACGCTCATCCCTCTTGCGTCTCCTGCATTGGCAGGCGGATTCTTTACCACTGGCACTGCCTGGGAAGCGCATGATAAGACACAAGTAGAACCATCTCAAAGTTGTCTCCAAGTTCTTGATTGAGGCATCTCTCTGGTCTACCTAAATATCTTCATCACACAACCCAAATGAATCTCATCCTTTCATAATTCTCCCCAATATAGCACCTATGTTCTGTTTGGTCCTTCTCCACTTGAACCTCTGACCCATTTCTATGACTTGTTAGTATTTCACAGAGTTTCATGTAACAGAAACTTCTTGAAGTTGAAAGCAATGTGTGTGTCAACAAGAGATTATGATATTGACATAAATATAGACACAGAGATTTAAGTAATTGAAACAAACCATTCATGTTTAAACAACATGAAAATAACAGTTTTACCTCCCTGAGAAATCACTATTGATACAAGTGTTTCCCAGTCTGTTATAAAAGTCATCACCAGCACCAGCTGTCACTTCTTGTGTTCTCCCAAGTAACTGGGTCTATTTTCCTTGATAAATTTGATGATTGTTTTTTAAAGGACCCTCCTTTAAAAGCTGGTAAATTATAGATTTAAAATGTATTTTCAGTTTACCAAACGTTTTCTAGAGTCTAACCAGAGAGTCATGCACTGTTTTTCTAACCAAAATGCTGCATCATTTTAACCTTCAAACAATTTCCCTGAAGAGTGTATAAAAAATCTGGAGTACATATCACTCACATATCACTTGGTGCTCTGTGTTGACCTAAAGGGATGAGATGGTGATGGGTGGGAGGGAGCCTTAAGAGGGGCAGGATATATGTTTATTTCTAGCTGATTCATGTTGTTGTACAGCAGAAACTAACACAACATTGTAAAGCAATTATCCTCCAAATATAAAAAAAAACAAAACTGATGAATCTTAAAAAAAAAAATCTATAATTGGGAAAAGACTGTGGATACTAAATGCGAAAACTGCCTCAGAATGGGGCACTACCCTGTGAGTGAAATATGACAATTGCAAATGGTTAGCAAAGGACTGGTATCTGTTCCCTTGGGTTTGGAGTTTGCTTTCATTTGTGAACTTATAAGTAATCGTAATTATAATAAAGTAAGTTTTCAAGTAAAAAAAACAAAAACAATTGGAGTACACAAAAAGAACTATCTTGGGAGTTGTTTAAATAGCACCAGCCTTCAGTCACCTACGCCACCTACCTGTATATAAAAGTTTGACACTGAATTGTACACATGTTCATAATAAATGCACAAAGTATTTGGATCTGTGAATTTTTCTTTTTTTTTTCTCTTAGCTAAATATAGTGGGAGTGAAAATATTTATTCAATGAAAATGTCACATTTTGTGAGTCATTCATTCAACAGTTTGGTTAATTTAATTTTGTTGGGCATTTTTATAAATCTGATATATTTACCCAGAGGACTTTTGGCACTGGCAACATATTAAAATCAGTTAAAAAAAAAAACACACACAGAACTATCTAGCCTAGGATGGGGAAGACTCAATTGCATCCAGATGAGGACCAAATCTACTCCATGTTTCCAAAACAAATAAAAATAATTGTGTCAAAAATTAATCCTTTGGAGACTTCTGGAATGTTTATTTATTCCCATTCTAATTACTGTGGCATTTTAGTGACCCTATTTTGCATTATCTATACATTCTCTCAACGTCCTTCTTGTGTAACTTTTTGTTCATTATCCTCCTTATTTCTGAGCCTGATAGTTTTTCTGAACCCACAACTGAAACGGAGAATTGAGGCAAGGATAGAGGGGATTTGAGTAAAGAAAAACCACATGTGTTCCAAACTTAGGTCTCATTTTGGACGCCCAACTAATTTGTTTGGCTCTGGGATCCCCATGCTCTCCTTAATCCAGTGTGCCTCATCAGAGACCCCTCTTTAAACAGTCTCTTGCAGCCTATCTGTCCGAGGCTAGGTGGGCATCTCTGAATGCCTAGTGTTGAGATTCACACATGGGTGACTTCCATGGGAGACAAAGGGAGAGTTTACAGTGATTACATGTTGAACAAAGGGCACAAACTTCCAACTAGAAGATGAATAATTTCCTGAGATCTAATGCACAGCATAGTGATCATAGTCAACAACAGTGTATAATAGACTTTAAGTGCTGAGAGTAAATCACAAAAAAGAAATGATTGTTATGTGACATGATTGAGATGTAAAGTAACACTACGGTAGTAATCATATGATAATATGCTAATGTATGAAATCAACACATTGTGCACCTTAAACTTACACAATGTTATACATCAGTTATATCACAATTTAAATAGAATTGTATTAGTGAATGAATGAACAACTCTTTGAGCCACCCCAGAAAAAAAATTATAGCTTAATTATAGCTTAGTTTGGATTGAGAGAATTATTCCTAAATTTTATTTTATTTTTTATTTTGGCCATTTCCCAAGTTAAACCCAAAGACAAATAATAAACATAGTAGAATAATGTGAAACAAGTTGTAAGGGCAGCTTTCCTAAGGAAGTTCTAGAAATGAGTTGAGAAATGGAGCGTCTTTGGAAGAAGTACACTCATCTAAGGTGGGCCTTGGGAGAGTCAGACTTCACCTCCGAGAATGACTAAGCTTCCATGTCCCCGTTTAGCTAACAAGACCATGGTATGAACCCAGCAGTGATGGTTCTTTTATCCAGACTTAAACTGTGTTTTTTTTTCCTCTGCATGAATTTTGACTTCCTGACATTTCTGCAGATAGTCATGTCCCCAGCACTTTCAGAATCCTCCATAAGTTCAAGGTAGTTCTAAGGATGTAATAAGGTCACTATATTCCTGTGCTGGCAGATTTTTAAATACATTTCTTCATTTTTCAATCGACTAAGTAAGTTTAGAAAAAAGTTATTTACTTTAACCCATGCAAACAGAATTTTGATTTGAAAATAAGTTCATTTGTATCAGTTAAACGAGCTCCATAATCTACTTTAAATTAGAATGAATTATTTTTAAACCAGAGTAAAAATGCAGACAAAATTTCTATATCTGAATAGAGTTTTCCTATTTCTGTAGCTATTTTTAGCCACTTCTATTTGCTATATTGCTTCCCATTTTAGTACCACAAAGCAGGTTGATGTGCCTTATGTAAATGATATGCCGAAGAAACTTACTGCAATTTAAAAAATTCTGTTAGACCTAAATTTGTTACTTTCTACAATGCCAGTCACATTAGGCTAAACCAAAATTCATGTGGCTCCATTTCATCCACCATTACAAGGAATCTAAAGACTATCCTTATTGCTCTTATTTCCGGTGAGAACTGACTCACTGGAAAAGACCCTGATGCTGGGAAAGATTGAAGGCAAGAAGAGAAGGATAAGATGGTTGGATGGCATCATGGACTCAATGGACAGAGTTTGAGCAAGCTCCGGGGGTTGGTGATGGACAGGGAGCCTGGGGTACTGCAGTCCATGGGGTCCTAAAGAGTCAGACACAGCTGAATGAGTGAACTGAGCTGAACTGAAACAACTAAGGATTTCCCTGGTGGTTCAGTGGCTGACTCTGGGCTCCCAATGCAGGGGTCCTGGGTTCAATGCCTGGTCAGGGAACTAGATCCCACATACCATGACAAAGAGTTCACATGCCGCAAATAACATCCCACATGCCACAACAATGACCGAAATATAATAAAAAAAAATATTAAAAAATCCAAACATCTGACATCTAATTTCAGAACATTTAAAAAATTTCTTGAACATCTACTTTGTGCCAGTAACTCCTGTTGAAAGTGACAATGTTAGTCACTCAGTCGAGTCTGACTCTTTGCGACCCCATGGACTGTAGTCCGCCGGGCTCCTCTGTCCATGGGGTTCTCCAGGCAAGAACACTGGAGTGGGTTGCCATTCCCTCCTCCAGGGGATCATCCTGATCCACTGATTGATCCCAGGTGTCCTGCCTTGCAGGCAGATTCTTTATCGTCTGAGACCCCATGGTAGCCATCACCTAATAAATAGTGGATGCTATGAGGCATGGCCCAGATGCCCCTTCAGAACTGGCACACTCATTCCTTTGGTGGCTGGGTACATTGATAACTGTTCTGGAAGCTACTTTCTTCTCTGTAAATTGCCTTTGACCAAAGGAACTGCCCCACTCCAGTTTATGTCTCCTTCCTGGGGGGAACCCATCCAAGAGCTAGACGAAGACCTACCCCCTGGTCTCACTTTGGGAAAACTGGAGGCCATCCCTGTTCTCAGAGAGCTCCTCCTGGATCAGCTGGGGCCTCTTTTGCTTCTCAGCTCAATGTCTCCCTCTGTCTTACCCTGCCTCTGTCACTTCTGCAAGTGCTATTGCTTGTTCATGCCCGATCAGCCTCCAAGCTTAATCAGTCTCAATATCTTCTCCAGGCAACCAGACCTAAGACCCTCATTTTGTATTAGCACACCATTTGGTGTATTATAGCAATTCAGATACTTCTTTTTTGTGGTTGCCCTGGGTGTGAGTTTTCTCTAGTTTCAGCGAGCAGAGCTACTCTTCATTGTGGTGCATGGGCTTCTCCTTGCCATGGCGTCTCTTGTTGTGGAGCACCAGCTCTAGGCACATGGGCTTCAGAAATCGCAGCACGTGGGCTCAGTAGTTGAGTCACAGGGGCTCAGCTGCTCTGCAGCTTGTGGAATCTTCCCGGATCAGTGATCAAACCCATATGTGCTGCACTAGCAGATGGATTCCTAAACACTGCGCCACCAGGGATCTCCAGGCACTTTTTAAAAATAGTCAAGATGAAGATAATAGCTCAGCAGGAAAAAAGCTTTTCAAGGAAAGGGTGCTAAAACTCATGGGACAGTAGAAATGGAGTTGTAACACAGCAACATTCCAGGCACCTGCAGACCGTGCTCTCTAGAAACTGCCATGTGGCAGATGGTCCACCATTTGGCTCCATCCACATCTGAAAATGATTCTTTCTACCAAAATGAATAGAGATTGATGGAGCTCCCCTAATTTCAGGGTGAACACAGAATACAGAAGTCAATAAAGAGAGAACTCAGATGACTGAGTCTGAAAATGCAGAACTAACCAAAGAAGGTACTAGAAGACATTTCTGGGTAAAAAGGGAAGTGGGGGTTACGTATTTTGTAGAAGCAACACCTCTAGGGACTACAGAGGTTACCTCTTTTTTTTAGAACTTTAAAAAAAAGTCTTAATGGGGTTTCCCAGGTGGCGATAAGTGGTAAAGAACCCATCTACCAATACAGGAGACCTAAGAGACATGGGTTGGATCCCTGGGTGGGGAAGATTCCCTTGAGGAGGGCATGGGAACCCACTCCAGTATTCTTGCCTAGAGAATTCCATTGACTGGGGAGGTTGGTGGGCTACAGTGAAAAGGTTGCAAAGAGTTGGACACAGCTGTAGCGACTGAGCACACACCCAAAAGTCTTAACAGTGAGTTTTCAGTAACTGTACAGGTAGAGACTGGGGTATAAGGACCACTAGACGAGCAAAAGACTCTCAAGGGTGATGTGAGTGTGAACAGCTTGGGGCAGAAAGCAAGGACCCACAGGACCTAAATAATACAGGCAAACCAGAGATCTCTCCTTTTAAAGCAGGTCAGAGGCAATCCCATTCAACCCACCCTTTCAGTTCAGTTCAATTCAGTTGCTCAGTTGTGTCCAACTCTTTGCGACCCCATGGACTACAGCATGCCAGGCCTTCCTGTCCATTATCAACCCCCGGAGTTTACTCAAACTCATGTCCATTGAGTCAGTGATGCCATGCAACCATCTTATCCTCTGTCGTCCCCTTCTCCTCCTGCCTTCAATCTTTCCCAGCCTCAGGGTTGTTTCAAATGAGTCAGCTCTTTCCATCAGGTGGCCAAAGTATTGGAGTTTCAGCTTCAATACCAGTCTTTCCAATGAACACCCAGAACTGATTTCCTTTAGGATGGACTGGTAGGATCTCCTTGCAGTCCAAGCGACTCTCAAGAGCCTTCTCCAACACCACAGTTCAAAAGCATCAATTCTTCAGCACTCAGCTTTCTCTATAGTTCAACTCTCACATCCATACATGCATACATCCTCAGGAGTTTCTCTGCTCCTTCAAAGGAAAGGATTTGACACTAAGATTAGACAAACCCTTCTTTATATATAAACTCTCTAAATAAGAGGTTATCTTCGCATTTCATTTGTCTCTAGGTCCCATGTCAAGGAACTTCTCTAGAAATTTCTGTGGAGAAACGTTTATATCACTATGGCCTTCACCAAGATTCTGGTGCCTCAGGTGAGTAGGTCCATAGCATCTTTAAATAACTTCGCCCTTAAATGACCTTCCTTCTGTCTGGGGTTGTTACACATAGTATTTTCAGAAGGCTATTCTTTATTGGCTGATTATCTCCTGTTGTGCAGGAGACACTGGGATCCAGAAGAACTCAGATTGGCTTCTGATGCTCCCACCATCAGATTGGCTTCTGACGCTTCCACGTGGCACTAGTGGTTAAAGAATCCATCTGCCAAGGCAGGAGACATAAGAGACATGGTTCGATCCCTGGGTCTGGAAGATCCCCTGGAGGAGGATGTGGCAACCCACTCCAGTATTCTGGCCTGGAGAATCCCATGGACAGAGGAGCCTGGTGGGCTACAGTCCATAGGGTTGCAGAGTCAGAGGCAACTGAACACATATGCATGCTCCCACGAAACCACCCCATGGTTTATAGCAAGATAGTCCACAGCTAAGTTTTGGTTTCTCTTTTTGTCTAATATGTATAGTCCAGGTCAGTGTTATCCAATAAAGCTCTGATCTTTATGGAAATATCCTATATTCTTTGCTCTCCAATATGGCAGCTCTAAACCACATATATCTATTGAACACTCGAAATGTGGCTAGTGTAACTGAGCAATTCAACATTAAATTTATATTTGATTAAATTATAATTAATTTTTATTTAATATATCTGAACGTAAGCAGTCACACATGGCTAGTAGCTACCATATTATTCAGCACACATCTTGGTTGACATTTAGATGCTAAAATTTCATATTGCTATTATTCCAAGAAGTTTGGAGATTCTGCCATTGGTACAAATAGCTCTGAAATTCGATGATTTCACTGCATATAAATACTTGTTATGTTGTCTGTACGCTTGATCTGGCTAATAATTCTCTTTTATAACCTAAAACATAAGTTGGCAAACTAAGATCCTTAGGCAAATCCAGTCTGATGCCAGTGTTTGCAAAAAAGAAAAAACCCAACAGTTGTATTGGAACAGTGTCATGCCATTTGTTCCAGCATCGTCTCTGACTGCTCTTGTGCTACCGTGGCAGAACAGGGCAATGTGACAGAGACTGTATGACTGCAAAGCCAAAAATATTGCTATCTGGGTTTTACAGAAAAATATTTGCCTACCATTGATTTACGATAAGGTAAATTTGCTCTTTTACTGAGTGTTATCACAATTGATTACCCTTTCTGTATTATTTTACTCTGTTTTGAAGGATAAGACTTCTGTATGGGAATGCTGGGTACCTATTTATTTTTCTCTTCATTTGGGCACCAGTTGAAGGTCACCAGCTCAGTGGGTTAGCCCTTCTCCCTGCCTCATTTTAAATTTTGACTGATGATCTGCCTCAGATGGTGGCCATTCCACTAAGTTGGCCAGATGTTGCAGTAGCCTATTAGTGATTTCAAGGGACTTCAAAATCCTTCTAGGTAATTTTTTTCTTTTTATCTGTAGGAATATCAAGTCATTGATTTGCCATATTTTTTGAGAAGGGTTTGTTCACAGAGAAAACGATATTGACTGTTGTTTGAAATACAAATATGACATCAGTCTCTCATTTGTAGCAAGGTTTGGACTTGCATAAAAATTTTTACCACATCTTTGGATGCTGATTCTTGAGAGTCCCTTGGACTGCTAGGAGATCCAACCAGTCCATTCTGAAGGAGATCAGCCCTGGGATTTCTTTGGAGGGAATGATGCTGAAGCTGAAACTCCAGTACTTTGGCCACCTCATGCGAAGAGTTGACTCACTGGAAAAGACTCTGATGCTGGGAGGGATTGGGGGCAGGAGGAGAAGGGGACGACAGAGGATGAGATGGCTGGATGGCATCACTGACTCGATGGACGTGAGTCTGGGTGAACTCAGGGAGTTTGTGATGGACAGGGAGGCCTGGCATGCTGCGATTCATGGGGTCGCAAAGAGTCGGACACGACTGAGCGACTGAACTGAACTGAACTGAACTGAATTATCGAATACTAAATCATGACACTTCTCAAGCCAAAAGCATACTAGCAGGTGACTACTTCAAGAAGGGGGCGTAGGTGATTAATTTACATATCAATTGACGAGCTAATATCTAAGAAGTATTAATACATTTTATTAGCACATTAATATGTTTATTATTTTATATAACAATATACTTAATAATGTTTAAGATTTCTTTTTTAATAGTAGGTAAATATGTGCTAACATTTTGGTTTGCACTTTTATGACTGTAATTCCTGTTTGTTTCTGAGTAGTGAAAACTCTGTAGTGAAAACTCTTTGGAATATATAAGCTCATATGCATCCATATGTGGTTCAGCTTTCTGCTGTACTTACCAAGCACAGTCTGATCTTAAAGGAGACGTTGCCTCTGGTAAAAGCAAAGACAAGCCCACACAAAAGGTGCTAAATAATTGGGAACACAAAGATGTCTCTAATTCATTGACAATATTACATTTAATACCTTACTGTATTAAGGCAATACCTTATTGCTGTAGTTGTTACTCACATTGGTTTTCTTTCCTATTTAAAAAACATGGGGCTTCCCTGGTGGTCCAGTGGTTAAGAATCCACCTGCCAATGAAGGGAGCATGGGTTCAACCCCTGGTCTGAGAAGATTCCACATACACGGGAGGGGCAACCCAGACCACTCTCCACAGCTACTGAGCCTGCGCTCTAGAGCTCCTGTTCTGCAACAAAAGAAACCACCACAATGAGAAGCCTGCGCACTGCTTTGAAGACCCAGTATAGCTATCAATAAATAAAAAGCATGGCATTTTCTTTAGAAAAACAACCGATCTAAAACAATCTGATATTGCAAACGGTGTGATACTGCAGTTTCAGTCTCCTTGGTTTTCAGAACAACTCTGCTGGGATGAAAATTGGGTTCTTCAAAATCATAGTTACAGCTTATAACAAATTCTGTGATGCTATATTGAAAACTAGAAGTACTATAGAGCATAAATATAATTTTGAATGCATATCTGTCTTGTCTGGGCTCCTATAAGAAAAATGGTGTAAAACTGGGTGGGTTATGAACCATAGAAAATAATTTCTCACAGTTACAGAGGCTGGGAAGTCCAAGATCAAGAATTGGTGCTGGTGGGTACCCACTTCCTGGTTCATAGACGGCAGTCTTCTCACTGCGTCTTCACTTAACAGAAGGGGTGAGAGAGCTCTCTGGGGTCTCTTGATAAGGGCATGAATCCCTTCCATGAGGGCTCTGCCTTTGTGGTCTAATCACCTTCTTAAGTCCCCATCTCCAAATACTATTGCATTGGGGATTCGATTTGAACATGTGTATTTGGGGGAACAAAGACATTCAGTCAATGGCAATCTCCCGTGCTGCTGGGTGTCTGTCAAATGGCAGTTTTGTGCACTACTTTCTGCACCAAAATAATCTCTAATGAGATGGGAACTTGGTAGGTGAGCTCTGGTCCTCATATTGCTTCTACACCAGCTATGCGGGTGGGTTACACAGACTTAGCTGGGCACCCAGGTCGTTGGTGAAAATCTGTCAGAATTTTTAACATCTCCTTGACAACATATACCTGATAGCTCAGTTGGTAAAGAATTCACCTGCAATGCAGGAGACCCTGGTTCCATTCCTGGGTCAGGAAGATACACTTGAGAAGGGATAGGCTACCCACTCCAGTATTCTTGGGCTTCCCTGTGGCTCAGCTGGTAAAGAATCTGCCTGCAATTCGAGAGATCTGGTTTCGATCCCTGGGTTGGGAAGATCCCCTGGAGAAGGGAAAGGCTACCCACTCCAGTATTCTGGGCTAGAGAATTCCATGGACTCTATAGTCCATGGGGTCGCAAAGAGTCGGACACAACTTTGCAACTTTCACTTCAATAACAACATATTCGGCTTCCCTGATGGCTCAATGGTAAAAGAATCTACCTGAAATGCAGGATACCCAGGTTCAATCCCTGGGTTGGGAAGATCCCCTGGAGGAGGGCATGGCAACCCACTCCAGTATTCTTGCCTGGAGAATCTCATGAGCAGAGAAGCCTGACAGGCTGCAGTCCATGGGGTCACAAAGAGTTGGACACAACTGAGTGACTGAACACAAACACACAACAATGTATCATTTACTTCTGGCATTTTGTAAGAATATAAATTCTTACTTTACCCTTATTTCTCATTTTCCGTCAACACCATTCTGATCATACCTGTTAGGTGCAGATCCTCTTTGTCCACAGACCCTCTGCAACATGTCTAGAAAAACACGAGGACCTTCATGCTACCTCTCAGAGTCATTTATTGTTTTACAAAGAAAACAGAAACATTAAAAGAGTGTACAATTAGTTAAACTTGAAGACCAACCTATATCTATTTATTCTCTAAGAAACCATAGCACCTAATACTTTCTGAAACTATTGAATTAACATAGAGAATGTCCAATAATCAAGTCTTCCTAGGCTCCTCTAGCACTTTGCCCGTAACACTAGCATGGAGCTGCCATCCTGCACTGTGGCTTCTTTACTGAGATCTGGAGCTCTTGACTGTGGGCAGAACTAAAAGACTATTCTACTCATTTCTGCAGGTGGAGTGTTGATAGCAAAGCCATCCCTTTGATCAAGGTCCTCTGTGAAAGGACCCGAAAAGGCAATTGTTCACCTGACCCTCTTAGTCAAGAGTAAATGCCTCTGTAGACCCACCCCCCATCTCTACCACTCCTGGCTTCTGGGGACTTGGCTGAGTAGAAGCACCCTCTGTCAAAGATGTGGATCACTGACTTTCTTCTGGTTTATTCTTTCTTTTCCTTTCTTCTTTCTTTGACTTATACTTATCATCCTAACACTGTAGCTCAGATGGTAAAGAATCCACCCGCAATGCAGGAGACCAGGGTTCGATCCCTGGGTCAGGAAGACCCTCTTGAGAAAGGAATGGCAACCCACTCCAGTATTCTTGCCTGGAGAATTCCATGGACAGAGGAGGCTGGAGGGCTACAGTCCATGGGGTCACAAAGAGTCGGCCACAACTGAGCGATTAACACTACTACTAACACTCCAGCAGCTTCTTTTCATGTTTTTGCTTTCATTATTTCAGTTTTCATTGTCTTCCTCGTTTGAATCTCTAATGGCCTCCTTTTCCCTCATTGTTTTTCAGCCTTTGTAAAGGCCATGGGAGATGGCAAATCCAGCCATCGATCCCCTGAAATGCTTAAAAAAAAAAAAAAAAAAGGACTACATTTCATCTTTTGACTGTGTTTGGCCATTAAAAGATTGCAGACCCGAGCAAGTCCTCCAGGCCCACTGAACTGCACCCTGGCATCAAGGCCATTGCTGGATTTCAGGAGCTAGGACTCAAATCAGACCAACTACATGTGTGAGTGACTGTACTGCAGTGATGTTGAGCATTTTACCATCACGTGCACATGTTCTCCATGAGCTCACTTTTCACCATCACTTCTACCCACCACACAACAGGGAAATTTCTCTGAGTGCTGGCCCCACCAGCCAGCATTTGTTTCATTTTTATCTTAAAGATACTGTATTTGGTGCTAGCAAACACCATGCCGAGTACAGAAGTGTGGTGGAGGGAGGTGTTAATATGGTCACTGCGTATATATTTTTTTCTTCTCTTTTCTCCCATTTCTCCAATGCCCTCATTAAGTGTTTTACCCAATGTGACTTTGTAAGCCACCACCCATGAATAGTTTCTGGAATGAGGCATGTAGATAAAAAGGAAAGGAGAGAGAAAGAAGAGAGGAAGGACAAAGAGGCCAAGAGTGTGGCATTCTCTCTCCTATTCCAGGGACTTTTCAACATAAAATTCTCCCTTCTTAATCTTTAAATTTTGTTCATTTTTCTAAGATGATGCATTAATGAAAATTATTAAATGTTTAGGTTTTTGATTAATTTCTCTGCCATTATTGTTTTTAAAGATACTTAAGTTATTGGTAGTGCTTTTAAGACAGAGGATGAGATGGTTGGATGGCATCACCAACTCAATGGACATGAGTTTGAGTAAACTCCGGGAGTTGGTGATGGTCAGGCAGGCCTGGCATGCTACAGTCTATGGGGTCGCAAAGAGTTGGACATGACTGAGAGACTGAACTGAACTGAAGATAACAAAGTGTATCACTCCTAAAATGAAATTTTCCAAAATATCTATGGGAAGCTTCAAATTAGATCCCATTTAGCTTGAATGTTTCTGCATTTTCTTTTAAATGATGTCCTTTATTGTGATTGCTTTAATCATACCTTCACATTGAGGTGAATCTCATGGTACTGCAAAGCCTGGGTTATCTGGACCACATCCAGCACCCATAAGCTGCCACTCTGGGGTGAAGGGCAGGCACTATTTCAACAGAGCAGAGCAAAACTGAGAGTAATTTTAGCAGAAAGTGAATGCTCCTTCATCTCACTGCAGTTACGTCCAGACAGGAATCATTCATGCTGGCCCTAAGCCAGGCATCCAAGTTGACTTGACAATCATGCTCAAATGCCAAGGAAACTTTTGTAACCTCACAAGTTCAGAAGCTTCATTTTCTCATTCCAAGTTTTCTGAAAAGTTGGCAATCAGCTTCTGAATCATTCGCTCTGTTTACCAGCACGGCTTTGCAATAAAGTCCCTCTTAAAGAAGTTTAAAAGTAAAAATGTAAACTTTTATCCTTGGAAAGTGATGAGGAAAAAAAAGGAAAAGGTGAGGTTAGCTATTGACATCATTTGTGGGCCCAAAACCTAGCCTTTGTTAACTTTTCTTTGCTTGACATTCTTCAACGATATTTTAGTTTCCCAAACTCTCTAAGATCCTTCTCACAGCAGGGCCTTCTGGCAGTTTCCCACTATGTTTCTCTGGCTGAGTCTTGCCCTTCAAGTTTCACTCACATGGACCTTTCTATAGCCCTAAGACTAAGTTAGGGTCTTCTGTAATATGCACCCATAGAAACCTGTGCTTTCGTTTTTAGTATCTGTTACTATCATGATTCTATATTCAATGATGCCTTTAGGTTATCCATGGAAGTAACCATATCACTTGGGCTTCCCTGGTGGCTCAGTGGTAAAGAACTTGCCTGCCAATTCAGGAGACTCGGGTTCGATCTCTGGGGCGGGAAAATCCACTGGAGAAGGAAATGGCAGCCCACTCCAGGATTCTTGCCTGAGAAATCCCATGGACAGAGGAGCCTGGTGGGCTACAGTCCATGGGGTCACAGAAGAGTTGGACATGACATCAACTAAGCAACAACAGCAAACCACATCACTTACCACAGAGCCTGGGAGGTAGTGATTCCGCGATAAGTGAAAATCAACCCTGGGAATGTCTACAACTGGAGATGAGTGGGGGAAGAAGGAAGAGGTAAGGCCACTACATTGGAACTTCCCCAGCAGTCCAGTGGGTCCAGTGGTTAAAACTCCACCTCCCAATGCAGGGGTTGTGTGTTCAATCCCTGGTCGGGGATCTAAGATGCCACAGATCAGATCAGATCAGTTGCTCAGTCGTGTCCAACTCTTTGAGACTCCATGAATCGCAGCAGGCCAGGCCTCCCTGTCCCTCACCAACTCCCGGAATTCACTCAGACTCACGTCCATTGAGTCAGTGATGCCATCCAGCCATCTCATCTTCTGTTGTCCCCTTCTCCTCCTGCCCTCAATCCCTCCCAGCATCAGAGTCTTTTCCAATGAGTCAACACTTCGTATGAGGTGGCCAAAGTACTGGAGTTTCAGTTTTAGCATCATTCCTTCCAAAGAAATACCAGGACTGATCTCCTTCAGAATGGATGCCACAGGGTATGGCAAAAAAAAAAAAAAAAAAAAAAAATTGACTACCACATTCTATAAGTATTCATCAAACAATGATTATTTCAGACACTCTGTTAGCTGCTATGTAAATAAAGAGAAAGCATACTGTTTTCAAATGTCTCAATTTGGAGAAAGAGAGTAAGCCCATGAAATCTACAACGATGGACCTTAATGAATTATTTTTCCTGGTATCCTTGCCTGGTGTATTTCTCTCCACAGTGGATCTGGGATAGTCTTAAGACTTACATGGACCAATAAAAGATGGGGAAAGTGAAGTTGTGAACTTTGAAGGCTCGGCCTTAAGACATGTACTTTTATCTTTGGCCACTTGAGCACATCATTTTGAATCAGACTCCATGTTCCATTAAGCCCAGTCTTCATGGCGAGAATATATAGTTGATGACCAAGAAGCTAATATCCTCATCTAAACTTCCAGCATCAGTCTTTAGTCTTATGAGTGAGCCATCTTGGATATTCCAGCCTAGTTTGAAGGATTTTGAGCATTACCTTGCTAGTATGTGAAATGAGCACAATTGTACACTACTTGGAACATTCTTTGGCATTGACTTTCTTTGGGTTTGGAATGAAAACTGACCTTTTCCAGTCCTGTGGCCACTGCTGAGTTTTCCAAATCTGCTGGCCTATTGAGTGCAGCACTTTCACAGCATCATCTTTTAGGATTTGAAATAGCTCAACTGGAATTTCATCACCTCTGTTAGCTTTGTTCATTATGATACTTCCTAGACGGGAATACCAGACCACCTGATCTGCCTCTTGAGAAATTTGTATGCAAGTCAGGAAGCAACAGTTAGAACTAGACATGGAACAACAAACTGGTTCCAAATAAGAAAAGGAGTGCGTCAAGGCTGTATATTGTCACCCTGCTTATTTAACTTATATGCAGAGTACATCATGAGAAATGCTGGGCTGGAAGAAGCACAAGGTGGAATCAAGATTCCCGGGAGAAATATCAATAACCTCAGATATGCAGATGACACCACCCTTATGGCAGAAAGTGAAGAGGAACTCAAAAGCCTCTTGATGAAAGTGAAAGTGGAGAGTGAAAAAGTTGGTTTAAAGCTCAACATTCAGAAAATGAAGATCATGGCATCCGGTCCCATCACTTCATGGCAAATAGATGGGGAAACAGTGGAAAAAGAGTCAGACTTTATTTTTGGGGGCTCCAAAATCATTGCAGATGGTGACTGCAGACATGAAATTAAGATGCTTACTCCTTGCAAGGAAAGTTATGACCAACCTAGATCAGATCAGATCAGATCAGATCAGTTGCTCAGTCATGTCTGACTCTTTGCGACCCCATGAATCTCAGCACGCCAGGCCTCCCTGTCCATCACCAACTCCCAGAGTTCACTCAGACTCACGTCCATCCAGTCAGTGATGCCATCCAGACATCTCATTCTCTGTAGTCCCCTTCTCCTCCTGCCCCCAATCCCTTCCAGCATCAGAGTCTTTTCCAATGAGTCAACACTTCGTATGAGGTGGCCAAAGTACAGGAGTTTCAGTTTTAGCATCATTCCTTCCAAAGAAATCCCAGGGCTGATCTCCTTCAGAATGGACTGGTTGGATCTCCTTACAGTCCAAGGGACTCTCAAGAGTCTTCTCCAACACCACAGTTCAAAAGCATAAATTCTTCAGTGCTCAGCTTTCTTCACGGTCCAACTCTCACATCCATACATGACCACAGGAGAAACCATAGCCTTGACTAGACGGATCTTTGTTGGCAAAGTAATGTCTCTGCTTTTGAATATGCTATCTAGATTGGTCATAACTTTCCTTCCAAGGAGTAAGCATCTAATTTCATGGCGCAGTCACCCTCTGCAGTGATTTTGGAGCCCAGAAAAATAAAGTCTGACACTGTTTCCACTGTTTCCCCATCTATTTCCCATGAAGTGGTGGGACCGGATGCCATGATCTTCGTTTTCTGAATGTTGAGCTTTAAACCAACTTTTTCACTCTCCTCTTTCAGTTTCATCAAGAGGCTTTTTAGTTCCTCTTCACTTTCTGCCATAAGGGTGGTGTCATCTGCATATCTGAGGTTATTGATATTTCTCCCGGCCATCTTGATTCCAGCTCGTGTTTCTTCCAGTCCAGTGTTTCTCATGATGTACTCTGCATATAAGTTAAATAAGCAGGGTGACAATATACAGCCTTGATGTACTCCTTTTCCTATTTGGAACCAGTCTGTTGTTCCATGTCCACTTCTAACTGTTGCTTCCTGACCTGCATACAAATTTCTCAAGGGGCAGGTCAGGTGGTCTGGTATTCCCATCTCTTTCAGGATTTTCCACAGTTTATTGTGATCCACACAGTCAAAGGCTTTGGCATAGTCAATCAAGCAGAAATAGACGCTTTTCTGGAACTCTCTTGCTTTTTCGATGATTCAGCAGATGTTGGCAATTTGATCTCTGGTACCTCTGCCTTTTCTAAAACCAGCTTGAACATCAGGAAGTTCACGGTTCACATATTGCTGAAGCCTGGCTTGGAGAATTTTGAGCATTACTTTACTAGCATGTGAGATGAGTGCAATTGTGCGGTAGTTTGAGCATTCTTTGGCATTGCCTTTCTTTGGGATTGGAATGAAAACTGACCTTTTCCAGTCCTGTGGCCACTGCTGAGTTTTCCAAGTTTGCTGGCATATTGAGTGTAGCACTTTCACAGCATCATCTTTCAGGATTGGGAATAGCTCAACTGGAATTCCATCACCTTCACTAGCTTTGTTCGTAGTGATACTTTCTAAGGCCCACTTGACTTCACATTCTAGGATGTCTGGCTCTAGGTCAGTGATCACACCATTGTGATTATCTGGGTAATGAATATCTTTTTTGTACAGTTCTTCTGTGTATTCTTGCCATCTCTTCTTAGAAGAAGAGATGGCAAGAAGAGACCAACCTAGATAGTATATTCAAAAGCAGAGACATTACTTTACCAACAAAGGTTCATCTAGTCAAGGCTATGGTTTTTCCTGTGGTCATGTATAGATGTGAGAGATGGACTGTGAAGAAGGCTGAGCGCTGAAGAATTGATGGTTTTGAACTGTGGTGTTGGAGAAGACTCTTAAGAATCCCTTGGACTGCAAGGAGATCCAACCAGCCCATTCTGAAGGAGATCAGCCCTGGGATTTCTTTGGAAGGACTGATGCTAAAGGTGAAATTCCAGTACTTGGCCACCTCATGCGAAGAGTTGACTCATTGGAAAAGACTCTGATGCTGGGAGGGATTGGGGGCAGGAGGAGAAGGGGACGACAGAGGATGAGATGTCTGGATAGCATCACTGACTCAATGGACGTGGGTGTGGGCGAACTCCGGGAGTTGGTGATGGACAGGGAGGCCTGGTGTGCTGGGATTCATGGGGTCGCAAAGAGTCAGACACGACTGAGTGACTGAACTGAACTGAACTGACCTGAAGGCCCACTTGACTTTGCAGTCCAAGAAGTCTGGCTCTAGGTGTTTGATCACACCATCATGGTTACCTGATGAAAAAAGAGTGAAAAAGTTGGCTTAAAGCTCAACATTCAGAAAACTAGGATCATGGCTTCTGGTCCCATGACTTCATGGCAAATAGATGGGGAAACAGTGGAAACAGTGGCTGACTTTATTTTGGGGGGCTCGAAAATCACTGCAGATGGTGATTGCAGACATGAAATTAAAAGACAAAGATCTTTTTTGTATAGTTCTTCTGTGTATTCTTGCCATCTCTTCTTAGTATCTTCTGCTTCTGTTAGGTCCATACCATTTCTGGTATTTCATGAAATGTTCCCTTGGCATCTCTAATTTTCTTGAAGAGATCTCTAGTCTTTCCCAGGAGAGAGGATGACACCTATTGACCTGCAGGCTCATCTTCTGGTGTCATAATTTTTCGCTTTTTCATACTGTTCATGGGGTTCTCGAGGCTAGAATACTGGAGTGGTTTGCCATTCCTTCTTCTGGTGGACCACATTTTATCAGAACTCTCCACCATGACCTGTCTGTCCTGGGTGGCCCTGTATGGTGTGGCTCTTCACTTCACTGAGTTACACAAGGCTGCAATCCATGTGATCATTTTGCTTAGGTTTTTGTGATTGTGGTTTTCATACGTAGTTACATTTGGAAAACTGCATAGAGTAAAAAGCATATGTAGAGCAAGGGTGAAAAGAATTGATCTAAAAAGCATGTTGAGTCCAATTTCCTAAAATCATTATGTATATTAGGTATGAAATGTATAATGTAAGACATGGAACTATAAAATATTCTAAGGCTAGAATACAGAAGAAATTACATGTTTCAACCAAGTTACAAGAAGTTACATTCATTCAACCAAGTGTTTACTGAACACCTCTCTTTTAACTGACACTGTAGTACATGTTGAGGAGCCATAGAATGATAATAACAAGCTAGCATGACCTATGACTTCATCAAGCTTGCCATGTAGGCAGAGAAACAGATCAAGTCATAATGAAAGTAATGAAAGCTTAGAAATTGCAGAGGAGGCTATGACAAAAAGGAAAAAAGTACTGTGGAAGGACACTAAGATGAATAAAACAAATTCCGTTTATTGTCTTGATATAATAAATCCTCACTACGTGGTGGCACCGTGGCTGACAAATTGTAGAGAAAAAGAAATATTGGCGGCAAAGAGAAGAGTTGTGAAAATATTGCCATAATCCACGGAAATAATGAGGCCAGGGGTAGAGTGATGGGAATAGAAATGTAGAGATAGGAAGTAACATTTCAGAAGCACAGTTGGCAGACATGGAAACTGATGTCCAGACGAAAGGGAAAAGTATATTGAAGACAACTCCAGTTTTAATAGTGAATAAAGAGTTTTGATCTAACAAAAGTGACAGAAATAGAAAGCACACTAGCAATCTCACAAATGTAGAGAAAAAGTAATGAATTTTGCTTTGTGAGCCTTGAGTATGAGGTAATTTCAGATTTCTTACTGACTTTGCAGTCTCTGTTATTCCATTTATTTAAAAGTCTAGTAAATTGAAATTAATCTGTAATAACAGAAAGGGAATCAGTGTTTACCTGGGGACAAGATTAAAGTTGTTGAAAGGGGTCCAATGAAGAAACTACTCCAGATCATCAGAAAACTTTTAGGGGTGACAGATGTGTTTATTATCTTGATCATATTTCAAACTCAAGTGTATAGCTGAAATACTTTGTTTATTTTATATAAATTTTATCTCACTAAAGCCATTTCATATAAAGAAATACTAGATAAGAAGAGATTTATGAGTACCATGAACAATTGCAAACAAAATTTGAAACAAAAAGAGTTGAAAAAGAGCTTGAACTATTTGTGCTGTGTAAAATAAGTTATAATTGAATTAAAAAGAAAAAGAAGAATGTCATTTTACTTATGAAGAAACTCTCACATTCATCCTAAAGCACATTATCAAGACTGAACATTAGGGATATTTATTTCTGTTCATGAGAAACGGAGGAAAATTTTCTTAAAGTTGAAAATAAAATGATCTGATTAAGAAAGCAGATTAAACTGAGGATTAGGATAAATTTCAAATATAAAATGTCTCAGAGAAAAGTCATTGCTTGATCAGAAACTAGGCAGAAAAAAATTAAAAGCAAAAAAACGCCCAGAAATTCGCTTAAGCAGGTCAAAGATTCCTATACATTGTGAGTATTGGCATGGCCTGGGGAAAAGTCATCATAGAACATCAAAGCCGAAGAAAAAAAAATAGAGAAAAAAAGAAAAGCAGAAAGGAAAAGCCTTCTATTGAATGAAATATAGCTATAAGAGCAAAATAAGTGCAAATTAAATGTTATACTTACATTAAGACTAAGATAATAATAAAAAAAAATCTAGGGCTTGTAAGTCTCTTCTTTTTATACAAAGCCAACCTCAATATTCATTTATTTTTTACATACAAAAATATTTATTGAAATCTTTCCATGCATCAGATCTTCATGATGTACTCTGCATGTAAGTTAAATAAGAAGGATGACAATATACAGCCTTAACGTATTCCTTTTCCTATTTGAAACCAGTCTGTTGTTTCATGTCCAGTTCTAACTGTTGCTTCCTGACCTGCATACAGGTTTCTCAAGAGTCAGGTCAGGTGGTCTGGTATCCCCATCTCTTTCAGAATTTTCCACAGTTTATTGTGACCCACAGTCAAAGGCTTTGGCATAGTCAATAAAGCAGAAATAGATGTTTTTCTGGAACTCTCTTACTTTTTCGATGATCCAGAGGATGTTGGCAATTTGATCTCTGGTTCCTCTGCCTCCTTTAAAACCAGCTTGAACATCTGGAAGTTCACGGTTCACGTATTGCTGAAGGCTGGCTTGGAGAATTTTGAGCATTACTTTACTAGCGTGTGAGATGAGTGCAATTGTGTGGTAGTTTGAGCATTCTTTGGCATTGCCTTTCTTAGGTATTGGATGAAAACTGACCTTTTCTAGTCCTGAGGCCACTGCTGAGTTTTCCAAATTTGCTAGCATATTGAGTGTAGCACTTTCACAGCATCATCTTTCAGGATTTAAAATAGCTCAACTGGTATTCCATCACCTCTACTCGTTACAATACGTTAAAATAGAGTCTCTTATTTGGGCAACATTGTGAACTTTAACACAATGCCGAATTAAAAGGGTTTCTGCTTTTCCTAGTGAATGCATTCTAAGAGTGGTGATGTCAATAGTGATTAATGCAAACTATTTTTATTCTTTACTTTAAAGAAAGATGATAGAGGAGCTATCTTTTTATACATGCTTTCAGAAGAGTAAACCTCAAACACACATGTGCTTCCTAAAATTACAATGTCATCATCAATTTTTTTTTCATCCACTCTGGTATTTCTAGAGTTTCTATCATTATCTTGGGTTTCTCCGGTTGAGAAAAGAATTGAAAATTCTTTGCCAGATGCATAGTTCAAAAGTCAAGATTGTAATATTATTGCCTGAAGAATTCCCAACACCAGGGAATCTCCCAAAGAATGCCAGAGCCCGTGTTCCTTTACAGCCCCTGCAGCGCTTTGCAGGCTACAGCCTGGCTGGACTTTCGGCTGCCAACAGAAACACGAAAGTGAGAAATTATCTGCAAAAAACAACACGGCCATCCTCACTGGGACTGTCTTATCAGAAATCAGGATATCCAGCTCAGCTAAACATTTCAGATTAAAAAAAATCACTTTTCATCATCGATGCTAGATGTGCCTGGTTGGAAGTTTGGCTGACCAACCAAGAAAAACAGTAGAAGGAAAGAGAGAAAGAGAGAGAGGAGGTGAGAAAGGAAGAAAGGAAAAGAAGGAAGGAAGAAGGAAAAAGCAAATAAGAAAGAAAGCATTCTATAGCAACAAAATATGGAAATGCTCAAAATGATTTTCTTTCAGCATAAAATATTTCGTCTCCTTATGCAAACTGACCTGTGTGAGAGTTTGCTTTGAACTGCACGAAAAGATAGAATTGCTACAATCCTTGTGTTTGGAGAAAGTTATAATCCTTCTATAATTTTCTAACTTGTTTATTAAGTGTAAAATAGTTTGACTTCTCTTTGCCTTCCCCTCTATTACAAACAAAAATCTCCCCCATCCAAGTCAAAGTTTAACTGTATTTCTCATTTGGGCCAAACTACTAAGAATCTCATGTGTGTGCATGAGCACTCAGTCATGTCCTTCTCTTTGTGACCCCATGGAGTGTAGCATGCCAGGTTCCTCTGTCCATGGAATTCTCCAGGCAAAAATACCGCAGTGAATTGCCATTTTCTACTCCAGGGGATCTTCCTGACCCAGGGATCGAACACGAGTCTCTTGAGTCTCCTGCATTGGCAGGCAGATTATTTACCGCTGCTCCATAACGTGCAATTTCAGGAAAACAGATGACTTTACCTTTAAATTAAAAGAAATGATTTGTTTCACTCTTGGTGGAATACACTTCAAGTGTTGGAACTGTAAAGTAAATACCTGTAGGAATATTTTACTACCACCTCCCCCTTTATACTGCAGTCATTTATACTCCTAAATATAAAAGAATGCTATTTTCAAGATAGCTTTGAGCTATGTCTTTTCTCCCAATGGAATTTTATAAAAGTAAAACCTTATTTCCTGCCAAATTTAGTTTATTGACCATTAAGTTGTAAATTAATGTTTCCTTGGCATTACGGTTGCCAAATCGTGGAAACTCATGGCATCAGTATTCGTGCAAGATATGTAGAAAAGCATGAAAAGTATTGTGAGTCTTTGGTCTTAGATACTGTATCTGTGAAAAATCACTCAGTTCCCCCTTTATTTTTAAAGACTGATGATGTATCTCACAAGGAAAGTAGGCTTCAAAGATGCTTAAGTTCAGAGAAGTAGAAAGTATAAATGAAGACTCATCTAAAGGGGGGGGGGGGAACACCATAAGGCAGAGCTTGAAGTAAATGCAAGGCCAAAGGATATTTGGTTTGTCACTTTTTATGAAGTGCTAACAAGGAAAAGAGTCAAACTGCAAAAATCCCACTCTTTAGATGTCTTACTGCTTGAATTTTTCTGACATGAGGTTATGGAATATGGATGTTCTTGAACAAATCTTTTAATAACTAGAGCCTACATGTTGTTTTAAAAAAATATCGATTTGTCTCCTGGAAGAGATCCCCAAAACCATAATTGTCTGACTTTATTTAGCTTGGGCTAGAAGGCAAATCCTATGTCTAAGAATATGCCAGTGCCCTCCAAAATAGTTCTTTGTCCAAACCGGTTTCTTTTTGCCAGAAATAAAAATGAACACAAAGCTATTCTAATGTTCCTGCATCCAGAAGATGTAAAACAAAGATACTTGTCCAAAAAATCCTGTTGGGTTTTCTCATTGAGAAACCATCAGTCGAGGGATCTGAGATCCCTAGAATATAAGAATTCCCATTTTCAACCCATGTGACCCCATTCTTTGAGGATGCCTGGGGAAAGTAAATGAAGCTCTTTGAATTTACTTTTATCATCTGTACTCAAGGAAAACACACTGTGTTCATTTTAATTTCCTTTATTTATTTTAATTTGTTTTAATATTCAATAGAGCTAAAACAAAGTTTGGGTTTCCCAGGTGGCTCAGTGGTAAAGAATCTTTCTGCTAATGCAGGAGACTCAGGTTTGATCCCTGGGTCAGGAAAATGCCCTGGAAGAGGAAATGGCCACCCATTCCAGTATTCTTGCCTGGGAAATCCCAGGGAGAGAGGAGTCAGGCAGGCTACAGTCCATGGGACCACATAGAGTCAGTCTGACACAACTGACTGATTAAACAACAAGAACAAAGCAAAGTTTAAAGAAAGGTGAAAAATCTTCTCTTCTTTTGGTTCAGAGAGTTGGTAAAAATGGTTCTAAAGTGAGGAAGTGTGGAGACTAACTCTAGTTACAAATTGCTTCTTTCTAATCCTAGAAACTCTGACCTGCCCCCTTACACCCTTAACTCACATCAGCCTTTCAGAGGCTGTACACCCTGAGTGAAGCAATTTGATTTATTGGAGACATTTTGAAGTGAGAATTCTATAAAACCTGAGGCTGTTAGCAGCTCTGTTTTTTTTTTTTTTTTAAACTGAAAACAGTTTATTATAAGAACGAGGCAATAATAGATCTTCTTCTAAGGAAAATGCACAAGCCAGGATTAATTTTGTTATGAGGTACACGGCAAGAACAATTCTAAACTCTGATCTCTCCCTAAATGATTCAGTTTGTGTGTGTGGGTTTTAAAACAAGAGTAGCATCTGAAAAGTCTTCATCTCCTCCTAAAGGTGTGTTTAAATTGCATTTCTTCTTTGTGAAACAAACCCGACTGGACGTTGCTTTCAAAAGAGATCATAAGATCTAAAATTTTGTTGTTGTTGTTTAGTCACTTTAGTCTTATCTGACCTTTTGCGACCTCATGGACTGTGGCCCTCCAGGCTCCTCTGTCCGTGGGATTTCCCAGGCAAGAATACTGGATTGGGTTGCCATTTCCTCCTCCAGGGATCTTCCCCACTCTAGGATCATGCCTGTGTCTCCTGCATTGGTAGGCGGATTCTTTACCACTGAGCCACCATGGGAAGTCCCAAGGTCTAAAATACTTAAAGATTTTATGAAAAGTAAATATAAATATAAAATGTAAAACCAGGGGAGGAGAAACAGATAAATAGGTGGAACACAGAGGGTTTTTAGGGCAGTGAAAATACTCTATGACATTGTAGTGATGCACTCTTGTCATAACTCATTTATCTAAACCCATCGATGTACACCAGCTGTGAACCCTAATGTAAACTATTGACTTTGGTTGATTATAACATATCAGGGTAGGTTCATCAATTGTAACAAATATCCCACTCTGGTGGGGGAGGTTGATCATGGGAGAGGCTGTGCTTGTGAGGGACAGAGGGTACAGGAGAACTCTCTGACCTTCCTCTTTTTCAATTCTTTACATTTTCATTTCAAAATTGATACTCAAAGCATCTGTTAGAAAACTTTTGTGTGCTTGGGATATGTTTTGTGCTTGAAGCAACTTAAGTAACCAAACCTTTTTCAACTGAAAATTGTATATGTAAATATTGATCAAGTAGTTCTTCCCAGGTGGTTCTAATGGTAAAGAACCCACCTGTCAATTCAGGAGACATATGGGATGTAGGTTCGATCCCTGGGTTGGGAAGATTCCCTGGAGGAAGGCATGGCAACCCACTCCAGTATTCTTGCCTGGGGAGTCCCATGGACAGAGGAGCCTGGTGGGTTACAGTCCACAAGGTCTCAAACAGTGAATTAGTACACACACACATGCACACACACACACACACACACACACATACACATTGGGCTTCCCTCATACTCAGTTGGTTAAAAATCTGCCTTCAATGGAGGAGACCCCGGTTTGATTCCTGGGTCAGGAAGATCCTCTTGAGAAAGGATAGGCTACCCAGTATTCTTGGGCTTCCTTTGTGGCTCAGCAAGAATCTTCCTGCAACGTGGGAGACCTGGGTTTGATCCCTGGGTTGGAAAGATCCCCTGGAGAGGATTTCACTTTACTTTCACACATTGGTCAAGCATTTCCACTTGAAATTTAGTGACCAAATAGATGGGCTGAAGTGACCAAATGGATGGGCTGAAAATATAAAGCACACACTACATTTAAAGACATAGTCCAAAAAGAATGTAAGATATTTTTAGATTAACTGCATGTTGAAGTAATATTTTAGATATGAAAGAAAGTGAAAATGAAAGTCACTCAGTCATGTCTGACTCTTTGTGACTCCATGGACTATACATACAGTCTAAGGAATTCTCTGGGCCAGGATACTGGAGTGCATAGCCTTTCCCTTCTCCAGGGGATCTTCCCAACCCAGGTTTCCCTAATTGTAGGAGGATTCTTTACCAGCTGAGCCACAGGGGAGCCCATTTTAGATACACTGGGTTTAATAAAATATATTATTAAAATTTTACAATAATCTGTATGATACTACAATAGTGAATTCATGTGATTATACATTTATCCAAACCTATACAACCTATTGAATCAAACCAGCCAATCCTAAAGGAAATCAGTCCTGAATATTCATTGGAAAGACTGATGCTGAAACTGAAACTCCAGTACTTTGGCCACCTAATGTGAAGAAATGACTCATTGGAAAAGACCCTGATGCTGGGAAAGATTGAAGGCAGGAGGAGAAGGGGACGACAGAGGATGAGATGGTTGGATGGCATCACTGACTTGATGGATTTGAGTTTGAGCAAGCTCCTGGAATTGGTGAAGGACAGGGAAGCCTGGTGTGCTGCAGTCCATGGGGTCGCAAAGAGTCGGAGACAACTGAGCGACTGAACAGAACTGAACTGACGGAATATACAGGCCCAAGACTGAACCCTAATGTAAACTGTGGACTTTGGGTGACTATGATGTGTCATTGCAAGTTCATCCGTTGTAACAAATGTCCCTCTCTGGTGAGGGATGTTGATGATGGGGAAAGCCATGCTTGTGTGGGGACAGGTTGTATATGGGAAATGTCTGCACTGTCTTAATTTCACTGTGAACCTAAAGCTGCTCTAAAGAAAATAAAACCTAAAAAACAAGAATGGTTAAGACGGTAAGTTTTACATTTTGTATATGTGCTTGTGTGCTCAGTCATGTTCAACTCTGCAACCCTATGGACTGTAGCCCACCAGGCTCCTCTGTCCATGGGATTCTCCTGGCAAGAATACTGGAGTGGGTTACCATGCCCTCCTCCAGGGGATCTTCCCAACCCAGGGATCAAACAAGTGTCTCTTGTGTCTCTTGCACTGACAGGTAGGTTCTTTACCACTAGCAGCACCTGCTATTTTACCACAATTAAAAATTTAAACATATTTTCAAAGGAAAACAAATGGTATTGTGAATCACTCTCTGAAATGTTAACTTTCCTGACTCAGAGTTCAACTTACTTTTTTTTGCACCATCCCAAAAAGAATGAAGACTGAGCTTGCTTTACTGGAAGATCATACTCCACAAGCTTATGCAAGACTCCACAAAAACTATAAATGAGAGGTCCTCTTAAAGTCTTCTGTAACCTGTTGTCAAACTGACCAAATTTGCCCGAACCTGAAATACTCATGAACTTCTCTGGCTCTACCCGAGTTTAATATGCAGAGCAAATCCAATGAATTTTTGTCCTGTGTACACTCCAGATGCTGGCCAGATGTGCGTGCATTACAGCCCATCGGCCTGTTTGGAGATGTCTGGACATCTACGCTACAGTCAGCTTTTGTTTTAGTATCATTAAAAGGCAATTTGCTTAAAAGAGAGATTATGGAATGTGATTATTGTCACTTGAAAATGGTCCTGCTGTAGCCTGTCATCGCCGCTGCTCCGTCTCTTCGGTATTTTCATTGTCATTCCCACTTTTAAATGAACTGACGGTCTCTGATCATTCTTTTAACACCCAGCTTCCAGGCAGGGCCTCCGGGAACTGTCCCCTTGGTCAACACCGTCACGCCTCTGTGGGATTTCCACCCAGTCTCCACGCTCCTGGGTTTTTCCTGCACACCAGCTTCCTGGTCTCCTCCATGCAAAATCTCTGCCTTTGGCAATTCATCAGTTTCAGCTGAAGTCTGCTTCATACTTCATTGAAAGAATAGAGCTCTGTGAACAGGATCCCCTGCCCCTCCTCCCCTCCACGCCCCTCCCCACTTTGAATAAACATTTCCACCTTCCTTTCCAGCATCCAGACCAGGACTCAGCATGGAATGGCCCGTGAGCCACTTCCCGCCCTCCGCATGTTTTTGTATGGCCCACCAGCTTCCAGTGGTTTTAACATTTTAAAATAATTGGAGGGGGGAAGAAAAAAAAGATGAGCTGTATTTCAGGCATATGAAGGTGGTACATGCTCAGTCATGTCTGACTCTGCCACCCCATAGACTGTACCCCGGCAGGCTCCTCTGTCCATGGCATTCTCCAGGCAAGAACATTGGGGTAAGTTGCATTAATTTATATGAAATTTGAATTTCTTTGTCCACAAATAAAGAGCTCTTGGAACAGAACGTGCTCATTTGTTCACCGACTGTCTAAGTCTGCTCTAGGCTGTAACAGCCTGTTGAGAAATTGCCTAAGAGACCATATGGCACAGAAAGCTGAAAATATTTACTCTATGGCCCTTTATAGGTTTGTGGATCCCTGATCTAGAGGAATCTCCTTTGTTCCTCCCAGCAAAACACAGAGAGGCTCTCTCCTCCCTTCAAAGGCAGAACCTCCCCAGTGGCCCCCTCCCTTTGCACACACCTCTCTGGAACGTACCCTTTGACTCTTCAACCCTTTCTCTGCTCCCTGGACAGCCGCACTCTTAACACCGCAGATCAAATTCTCCCCCGCCTTTCTGCTCAGAATCTCTCAGCCTTTGCATGCTTTTCCTGATCTTCAAGTGTTGGAATTTCTTGGGAATCTATACAGGCTCTTTCCTCCTTCTCTATGCTTTTTCTGATCAGCTGTGTGTGCTTAGTCATTCAGTCATGTCTGATTCTTTGCCATCCCGTGGACTGTAGTCCACCAGGCTCCTCTGTGGGATTCTTCAGGCAAGAATACTGGATTGGGTTGCCATGCCCTCCTCCAGGGGATCTTCCCAACCCAGGGATTGAACGCAGGTCTCCCTCATGGCAGGTAAAACCCCTTCAATTGCCAGATCTTCAACATTCATGAGCTACAAGTTCCCGATTTTATCTTAAGGTCTTCAGCCCCAACCTCATCTCCACCATACAGTGTCACAAGCCCACGTGACAACCTTCTCAGTGTCACTGTGTCCTAAGTTGACTTAGAACACGTTGACTAAGTTGGGGAAAGATGACTTCCCCTCAAAATCTGAGCCTGTTTAGGTCCCTCCCACCTGTCCAGTTGCCTTAGCCAGACACTTGGGATTTAATCTGGACATTTTCCTTCAATGTGCACTCCACATCTAGGAAGTCCTGTTGGTTCTTGACTGTTTCTTGGATATTCTAATTCAAGCCACCTCCTTTCCCCAGACTGTACTGGCTTTCCAGCTCATCCTCATGCACCCTTAAAATCCATACAGCATCACAAATAGCTCCACCACCCGACATTCTCCTTATTGCCTGTTCCCTCCAGAGAAAAAACCAAGTGCAGGAGCAGGCAGGCTAAGTGGAGTGTGGACCAGCTCCCTGGCCCTGTGGGAGCCCAGCCAAGCTCTCCTGCTCCCTTGAGCACCCAGCTGTCTCATAGGATGGGAGAAAATACAGAGGGGATGGAGAGGGGACCAAGGGCAGAGAAGGTCTGAGCCAGACTCTTTGGCTCTGGCTCAGACCCCTTCCTGGGACCCAAAGCCTTATCTCACTGGTGAGACTGGACTGGGAGTGGAGATGATGAATTGAGGGAGGGTCATCATAAATCTATAAAAGAAAAATAAAACCTATCACCCAAAAATGCAAAACACAGGTAAGAGTGGGGATCTTTTCTGTGCAAGACTCCTTCCAGCAGTTTCTCATGAAAAATTAGCATTATAGAAGGAAATGAACATACGCACACTGCATTCATGCATGCTAAGTTGCTTCAGTCATGTCTGACTCTTTGAGACCCTATGGACTGTAACCCACCAGGCTCCTCTGTCCATGGGATTCTTCAGGCAAGAATACTGGAGTGGGTAGCCATTCCCTTCTCCAGGGGATCTTCCTGACCCAGGGATTGAACCCACATCTCATGCATTGCAGGCAGATTCTTCACCTCTGAGTCACCAGGCAAGCTCTCCTACACACACTGCTGCTGCTGCTGCTAAGTTGCTTCAGTCGTGTCCGACTCTATGCGACCCCACAGACAGAAGCCCACCAGGCTCCCCCGTCCCTGGGATTCTCCAGGCAAGAACACTACTACATATAAAATAGATAGCTAATAAAAACCTACTGTAAAGCACAGGAAACCCTACTCAATATTCTGTAATGACCTATATGGGAAAAGAATCTAAAAAAGAGTGGATGGGTGTGTATATAACTGATTCATTTTGCTGTATACCAGAAACTAACACAACACTGTGAATTAGCTATGCAGTACTCTAATAAAATTTTTTTTTAAAAGAAGAAAATGAAAAGACACAGGGTGGCCCCTAGTCAAGCCCACAGAGTCACCCACGCACACATGGCCACAGAGGCCAGCCAGCTGGAGCCACTTGGCCACCGATGCCCCCACCCTGTGGAGGGGCCACAGTGTCGGGAGGGGAGGGCACAGCCCAGAGATGAGAGAGCTGGGTGGGGGCGGGGAGCTGTCACCGCTGTGGAATAACACTGCCCAGATTAGTGCTACTGATGGATGAAGGGGAAACAGTGGAGTGTGTATGGAGGTGGAGGGAAGGGTGAAATAGGGGAGGGAGAATAGGGGCTTCAGACAAAGCTTCTTTGAGGTCCCTGTTGCCAGGGGAACAGCTGACCTTGCCCAGCACTCCCCTCCCCACTCCCTATCCTGGGTCTGCCCCCTTCTACTCATGATGGAGTTTTTCACGTTTGGGGAGAGATTGCACTCGCTTCTGAGAAAGAATCAAAGGCCTCAAAGAAGTTTCTGGAAGGAAAGGTGCAGCACTGGGGAAGGAGGAATCATAAAGACCCCCATCTTTACCTCCACAGCCCCCACAGCTCCTAGCCCCCAGCTACCCAGGCCTCAAGCCTGTAAAGTCCACCTCTGCTTGTCTGCCTATAGGGGAGAAGGGAACAAGAGGGTGGAACCCTGAAGTGGGCCTGGCCAAGGCGCTGACTGATGGGGAACTCACCACCCTTGAATCTGAGCCACTCTCTGGGACACCCTTAGGTCCAGTCTTGACTGACAACGGGCCAGCGAGGAAAGGTGGTCAAGGGAATGGATTTTTTTTTCTTTTTTTTTTTTGCCAATAAACCATGTGTTAGTTGAACCATGAAGAAGGCTGAGCGCTGAAGAATTGATGCTTCTGAATTGTAGAGCTGGATAAGATGCTTGAGAGTCCCTTGGACGGCAATGAAATCAAACTAGTCAGTCCTAAAGGAAATCAACCCTAAATA
Organism: Bubalus bubalis; assembly: GCF_019923935.1. NCBI lineage: Eukaryota > Metazoa > Chordata > Mammalia > Artiodactyla > Bovidae > Bubalus > Bubalus bubalis. The sequence continues at coordinate 57,646,724 of NC_059175.1, forward strand.
TTCATTAGAAGGACTGATGCTGAAGCTGAAGCTCCAATACTTTTGCTACCTGATGCGAAGAACTGACTCCTTAGAAAACACCCTGATGCCAGGAAAGATTGAGGGCAGGAGGAGGAGGGGGCAACAAAGGATGAAATTGTTGGATAGCATCACTGACTCAATGCACATGAGTTTGAGCAAACTCTGGGAGAGGGTGAAGGGCAGGGAAGCCTGGCATGCTGCAGTCCATGGGGTCACAAAGAGTTGGACAAGGCTGAGTGACTGAACAACAACAAGATTAAAGGAGAAAGCTGAGCCAAGACAACAGAGAGCAGAAGTTGACTTTGTGGCTGTAATATTTCTAGAATGTGAGAAGTAAAGGTAACTTATCTTGTGAGACACACAGAAAGAGTTAGTTTGGGATGGGGAAGCTTTTAGAATTATGGTCCAGCATAAGCATTTACATGGTGAGAGCTGGTGATTTCTGGTTTTCTTAGCTAAATAATAATGAGTCCACATCAGGGAAGCCTGGTCTGCTGCAGTCCATGGCATCATAAAGAGCTGGAAATGACTGAGTGACTGAACAACAACAATGTGTTAGTTAGTAAGATGCTTACTCTGTTCAACAGCTGCACCAAGGAGCCTATTATACAGAGTGAAGTAAATCAGAAAGAGAAACACCAATACAGTATATTAATGCATATATATGGAATTTAGAAAGACAGTAATGACAACTTTATATGCAAGGCAGCAAAAGAGACACAGATGTAAAGAACAGACTTTTGGACTCTGTGGGAGAAGGTGAGGGTGGGATGATCTGAGAGAATAGCACTGAAGCATGTATATTACCATACATGAAACAAATGATCAGTGCAAGTTTGATGCATGAAGGAGGGCACTAAAAGCCGGTGCCCCAGGACAACCTAGAGGGTTGGGATGGGGAGGGAGGTGGGAGTGGGTGTTCAGGATGGGGGGACACATGTACACTGGTGGTTGGTTCCTGTCAATGTATGGCAAAAACCACCACAATATGGTAAAGTAATTAGCCTCCAATTAAAGTAAATAAATGAATTTTAAAAAACATCAAAAAAAAAAAAAAGGTGGGGCTTAGCTGACTGGTATATCTAATAGGACTTCCAGACTCCACCTCTGAGATCCATCATGTTTCTATCCTGCAAGAATTCCAGGGCAGTAAAAGGGGGACTGCCATGGAAGGCAGCCAGTTTTTGGCCAAAGGCTAATTCGTTGCTGAAGCTGAAGGCGGTCATCTTGGTATTAGCCTCAGCCCCAACGGCAGGCGTTCTGCCTTCAGGCCTGTCTGAGCACTGAGGTTCTGTAGACAGTACTGCGCACCAGACCCTGTCTGGTGGAATTGGGCTCCAGACTCTTTTTCTTTCATGCTTCCACAAGGCAGCAGATAAACAAACACCTTTTCTCTATTGGTGTAACCCATGGCAAGACAGCATGTCACTTAGTCCCTTCAGAACTTGACTACGTTGGGCTGATTTACCCCTTATCTCTCAATGATCTTCATTCATATCTACTCCTTTCCAGGTCACAGCGAAGGAAGCTGACCTGTGCCAGTGATCTCAAGGAGCTTCCTTTCCGCTGAGGTGGCCAGTTTGCAATCTCACAGCATGAAGGGCTTTCTGCTGGGCTTGGTCAAGGTGTCCCAGGTGGGGCTTAAAATGGAAAAAGCTGGTGAGAAGCTTGGGCCAAATTGCCTCAAAAGCAAATCACTTCCAAAGAAAGTCCACTTCATGCAATTATCTTTGTAATAACTTCAAACACAAGGCAGATGAAAGTAAAAATACCAAAATTATTCCATCAAATGATATTGTTTAAAAAATGAGAAAAACAAATAAAGATACATTAGAAAGGCAAGTATGAAAAATTATGGAAGTAAAACGTGAGAAAAACAAAAAAGAAAAATGAGGCAAAGAGAATGTTTAAAAGGAAATAAAAAGGAGAGCACAAAGAAAGAATAAGAAAAAAGAAATTAAAAGTTAAGGAAATGAAAAATGAGAGAAAAAAATTAAAAATAAAAAATGAGAGAGAAGACAAAAAGAAAATGTGTTAAAAAAGAAAAAAATGTGAAATAAAATGGGCAAAAATTTTTAAAAAGAATAAATTTTAAATTCAGAAAAATTAGAAAATAAAGACAAAGAGGAAAAAGAGTAATGGAAGAAGAAAATAATTTAAAAAATTTGACAAAGACAAAACCCCTACAATAACAACATGATATTTTTGAAGGAAGAAATAAGCAAACTTTGGTCAAACTTTTCAGGCAGGTGACAACCACCATCCTGAGCTAGAAGGATGCAAACCCAGGTAGTGGGCCCCTTCCTGAAGTCCAGACAGAGATTAACTCCTTATGTTGATGTTCAGTCACTCAGTCGTGTCCGACTCTGCAACCCCACGGACTTCAGCATGCCAGGCTTCCCTATCCTTCATCATCTCCTGGATCTTGCTCAAACTCATGTGCATTGAATCAGTGATGCCATACAACATCTCATCCTCTGTCGTCCCCTTGTCTTCCTATCTTCAATATTTCCCAGCATCAGGCTGTTTTCTAGTGAATCATATTAAAAAACCAACCAAATAGTGCTGGGGACTATCACCCCAAGCTTCATCCACAGCAGTGTTTTTCCTTCACTTTTTGACCTCAAGAAACTTTTACACTAAAAAATAATTGAGGAATTCAAATAGCTTTGTGGGTTTTTGTTCTTTTGTCTTATACAATAGCCATCTCCATTTATCTCATTAAAAATTAAACCTGTAGGCTTATTCAGTGGCTTCTTTTTTCTTCCTAATTTGAAAAGCTATAACAATTTTTGGCTTTAAAAAATTTGTTTTGTGTAGACTTAAAATTTTCAATGACTTTTTCTTGAAACTCAAAATTGTCTCAAAATTGCACTGTAACATAACTAGCATAACAATACTATACAAACATGTGGTTGCATAAGACTCAATAAGGTACATTAGTAACACCTATAAAGCTGAAGGGAAGATAGCTTTTGGCATATTTTCAGGTCTTATTTGCAGTTTGGCCCAGTTTCTTTAGATTCTTCCCTGCCATGAGTCAGAGAACTCACTGATATGTCAGTTAAACATGAAGGTTAAAGCTGTGGGTTGAGAACACAGGTCTTCTAATCTCCTTTTTTTTTTTTTTTAATTTTATTTTATTTTTAAACTTTACATAACTGTATTAGTTTTGCCAAATATCGAAATGAATCCGCCACAGGTATACATGTGTTCCCCATCCTGAACCCTCCTCCCTCCTCCCTCCCCATTCCATCCCTCTGGGTCGTCCCAGTGCACCAGCCCCAAGCATCCAGTATCGTGCATCGAACCTGGACTGGCAACTCATTTCATACATGATATTTTACATGTTTCAATGCCATTCTCCCAAATCTTCCCACCCTCTCCCTCTCTCACAGAGGCCATAAGACTGTTCTATACATCAGTGTCTCTTTTGCTGTCTCGTACACAGGGTTATTGTTACCATCTTTCTAAATTCCATATATATGCGTTAATATACTGTATTGGTGTTTTTCTTTCTGGCTTACTTCACTCTGTATAATAGGCTCCAGTTTCATCCACCTCATTAGAACTGATTCAAATGTATTCTTTTTAATGGCTGAATAATACTCCATTGTGTATATGTACCACAGCTTTCTTATCCATTCATCTGCTGATGGACATCTAGGTTGCTTCCATGTCCTGGCTATTATAAACAGTGCTGCGATGAACATTGGGGTACTCGTGTCTCTTTCCCTTCTGGTTTCCTCAGTGTGAATGCCCAGCAGTGGGATTGCTGGATCATAAGGCAGGTCTATTTCCAGTTTTTTAAGGAATCTCCACACTGTTCTCCATAGTGGCTGTACTAGTTTGCATTCCCACCAACAGTGTAAGAGGGTTCCCTTTTCTCCACACCCTCTCCAGCATTTATTGCTTGTAGACTTTTGGATCGCAGCCATTCTGACTGGTGTGAAATGTTACCTCATAGTGGTTTTGATTTGCATTTCTCTGATAATGAGTGATGTTGAGCATCTTTTCATGTGTTTGTTAGCCATTTGTATGTCTTCTTTGGAGAAATGTCTATTTAGTTCTTTGGCCCATTTGTTGATTGGGTCATTTATTTTTCTGGAGTTGAGCTATAGGAGTTGCTTGTATATTTTTGAGATTAGTTGTTTGTCAGTTGCTTCATTTGCTATTATTTTCTCCCATTCTGAAGGCTGCCTTTTCACCTTGCTTATAGTTTCCTTTGTTGTGCAGAAGCTTTTAAGTTTAATTAGGTCCCATTTGTTTATTTGTGCTTTTATTTCCAATATTCTGGGAGGTCGGTCATAGAGGATCCTGCTGTGATGTATGTCGGAGAGTGTTTTGCCTATGTTCTCCTCTAGGAGTTGTATAGTTTCTGGTCTTACGTTGAGATCTTTAATCCATTTTGAGTTTATTTTTGTGTATGGTGTTAGAAAGTGTTCTAGTTTCATTCTTTTACAAGTGGTTGACCAGTTTTCCCAGCACCACTTGTTAAAGAGATTGTCTTTAATCCATTGTATATTCTTGCCTCCTTTGTCAAAGATAAGGTGTCCATAGGTGCGTGGATTTATCTCTGGGCTTTCTATTTTGTTCCATTGATCAATATTTCTGTCTTTGTGCCAGTACCATACTGTCTTGATGACTGTGGCTTTGTAAAAGAGCCTGAAGTCAGGCAGGTTGATTCCTCCAGTTCCATTCTTCTTTCTCAAGATAGCTTTGACTATTCGAGGTTTTTTTTATTTCCATACAAATTGTGAAATTATTTGTTCTAGCTCTGTGAAGAACGCTGTTGGTAGCTTGATAGGGATTGCATTGAATCTATAAATTGCTTTGGGTAGTATACTCATTTTCACTATATTGATTCTTCCAATCCATGAACATGATATATTTCTCCATCTATTAGTGTCCTCTTTGATTTCTTTCACCAGTGTTTTATAGTTGTCTATATATAGGTCTTCGGTTTCTTTAGGTAGATATATTGCTAAGTATTTTATTCTTTCCATTGCAATGGTGAATGGAATTGTTTCCTTAATTTCTCTTTCTGTTTTCTCATTATTAGTGTATAGGAATGCAAGGGATTTCTGTGTGTTGATTTTATATCCTGCAACTTTACTATAATCATTGATTAGTTCTAGTAATTTTCTGGTGGAGTCTTTAGGGTTTTCTATGTAGAGGATCATGTCATCTGCAAATAGTGAGAGTTTTACTTCTTCTTTTCCAATTTGGATTCCTTTTATTTCTTTTTCTGCTCTGATTGCTGTGGCCAAAACTTCCAAAACTATGTTGAACAGTACTGGTGAAAGTGGGCACCCTTGTCTTGTTCCTGACTTTAGAGGAAATGCTTTCAATTTTTCACCATTGAGGACAATGTTTGCTGTGGATTTGTCATATATAGCTTTTATTATGTTGAGGTATGTTCCTTCTATTCCTGCTTTCTGGACAGTTTTGATCATAAATGGATGTTGAATTTTGTCAAAGGCTTTTTCTGCATCTATTGAGATAATCATATGGTTTTTATTTTTCAATTTGTTGATGTGGTGTATTACATTGATTGATTTGCGGATATTGAAGAATCCTTGCATCCCTGGGATAAAGCCCACTTGGTCATGGTGTATGATCTTTTTAATGTGTTGTTGGATTCTGATTGCTAGAATTTTGTTAAGGATTTTTGCATCTATGTTCATCAGTGATATTGGCCTGTAGTTTTCCTTTTTGTGGGATCTTTGTCAGGTTTTGGTAATAGGGTGATGGTGGCCTCATAGAATGAGTTTGGAAGTTTACCTTCCTCTGCAATTTTCTGGAAGAGTTTGAGTAGGATAGGTGTTAGCTCCTCTCTAAATTTTTGGTAGAATTCAGCTGTGAAGCCATCTGGACCTGGGCTTTTGTTTGCTGGAAGATTTCTGATTACACTTTCAATTTCCGTGCTTGTGATGGGTCTGTTAAGATTTTCTATTTCTTCCTGGTCCAGTTTTGGAAAGGTGTACTTTTCTAAGAATTTGTCCATTTCTTCCATGTTGTCCATTTTATTGGCATATAATTGTTGATAGTAGTCTCTTACGATCCTTTGTGTTTTTGTGTTGTCTGTTGTGATCTCTCCATTCTCATTTCTAATTTTATTGATTTGATTTTTCTCCCTTTGTTTCTTGATGAGTCTGGCTAATGGTTTGTCAATTTTATTTATCCTTTCAAAGAACCAGCTTTTGGTTTTGTTGATTTTTGCTATGGTCTCTTTTGTTTCTTTTGCATTTATTTCTGCTCTAATTTTTAAGATTTCTTTCCTTCTACTAACCCTGAAGTTCTTCATTTCTTCCTTTTCTAGTTGCTTTAGGTGTAGAGTTAGGTTATTTATATGACTTTTTTCTTGTTTCTTGAGGTATGCCTGTATCGCTATGAACTTTCCCCTTAGGACTGCTTTTACAGTGTCCCACAGGTTTTGGGTTGTTGTGTTTTCATTTTCATTCATTTCTATGCAAATTTTGATTTCTTTTTTGATTTCTTCTGTGATTTGTTGGTTATTCAGCAGCGTGTTGTTCAGCCTCCATATGTTGGAATTTTTAATAGTTTTTCTCCTGTAATTGAGATCTAATCTTACTGCATTGTGGTCAGAAAAGATGCTTGGAATGATTTCTATTTTTTTTGAATTTACCAAGGCTAGCTTTATGGCCCAGGATGTGATCTATCCTGGAGAAGGTTCCATGTGTGCTTGAGAAAAAGGTGAAATTCATTGTTTTGGGATGAAATGTCCTATAGATATCAATTAGGTCTAACTGGTCTATTGTATCATTTAAAGTTTGTGTTTCCTTCTTAATTTTCTGTTTAGTTGATCTATCCATAGGTGTGAGTGGGGTATTAAAGTCTCCCACTATTATTGTGTTATTGTTAATTTCTCCTTTCATACTTGTTAGCATTTGTCTTACATATTGCGGCGCTCCCGTGTTGGGTGCATATATATTTATAATTGTTATATCTTCTTCTTGGATTGATCCTTTGATCATTATGTAGTGACCATCTTTGTCTCTTTTCACAGCCTTTGTTTTAAAGTCTATTAAAAAAAAAAATAAAGTCTATTTTATCTGATATAAGTATTGCTACTCCTGCTTTCTTTTGGTCCCTATTTGCATGGAAAATCTTTTTCCAGCCCTTCACTTTTAGTCTGTATGTGTCCCCTGTTTTGAGGTGGGTCTCTTGTAGACAACATGTGTAGGGGTCTTGTTTTTGTATCCATTCAGCCAGTCTTTGTCTTTTGGTTGGGGCATTTAACCCATTTACGTTTAAGGTAATTACTGATAAGTATGATCCTGTTGCCATTTACTTTATTGTTTTGGGTTTGAATTTATACACCGTTTTTGTGTTTCCTGTCTAGAGAATATCCTTCAGTATTTGTTGGAGAGCTGGTTTGGTGGTGCTGAATTCTCTCAGCTTTTGCTTGTCTGAAAAGCGTTTGATTTCTCCTTCATATTTGAATGAGATCCTTGCTGGGTACAATAATCTGGGCTGTAGGTTATTTTCTTTCATCATTTTAAGTATGTCTTGCCATTCCCTCCTGGCTTGAAGAGTTTCTATTGAAAGATCATCTGTTATCCTTATGGGAATTCCCTTGTGTGTTATTTGTTGTTTTTCCCTTGCTGCTTTTAATATTTGTTCTTTGTGTTTGATCTTTGTTAATTTGATTAATATGTGTCTTGGGGTGTTTCGCCTTGGGTTTATCCTGTTTGGGACTCTCTGGGTTTCTTGGACTTGGGTGATTATTTCCTTCCCCATTTTAGGGAAGTTTTCAATTATTATCTCTTCAAGTATTTTCTCATGGTCTTTCTTTTTGTCTTCTTCTTCTGGGACCCCTATGATTTGAATGTTGTAGTGTTTAATATTGTCCTGGAGGTCTCTGAGATTTTCCTCATTTCTTTTAATTTGTTTTTCTTTTATCCTCTCTGATTCATTTATTTCTACCATTCTATCTTCTAATTCACTAATCCTATTTTCTGTGTCTGTTATTCTACTATTTGTTGCCTCCAGAGTGTTTTTAATTTCATTTATTGCATTATTCATTATATATTGACTCTCTTTTATTTCTTTTAGGTCCTTGTTAAACCGCTCTTGCATCTTCTCAATCCTTGTCTCCAGGCTATTTATCTGTGATTCCATTTTGATTTCAGGATTTTGGATCAATTTCACTATCATTATTCGGAATTCTTTATCAGGCAGATTCCCTATCTCTTCCTCTTTTGTTTGGTTTGGTGGGCATTTATCCTGTTCCTTTATCTGCTGGGTATTCCTCTGTCTCTTCATCTTGTTTAAATTGCTGAGTTTGGGGTGTCCTTTCTGTATTCTGGCAGTTTGTGGAGTTCTCTTTATTGTGGTGTTTCCTCGCTCTGTGTGGGTTTGTACAGGTGGCTTGTCAAGGTTTCCTGGTTAGGGAAGCTTGTGTCGGTGTTCTGGTGGGTGGAGCTGTATTTCTTCTCTCTGTAGTGCAAAGAAATGTCCAGTAATGGGTTATGGGATGTCTATGGTTTTGGGGTGACTTTGGGCTGCCTGTATCTTGGAGCTCAGGGCTGTGTTCCTTGTTGCTGGAGAATTTGCTTGGTATGTCTTGCCCTGAAACTTGTTGGCCCTTGTGTGGTGCTTGGTTTCAGTGCAGGTATGGAGGCATTTGATGAGCTCCTGTCAATTAATGTTCCTTGGAGTCAGGAGTTCCCTGGAGTCAGGGTTTGGACTTAAGCCTCCTGCTTCCAGTTATCAGTCTTATTTTTACAGTAGTTTCAAAGCTTCTCCTTCTATACAGCACCATTGATAAAACATATACGTTAAAGATGAAGAGTTTCTCTACCGTGAGGGTCACCCAGAGAGGTTCACAGCATTACATGGAGAAGAGAAGAGGGAGGAGGGAGTTAGAGGTGACCCAAATAAGATGAGGTGGAATCAATAGAGGAGAGAGTGGGCTAGCCAGTAATCTCTTCCTTATGTGCACTCCACAACTGGACCGCTCAGAGTTGTTCACGGAGTTATACAGAGAAGAGAAGAAGGAGGAAGGTGACAGAGGTGGCCAGGAGGATAAAAGGGGGGAATGAACAGGACGGAGATAGATCCAGCCAGTAATCAGTTCCCTAAGTGTTCTCCACCGTCTGAAACACACAGAAATTCACAGAGCTGGGTAGAGTAGAGAGGGGTTAGGGAGGAGACACAGGCGACCTGATGGAGAAAAAGGAGAGTCCAAAGGGAGAGAGAGCAGTCAAGCCAGTAATCTCGCTCCCTAGTGAAAAATGGGTCCTGAAGATTGGGTTCTTAAAGGTACAAAATTGGTAACAAATACATAAAAGCAAAAATTAAAAATCTAGAGTAGAGTTTGGAATTTCAAAAATACAATGTTATAGAAAAGAAGAAGGAAAAGAAAAAGAGAAACAACAAACAAACAAAAACAAACAAGGTCGCAAAAATTATAAAGAAAATATAGGTACAAAATTGATAACTAATACCAAAAAGCAAAAGTTAAAAATCTAGAGTAGAGTTTGGAATTTCAAAAATACAATGTTAAAAAAAGAAGAAGAAAAAGAAAGAGAGAGAGAGAAAAAACAAACAAGAACAAACAAAGTCGCATAAATTATAAAGAAAATGCAGGTACAAAATTGATAACAAATACCAAAAAGCATAAATTAAAAATCTAGAGTAGAGTTTGGAATTTCAGATATACAATGTTATTTAAAAGAAGAAGAGAAAGAAACAGAGAAAAAGAAAAAATAAAAAAGGGTCACAGAAATTATAAAAAAAACCTATAGGTACAAAATTGATAACAAACACCAAAAGGCTAAAATTAAAAATCTAGAGTAGAGTTTGGAATTTCAAAAATACAATGTTAAAGAAAAGAAGGAAAAAAAAAAAAAAACAAGGTGAAAAAAATTATTAAAATATATATATATGAAGTTTGCTTAAAAAAATAGGGTCTTCTTTTTTTTTTTGCAAAGTAATCAGTTATAAAAGTGAAAATTAAAGGAATAATAGAGGACTTAAAAAAATTTTTTTTTTAAAAAATAAAAAAGAAAGAAAGAAAGAATGATCGTAAAAATAGTAAAAATATATCTAGGACTTTGTCTGGTTTTGTTGTGAGTATTGTGGGTTCAGTTCATTTTTGGCTAGTTCCTTGGTCTGACTTATATTTCTCAAGATCTACAGGCCCCTTCCTATGTAGTTGATACTAACCACAGGGTTTTAATCTATTGCCTGTAGCTTCCAAGGCAGTTCCCTCTGTTATAGCTTCTTCTGTTTGCTGGTCTCTTCAGTGTCTGGTTTCCACCCTAACACAAAAGGGTCGGTGGAGGACACTTTTTTTTTTTTTTTTTAGGCTCACTTGTTCAGTCACGCTGAGGGGAGGTAGGGCGGGATGCTGCAAACAAATAACACTGGCGTGTGCTCGCAGTGCCTCAGCCACACTGGGTCTGCCCCCGTTCACGGTGCGTGTAGCCTCCCTGTCCACGCTGCTCAGGCTCTAGGTTGCTCCGCCGGGAACCATCCGTGGCCGGCCCTGGGCTGCCTGCACTTCCCAGGTCCAAGCCGCTCAGGTTCAGGCACTCGGGTAGTCCTCAGAGGCGCAGACTCTCGGTTGGGCCTGGGTTTTGTGCCCTTCCCAGATCCTATCAGCTCAGGTGATGAGGTGTTTGGCGCGTGCGATTGCTGCGACTTATCTCCTCCCCACCACTCGTTTATCTAGATGTGCAACCGGCGCACCTTCTCAGGCAGATGTTGACCGTCCAGACCCCCAAGAAGTTTTAGTTAGCAAAGGATCCTGCTTACAGCTTTATAGATAGTGTCTCTCTGGGGCTGCGATTGTCCCCTTCCTGCTCTGGCTGCCTGTCACGGGAGGGGGATGGTCTGCCACTGGCTATCTCTGTTCAGTCCTTTGTTCCATGCGCAGGCCTGGCGGTGTCTTAGGTTAGGGCTGGCTTTTCGCGTGGTAGATATCCCACAGTCTGGTTTGCTAGCCCAAATTATTTCGCTCAGATAGTGCTCAGGGTATTCAGGCCAGATCTTTACTCTAAGCGATGCAGCCTGCGCTGCGCCTCCCTGCCCAGCCCCCGCTTGCTAGTGGCGTGTGCAGGCGTCTGCGCTGCTTCTCCGCTGGGGGAGTTACCGTAGGGCTCGCAATGTGCGGGTTTTAATTGTTTATTTATTTTTCCTCCCTGTTATGTTGCACTCTGCGCTTCCAAGGCTCGGCACAGATTTGGCAGTGAGAAGGTTTCCTGGTGTTTGGAAACTTCTCTCTTTTTAAGACTCCCTTCCCGGGACAGAACTCCGTCCCTCCCTCTTTTGTCTCTTTTTTTGTCTTTTATATTTTTTCCTACCTCCTTTTGAAGACTTGGGTTGCTTTTCTGGGTGCCTGATGTCCTCTGCTGGCATTCAGAAGTTGTTTTGTGGAATTTACTCCACGTTTAAATGTTCTTTTGATGAATTTGTGGGGGAGAAAGTGTTCTCCCCGTCCTACTCCTCCTCCATCTTAGCTCCTCCAGGGAATATCTTCCTATGTGGCCCGCTGATTATCAGGAGAAGATTTTGTGGGCAGGGCTCCCTGCATTTCAACTCTGGCTTAACCTCAGGACAAGAGAAAAGGATAACCCACAAAACCTGATATATTTACTATCTGGCTCTTCGCAGAAAAATGTTTGGTGTCCCCCTAAATACTCTGAATATTGTTCTGTTTAGGACCAGTTCAGTTCAGTTCAGTTGCTCAGTTGTGTCCGACTCTTTGTGACCCCATGAATCGCAGCACGCCAGGCCTCCCTGTCCATCACCAACTCCCGGAGTTCACTCAAACTTACGTCCATCGAGTCAGTGATGCCATCCAGCCATCTCACTCTCTGTCGTCCCCTTTTCCTCCTGCCCCTAATCCCTCCCAGCATCAGAGTCTTTTCCAATGAGTCAACTCTTTGCATGAGGTGGCCAAAGTATTGGAGTTTCAGCTTTTGCATCATTCCTTCCAAAGAACACCCAGGGCTGATCTCCTTTAGAATGGACTGGTTGGGTCGCCTTGCAGTCCAAGGCATCTCAAGAATCTTCTCCAACACCACAGTTCAAAAGCATCAATTCTTCAGCACTCAGCTTCTTCACAGTCCAACTCTCACATCCTTACATGACCACTGGAAAAACCATAGCCTTGACTAGACGGACCTTTGTTGGCAAAGTAATGTCGTCTCTGTTTTTCAATATGCTATCTAGGTTAAAACTACTTAGGATAAAGCTATGGAAATAAAATTGACCAGAATGTCAGCTTTATGATGGCCAGGAATTTTGTTAGCTTTGTACACTGCTTTATCTTTAACCCTAGAATACCTTATGGCATATGGGTACATGCTTCGTCACTCAGTCATGTCTGACTCTTTTCTATCCTCTGGATGGTAGCCTGCCAGGCTCCTTTGTCCACAGGATTTCCCAGGCAAGAATACTGGAGTGGGTTGCCATTTCCTCCCCCAAGGGATCTTCCTAATCCAGAGACTGAACCTGCATCTTCTGCATCTCCTGCATTGGCAGATGGATTCTTTACCACTGAGCCACCTGGGAAGCCTTGTCATGGCATATAATAGGTATTCACTAAATATTTGTCAAATGAGTGAAACATTGTTCAACAAAGCCATTTTAAATGTAAAATTCAATGTATTTCATCTCCGTTTCAGTTGTTAAGGACAAATGATCATTTGTTTCATTTAGTATTCCATGCCTAATGTGATGAAGTTTTTATTTGCTTTTTGGCAGCATATAGATATAGCTAAAAGTTTTACCAACAAAGGGAAGAAATTATGTACATAATGAATGGAAATAATGTGAACAAGGGCAAACAAAGAGTTTAAGTTTAGGGAATATAGCAACTCACTCCATGAGTTCATCCTGCTTCCCTATACCCAGTTCTTTCTAACCTCATTTCTGTCCTTGCGGACAGCTATTCTGGGATGGCCCAAATTCCTGGCTAGACCACAGTTCTCTATGAGAACGCATCAGTGTTCAGTTTCTTGACATACAGTGTTGAATTCAGATACTCAAACCTGTACTCAAGACGGGTTCCGTGCTAGAGCCTATGCATCCAGTAATGAAATTCCATGTCTTCCCAGTGATACTCAGCCTGAGACATCCCTTCCTGCACTCCAACACCCATGTACAAAAAGAGTAATATAATTATAAGCTGCAGATAACTGCACAGTCCTCAGGCTCCATTAAAAGTCCTCTCTGGCTTGTGTATTTGTGGTGGACCTTATTTGATCCTCGACATCAGGAGGTCCGCTCTGCATCCCCAGTTCAGGTTCTTATTATCTCCACTGTCACACTATGGGCATCAGCATTCTTCATCATTTTCTTCCTTCTTCTCCACCACTCACTCCTTACTGTTCTTTTTTGTTTCTAATTAGTTTTACACATCTTGACTTGCAGAAAAGGAGAGTGTTTCATCAACCCGTGAATCAGGGTGGCTAGGGTCTATGAATGTCCTAATGTTTTATTCTCAAGGACTACTCCTATAGACCTAAGGCAGTCCTGAGTGTTCACAGGAAGGACTGATGTTGAAGCTGAAACTCCAATACTTTGGCCACCTGATGCGAAGAACTGACTCATTGGAAAAGACTCTGATGGTGGGAGGGATTGAAGGCGGGAGGAGAAGGGGACGACAGAGGATGAGATGGTTGGATGGCATCACCGACTCAATGGACACGAGTTTGAGTGAGCTCCGGGAGGTGGTGATGGACAGGGAGGCCTGGCGCGCTGCCGTCCATGGGGTCGCAAAGAGTCCGACATGACTGAGCAACTGAACTGAACTGAACTGACCTGAACATATGTCATCAGATTCTCCAAGTGCCCCTTTCTGCTCTTTCGAATTCTCCACTCCCTAAATCTCCTGCTCCTTAATGGGAGAGACCATTTTGTCAGCCCTGCTTCAAGATCTGAACAGTTCTGATTTTCTCCTTGAATAAAACTTACCTGTCCTTTTGCCTCAGGCCTTTGGAGGTTGAGAGATTTCATTCAGAAGATGGTACTTGGCTCTCCCACCCTGTGTGTGGTGTCCTATGAACTTGTCCTTGAAAAAAGTACTCAGTCTGTCTCTCACAGTTCTGAACTTAATGCTACAGGAGTCCTACCAGAGAATGTCTACCCAGTGGTTTAATTCTTTGCAAGCACAACATTGCTCTATCCTCAACAGGAAAGAGAGGAAGAATAACTCATCACCTGAAGTCTAAAATGTCCTGATGCCCCTCTTTGGGAGTAGCCCCTAGAATTGCCTAACAAAAAAAGAGAAATGCCCCATTCCTCATTGAGACTACAGAATTATTAAGTGGATAGCACAGATTTGCAGCAAACTGGTAGAGAACACATACAATTTTATAGCAACTCTATCATCTTTTTTCAGGACTTCTTTAGTCCCAGCTTTCTCCACCCTCAAATGAGCCTCCCCAAAAATGGAGAAAATATTCCAGATGCCATGTGTTCAGTAAAATGTCACTTTCATCTGGTCTGTGTTATTTGGTATTTTTTTTTTTTAATGTGAATAAGCATCTTATTTGTTCTTCTGATGACTGTTGAGCACTTGGCAGCTGCCGGCATTGTTCCACAAACAGTAATTCTGACAACACCCTTACTCAATAGAACCCAGCAGAGGGCATGGGAAAGTCAGCCTCATTTATTCGGAAAAGCATGAAATACCAATCCAAGTGAACTTTTATTTATAATACAGCCCAAGTCTGCTAATCCCTCAAAGTCTATCCAGTTGTTTTTTAAAAGTGTTAATGATGTTAAGAACTCAAACCCCATTGTCTGCTAACCATACATTAAACCAACACAAATATGCTTCTGAGAATATTTTGATGCAATTAACTGTTTGTCATATTCCAACTTGGGAACAGCTGTAAGTGCAACCCCTGTTACAGTAAGATATGGACACATTTCCCTTCTTCCTTTTTTACAAGGAAAAACCACCACCACAGCAAATATTTGGAATCTCTGTACAGTAAATGCCACCAAACTACTTATGTTTCGCAGCCACCCCATTTGTGCAGGTGGTGTGTGTTAGTTGCTCAGTTGTATCCAACTCTTTGTGACCCCATGGACTGTAGCCTGCTAGGCTCCTCTGTCCGTGGGGATTCTCCAGGCAAGAATATTGGAGTGGGTTGCTATTCCCTGCTCCAGGGGATCTTCCTGACCTAGGGATCAAATTCAGGTCTCTTCACTGCAGGCAGATTCTTTACTGTCTAAGCCACCAGGGGGTAGGGAATTGCAAAATTAAAGGGAAAAGATGACATAGGAGAAACAACTGCTTTTATCCAAGATTTCGCTTCTTTTTGTTCTCCGTGTCATTCTGCATCAGTTAAACGATGGAAATTTCTGAATCCCTGGCAACCCAGTCTGCTGCTGCTGCTGCTAAGTCACTTTAGTCGTGTCCAACTCCTTTAAATTGGAAACATCATGAGCCACGATAATAGGGTTCCCACTTCCAAGGGCCGTTAACCTTTAGGAGTCAGAGCACAGAAGGCCTTTAGCTAGAACTGATCCACAAGTGAGGAGAGCTACAGGTTACATGAAGATTTGATTTTTCAAATCCTTTAATTTTTGTCTTTCCTGATGAAAGTCTCCCCTTATTTATCACTTAGACACATTGTGATCAAGTAACTTGGGCTGGGGCTCCTCTGGTGGTCCAGTGGTTAAAACTTCACCTCCCAAAGCAAGGGGTGTGGGTTCAATCCCTGGTCAGGGAGCTATGGTTCCCCATGCTTTGCAGCCAATAAATAAATAAAACAAAAACAATATTGTAAAAAAATTCAATAAAGACTTAAAAATGGCCCACACTTAAAAAAAAAAAAAATTCTTAAAAAAAAGAAACTTGGGCTATGGGCAAACAAGAGAAAACAGTAAAAACTTCCAGAGTCTAGAAACAGTGAAACAAATGACCATTGGAATAATGCCACTCAAAGACATTCTGTCTGTTAGTGAGTTTCCTCTGGAAGTTGTTAGATCCTGATGTGACAACTTACTGCTAAAAGGCCTGATCTGGTGTACATGAGAAGTGTTTCCTTAATCAGCTGCTTTACTCCTGTTCACAGTCCATACAGCAGTGAATTAAAACCCTGAATCAGTCTCATATTTACCATTTCAGAATTCCATCACTCCCTGGTTGTTGTTGTTGCTCAGTCACTCAATAATGTCCAACTTTTTGTGACTCCATGAACTGCAGCACACCAGACTTCCCTGTCCTTCACCATCTCCTAGAGCTTGCACAAATTCATGTCCATCAAGCTGGTGATATCATCCAACCATCTCATCCTCTGTTGTCCCCTTCTCCTCCTGCCTTCAATCTTTCCCAGCATCAGAGTGTTTTCTAATGAATCAGTTCTTCCCATCAGGGGGCCAAGTATTGGAGTTCCAGCTTCAGCATCAGTCCTTCCAATGAATATTCAGGATTGATTTCCTTTCAGGTGGACTGGTTGGATCTCCTTGCAGTCCAAGGGACTCTCAAGAGTCTACTCCAACACCACAATTTCAAAAGCATCAATTCTTCAACATTAAGCCTTCTTTATAGTCCAACTCTCACATCCATACATGACTATTAGAAAAACCATAGCCTTGATTATACAGACCTTTGTTGGCAAAGTAATGTCTCTGCTTTTTAATATGCTGTCTAGGTTTGTCAGAGCTTTCCTGCCAAAGAACAAGCATCTTTTAATTTCATGGTTGAAGCTCTATCAGATCAGATCAGATCAGTCACTCAGTCATGTCCGACTCTTTGCGACCCTATGAATCGCAGCACACCAGGCCTCCCTGTCTATCACCAACTCCCGGAGTTCACTCAGACTCACATCCATCGAGTCAGTGATGCCATCCAGCCATCTCATCCTCTGTCGTCCCCTTCTCCTCCTGCCCCCAATCCCTCCCAGCATCAGAGTCTTTTCCAATGAGTCAACTCTTCGCATGAGGTGGCCAAAGTACTGGAGTTTCAGCTTTAGCATCATTCCCTCCAAAGAAATCCCAGGGCTGATCTCCTTCAGAATGGACTGGTTGGATCTGCTTGCAGTCCAAGGGACTCTCAAGGGTCTTCTCCAATACCACAGTTCAAAAGCATCAACTCTTCGGCACTCAGCCTTCTTCATAGTCCAACTCTCACATCCATACATGACCACAGGAAAAACCATAGCCTTGACTAGACGGACCTTTGTTGACAAAGTAATGTCTCTGCTTTTGAATATGCTATCTAGGTTGGTCATAACTTTCCTTCCAAGGAGTAAGCGTCTTTTAATTTCATGGCTGCAGTCACCATCTGTAGTGATTTTGGAGCCCAGAAAAATAAAGTCTGACACTGTTTCCACTGTTTCCCCATCTATTTGCCATGAAGTGGTGGAACTGGATGCCATGATCTTCGTTTTCTGAATGTTGAGCTTTAAGCCAACTTTTTCACTCTCCACTTTCAGTTTCATCAAGAGGCTTTTGAGTTCCTCTTCACTTTCTGCCATAAGGGTGGTGTCATCTGCATATCTGAGGTTATTGATATTTCTCCCGGCCATCTTGATTTCAGCTTGTGTTTCTTCCAGCCCAGCGTTTCTCATGATGTACTCTGTATATAAGTTAAATAAGCAGGGTGACAATATACAGCCTTGATGTACTCCTTTTCCTATTTGGAACCAGTCTGTTGTTCCATGTCCAGTTCTAACTGTTGCTTCCTGACCTGCATACAGAATTCTCAAGAGGCAGGTCAGGTGGTCTGGTATTCCCATCTCTTGAAGAATTTTCCACAGTTTATTGTGATCCACACAGTCAAAGGCTTTGGCATAGTCAATCAAGCAGAAATATATGTTTTTCTGGAACTCTCTTGCTTTTTCTATGATCCAGCGGATGTTGGCAATTTGATCTCTGGTTCCTCTGCCTCTTCTAAAACCAGCTTGAACATCAGGAAGTTCACGGTTCACATATTGCTGAAGCCTGGCTTGGAGAATTTTGAGCATTACTTTACTAGCGTGTGAGATGAGTGCAATTGTGCAGTAGTTTGAGCATTCTTTGGCATTGCCTTTCTTTGGGATTGGAATGAAAACTGACCTTTTCCAGTCCTGTGGCCACTGCTGAGTTTTCCAAATTTGCTGGCATATTGAGTGCAGCACTTTCACAACATCATCTTTCAGGATTTGGAACAGCTCAACTGGAATTGCATCACCTCCACTAGCTTTGTTCATAGTGATGCTTTCTAAGGCCCACTTGACTTCACATTCCAGGATGTCTTGCTCTAGGTGAGTGATCACACCATCGTGATTATCTGGGTTGTGAAGATCTTTTTTGTACAGTTCTTCTGTGTATTCTTGCCATCTCTTCTTAATATCTTCTGCTTCTGTTAGGTCCATACCATTTCTGTCCTTTATTGAGCCCATCTTTGCATGAAATATTCCTTTGGTATCTCTGATTTTCTTGAAGAGATCCCTAGTCTTTCCCATTCTGTTCTTTTCCTCTATTTCTTTGCATTGATCGCTGAAGAAGACTTTCTTATCTCTTCTTGCTATTCTTTGGAACTCTGCATTCAGATGTTTATATCTTTCCTTTTCTCCTTTGCTTTTTGCTTCTCTTCTTTTCACAGCTATTTGTAAGGCCTCCCCAGACAGCCATTTTGCTTTTTTGCATTTCTTTTCTATGGGAATGGTCTTGATCCCTGTCTCCTGTACAATGTCACGAACCTCATTCCATAGTTCGTCAGGCACTCTATCTATCAGATCTAGGCCCTTAAATCTATTTCTCACTTCCACTGTATAATCATAAGGGATTTGATTTAGGTCATACCTGAATGATCTAGTGGTTTTCCCTACTTTTTTCAGTTTAAGTCTTCAGTTTAAGTCTTCAGTTGAAGCTCTATACAGGGAGCAAAAACAAGACAGGGAGCTGACTGTGACTCAGATCATGAACTCCTTATTGCAAAATTCAGACTTAAGTTGAAGAAAGTAGGGAAAACCACTAGGCCATTCAGGTATGACCTAAATAAAATTCCTTATGATTATACGGTGAAAGTGACAAACAGATTTAAGGGATTAGATCTGATGGACAGAGTGCCTGAAGATCTATGGACGGATGTTTATAACATTGTACACAAGGCAGTGATCAAAACCATCCGCAAGATAAGGATACATGAAAAGGCAAAATGGTTGTCTGAGGAGGCCTTGAAAATAGCTGAGAAAAGAAGAGAAGTAAAAGGCAAAGGAGAAAAGGAAAGATATACCCATCTGAATGCAGAGTTCCAAAGGATAGCAAAGAGAGATAAGAAAGCCTTCCTAAGTGAACAGTGCAAAGAAATAGAGGAAAACAATAGAATGGGAAAGACTAGCGATCTCTTCAAGAAAATTAGAGATACAAAGGGAACATTTCATGCAAAGATGGGCACAATAAAGGACAGAAATGGTATGAACCCAACAGAAACAGAAGATAATAAGAAGAGGTGGCAAGAATACACAGAAGAGCTATACAAAAAAGATCTTCATGACTCAGATAACCACAATGGTATGATCACTCACCTAGAGCCAGACATCCTAGAGTGGGAAGTCAAGTGGGCCTTAGGAAGCATCACTATGAACAAAGCTAGTGGAGGTGATAGAATTCCAGCTGAGCTATTTCAAACAGTCACTGGTTCCATGGCTATATTTTAGAAGTCAGTCAATGCCAGCTTTCTTTTTAGTCTGTGATTGATCCATCATTCATTAAAATTTTTAGAATGAATGTTTTCTAGAAATAGCATAGAGCCATAGGATTTTCAAGCTGGGAGTGTCTTAGAGATCATGGTTTTAACTCCTATACTTTACAGATGAAAAACCTGTTATCAAGACTGGACCAATGGGAATAGCAGGGGCCCAACACTAATTTAACCTGGGTTCTTGTTTTTTCTTCTTCAGCAAAGAAGGTGCCATAAAACCACGGTGGATCCTGGACAACAGCTCTAGCTCCACTCGAGGGCTAGAAAGGAGAAAGTGCCCAGAGGTCAAAGAAGCAGAGGTGATATTCAAAAGATTAGCAGCTGGTGTGGTACAGGCAGTGACCAAGCAGAACTGGTATTGGCCACACATCTGGAACTGGGTTCCAGGTAACTGTTGTGCTGGGCACTAAATTTTAACTACTGAATAAAGGCGAGGAATGGTAGGAACTGATGCCTCAGCTGGTAAAGAATCTGCCTGCCAATTCAGGAGACACAGGTTAGATCCCTGGGTCTGGAAGATTCCCTGGAGAAAGAAGTGGCAACACTTTTCCATATTCTTGCTTGGAAAATTCCATGGACAAAGGAGTCTGATGGGCTACAGTCCATGGAGTCACAAAGATTTGGACAAGACTGAGAACATGCGCACACACACACTGCTGGAAACAAGGGAGGAGCTGGAGCAGCCAGGGATGGGGCTCTTGGGAAACTGACACAGAAGTATTTCAGTGTTTAAACAACTAGGATTCCATGTCATCATATGGCAGCCCTGCTTAGAAGAGTAGATACTTAAGGAAAGGGTTATAATTAACCATTCTATGTTCCAAAAACTTAATGTGAAAACTATGTGGCACCCAGGGACACTGCCAGAGAAAAGTAAAGGGAAGTGATTCTAGCTCTGGTGTCATCAATGTCGATATCTTGTCCCACTTTGCATGTTGGAATGTGATGTGCAGGCAAGTTCCAAATTGCAGAATGAAATGCCACAAGAGGGTGTTGCTTTGTGGCATGTACAGAAAAGAGGAGCCAGCTTGTACCATAGGATTCTGCTTGCCATCAGCAGTGCCAGCCCTCACCATGGGCACTGCAAGAGACCAAATGTCCCGACTCCTTCTTCCTCTAAAGAAACACATCATACATAAGACACAACTCATCAGCATAGGGTCTACTGGGCTGCCATCAATCTTTATGGCTAGCACAGAGTCAAGCTAGAGGTAGGGCATGTTCTGGCCTCAGAACCATCCTTGAAAGCTCTTGGACACACTGCTGGAAGGGTAGCATTGCCACAATGATGCTAGAACTTTCAGGTGGGAGGTCCCAGCTGTGCTTGTTCTGGGTATGGACAGATCTACCCATTGACCTGTGAGGAGAGAGGCACTCATTGTGCTTTCTCAAGGTAGCATGGCTAGAAATGCCTGGAACTAGCTCCCTTATCACCTGACCCACAGTACTGTGTTCTCCTCCCAAACATGAAAATGACAATGCATCATACTGGGACATTCCTATGAAATAAGGTATAGAACTTGACTCTCCATGAAAAGAGGATCACAGGAAACCCATTGTTAATAATTGCTTGTTTCAGGGATTTTTCATTCACTCAGTCATTTACTCCTTTCCAATGGATCTGAAATGACTTTGGTTCCTATACTGTCTGAAGATAGTGCTGAGTTTAGGATCTATGTTGTTGTTTTTTTTTAATTTAATTTTATTTTATTTTTTAACTTTACAATATTGTATTGGTTTTGCCATATATCAAAATGAATCTGCCACAGGTATACATGTGTTCCCCATCCTGAACCCTCCTCCCTCCTCCCTCCCCATACCATCCCTCTGGGTCATCCCAGTGCACCAGCCCCAAGCATCCAATATCGTGCATCAAACCTGGACTGGCGACTCGTTTCATATATGATATTATTTTGATCACTCATTAATTTATCCATTTAACACTCTTATGTCAGAATCTGAGCGAAGCCCTGGGAATATAAAAATGCTGTGATAGTTTCATCTGATCTGTGTTTAAGCCTTGAGCCAACAGACTCCAAGAGTTAGCATCTTAGGTGGGGACAAATGTCCTATGAAGTGAAAGTGAAAGTCTCTCAGTCATGTCCAGCTCTTTGCAGCCCCATGGACTATACAGTCCGTGGAATTCTCTAGGCTGAATACTGCAGTGGGTAGTCTTTTCCTCCTCCAGTGGATCTTCCTGACCCAGGAATTGAACTGGGGTTTTCTGTATTGCATGCAGCTTTACCAACTGAGCTATCAGGGAAGTCATTTTGTCATTCCATTTAATCAGCTTTTAAAATGTCATTACAGAAAGTTCAGTGGTGCAGCACTAGAAAGACCAGGATTGATTAGATCAGTACACAGCTGTTTTTTATTAACTACACCACAGTACTGACTCATTGTCCTGAGACCAAACTTAGAAGCCTGAATTCTTCCTTCCTATAGGATGAGTTACTCCTCAAAAGCCTCCCTGGTCTTTGTAAAGAGTTAATGGTGGCCTCATAAAAGATATAATCGTGTCTTAGCTTTCAGAACCATGAATGCAACTTTATTTGGAAAAAGGGTTTCTTTCTGCAGATGTAATTCTGATACCGAGATAGGATCATGCTGGATTATGTGAGTGCACCCTAAGTCCAGTGGTAAGTGTCCTTACAAAAAACAACTTACAAGAGAAGAAACTTACAAGAAACAGAAGAAGAGCACACAGAGAAGAGGACTATGTGAAAACAGAAGCCACGGTAGAGTGATACAGCCCAAAGCCAAGGATGCCAACAGTGCCTAGAAGGTGGAAGAGCCAAGAACGTTTCTCCCCAGAGCTTCTGGAGGGATTCTAGTCTTGTTGTTGTGCAGGTAATAAGTCATGTTGGACTCTTTGCGACCCATGGACTATATCACATCAGGCTTTCCTGTCCTTCACTATCCCCCAGGGTTTCTCAAACTCGTGTCCATAGAATTGGTGATGCCATCAAACCATCTCATCCTCTGTCATCCCCTTCTCCTCCTGCCCTCAGTCTTTTCCACCATCAGGGTCTTTTCCAGTGAGTCAGCTCCTCACATCAGGTAAACAAAGAACTGGAGCTTCAGCTTCAGAACTGGTCCTTCCAGTGAATATTCAGGATTGATTTCCTTTAGGTTTGACTGGTTTGATCTTCTTGCAGTCCACGGGGCTATCAAAAGTCTTCTCCAGAGCCACAATGTGAATGCATCAATTGTTCAGTGCTTAACCTTCTTTATGGTCCAACTCTTACATCCATACATGACTACTGGAAAAATTACAGCTTTGACTACACAGACTTTTGTCAGCAAAGTCTCTGCTTTTTAATATGCTGTCTTTGTATGGGCTCTGCTTTGTAATCAACACGTGTATGGGGTGTGTGTGTGTGCGTGTGTACACATCTCATCACATAAATTCCTCAAAGGCAGGGATGTATCTCATAATACATTCATAACCTCTCTCCCACACTCAGAGCATCCATCAAAGTCCCTTTTGTGCAGAGGAGGCTGAAAAGTCCTTTTTGAGTGAAAGCTTCCAGGTCTCTCTGATTTTCTTATCTGGAGATGCCACAGCAGCCCTGACTGCCAGCTGGATAGCCTAGTAGATGATGCAGAGAAGCGACAAACAACTGTGGCCTCCTCGTATCCCATTTCTCTTTTATATACTTTCCATTTCAGTCAGCATTATTCTTGGAGACATTCCTCCTTGGTGGTTACAAACTAAGATGCTGCTGCCTGACCTGGGCTGCTGTGTGAGTCGCTTGAGATCTTCCCCCAAGAACAAACTGAAATGTCCTGCATCTTCTCTGTTGGTCACAACCATAATTTATTTAAAACCAGCCTGTTGCAGTTTATTTATCTCCATGGCCCATTCTGTGGGATGCACGCCCCTGTGTGTTCTGGCTCCATCTTTAGTCTCACTTGCCAAGACGTTTGGCAATTGAATTTATCAGGCTTTAAACTTAAGTCCTGTCCTTGTTAGGAACCAGTGCTTTTCAGCTATGACTGGACTACATTGCCTTAAGCATTTATGGGGAATAGCACACTTTTTACATATATTTATTTTTATATTGGTATTTTACTCCAGAATTTTTAAAGAGTTTTGCCAATTTCTGGGGGGAAAATATTTGGTTATCTTTTCCTTTTTTCTTTCCTTTTTTTTTAGAATTTTGTTGATCTTCTTACATTGCATTCTATTACATTTTTATTTCAGGATTTTTCTTAGATGGTTCTATTCTTTTTCCTTGAGAAGTGCTCTGCTTGTTTTTCTATATATTTTTTTTAATATCAGAGCATAGTAGATTAACAATGCTGTGTTAACTTCCAGTGTACAGCAAAGTGATCCAGTGATACATATACATGTGTCTATTCTTTTTAAAGTTCTTTTCTCGTTTAGGTTATTCCAGAACATTGAGCAGAGTTCCCTGTGCTATACAGGAGGTCCTTGTTGTTACCCATTTTAAATATAGCAGTGTGTATGTCAATCCCAAACTCCCCATCTATCCCTTCCCCCAGCCTGCCCTCTTCCTGACCATAAGTTCATCCTCTAAGGCTATGAGTCTGTTTCTGTTTTTTAAATAAATTCATTTGTATCATTTATTTAAGATTCCACATATTAGCGATACTGTATAATATTTCTCTTTCTCTGTCTGCCTTACTTCATTTAGTATGATAATCTCCATGTTCATTCATGTTGCAAATTCTGGCAGAATGCTTGCTTTTATACACCAAAAATATGGGCATTTAATGATAATATGCACTAGGAAATTATTTTGTTTTAAGAAAGCTGGCCTTTGGAGGACATAGCAAACTTCACACATCACACGCATTGTGGTTATTTCCTTCTACTTAAAATACAGATAGTGGTTGGATTGTGTAGCAAATGCTTCATTCAGTTAAGGTGGCTGTGCCTAGGTTCCCAAAAGACATGTGAGCCTTGCTTTGAAAATAGAACTTGAGAAATATCTAGCTAAACCACAGGTTGTTTTGTAGAAGGCTGATCCATGGATACAGTGAGAAATACAAAGTGACTTTGACCCAGATCTTGGTTTCTCAGTTTCAAAATGGCCCTAGCAGTGGAAAGGCAAGGCCCAGGTGAATCACGTGATGTTCGTGTCACTTGGGTGATCAACATACAATAAACTGAGAAACAGAAACAAAGCCCTTTCTACTTCTGAGTACTCAATACATATTTATTCAATTTAACTAAGTAAATGAAGGCTTCAGAATTTAACTATTACTTTAAAAATAAATATAAGCTTACTATTTATTTTTAGAGATCAGTGTGCATTTAAATCATGCATAAGAAAAACATAAGCTACACTCCACAGTTTAAATATTTGTACCATGCAAATATTGCTACAACACTGATTGACCAAGATTCACATTTTTATTATAACTTCCAAGGAGAAACCTAAATCCAAGATCCACTCATGAGTAATGTCAATTTCATAGGCAGCAGATATCACTTTGTTGTTATGCAGTCACTAAGTCATGTCCACCTCTTTGCAACCCCAAGGACTACAGCATACCAGGCCTCCCCGTCCTTCACTGTCTCCTAGAGTTTGCTCAAATTCATGTCCACTGAGACAGAAAATCATAAATTGATTGCACAATGCTTTTTCTTTCACAAAACTCATTCCTCTTTTTCTCCTCAATCCCTCTCACAGCCAGCCTCTCAAATCTGCTCCAAGATCAGACAGGGAGGGAGTGAAGGCTTTAATAGGCCTTTGGTGAGAAGATGAGGCCCTTAAGGAGAAATCAACGATACTGTTTTCTAAGGAGTGGTGTTTTTCTGGGTAAGATACATTTTGTTGTTCCGTTGTTGGTGTTCTTCAGACACTGGGTCGTGTCTGACTCCTTGAGACCCCACTGACTGTAGCCCTCCAGGCTCCTCTGTTCATGGGACTTCCTAGGCAAGAATACTGGAGTGGGTTGTCATTTCCTTCTCTGGAGGATCTTCCTGACCCAGGGATCGAAACTGTGTCTTCTGCATTGGCAGGCAGATTCTTTGCCACTGAGCCAGCCACCAGGGAGACACAAACAAACTTTGATCTAGAGCTAAGTTGTGTGGGGTGCAGAACAAATTTTGGATCCTCAGTGGTGGAAGGAAGCAGGGCTTGGCTTTGGGAGGGAGCTTGTAGGTCTAGGCAGGACTCGTCTGCAAGCTAGTGTTGATTTACAGTTTCCATAGGCAGCCAAGTTGTCTATTAATTATGAGGTCTCAGTCCACCTCCCCAGGGCACCTCTTATGAGCACAGCAGTGTCTGAGTCAGCATCAGGAATTTCCCCAGGTGCCTCTTAAAGTAACTCTGCAATGGCCAGCATCAGGAATTTCCCTAGGTGCCTCTCAAAGTAACTCTGCAGTGTTATACCTCTTTGCCTGGGAGAGCTCCAACTGTAATTCAGCTTTGTGCTGTGCTCAGTTGTGTCCAACTCTTTGTGACCACATGGACTGTAGCCTACCAGTTTCCTCTGTCCATGAGGATTCTCCAGGCAAGAATACTAGGATGGGTTGCCATGCCCTCCTACAGGGGATCTTCCCAACCTAGGGATCGAACCAGGTCTCCCGCATTGCAGGTGGATTCTTTACCCTAAGAGCCACCAGGGAAGCCCAAGAATACTGGAGTGGGCAGCCCTACCCCTTCTCCAGGGGATCTTCCTGACCTGGAGATTGAACCAGGATCTCCTGCATTGCATGCAGATTCTTTACCAGCTGAGCTACCAAAGGGCCCTAATTATTGCTTTGATTTATGTGATATTGAGAAAGCTTTTGGTCAATCACATAAGACTTGAGAATGAGCTGCTTCTTTGAGATTAAACATATCAATGTCAGGATTTAGTTGTGTCCAGCAGAGTACTTTGGAGCCCAAGGTTATATCTGGCTTCTTCTTCATCGGGGTTGAACCAGACATGAGCAGCTCTCACTCCTGTGGGGGCCCTAACTCCTGTGTGGGACTCAGGGCAATAACTCAGGGCTCACTTTGAATCCACCTAGAGGTGGCCTAGCATAAAGTGCTGGGTATAGACATGGCATCCCTCATTACCAAAGTCTGATCACAGCGTAGGCATTTGGGTATCTAACACACCCTGTGTTAATTTCCTATTACCAATTCTGTAACAGATTCCCAGAAACTTAGCAGCCTAAAACAATATAATTTTATTAACTTGCAGTTCTGGAACCCTAGATGAGTCAGCAGGGCTGTATTCCTTATGAAGATTCTAGCAAAGCATTCATTTCCTTGCCTTTTCCAGCCTCTAAAGGTTGCCCTTATTCCTTGGCTCATGGCCCTGCATTGCTCTGACTTCCACTTCTGTGTGATGTTTCTTCTGATTCTGATCCTTCCTAATTACAAGGTAATTGGGTTTATATTGTGCCTATCAAGATCGTCTCCCCATCTCATGGTCTTTAACTTGATTACATCTATAAACTCTCTTTTTTTTCCTGTAAGGTAATGTTCCTAGGTTCTGGAGACTAAGGCATGAGCATCTTCGAGGCAATCATTCAGCTGAACACACACTCATTTCTTCAGCTTCCCAGGGTCAATGCCATGAGTGGTCCTCAGGATTGTTGAGTCTTATCTCTGGCAAAACCAAGGCGTCTCCACTTGAGTCCTTCTCATTTCTTGAGGTTTTCAGACTTGCCTTAACTTTTCTATCATGAGCAGGGGAGTCTCCTGTGCCAAGGCTACAAGAAAAGAATCTTCTTCAGAAACAAAACAACGAGCTGGGCATTTCTGTTGTGCATTCCAAGGAGCTATCTCAGAAAGACTTCCCTTTGAGGCAGCGCACCCTGCCATGTGAGGAAAATATTCTCTAAAATGTTTTGAGCCAAGCCCTTGACAGGCTGTTACCCATCTTTCCTCTCCTCTGATAATTCATAAAATACCTAACCAGCATTTCTGTGGCTAGAGATACGTAGGTATTGCCTGTCTGGGAAAACTTGAAAACTCCAGGGCAGACTGTTTAAGAGTTCTGGCCCCTGACATTCTCCCAAACTACTCACTGTCACCCTTGCAGGCTTCTGTTAGGGTGGGTCAGCCAAGGTTCAAATGTCTTTTCTCCTGGAGCTGATGTTCTATTGCTGGAAAACAACTTCCGTTTCTGGGACATCACTATTTTTTCTGCAGACAATGTGACCTTTCCTATCTCCTGTCTGTCTGTGTTAGTCACGTTTCTGATGGACATTCTGGGCTTCGGGTGATGGTCTGAGATAAGAGTGTCAAAAAATATCTCTCCCTGCATTCCCCTTCTCAGTTATCTCCCAGAAAGGGTTGATAGTCCCAGAGAAATTATTTTCAATAACTTGACTCAGTATGTTATCCCTCTCTTGCAACCACATTTTATCTTCAGAGGACTTTGAGTCAGTCATTCTTAACATCATCCAACTGTATTTTAAAAATCTACACTGTATAGCTATTGTTTCAAACTCAAAGGACTCTCATTCTGGGGATTTTCATTAGTCAATGATAGAGAATGATATAGCATAAGAATCTTTAAATCCAGGTCTCGGGCTCTGACATGGAACTTCCACGATCTGCAACCCAGTTCAATCTTTGGGGCTTCCCTGGTGGATCAGTGGTAAAGAATCCGTCTGCAATGGAGGAGACCCAGGAGATGGGAGTTCAATTCCTGGGTCCGAAAGATCCCCTGGAGAAGGAAATGGCAACTCACTCCTGTATTCCTGCCTGGGAAATCCCATGGACAGAGGAGCCTGGTGGGCTACAGTCCATGGGGTTGCAAATAGTCAGACACAACTTAGCAACGAAACAACAACAATTCAGTCTGCACGTATGTTTTTCTCTCTTTCATTTGTTCAGTTAAATGCTAAGCACTCACTTGCCTTTTTAGCAGAGAAGTCTCTGTCCTTTCTGAAGCATCTCACACAAATAGAGATGCAATTCCTCAGTGAGTAAGGGGTCCATCAAGTTGCTAGGCCTAAGTGAAGAAAAAACTAGGGTTTCCTTAGCTCACAAAACTCGTGGTGTCGCAAAGCTGCAGTAGTTTTCTGCATTGCAACCATTCCTTGTTGGCCCAAGTGCCACCACAGACCTCTAGACATGTTCAGGGAAACCAAAGACCACTCCACAGTGCCAAACTCAGCCATGACATCTCTAAGCTTGGGATTCTGTGATTGGCATGCTGTGGTCAGCTCCTGACTCCCCAGGCTTGCAGGCATTCCCTACAGGGTGAGGTCTCCTTACAAACCCATAACCATCTCCAGCTTTATTTCAAGAGGGTCATCCGAGGAGGACCAGATGCTTGTGATTTCCCAACTCTGATCTGATTACACTGTATTCCCCCAGACAATCAATGTCCTGCCCAACTTCTCAAGAGAAATTCCCCCCAGTGATTCTAAGTGATGCTTCATTCATCTCAATAGTGGCTACTGGAGTGATTCTAAAGTGTCTGCACCTAGCTGTCTAGGTGAGCTTCTCTTAGTGGGTCTAAGTTGGTGCCCCAACAGCTCTCTTGTAGAGCAAAAGGTTATGACTTGTAAATCTGTTTAATGAGGAGCTTTGGACATCTTTCTCTCCATTGATTTCCTGCTCAATAATTAGCCTCTTATTGAGCAATATTTGCTCAGTTCTATCACTTTCTAGTAACTTTGAATTACAAAAACAACTACTTCTGGTTTTTAAGACTCAGGTCCTGGTCACTGAGAAATTCCCATCTCATATGTCCCCCTTCTCACACTTAGAGATCATGGGAGGCTTGGGTCACTGAAGGAGGATAATGTCTAATCTCTAACGCCCACCTTTCCTTTCCCCTGGGCTTTCCTGCAGAGTAGGGAGGAGGAGCAGGGAAATGGGACTCCTTCTCTGTCTGCTTGTATGAGGTTGTAAGCTTCTTTGGTTGAACCTAACTTCTAACGAACTCATTGTCTGTTATGTCAAATGAGTGAAGGTGGTGTCCCGGTCTCCTCTGTCTTGGAGACTATCGGTGAGATTCAGATAGCTCTAACTGACCACTAGCTTGCAGCATCATATGACAGACCTCTTATCAGGGATGCTTTCTTCTTAAGGCTACCTTCACGCCTAGCACGCCTGCATCACCCTACCTCACACCCTTCACCATCTTATCTACCATCTCAGTCTCCCAGCAATTGCCAGGATCTGTCTTCCACATCACTCAAGAATAAGGAATGGAAGAGCAATCTTTGTCCTTTTCCACATGCTCAAACCTCACACAATTTCTCGCTAAAGCTGGCTTCTCTGAAGGAATAAAAGTTAGCAAGCGTAATGACCAAGCAGACATTTAACTATAAAGTTATCAATAAAGGGAGACAATAAATGTGTCTCCCTTCTTGAAGATCCCTCATATTATTTACAAGTGGATTTTATGAGTCTTTCTCCCTAGACTATGGAAAGTGGAATAGCTTCTTTATATGAACTCTGCATAAAGGTGCTAACATTACCCAGTGTTGACCTTTAATAACTCATCCTTCCTACTAGCTGCCCTATTGCTTTTTAGTTATTGTATCTTTAACTCTTTAAAAGAGGTATTTGCTTATTCTTTCATGTTATTAACTATTTTAGTCCTTATTATCATGGAATCTGTATAAGTTGTCTTACTGAGATTTTTACCACTTTTGAATTATAAAAGAATATTCTTATTTTTCCCCTAACTCAAATTTCTTAACTTAAAATTTAGATATTTAACTGAAATGGAATTTGTTTTCCTGTGTGGTGTGAGGTAAGATCGATTCACATTTCATCCACCACAAATTCATAACATTTTGAATCTTTTGCAAGAGTTGCAATTTCCACTAAAGTGGGTTTGCCTAATTTTTACATTTCTATTTTGCATAATATGCAAGATGTGCCTATCAGATAAAAAGGGCTAACACTGATGGAGAAATTGGCATAACTGGGAGAAAAGTAGATTCAAAAAGGAACAGAGAAGAGTCTGTTTCTCAGTCTCAGTTTTTAATCAACATTTCTGGTTATGATGTCTTCTAGATGTCATCTTTAAATACATACTTGGGTAAGAGGACCCTGTACCATCAATGATGTTGGAAGTGAATTTTTTTAGTAAATGTTATTTATTTATTTATGGCTGCTCTGGGTCTTCAATGTTGCAAGAGGGCTTTCTCTCCTTGTGGCTACTCTTTGTTGCGGTGTGCAGGTTTCTCGCTGTGGCAGCTTCTCTTGTTGTGGAGCACGGGCTCTAGGGTGCACAGACTTCACTAGTTATGTTGCTTCTATTCAGTCGTTGTGGCATAGAGGCTTCACTGCTGTGAGGTGTGTGGGATCTTCCTGGACCAGGGATTGAACCAGTGTCCCCTGCATCGCAAGGCAGATTCTTAACCACTAGACCACTAGGGAAGTCCAAGGCAAGTGAAATTTGCAAAGTAAAACATGCTGTGACCAGATCTGTGCAGGTCCACACTCAGTTTCTTTAGGTGGGAAGCACCACAGAGTTTGCTTCTGAAGTCATGTGGGTGCCATGAAATCTCCCAGTACTTGGATCAGAGGAGACAGGCATGTTGTCCAGTATGGCCCTAAGAGTCTCTAAAATCTATGTTATTCAGTGACTTCCCCAAGGGGGAAAAGAGCAAGGTTTTTTAACCATAAGCAATATAATGAATCAAACAGATAGAGAATGTATATCTCAGCAGAGAAGAAACTATGGTATGTATGTACTTTATTAAAGAAATTATCATGTGAAAGTTACTACTACATTTTTACATTGACTCAGTGAACATTAGTTGTATCCTCAAGTTGGAAAGCACACTGGAAAGGAGAATTCAGAGATAAATAATAGTCATCATTTTATAAGGTTCTCTTTTCACAAAGAGATTTTTTTTCCTGATATGAAGACAGAACCCTTATTTATGAGACATGAAATGATTCTGCAGGAAAATAAATGCTGTAAGAGTGATGGATCATTACAGGCAGTGATGACAAAGAGCAGCTCGTGAGGAGGTGAAAATCAGTGAGCCCCAAAGAACCTGGATGCACAGAAAAAGGAGGAGAGACTATTTCAGGAGGGAGGAACATCAACAAAACAGGCAGGTGGAATTTCACAGGTGCCATCTTTTTATTTAATTTTATTTTGCAAAAGTCAAAGAGGCTGTATTTTGCTGCAAAATTGTGCATAAAAAATTTAACTTACCTTTTTTAGTTCTATAAATATAATGAATACCTATGAAGATTCCTTTTCCCCCAACTTTGCTGTAAGTTATATTGGTTCTCCAAACAGAAGCTGTCTGATTGACTCCGCAGTGTAATAGATCCACACCTGTTTTATTTTTAGCACCTTTTCCAGCTTTACATGGTGAAGGCAATGGCACCCCACTCCAGGACTCTTGCCTGGAAAATCCCATGGATGAGGGAGCCTGGAAGGCTGCAGTCCATGGAGTCGCTGAGGGTCGGACATGACTGAACAACTTCACTTTCACTTTTAATTTTCATGCATTGGAGAAGGAAATGGCAACCCACTCCAGTGTTGTTGCCTGGAGAATCCCAGGGATGGGGGAGCCTCGTGGGCTGCCGTCTATGGGGTCACACAGAGTCGGACATGACTGAAGTGACTTAGCAGCAGCCAGCTTTACAGAAAATAAAAATAATTTAGGAAACACACAAAATATCATCTTAAAGGCACACTTCTCAGAAATTTAAAGTAGTTATAGACTGCTCCAAAGAACAGATCACTGCTGAACACACCATGTGACAGACAAGTCCATTCAACATCAGGTATTAGTGAAAGAGGCTTAAACAGAAAGCAGCAGAGCTGAAATAATGATAGAGTCAGCAGTTCATAAAAAGAGACTCCATGTTTATTCACCATGCATAATAATGCTTTGAATGCACACTGGAGTTGGTCTGATCGGCAAAGTTCCTTTTGGTTTTGAATAGCATGCTTTCTTTGCTCTTAGCGTCTCAGTGAGTTTCTACCTTGGCGATGCATCCTTCTCCCACTTTCAGATCTCCTGGCAACTAAACAAGCCCTTTGCAACATCCTGGCTTTTATACTGTGTGCTCTCCTTTCCTTCTTTACCCCTCCCAGCTGCTCAGGCCTCTCCCCAGCTACTTTATTTTTTTTGGAGGCAATGGATATATTAATTAGCTCAGCTGCAGTAATTATTTCACAATGCATATGCTTCAAAACATCAAGTTGCATGCATTAATATATTCAATGTTTGTATGTCGATTATATTTCAATAAAGCAATGAAAATTAAAAAAAAAAAGCTTAAATGATTAAAAAGGAAAAAAAATCAGAATTTCCGATCCTACCCCATACCTTCTGAATCAGAATCTCCAGTCTCCACCCACCTACTTTTTGTCTCCTCCAAACCCTCTGACCACGTGCCAATTCTCATTCTTGGAACCATTTCCCAATTAATGTACAGCAACTTTCTCCACCCCTGCCCCTCCAGCTCCGTTTAGAGGCACTCCTGGGGAAAAAAAAAAATGCTCTGCAAAATATTCCAGCCCCAAGAAACCTGCATGGCAGCCCCTTTTCTGTACTGGTTTACACTGTTAGGCTGAAATAAACAGGGAGGGGCATGAATAATCATTTTTCCTGGGTGCCCTAGGAACACTTAAAGTGCCATGTCATTCATGCAAGATTTACCATAGAAGAATTCTCTCTCCTGAGCTGGTTTGTCCCATACCCCTGGGGACATATCAGTTCCTAGAATGGCCCTGTTTCTCACAACTCCAATGTCAGTTCTCCCTAGGGATATACCTGCTTTGTTCTCTTTTCTAAAACCAGCAGCCTCTTTATTTTTCCCCTCCAGTACAATATCCAGGCACAAAGATTAATGGTGGGAGCTTACGGCTGTTCTGTGGGTCTCATCCTTGAATATGTACACATACAAAGAAACCATGGGCTCTAATGAGATGACTGGAAGCCTTGGCCTTTATTCCAAGTTTTAAACTTTTTGTGAGGTTTGGCTGAGCTTGGGTTTTTAAAATGTCCCCTTAAACCAAATTGAATCCACACTGTGCTGGCAATTCCCACAAAATCTCTTACCCTGAACAGAAAGGTGCCAGGGTGGGGGGGGTGGGAAGTGTGTAGTAGAAACTCTCCATGTCTCTCATTTGGGAATGCACAACCATTTGTGTTTTTCTTATTAAAATGAGTAACTGGAAAATAAAAAATATATATATATATTTTTTAGTCCACAAAGCAGTAAGTTTTCAGTTTAAGCTGTTCCAAAGCACATTATTTCTGTAAGCCTTGAAAGTTTTTGTAAATGAATTCCAAATAATTAAACAAATGAAGTGTTCCTGTGTTCTGCATTACCCTTCCCTTTTGTACAGGGACCAGTCCATGTGCACAAAGAGATCAGTTGTGGCAGTGTGGGGAGGAGCAAAGATTGTCATTTCTTCAGCAGCCACTTTCTTGTCCATGTCATGATCATATGCCTTCATTCAAGAGCTCCTATTCCTCTACCCCCTACACTGTTGGTGGGAATGTAAATTGCAGCCACTATGGAGAACACTCTAGGGGATCCTTAAAAAACTAAAAATAGAACTACTATGTGATCCTGTAATCCCACTCTCGGGCAAATATAGTTCCTGGAAAAGATGAAAACTCTAATTCAAAAAGAACATGCATCCCTATGTTCAGAGCAACGCTAGTTACACTAGACCAGACATAGAAGCAACTTAAAAGTCCACTGATAGATGAATGGATAAAGAAGATGTGGTGTATTTACACAATGGATACTATTCAGCCACAAAAAGAATGAAATAATACCATTTCTAGCAGCAGGCATGGAGAAGGCAATGGCACCCACTCCAGCACTGTTGCCTAGAAAATCCCATGAATGGAGGAGCCTGGTGGGTTGCCGTCTATGGGGTCACACAGAGTCGGACACAACTGAAGTGACTTAGCAGCAGCAGCAGGAATGGACCTCAGTTCAGTTCAGTTCAGTCGCTCGGTCGTGTCTGACTCTTCTCGACCCCATGAATCGCAGCATGCCAGGCCTCTCTGTCCATCACCATCTCCCAGAGTTCACTCAGACTCACGCCCATTGAGTCAGTGATGCCATCCAGCCATCTCATCCTCTGTCTTCCCATTCGCCTCCTGCCCCTAACCCCTCCCAGCATCAGAGTCTTTTTCAATGAGTTAACTCTTCGCATGAGGTGGCCAAAGTACTGGAGTTTCAGCTTCATGCATCATTCCCTCCAAAGAAATCCCAGGGCTGATCTCCTTCAGAATGGACTGGTTGGATCTCCTTGCAGTCCAAGGGACTCTCAAGAGTCTTCTCCAACACCACAGTTCAAAAGCATCAATTCTTCGGTGCTCAGCCTTCTTCACAGTCCAACTCTCACATCCATACATGACCACAGGAAAAACCAAAGCCTTGACTAGACAGACTTTGTTGGCAAAGTAATGTCTCTGCTTTTGAATATGCTGTCTAGGTTGGTCATAACTTTCATTCCAATAAGCAATTGTCTTTTAATTTCACGGCTGCAGTCACCATCTGCAGTGATTTTGGAGCCCAGAAAAATAAAGTCTGCCACTGTTCCACTGTTTCCCCATTTATTTGCCATGAAGTGATGGGAATAGATGCCATGATCTTCATTTTTTGAATGTTGAGCTTTAAGCCAAATTTTTCACTCTCCCCTTTCACTTTCATCAAGAGGCGCTTTATTTCTTCACTTTCTGCCGTAAGGGTGGCATCATCTGCATATTTGAGGTTATTGATATTTCTCCCAGCAATCTTGATTCCAGCTTGTGCTTCATCCAGTCCAGGGTTTCTCATGATGGACTCTGCATATAAGTTATATAAGCAGGGTGACAATATACAGCCTTGATGTACTCCTTTTCCTATTTGGAACCAGTCTGTTGTTCCATGTCCAGTTCTAACTGTTGCTTCCTGACCTGCATAGAGGTTTCTCAAGAGGCAGGTCAGGTGGTCTGGTATCCCCATCTCTTTCAGAATTTTCCATAGTTGATTGTGATCCACACAGTCAAAGGCTTTGGCATAGTCAATAAAGCAGAATTAGATGTTTTTCTGGAACTCTCTTGCTTTTTCCATGATCCAGCGGATGTTGGCAATTTGATCTCTGGTTCCCTCTGCCTTTTCTAAAACCAGCTTGAACATTTGGAAGTTCACAATTCCCATATTGCTGAAGCCTGGCTTGGAGAATTTTGAGCATTACTTAAGTAGCATGTGAGATGAGTGCAATTGTGCGGTAGTTTGAGCATTCTTTGGCATTGCCTTCCTTTGGGATTAGAATGAAAACTGACCTTTTCCAGTCCTGTGGCCACTGCTGAGTTTTCCAAGTTTGCTGGCATATTGAGTGCAGCACTTTCACAGCATCATCTATCAGGATTTGAAATAGCTCAACTGGAATTGCATCACCTCCACTAGCTTTGTTCGTAGTGATGCTTTCTAAGGCCCACTTGACTTCACATTCCAGGATCTGGCTCTAGGTCAGTGATCACACCATCGTGATTATCTGGGTCATGAAGATCTTTTTTGTACAGTTCTTCTGTGTATTCTTGCCACCTCTTCTTAATATCTTTTGCTTCTGTTAGGCCCATACCATTTCTGTTTTCTATCGAGCCTATCTTTGCATGAAATGTCCCCTTGGTATCTCTAATTTTCTTGAAGAGATCTCTAGTCTTTCCCATTCTGTTGTTTTCCTCTATTTCTTTGCATTGATCACTGAGGAAGGCTTTCTTACATCTCCTTGCTATTCTTTGGAACTCTGCATTCAGATGCTTATATCTTACCTTTTCTCCTTTGCTTTTCACTTCTCTTCTTTTCACAGCTATTTGTAAGGCCTCCCCAGACAGCCATTTTGCTTTTTTGCATTTCTTTTCCATGGGGATGGTCTTGATCCCTGTCTCCTGTACAATGTCACAAACCTCATTCCATAGTTCATCAGGTACTCTATCAGATCTAGGCCCTTAAATCTATTTCTCACTTCCACTGTATAATCATAAGGGATTTGATTTAGGTCATACCTGAATGGTCTAGTGGTTTTCCCTACTTTCTTCAATTTAAGTCTGAATTTGGTAATAAGGAGTTCATGATCTGAGCCACAGTCAGCTCCTGGTCTTGTTTTTGTTGACTGTATAGAGCTTCTCCATCTTTGGCTGCAAAGAATATAATCAATCTGATTTTGGTGTTGACCATCTGGTGATGTCCATGTGTAGAGTCTTCTCTTGTGTTGTTGGAAGAGGGTGTTTGCTATGACCAGTGTGTTCTTTTGGCAAAACTCTATTAGTCTTTGCCCTCCTTATTCTGTATTCCAAAGCCAAATTTGCCTGTTACTCCAGGTGTTTCTTGACTTCCTACTTTTGCATTCCAGTCCCCTATAATGAAAAGGATATCTTTTTTTGTGTATTAGTTCTAAAAAGTCTTGTAGGTCTTCATAGAACCATTCAACATCAGCTTCCTCAGTGTTACTTGTTGAGGCATAGACTTGGATTACTGTGATATTTTTGCCTTGGAAATGAACAGAGATCATTCTGTCGTTTTTGAGATTGCATCCAAGTACTGCATTTCGGACTCTTTTGTTGACCATGATGGCTACTCCATTTCTTCTGAGGGATTCCTGCCCACAGTAGTAGATATAATGGTCATCTGAGTTAAATTCACCCATTCCAGTCCATTTCAGTTCGCTGATTCCTAGAATGTTGACATTCACTCTTGCCATCTCTTGTTTGACCACTTCCAATTTGCCTTGATTCATGGACCTGACATCCCAGGTTCCTATGCAATATTGCTCTTTACAGCATTGTACCTTGCTTCTGTCACCAGTCACATCCACAGCTGGGTATTGTTTTTGCTTTGGCTCCATCCCTTCATTCTTTCTGGAGTTATTTCTCCACTGATCTCCAGTAGCATATTGGGCCCCTACTGACCTGGGGAGTTCCTCTTTCAGTATCCTATAATTTTGCCTTTTCATACTGTTCATGGTGTTCTCAAGGCAAGAACACTGAAGTGGTTTGCCATTCCCTTCTCCAGTGGACCACATTCTGTCAGATCTCTCCACCATGACCCGCCCATCTTGGGTTTCCCCACGGGCATGGCTTAGTGTCATTGAGTTAGAGAAGGCTGCGGTCCTAGTGTGATTAGATTGACTAGAGATTATCATACTAAGTGATGACAGTCAAATATCATATGATGTCACTTATAGGTAGAATCTAAAAAAATTGAATCAAATGAACTTGTTTAGAAAACAGAAACAGACTCACAGATATAAAAAACAAACTTATGGCTACCAAAGGAGAAATGAGGGGTGGATAAACTTGGAAATGGGGATTAAAATATACACAGGTCTTCCCTGGTGGCTTAGCGGTAAAGAATCCACCTACCAATGTAGGAGACATGGGTTCAGTCTGTGGGTCAGGAAGATCCCCTGGTGTAAGAAATGGCACCCTGCTCCAGTATTCTTGCCTGGGAAATCCCTTGAACAGAGGAGCCTGGCAGGCTACAGTCCATGAGGTTGCAGAGTCGGACATGACTCATCAACTGAACAACAACAATATAAAATAGATAAACAATAAGAACCTTCTGTGTAGCACACAGAACTATACTCAGTATTTTGTAATCACCTATAATGGAAAAGAATCCGGGAAAGAACAGTCCATGGGCTTGAAAAGAGTTGGACATGACTGAAGAGACTGAGCACACATGCATACACATATATTTTATATATATACACAACCATATATGTATGTGAATCCATATACATATATGCAAATATATATAAAGAATACAGACTTGGCAACTGAACAACATGCATATATATATATATATAAAATACATATGTATTATATATACAAATGAATCACTTTGCTATACACCTGAAATAATGTAAATCAACTATACTTCAATTAAAAAAAAAAACAAAAACCTCAAAATAATTAATTTTAAAAAAAAAGAGCTCTGTTCCTCTGAAATTCAGGCCAATCCAGCTACAGTTTTCCCCTATCTTTCTTCATCACTGTGGTCTACTGACCTCTTTGTCAGTTGTACTCATTGAATACCTTTAAGACATGACCCACTTTCTCCTCCTCTGTATACTGTTGTTATGTGGGTTATCTAGGTTGCTTGTATTCTAGAGTTACGTAGGTATTGCCCGTCTCGGGAAACTTATGACCTTCAGGTGATCTCTTTCTACTCCTGAATGGCAATGCCTTATAGAAAGTACATTTGGAAAACCAGCCTTGCCTCCTCAATTCCAAACACTTTTTACTCTTTTGATTACTCACTATTCGTAGGCTCACATCTTAGATCTAGTTATCACCAAATGGAATATTGTCTCCATACATCAATACCTGAAGTTTCATGCATCTTAAAGTCCCTCCCTTGATTCTCCAATTATCACTCAGATTTTATTTTGCATATCAGTTCAGTTTAGGCACTTAGTCATGTCTGACTCTTTGCGACCCTGTGGACTGCGGCTCTCCAGGCTTCCCTGTCCAACACCAGCTCCTGGATCTTGCTGAAACTCATGTCCATTGAGTCGGTGATTCCATCCAAATTTTGCATCTAAATCCTTCTAAATATGTTCTACACTTGCTATGTTCCTTTCATCACCCCCTGTAATTATTAAACCTGCTCTGACATGGCATCCATCTCCACTACGCTACCTAAAGTGTTCTCACTGGAGTCACCCAATGGCTCACTTTACGAAGCCAGTGGTTTGGTTTTTGGAACAATTACACAGCATTTTGGGCTTCCCAGGTGGCTCAGTGGTAAAGAATTTGCCTGCCAATGCAGGAGACACTGGTTCAATCCCGGGTTGGGAAGATCCCCTGGAGAAGGAAATGGCAACTCACTCCAGTATTCTTACCTGCAGAATTCCATGGACAGAGGAGCCTGGTGGACTACAATCCATGGTGTCACAAAAGGATCAGACATGACTTACTGACTAAATAACCACGGAGTTTTATACTGCAGAACACTTCCCCTTTGCCTTGCACATGTGACAGCATATTCATTTGTTTCTGCACAAATCTCTGTCTCACATATTTTGTTGGCTTTGTGGACTCCTCTTAAATGTTGTTTTTTCTTTTTTTTTTTTCAGGGTTCCATCTTAGATGTTCTTCACTGCAATTTCACTATGCTTTCTCTGGATAATATACTCTTACCCCAAATTTTAGCTAACTTTTGTCTG
The DNA here is from genome assembly GCF_019923935.1 of Bubalus bubalis. NCBI lineage: Eukaryota > Metazoa > Chordata > Mammalia > Artiodactyla > Bovidae > Bubalus > Bubalus bubalis. Next base: position 57,686,514 of record NC_059175.1, read on the forward strand.
TCTGTCAATCAATCCCAAATCTATATCCTTAGCTGTGTCTTCAAGTTTCAGACTCATGGTAACTATTACCAGCTTCTACTTATTGCCACCTAACTGTCATGAAAGATGACAGTTGTTTTGTGCTGAGTTGGAAAACTCAGCAATGGCCACAGGATTGGAAAAGGTCAGTTTTAATTCCAATCCCAAAGAAGGGCAATGCCAGAGAATGTTCAAACTATTGCACAATTGCACTCATCTCAGATGTTAGCAAAGCAATTGCACTCATCTCACACGCTAGTAAAGTAATGCTCAAAATTCTCCAAGCAGGGTTTCAACAGTATGTGAACCATGAACTTCCAGATATTCAAGCAGGATTTAGAAAAGGCAGAGGAACCAGAGATCAAATTGCCAACATCCGTTGGATCATAGGAAGAAAAAATAAATTCCAGAAAACATCTGCTTCTGCCTTATTGATGACACGAAAGCCTTTGACTGTGTGGATCACAACAAATTGTGGAAAATTCTTCAAGAGATGGTAATACCAGACCACCTGACCTGCCTCCTGAGAAATCTGTATGCAGGTAAAGAAGTTACAGTTAGAACTGGACATGGAACAACAGACTGGTTACAAATTGGGAAAGGAATACATCAAGACTGTATATTGTCACCCTGCTTATTTAACATATATGCAGAGTATATCATGTGAAATGCTGGGCTTCATGAAGCACAAGCTGGGATCAAGATTTCCAGGAGAAATATCAATAACCTCAGATATGCAGGTGATACCACACTTATGGTAGAAAGCGAAGAGGAACTAAAGAACCTCTTGATGAAAGTTAAAGAGGAGAGTGGAAAAAACTGGCTTAAAACTCTACATTCAAAAAATAAAGATTATGGCATCCAGTCCCATCCCTTCATGGCAAATAGATGCGGAAACAGTGGAAATAGTAACAGACTTTATTTTGGGGGGCTCCAAAATCACCACAGATGGTGACTGCAGCCATGAAATAAAAAGGTACCTGTTCTTTGGAAGAAAAATTATGAGCAACCTAGACAGCATATTAAAAAGCAGAGACATTAGTTTGCCAACAATAGTCCATCTAGTCAAAGCTATGGTTTTTCACTAGTCATGTATGGATGTGAGAGTTGTACTATAAAGAAAGTTGAGTGCTGAAGAATTGATGCTTTTGAATTCTGGTGTTGGTGTTGGATAAGATTCTTGAGAGTCCCTTGGGACTGCAAGGAGCTCAAACCAGTCAATCCTAAAGGAAACCAATCCTAAATATTCATTGGAAGGATTGATGCTGAAGCTGAAGCTCCAATACTTTGGCCACCTGATTCAAAGAACTGAGTCATTGGAAAAGATCCTGATTCTGGGAAAGACTGAAGGCGGGAGGAGAAGGGGACAACAGGGGATGAGGTGGTTCAATAGAATCACTGACTCAATGGACATGAGTTTGAGCAAGCTCCAGGAGTTGGTAATGGACAGGGAAGCCTGGAGTCCTGTGGTCCATAGGGTCACAAAGAGTCAGACAACTGAAGACTGAACGACTGAACTAAACTGTCATGAAGACTTAAATCTTGACATGTGCAGAAGAGAAGTCATCACCTTCCCTCAGAATACCGCTCATGTTCCTGTGTGCTCTTATGGGTCAGTAGTCACAGCCAAGGACAAAGACTAAAACAATAGTCTCTACTCCTCCCTCTTCTTCATTTCCTCCTCCCAAGACATATAAAGTCCTTAGCATGGCGCCTGGCTCATAGGAAGTGGTCACTAAAATTCATCAGTTGACAAAAGCAAATTTATAGTTTGCAATTTTTAAAGAAACTACAATTAATTTGGAATACATAAATGTAAACATGTGGCAAGTACTCTTGCTGTTCAGTTGCTCAGTGGTGTCGGACTCTGTGACCCCATGTACTACAGCACACCAGGCTTCCCTGTCCTTCACCATCTCCCAGAGTTTGCTCAACTCATGTCCATCAAGTCTGTATTGCCATCCAACCATTTCATCCTCTACCGCCCCCTTCTCCTTCTGCCTTCAATCTTTCCCAACATCAGGGTCTTTTTCAAGAAGCTGGCTCTTTGCATCAGGTGGCCAAAGAATTGGAGCTTCAGCTTCAGCATCAGGCTTCTCATTGAATATTCAGGGTTGATTTCCTTTAGGATAGTAAATGGTTTAATCATAAATTGACCTAAACAAGTAGCATATAATATATGTGGAGTTGATGTTCGATTATATCCTTCCTCTTCATTGAAATGAGACATTCTAACTCTCAGGAGGTTTGCTGTCTTCTGAGGTGTGCTTTTCTGCAGAAAGGCACACCCCCAGCCCCGCCCAGATTTGTTGTCTGGAATTGACTTCAAACTATGGATGCTCTGCTGTATCAGCTTCGTGCCTTCTTGTAAACCACATTCTACAAGGTCTTTGCCAACTCATGGCAGTGGTGAAGGGGGATTTTATATCCTTACCCTTGTCTGAAAAAAGAAAGTTTAAGGCTCAGCATGACTGTTTGTAGGCTGAAAAAGACTTCTTTGGAATGTAGATGTCATGGACTCTCTGTGTGTGTTTGAAGCCAGGCTGCCAACACTCCCAGTGACTATAGCTGCTTTGGGGAGAAGACAGGTTTGTTGTGAATGGCAAAATTATCTCCACTAATCAATTTTTAACTTTCTAATCTTTGGACTTTCTTTTACACTCCATTACCAATCACAGGATTAAATCGTGAGGCCTTTTGAAACAAAACTGCAGGAATATAATATATTTGCATATTATGCTCAGTATACATTTAAGAAGTTTGAGCAAGAAATTTGGAAGAATGAACCTTTTTTAAAATTGCTTATTTTTAAAAATATACTTAAAATTTTATTTATTTATGGCTGTGCAAGCTTTTCTCTAGTTGCAGAGAGTGGGGGCTACTCTCGATGGTGTGCGGGCTTCTCATTACAGTGGCTTCTCTTATTGTGGAGCACAGGCTCTAGGGCTTGGGGGCTTGAGTTGTGCAGTTGCCCGACTCTAGAGCACAGGCTCAATAGTTGTGGCCTAAGGGCTTTATTGCTTTGTGGCACGTGGGGTCTTCCTGGACCAGGGATCAAACCTGTGTCTCCTACATTGACAGGTGGATTCTTTACCATTGAGCCATCAGGGAAGTCCAAGCTTTTTATTTTATACTGGAGTATAGCCAATTAACCACTTTGTGATAGTTTCAGGTAGACAGCAAAAGTATATAATCATATACATATATTTATCCATTCTTCCCAAAATTCTACTCCCATCCAGGCAAGCGCATAACACTGAGCAGAGTTCCCTGTGCTATACAGTATGTCGTTGTTGGTCATCCGTTTTAAATACAGCAGTGTGTGCATGTCCACCCCAAACTCCTGAACTATCCCATCCCCTCATCCTTCCCCTCAAGCAACTATAAGCTCATTCTCCAAGCCTGTGAGTCCACTTCTATCCTGTAACTAAGTTCACTTGTATCATTTCTTTTTAATTCCACATATAAGGGAGGCCATATGATATTTCTCTTTCTGTATCTGACTTACTTAGTTCATTATGTGGAAGTCCCAGTCTTATGCTCCCTGACTAATACTATTTTACAGATATTGGCCCATTGTGAGGCAACCCTTCAGTTTGTTCAGACAAGGTGACAAGGAATCAGTGGCTCCCCCTCGGCACCTGGCAATGACACAGCATCAGAGCTTTCAGCTTCCGTGCCTGAGTGAGCATTTCCTAGCTAGTCATTTTGGGGGGTAATCTGTTCTACTGGTAATGAAAGTACTTCTATACCTATGCCTCTTTAGGTTTAGACTTCATGTGTGATGCAAGGATATTTAGAACCACATGGTCATGTCTGTGACTCTAGGCTCTGTCCTGACTTGACCTTGTTCATGGCTGGCCCCCTGCTGGTAATCCCTGGGATATGCAGTGTCCCATCTACTGGTCAGAGGCAAGCATTACTCCTGACCATTTCTGTTTTGATCTGAACGTTAGTAACTAGCAACCTGCCACACCACTCCACTATACCAGTGTGTCTGACTCACATCTAATAGGTGGAAGCTGTTTCCCATGGGCTGATTTATTCCTTAAAACTCTATATTTCCAGGCTTCCCTGATGGCTCAGTGGTAAAGAATCTGTTTGCCAATGCAGGAGTCATGGGTTCAATCCCTGGTCCAGGAAGCGCCCACCTTCTTCAGAGCAACTGAACCAGTGCACCGCAGCTGTTGAGCTTGTGCTCTAGAGCCTGGGAATTGCAACTACTGAGCCCATGTGCGGCAGCTACTGAAACCTGCACACCCTAGAGCCTGGGCTCCTCAATAAGAGAAGCCCCTGCAATGAGAAGCTGGAGCACCGCAACTAGAGAGTAGCCCCAGCTCGCCACAACTAGAGAAAAGCCCGTAGAGCAATGAAGACCAATACAGTAAAAAATAAATAAATAAAATTATTTAAAATATCCTCCTTATCTCTACACTAAAATTTTTTAAACTTGTCTTTTTGACGTTTAGGGACGTTTGACCTTAAAGGTTTCTTCTGCTAGAAATAAATTGTTCCCTTTAATTCTTAGATGTTAAGATGTCAAAGGTGCCATTTACCTGTTTGCCAATGGGTCCACTCTAAGCAGTTTATCTTGCCTACATTTTTATGCCTATTATTTCAGCTCTAACTGCCATAATAAAAAACCATACCCTGGATGGTTAAACAACAGACATTTATCTCTCACAGTCTGGAGGCTGGAATTTTGAGCTCAGGGTGCCTTCATGGTTGGCTTCTGGTGCATGCTCTCTTCTTAGTTTTCAATTGGCCACCTTCTCACCATGTCCTCAGGAGGAAGAGAGAGAACAAGCTCTCTGGTGTCTCTTTATAAAGATACTAATCCTACCAGGAACGTCCCAGGTGGCTCAAGTCGTAAAGAATCCTCCTGCCAATGCAGGAGACTTAAGAGATGCAGGTTCGATTGTTCAGTAGGGAAGAATTCCTGGAAGGAAATGGCACACCACTCCAGCATTCTTGCATGGAAAATTCCATGGGCAGAGAAGCCTGGCTGGCTGCAGTTCAGCTGGTGGAAGGAGTAGGACATGACTGAGCAACTGAGCAATCCAGCAATCCTATTGTGACCTCTTCTAACCTTAATTACTTCCTGATAGACAGAGTGCCTGAACAAGTATGGATGGAGATTTGTAACATTGTACAGGAGGCAGTAACCAAAACTATCCCAAAGAAAAAGAAATGCAAGAAGGCAAAATGGCTGTCTTAGGAGGCCTTACAAATAACTGAGAAAAGAAGAGAAGCAAAAGGCAAAGCAGAAAAGGAAAGATACACCCATTTGAATGCAGAGTTACAAAGAATAGCAAGGAGAGATAAGAAACCCTTCCTCAGTGATCAGTGCAAAGAAATAGAGGAAAACAATAGAATGGAAAAGACTAGAGATCTTTTCAAGAAAATTAGAGATACCAAGGGAACATTTCATGCAAAGATGGGCACAATAAAGGAAAAGGCAAGGACCTAAAAGAAGCAGAAGAGATTAAGAAGAGGGGGCAAGAATACACAAATAAACTGAACAAAAAATGTCTTAATGATCCAGAAAACCATGGTGCTGTGGTCACTCACCAGCCAGACATCCTGGAGTGTAAAGCCAAGTGGGCTTTAGGAAGCACTACTACAAACAAAGCTAGCAAAGGTGATGGAATTCCAGCTGAGCTATTTCAAATCTTAAAAGATGATGCTGTTAAAGTGCTGCACCCAATACACCAAGTTTAGAAAACTCAGCAGTGGCCACAGGACTGGAAAACACGTTTTCATTCTAATCCCAAAGAAGGGCAATGACAAAGAATGTTCAAACTGCTGTACAATTGTGCTCATTTCATATGCTATCAAGGTAATGCTCAAAATTCTCCAAGCGAGTCTTCAACAGTACGTGAACTGAGAACTTCCAGATGTAAAAGGTAGATTTATAAAAGGAAGAGGAACCAGAGATCAAATTGCTAACATACATTGAATCATAGAGAAAGCAAAAAAATTTCAGAAAAACATCTACTTCTGCTTCCTTAACCATGCTAAAGCTCTTGACTGTGTGGATCAAAACAAACTGTGGAAAATTCTTCAAGAGACGGGAATACCAGACCACCTGAGCTTCCTCCTGAGAAACGTGTATGCAGGTCAAGAAGTAACAGTTAGAACTGGACATGGAAAAATGGACTGGTTCAAAATTGGAAAAGGAGTACGTCTAGGCTGTATATTGTCACCCTGCTTATTTAACTTATATGCAGAGTATGTCAGGCAAAATGCTGGGCTGGATGAAGCATAAGCTGGAATCGAGATTGTCAGGAGAAATATCAACAACCTTAGATATGCAGTTGATACCCTCATGCCAGAAAGTGAAGAGGAACTAAAGAGCTTTTTGATAAGGGTGAAAGAGGAGAGTGAAAAGCTGTCTTAAAACTCAACATTCTAAAAATGAATATCATGCCATCTGGTCCCATCACTTCGTGGCAAATAGATGTGATGAAAAAGTGGGAAAAATGGCAGATTTTATTTTCTTGGGCTCCAAAACCACCACAGATGGTGACTGCAGCCATGAAATTCAAAGATGCCTATTCCTTGGAAGAAAAGCTATGACCAATCTATACAGCATATTAAAAAGCAGAGACATCACGTTGCTGACAAAGGTCCATCTAGTCAAAGCTATGGTTTTTCCAGTAGTCATGTATGGATGTGAGAGTTGGATCATAAAGAAGGCTGAGCACCCAAGAATTGATACTTTCAAATTATGGTGCTGGAGAAGACTCTTGAAAGTCCCTTGTATAGCAAGATCAAACCAGTCAATCCTAAAAGAAAGAAATCCTGAATATTCATTGGAAGGACAGATGCTGAAGCTGAAGCTCCAATACTTAAGCCACTTGATAGGAAGAGCTTGCTTGCTGGAAAAGATCCTGATGCTGGGAAAGATTGAGGGCAGGAGGAGAAGGAGGCAACAGAGGATAAAGTGGTTGGATGGCATCACTAATTCAATCAACATGAGCTTGAGCAAACTCTGGGAGATACTGAAGGACAGGGAAGCCTGTATGCTGCAGTCCATCAGGTTGCAAAGATCAGACATGACTTAGCAACTGAACAACAACTTTCTTACTGCAAATATAGTCACACTGATGGTCAGAGCTTCAGTATATGAATTCGGAGGAGGGGACACAGTTTGGTCTACAGCACCAGCTTTGTGCTGGTTACACGGCAAGTGAATTGTAAACCAACAAAAGGGTTTCCAAAGAGCATCGGGGTTCAGAGAAAAGGGAATGTGAGTTGCTAATGGAATGATCACCTGGGTGGGATGGCTTTCTGCACTGATAGGCAGAAGCTTTAGAACAAATCAGTGAAAGAAGAGAGAGTGTATATGTATTATCTAGAGCAGTTAGAGTGAACAGATAAGAACCAAACATTTTAAAAGCAATGATTAGCAAATCAGCCAGAGCTTTTCATAACTAGCTGATCTTAAAACCCATCTTGCTAAACTTCCTATAGGATTTAGGTGAAGAAACTGAGGCTCAAAGATGTTCTAAGACTGGGAATCCTTGGCACACCAAGATGAATTAGACCTCCTATTTTTCCAATGTGGCACACTACTATGAATGTAGAAAAGAAGTTCCTCAAAGAATAGTAAACCTCCAAATACAATTCAGCTGTGACAGGGAGATGCTGTAATGACAAATACAGTACTGTATTTCCATAGAACATTCCTCTGCAGAGACGGTCAAATTCCAAACTTCCAACAAGTTTCCCACACACATGGGGCTTATTAGAGGCCCCTGCCTTTCCCTTGGCGAGAGAGACAAGCTGCATTTAAATACTAACGCAAGCCGCTCTCCACAATGTATGCAGAGTGGGCTCCGACCATGTGTTGGAATGACATCAGCAATCCACAGCCCTAGACTGCAGAGGTTCAGAATCTTTGCATGCCAGAAATGTTAAAAGAGTGGAATTGTTATATATCAGTGGAAAACTGACAAATTTACCCACCTCAGCTAACAGAGGATTTTCCATTTGTCTCAAACTGAATGAAGCCTTAAAAGATCTCTGATCTTAGCTATTTAACTATATGTTATTTTCATTAAATGTGAAGAGCAAATAAGGCGAAATATGTCTTTCATTTGCATGGTCAAATGAGTTCCATGGCAAAGCCCTATGAAGACCTTGATATTTGTGGATCTGCCTCTTAGACACCAAAATATATATTACACACCTTCCTCAGACACAGAATTCAAGTCTTCCAGATAATAAATTGGGACATGCTTTTATTGGGCGGTGGCTAAGATGATAAAGAATCTGCCTGCAATGCAGGAGACCTGGGTTTGATCTCCTAGGTTGGGAAGATCCCCTAGAGAAGGGAATGACCACCCACTCCAGTGTCCTTGCCTGGAGCATTCCATGGACAGATGAGCCTGGTGGGCTACAGTCCATGGGGTTGCGAAGAATCAGATTATTAAGAGTGACTAACATCATAACACAGTAACTTTGTGGCAACTCAACATCTTTTTAAACGACTTTCCAAGTTTTCATGAGATAAAACAGTCCCCGCAATCTCTTTAGATGGATAACGTTCAACTGTTCTCTTTTTCTTCATTGTGGTAGAAGTTCTTTTACCTGCTCGCTCAAAAGTATAAGCCGAGAATCTGGAACTCTTGCCAACATGGAAGAAGATAAATTGCCTGGGCAGCTGCCATTCTATCTGTGAGTAATATTCATTTAAAAACCATAGTTGGTGAAATATTGATAAATCAACTCATTCTTCCCGCTGGAACACATTGCATGCCATTAAGGCAAAGAGAATTTCACAGGATTTCTAAGCTGTGAGATTTTGGATGTTTTCAGCCTGGAAAGAGCAATAGATTTAAGATCAGAAAAACTGATTAAAACTTTTGCCTAAGGGCTATCTAACTGGATATCTAACTTGTGCAAAATGTTATGGACTAAATGTTTGTGTCTTCCCAAAATGCATACTTTGAAAGCCTACCCTCTGATGTGACTGTCCTTGGAGATACTACCTGTGAGGAGGTGATACAGGTCAAGTGAGATAATAAGGATGGGGCCCTAACCTAATAGGGCTCATGCCCCTGAGAAGGGACACCAGAGGCCAGAGTGTACTCACTTGCTCTCTCTCTCTCTCTCTCAGTCTCTTTCTTTCTTTGTCATGTGGGGCCTCAGCATGAAGACAGTCATCTGCACCCCAAGGAGAGAACTCACATCAGACAGTTACCCTGCTGGTCCTCCCATCTTGGATTTTCAGGCTCCGGAATTGAGAAAAAATAAACGTTTGTTGTTTAAATCACCCAGTCTATGGTTATTTTGTTATGGCAACCCAAGAAGACTAATACATACTTTTATTTTAAAAAATTATTAAAGCCTCAATTCCCACTCTCATACCTTGATTCCAGCAACTAGATTCGGGCTCAGTCCAGACATTTGCCAATTCAACACTATTAACACTTTGGATTTGATTGTTTTAGGAAAATATCTTTAGATAAGACTTCTCTGTGCTTTCAAAAGCTATAAACTTTTTTTACAGAAGTGAACTAAGATGGTCAATTGATTTTTGGCAAGGATGACAAGACCATTCATTGGGGAAAGGATAGTCTTCCCAGCAAATGGTTCTGGGAAATAATATCTACATACAAAAGAATGAAATTGATCCATTTCTCACCCCATATACTAAAGTTAACTCAAAATGTAGCAAAGGCCCAAACTTGAGAGATAAGACTAAAAACTCTTAGAAGAAAACATAAGAGAACTTCTCATGATATTAGATTTGGCAGTGATTTTTATGACACAAAACAAGCAACAAGAGAAAAATAGATAAATTAGGATTCATTAAAACTAAAAGTGTGTATCAAAGAACACTATCAAGAAAGTGAAAAGACAACTCACAGAATGAAAGAAAATATTTGCATATCATTTATCTGATAAAGCACCAACATCAGGAATATATAAGAACTCCTATGCCTTAATACTAAAAAAAAAAAACAATAAAATTTCCCAAAACCCCAATTCCAAAATGACCACAAAACTTGAATAGACATTTTTCAAAGAAGATATACGAATGGACAACAAGCACACAAGATATTAGATCTCTAGTCATTAGAAAAATGCAAATCAAAACCACAGAGAGATACCACTTCACACACATTAAGCTGACAATAACATAACTATTTCAAATCCTAAAAGATGATGCTGTGAAAGTGCTGCAGTCAATATGCCAGCAAATTTGGAAAACTCAGCAGTGGCCAAAGGACTGGAAAAAGTCAGTTTTCATTCCAATCCCAAACAAAGGCAATGCCAAAGAATGCTCAAACTACCACACAATTGCACTCATCTCACAAGCAAGTAATGTTCAAGATTCTCCAAGCCAGGCTTCAATAGTATATGAACCATGAACTTCCAGATGTTCAAGCTGGATTTAGAAAAGGCAGAGGAACCAGAGATCAAATTGCCAACATCTGTTGGATCATAGGAAAAGAAAAGAGAATTCCAGAAAACATCTACTTCTGCTTTATTGATTACGCCAAAGCCTTTGTGTGGATCACAACAAACTGGAAAATTCTTCAAGAGATGGGAATACCAGACCTCCTTACCTACCTCTTAAGAAACCTGTATGCAGGTCAGGAAGCAAGTTAAAACTAGACATGGAACAATGGAATGGTTCCAAACTGGGAAAGGTGTACGTCAAGGCTGTATATTGTCACTCTGCTTATTTAACTTATATACAGAGTACTTCATGCAAAATGCCAGGCTGGATGTACTGCAAGCTGGAATCCATATTGCTGGGTAACCTCAGATATGCAGATGACCTCAGATATCCAGATGACACCACCCTTATGGCAGAAAGTGAAGAACTAAAGAGCCTCTTGATGCCTTCAGAATGGGAGAAAATAATAGCAAATGAAGCAACTGGCAAACAACTAATCTCAAAAATATACAAGCAACTCCTACAGCTCAACTCCAGAAAAATAAATGACCCAATCAAAAAATGGGCCAAAGAACTAAATAGATATTTCTCCAAAGAAGACATACAGATGGCTAACAAACACATGAAAAGATGCTCAACATCACTCATTATCAGAGAAATGCAAATCAAAACCACTATGAGGTACCATTTCACACCAGTAAGAATGGCTGCGATCCAAAAGTCTACAAGCAATAAATGCTGGAGAGGGTGTGGAGAAAAGGGAACCCTCTTACACTGTTGATGGGAATGCAAACTAGTACAGCCACTATGGAGAACAGTGTGGAGATTCCTTAAAAAAAAACTGGAAATAGAACTGCCTTATGACCCAGCAATCCCACTGCTGGGCATACACACTGAGGAAACCAGAAGGGAAAGAGACACGAGTACCCCAATGTTCATCGCAGCACTGTTTATAATAGCCAGGACATGGAAGCAACCTAGATGTCCATCAACAGATGAATGGATAAGAAAGCTGTGGTACATATACACAATGGAGTATTACTCAGCCATTAAAAAGAATACATTTGAATCAGTTCTAATGAGGTGGATGAAACTGGAGCCCTATTATACAGAGTGAAGTAAGCCAGAAAGAAAAACACCAATACAGTATACTAATGCATATATATGGAATTTAGAAAGATGGTAACAATAACCCTGTGTACGAGACAGCAAAAGAGACACTGATGTATAGAACAGTCTTATGGACTCTGTGGGAGAGGGCGAGGGTGGGAAGATTTGGGAGAATGGCATTGAAACAAGTAAAATATCATGTATGAAAAAAAAAAGCAACAACTACTACTGAATAATGAACTTTTATTCTAGCATTAGTCTGTAATTAAAAGAGCTTGAATAAAATAGACAATTAAAAAAAAAAGAGCCTCTTGATGAAAGTGAAAGAGGAGATTGAAAAAGCTGACTTAAAATTCAACATTCAAAAAACAAAGATCATGGCGTCTCATCCCATCACTTCATGGAAAATAGATGGGGAAACAATGGAAACAGTGACAGATGGGCACCAAAATCACTGCAGATGGTGACTGCAGCCATGACATTAAAAGAAGCTTACTCGTTGGAAGGAAAGTTATGACCAGCATAGACAGTATATTAAAAAGCAGAGACATTACTTTGCCAACAAAGGTCTGTCTAGTCAAAGATATGGTTTTCCCAGTAGTCATGTATGGATGTGAGAGTTGGGCCTTAAAGAAGGCTTAGTGCCAAAGAATTGATGCTTTTCAACTATGGTGTTGGAGAAGACTCTTGAGAGTCCCTTGGACAGCAAGGAGATAAAACCAGCCAACCCTCAAGGAAATCAATCCTGAATATTAATTGGAAGGACTGATGCTGAAGCTCCAATACTTTGGCCACCTGATGGGGAGAGCGTATTCGTTAGAAAAGACCCTTATGCTTGGGAAAAATTGGATGCAGGGGGAGAAGGGAATGGCAGCATGAGATGGTTGGATGGCATCACTGACTCAATGGACATGAGTTTGAGCAAGCTCCGAGAGTTGGTGATGGACAGGGAAACCTGTCGTGCTGCAGTCGATGGGGTCACAAAGTGTCAGACATTACTGAATGACTGAACAATGACAGCAACAATAATAATAAAAAAATTTTGGAAAGTAACACCTCCTGTTGAGGGCGTGGAGAATTTGGAAAACTCATACACTGCTGGTGGGAATGTAAAATGGTACAGCCACTGTGTAAAACAATTTGACTGTTTCTCAAAAAGTTAAACATAAAATTACTGCATAATCCATCAGTTCCGCTCCTAAGTATATACATAAATGAAATGAAATCAGGGACTCAAACAGATAATTGTATACCAAAGTTCAGAGTAACATTATTTACAATAGTCAAAAGGTGGAAATGACTAATGTGTGCATCAACAAGTGAATGGATAAACAAAATGAGGTATATGCATATGACGGAATATTATTCTGCCATAAAAATTCTGATACATGCTGCAACATGAATCTTAAAACATTATGCTAAGTGAAATTCAGTTCAGTTCAGTTGCTCAGTCATGTCTGACTCTTTGCGACCCCATGAACCGCAGCACGCCAGGCCTCCCTGTCAGTCATCAACTCCTGGAGTTCACCCAAACCCATGTCCATTGAGTCGGTGATGTCATCCAACCAACTCATCCTCTGTTGTCCCCTTCTCCTCCTGCCCCCAATCTCTCCCAGCATCAGGGTCTTTTCCAATGAGTAACTCTTCTCATCAGGTGGACAAAGTATTGGAGTTTCAGCTTCAACATCAGTCCTTCCAGTGAACATCCAGGACTGATCTCCTTTAGGATGGACTGATTGGATCTCCTTGCAGTCCAAGGGACTCTCAAGAGTCTTCTCCAACACCACAGTTCAGAAGCATCAATTCTTCTGCACTCAGCTTTCTTTACAGTACAACTCTAACATCCATACATGACCACTGGAAAAACCATAGCCTTGACAAGACAGACTTTTGTTGGCAAAGTAATGTCTCTGCTTTTTAATATGCTGTCTAGTTTGGTCATAACTTTCTTTCCAAGGAGTAAGCATCTTTTAATTTCATGGCTGCAATCACCATCTGCAGTGATTTTGGAGCCCAGAAAAATAAAATCAGCCACTGTTTCCACTGTTTCCCCATTTACTTCCCATGAAGTGATGGGACCAGATGCCATGATCTTCGTTTTCTGAATGTTGAGCTTTAAGCCAACTTTTTCACTATCCACTTTCACTTTTATCAAGAAGCTCTTTAGTTCTTCTTCACTTTCTGCCATAAGGGTGGTGTCATTTGCACATCTGAGGTTATTGATAGTTCTCCTGGAAATCTTGATTCTAGCTTGTGCTTCATCCAGCCCAGCGTTTCTCATGATGTACTCTGCATATAAGTTAAATAAGCAGGGTGACAATACACAGCCTTGACGTATTTGGAACCAGTCTGTTGTTCCATGTCCAGTTCTAACTGTTGCTTCCTGACCTGTATACAGACTTCTCAAGAGGCAGGTCAGGTGGTCTGGTATTCCCATCTCTTTCAGAATTTTCCACAGTTTATTGTGATCCACACAGTCAAAGGCTTTGGCATAGTCAATAAAGCAGAAATAGAAGTTTTTCTGGAACCAACACAAAAAATAAATATGATATGATTCCATTTACATAAGCTACCAAAATAGGCAAATTCATAGATTGCACATGTGTACTCTGTCACTCAGGTGTCTGACTCTGCGACCCTAGGGGCTGTAGCCCACCAGGCTCCTCTGTCTATGGGATTTTTCAGACAATAATACTGCATGGGTTGCCTTTTCTTCCTCCAGGGGATCTTCCCATTCCAAGGATCCAACTCATGTCTCCTGCATCTACTGCATTGGCAGGAGGATTCTTTACCACTGGACCACAATACAGAAAAGCAGATGGGCATTATTGAGGGCTAGAGAGTTGGAAACAGGGAGATAATGTTTAATGGATACAGAGCTTCTATTTGGAATGAAGAAAAATTCTGGAAATAGATAGTAGTCTTGTATGTAAAACATTGTGAATATATCTAATGCTGCTGAATTATACACCTAAGAATGGCAAAGATGGTAAATATTACATTATGTATACATTATGACAATACAAAAACTAAAAAAAAAAAAATCCTGAATAGTCTCAACTCTTTGTCCTACTTCCAATTGAGCCCACAGCACCACCTCTGCCACTGGTGCCCCAGTAAGAGCCTCCTAAAGAGTGTTCCTGTTCCCACTCTTGCCTTTATGCCATCAAATTTCTCTATAGCCAGCCACAGTGTCTTTTAAACATACAAATCAGATTTTGTTATTCAGTCTCCCAATGGCTTCTCATCACATTTCTAATGAAACCTGAATGCCCTCCAACGTCCTCCCAAGCCTTCATCATCTGCTCCCGCATCCTGCATCTCGTGTTAGACTCTGTCCTCTTTGCTCCTTCTACAGCCCCACATGGGCTGTCAGATGACTCCCTCCTCTGAGTCTCTGCTGCTTTGATCACTCTTTTCCTCCAAAGCCTGGCTTTGACTGCCTGGCTCCTCATCATTTACTTCTCAGCTCAAGTGGTATATCCACAGAGAGGCTTTCTCCAGCTCCCATCTAAAGCGGTCTCCAGCCTTCAGCACTCTTCATCTGGTTGCTTTTATTTTCATCATGAGGATGATTGTTATCACTGTCCAGAACTATCTTTTTAAAAATTAAAGTAAATACTTAAATTTTAAGCATTCATTTTATTGGCACTATCTTGATTATTTACATATTTAACACTTTATCTGTTTCCCTTTATTTTATTTATTTTTTTATGGAGTGTAATTCTGTTTTCATTTTTATTCTATTACTAGAATGTGTTTTTATTTAGAATGTAATTTTTATTTTATTATTCTATTTTTATTCTATTAAATATTTTCTAATTTTCCTTGTTATGGCTTCTTAGGTACACCCATCAGTTAAAAGTGGACATTTAATTTCCAAATACAAGGGGTTTTGTTTAAAGTATCTTTAAATTTATTTCTCATTTTAATACTAATTTCTCATTTAAAAGCTTTCTTCTCTGCAATTATCTCCTGTGTTCTTTTCAATCTAACTTTATTGAGGCTTTCAATGACTAAGTTGAAGATCTCTCTTGGCAAATGTCACATTGTACTTGAAAATAAGTGAGTTATTTGAAAATATCTTTTGATACTGATTTCTAACATAATTCCATGGCACTAAAAGAACAAATTCAGAATGATCTAAATATGTTTGGACCATGACATTTTTGTACCTTGTTTAATGTCCCTGAATATATATGTTCCAGTGTCTCCTAGTTTACAATCTGTGGGAACATGAATAGAATTTGTATCCTACTATTGTGTGAAATAACTCAAGAAAGAATGAAGAGATGGAGCCAAAGCAAAAACAGCACCCAGTTCTGGATGTGACTGGTGATAGAAGCAAGGTCCGATGCTGTAAAGAGCAATGTTGCATAGGAATCTGGAATGTTAGGTCCAGGAATCAAGGCAAATTGGAAGTGGTCAAACAGGAGATGGCAAGAGTGGACATTGACATTTTAGGAATCAGCAAACTAAAATGGACTGGAATGGGTGAATTTAACTCAGATGACCATTATATCTACTAATGTGGGGAATAATCCCTTAGGAGAAATGGAGTAGCCATCATGGTCAACAAAAGAGTCCAAAAGGCAGTACTTGGATGCAATCTCAAAAACAACAGAATGATCTCTATTCATTTCCAAGGCAAACCATTCAATATCATAGTAATCCAAGTCTATGCCCTGACCAGTAATGCTGAAGATGCTGAAGCTGAACGGTTCTATGAAGACCTACAAGACCTTTTAGAACTAACACACACAAAAAAGATATCCTTTTCATTATAAGGAACTGGCATGCAAAAGTAGGAAGTCAAGAAACACCTGGCTGCTGCTGCTAAGTTGCTTCAGTCGTGTCCGACTCTGTGCAACCCCATAGACGGCCTCCTACCAGGCTCCTCTGTCCCTGGGATTCTCCAGGCAAGAACACTGGAGTGGGTTGCCATTTCCTTCTCCATTGCATGAAAGTGAAAAGTCAAAGTGAAGTCGTTCAGTTGTGTCCGACTCTTAGCGACCCCATGGACTGCAGCCTACCAGGCTCCTCCGTCCATGGGATTTTCCAGGCAAGAGTACTGGAGTGGGGTGCCATTGCAGGCAAATTTGGCCTTGAAGTACAGAATGAAGCAGGGAAAAGGCTAACAGAGATTTGCCAAGAAAATGCACTGGTCATAACAAACACCCTCTTCCAACAACACAAGAGAAGACTCTACACATGGACATCACCAGATGGCCAACACCAAAATCAGATTGATTATATTCTTCGCAACAAAAGATGGAGAAGCTCTATACAGCAAAAACAAGACCCAGAGCTGACTGTGTTTCAAATCATGAATTCCTTATTGCCAAATTCAAACTTAAATTTAAGAAAGTGGAGAAAACCACTAGACCATTCAGGTATGACCTAAATCAAACCCCTAACGATTATACAGTGGAAGTGAGATATAGATTTAAGAGAGCAAATCTGATAGACAGAGTGCCTAACAAACTATGGATGGAGGTTTGTGACATTGCACAGGAGTCAGAGAGCAAGGCCATCCTCAAGAAAAAGAAATGCAAAAAAGCAAAATGGCTGTCTGAGGAGGCCTTACAAATAGCTGTGAAAAGAAGAGAAGTGAAAAGCAAAGGAGAAAAGGAAAGATATACCCGTTTGAATGCAGAGTTACAAAAAATAGCAAGGAGAGATTAAAAAAAAAGCCTTCCTCAGAGATCAGTGCAAAGAAATAGAGGAAAACAATAGAATGGGAAAGGCTAGAGATCTCTTCAAGAAAATTAGAGATACAAAGGGAACATTTCATACAAAGATGGGCTCAGTAAATGACAGAAATGGTATGGACCTAACAGAAACAGAAGATATTAAGAAGAGGCGGCAAGAATACACAGAAGAACTGTACAAAAAAGATCTTCATGACCCAGATAATCTCGATGGTGTGATCACTCACCTAGAGCCAGACATCCTGGAATGTGAGGTCAAGTGGGCCTTAGGAAGCATCACTATGAACAAAGCAGGTGGAGGTGATGGAATTCCAGTTGAGCTATTTCAAATTCTGAAAGATAATACTGTGAAAGTGCTGCACTCAATATGACAGCAAATCTGGAAAACTCAGCAGTGGCCACAGGACTGGGAAAGGTCAGTTTTCATTCCAATCCCAAAGAAAGGCAATGCCAAAGAATGCTCAAACTCCTGCACAATTGCACTCATCTCACACACTAGTAAAGTAATGCTTAAAATTCTCCAAGCCAGGCTTCAGCAATACGTGAACCATGAACTTCCAGATGTTCAAGCTGGTTTTAGAAAAGGCAGAGGAACCAGAGATCAAACTGCCAACATCCGCTGGATCATCAAAAAAGCCGGAGAGTTCCAGAAAAACATCTATTTCTGCTTGATTGACTATGCCAGAGCCTTTGACTGTGTGGATCACAATAAACTGTGGAAAATTCTGAAAGAGATGGGAATACCAGACCACGTGACCTGCCTCTTGAGAAATCTGTATGCAGGTCAGGAAGCATCAGTTAGAACTGGACATGGAACAACAGACTGGTTCCAAATAGGAAAAGGAGTACATCAAGGCTGTATATTGTCACCCTGCTTATTTAACTTGTATGCAGAGTCCATCATGAGAAACCCTGGACTGGATGAAGCACAAGCTGGAATCAAGATTGCTGAGAGAAATATCAATAACCTCAAATATGCAGATGATGCCACCCTTACGGCAGAAAGTGAAGAAATAAAGAGCCTCTTGATGAAAGTGAAAGGGGAGAGTGAAAAATTTGGCTTAAGGCTCAACATTCAAAAAATGAAGATCATGGCATCTATTCCCATCACTTCATGGCAAATAAATGGGGAAACAGTGGAACAGTGGCAGACTTTATTTTTGGGGGGTCCATATCACTACAGATGGTGACTGCAGCCGTGAAATTAAAAGACAATTGCTTATTGGAATGAAAGTTATGACCAACCTAGACAGCATATTAAAAAACAGAGACATTACTTTGCCAACAAAGGTCCATCTCATCAAGGCTATGGTTTTTCCAGTTGTCATGTATGGATATAAGATTTCTATGCTAAAGAAAGCTGAGCACAGAAGAACTGATGCTTTTGAACTGTGGTGTTGAAGAACACTCTTGAGAGTCCCTTGGACTGCAAGGAGATCCACCCAGTCCATTTTAAAGGAGATCAGTCCTGGGTGTTCATTGGAAGGACTGATGCTGAAGCTGAAATCCAGTACTTTGGCCACCTGATGCAAAAAGCTGATGCATTTGAAAAGACCCTGATGCTGGGAAAGATTGAAGGCAGGAGGAGAAGGGGACAACAGAGGATGAGATGGTTGGAATAGCATCACTGACTCCATGGACATGAGTTTGAGTATACTGCAAGAGTTGGTGATGGACAGGGAGGCCTGGCATGCTGTGGTCCATGGGGTCACAAAGAGTCGGACATGACTCAACGACTGAACTGACTTGATTGTGTGAAAAAAGGCTTCCCTGGTAGCTCAGTTGGTAAAGAATTTGCCTGAAACGCAGGAGACCCCTGTTTGATTCCTGGGTCCGGAAGATTCGCTAGAGAAGGGATAGGCTACCCACCCCAGTATTCTTGGGCTTCCCTGTTGGCTCACCTGGTAAGGAATCTGCCTGCAATGTGGGAGACCTGGGTTTGATCCCTAGGTTGGGAAGATGCCCTGCAGAAGGGAAAGGTTAACCACTCCAGTACCTGGCCTGGTGAACTCTATGGACTGTATAGTCCATGGAGTCAGAAAGAGTCAGGCATGACTGAGTGACTTTCACTTTGATTGTGTAAAAATTGTGTAAATCTTAATTATGTTGAATTGGTTCACAGTGCTTTTCAGGTCTACTACATCCTTCTGCTGCTGCTGCTGCTAAGTCGCTTTAGTCGTGTCCGACTCTGTGCGACCCCAGAGACAGCAGCCCACCAGGCTCCCCTGTCCCTGGCATTCTCCAGGCAAGAACACTGGAGTAGGTTGCCATTTCCTTCTCCAATGCATGAAAGTGAAAAGAGAAAGTGAAGTCGCTCAGTTGTCTCTGACTCTTAGTGACCCTTGGACTGCATCCCATCAGGCTTCTCTGTGGTGTCCTTGGCAAGGACATTCTTGTCCAAGGCAAGAATCCCTTGCCTGGGATTCTCCAGGCAAGAGTACTGGAGTGGGGTGCCATTGCCTTCTCCAACTATATCCTTCTACTTCTATGTATATTCATTCTATTAATTTTTTAGAATTTACTATTGAAACTCCAACTAAAAGTTATTGAAGTATATAGTGAAACTATATGTAAACTTGTTCTGTATTTTCAAGTCTCCTGAAAATGCCTTATCATATTTTCATAATTTAAAAACAATAAAAATCTAAAATATCAAATTAAATTATATTAAATAATTAAAAGTTTAAACATCAATTTTATTGGAGCCAACTTGATTATTTATATACTTAAATACCTGTCTCCTTAATTTTATTTATTTTATTATTTTCTATTGGAGTATAATTGCTTAACAATGTTGTGTTATTTTCTGCTGTACAACAACATGAATCAGCTATATGTATACATAACCTTCTCCCTCTTGAGCCTCCCTTCCAATCTTCCATCCCACCTCTATCTGTCTTCCTTTAGACTACAATCCATGAAAGCAGATGCTGTCTGTTTTGTTTACTGCTGTATCTTTATTGCCAGAGGTTATCACATAATAGGTAATCAATATTTTTCAAAGAACTTAATATTTTCAAAGTGAGCTGAAGTACAACCTATTCTATAGCTATAGTTTACAAGGAAACAGTCCACCAAATTATCATTTCTGTCTTAAATTAGAAGTGAATTCTTCACATTTTTCTTGGTTACTTTTTATTAGTATATTTCAACAAACTCTTAGCAATGTCCAAGTGTACTACTTTATTCTTTAGCATTGCTAAGTCCTAAGGAATGATATGACAAAGAAACAAATGTAATCCACTTATATTTTACACATAGAAATTATGTAAAATTGCTAAATATAAAAATACTTTATCCAGATACAGTTTCAATATAAATAGCATTTTCATGCACTTTCTCAATAATTACTTAGCAATAGTACACTGGAGAAACTGTAAGAATAAAAATAGGTCCAACTTATAAAGACTTTAAATCCACCAAACTATATACACAGTTTAACATTCCCACAAAAGCTGTATTACAGGACCCCAATTATTTCAGAATTAAAACCTTCCACTTCCAGAAAAATACATACTATTTCTCCAGAAAAATATTAAAACATCAAGATCCTTGGAAAAATAAAATTTCCTTGGGAATCTATAAGAGATAAGAGGATTAGTTGCAAAGGGAAAGATAAAAATTGCAGAATATATAGGTAAACAGGAAGCAAGAAACACAAAGTCTGTACTTGAGACTTTGAGTAAAAGCTTGAGATTTTTAGCTAGATTGTCATCAGTAGAGTTGAACCATAAAGAAGGCTGAGAGCCCAAGAATCGATGCTTTCAAATTGTGATGCTGGAGAAAACTCTTGAGAGTCCCTTGGACTGCAAGGAGATCAAACCAGTCAATCCTAAAGAAAATCAACCCTGAGTATTCATTAGAAGGACTAATGCTGAAACTGAAGCTCCAATCCTTTGGCTACCTGGTGCGAAGAAAGTCAAAAAGTGAAAGTGAAGTTGCTCAGTCATGTCCAACTCTTTGTGACCCCATGGACTGTAGCCTACCATGCTCCTCTATCCATGGGATTTTCCAGGCAAGAGTACTGGAGTGGGTTGCCATTTGCTTCTCAAGAGGATCTTCCCAACCCAGGGATTGAGCCTGGGTTTCCCACATTGTACGCGGACGCTTTACCATCCGAGCCACCAGGGAAGTCACCTGATGCAAAGAGCTGACTCATTAGAAAGACCCTGATGCAGGTAAAGATTGAGGGCAGAAGGAGAAGGGGATGACAGAGGATGAGATGGTTGGATGACATCGCTGACTCAGTGAACATGAATTTGAGCAAACTCCAGGAAATAGTGGAGAACAGAGGAGCCTGGCATGCTGCAGTCCACAAGGTCCCAAAGAGTCAGACTGAGCAACTGAACAACATCAGTGGAACTTTGATCAGAGTTTCAAGCAGAACTGTGAATCCCTGTACCTCTCTCTCCCCAAGGCATCCTTGACCATCACCCCAGATGTAAGCCTCATGGCTGGTCTGTTCCATCCTCTGCTTCCTTCATCTGCCTTTTCACCTGCCCAGCAATCTCTGCGTGATCCTCTGCAGTGCCCATTCCTCAGCCTGGTCCCAGGAGGCATTGTCTTCCATCTTTTGCCTCTTGAGTACCAGTTCCTGCTATTTCCTATGAATCTCAGGATAGGGGTGGGGGGTTTCTCAGTCTTAGCTGTTTTCACATTTTATCCTCATTTAAAAGCATCTCTGGGCTCAGAATCCTCAGATTGAAGGTCCTCTAGTAATCTATATTACAACCATATGCCAATCCCTTACCTGTGCCCACTTTCAGCTGAGATCCTTGGCATTTGGCCCATCCTCTTCCTTTCAGTTCCCAAAGCCACCAGGATCCCAGGTGACTGCAACATGGCAGCTGACCAACCTTTCAATTTCATTCTCCTTTAGTAAACTATTTCCAAGGCTAAGCCCTGGACTTGATTGCTTTGCAAAACTGCTTCATCTCTGAAGTCATAAATCTCTAAGCCCACCAGCTACAGACATCTAATAAAACTCCAATCTCATATTCATCTAAACAATGAAATTTTGCTCACACAACTAAGTGGCTGAATCCACCTTGGAGAAACCATTTGTCTGGGGGAGGGGAAAGAAGTCATACTGGCCTTTAACTCTCCCCAATAATCCCCGTAAATGTCCTGAAGCTCCTATCTCGCCTTTGCTTCTCAAGACCGACTCTATGCTTCCATTTCTCATCTTCCTGTAGGCCCACCTTGTCTCTCAGCCAGTGGCTTAGCTCTTTCTTCATTGAGGGAATAGAGGCTTTCCAGTTAGTAACTCCCTCAAACTCCTGCCCATCTAGCTTATCAATTTCTGTACATCTGTATGTAGTCACACTCCTACTCCTCTTGTTCAGGGCAAGGCACAGACACCATCCCTCAGTCTTCTCTCTGGATCCCACCCTCACTGGCTTCCTCAGGGATTTTGCTCCATTTTTTTTGCTCAGTCAGGAAGTCTTTTCAGACTCTTGGTGACCCCATGGACTGCAGCACACCAGGCTCCCCTGTCCTTCACTATTTCCCAGAGTTTGCTCAAATTCATGTCCATCGAGTCAGTGGTGACATCCAACCATCTTACCCTCTGTCGCCCCCTTCTCCTCCTGCCTTCAATCTTTCCCATCATCAGGGTCTTTTTCAGTGAGTCAGCTCTTCACATCAGGTGGCCAAAGTATTGGAGCTTTAGCTCCAGCATCAGTCCTTCCAATGAATATTCAAGGTTGATTTCTTTTAGGATGGACTGGTTTGATCTTCTTGCAGTCTAAGGGACTCAGAAGTCTTCTCCAGCACTATATGAAAGTGTTTGTTACTTTTAAAGGGCTATTTAAATATTAACTTCTAATTATTCTTCCCAATATTATTCACACTTTAGGAAGGAACTGGTTACACTTTAGGAAGGAACTGGTTTTTCCAGGTCATAAATCTCTAGCAAAAAAAGTGCTTACATTACCATATATAAAGTAGATAACTAGTAACAACCTGCTGTATAGCATAGGCAATTCTACTCAATACTCTGTAATATCCTATATGGGAGAAGAATGTAAAACTTAAATAAAAAGAGAGGGTATATGTGTATGTAGGGCTGACTCACTTTGCTGTACACCTGAAACTAGCACAACATTGTAAAGCAACTATACTCCAATAAAATATTTTTAATCAAAAATAATGCAATAAAAAAGAGTGTTTATGGTGAAGTTTCAGACACTGGAGTAGGTCGGACCAAAGGGTATTTTGGGCAGTTCAGTTCAGTTCAGTCGCTCAGTCGTGTCCAATTCTTTGTGACCCCATGGACAGCAGCACACCAGGCCTCCCTGTCCATCACCAACTCCCCGAGTTTACCCAAACTCATGTCCATTGAGTCAGTGATGCCATCCAACCATCTCACCCTCTGTCGTCACCTTCTCCTCCTGACTTCAATCTTTGCCAGCATCAGGGTCTTTTCCAATGAGTCAGTTCATCACATGAGGTAGCCAAATATTGGAGTTTCAGCTTCAGCATCAGTCCTTTCAATGAACACCCAGGACTGATCTCCTTTAGAATGGACTGGTTGGATCTCCTTGCAGTCCAAGGGACTCTCAAAAGTGTTCTCCAACACTACAGCTCAAAAGCATCAATTCTTCGGTGCTCAGCTTTCTTTACAGTACAACTCTCACATCCATATGTGACTACTGAAAAAACCATAGCCTTGACTAGATGGACCTTTGTTGGCCAAGTAATGTCTCTGCTTTTTAATATGCTGTCTAGGTTGGTCATAACTTTCCTTCCAAGGAGTAAGCGTCTAATTTCATGGCTGCAGTCACCATCTGCAGTGATTTTGGCGCGCCCCCCAAAAAAGTGGCCATCATTTCAGTCCAACTTCACCTTACTAGCAATTCACCCTTAACTTAGTTCCAGTGGATACGTTCACAAAGGAGTTTAGAACTGAACTATGGTTACAGTCTGATGAAGGTCACAAACTACTTTCCAAATGTTTGGGGTTCAATAAAATTCCAGATGTATTGGCTCTGAGCAATTTTATTTTTTTTTTAAATCCATGTGTGCTTTATAGAAAATTTTGTCCATATGTTTTTGATTCATTTACACTTGAATCAATAAAATTTGGTTTATTTCATAGTTATCTAATATCCAGGAAGGTTTTTTTTTTAATTATTGTTGAAAACTACTTTCCTTTAAAAAAGAAAAGCCTTCTCTAAAGAAAAGGTCAAACAACAGGGAGCTGTGGTTTGCCAAGAGTAAATAAATTTTATGTACCCAAAGTTTCCATTTTGAGTCCAAACTCCAAACTTGTCATCTCTGTGTTGTGCCTAAAGAAAATCTTAACAAAACAAGTTCAACTCTCCAAAATAAGCAGAAAAGTGCCAGGTGAACACCAATTTCACTAACAAAATGTGGCACTTGTATCCACAACTGCAGATATCTACCAGCTGATTCTTAAATAGGTATTGGCCTTGCAGCATGGAAGCAGGAAGAGTACTTAAAGTCATTGAATTCAATAGGGACTCAGTTTCTCTCCTGGAGAAGAAAATGGCAGTATTCTTGCCTAGAGAATCCTGTGGATAAAGGAGCCTGGTGGGCCGCTGTCCATAGGGTCGCATAGAGTCGGACACAACAGAAGCAACAGCACCAGCAGCAGCAGCCCTACCTACATCAGGTGTTAAAGACACAATCAAGAAATGTATAGGATATTACAGCCTGACGGGAAATATCAAGTCCTATGGAATTCTGTTATATCTAAAGAACAATAGTAACAACATAATTATTACTGGGAAACAAACAATTGTGCAAAAATATCAACTTTTGGGAATTACAATAGAACACTATTAGCGAAAACATTTTTAATTTGAATTCAACTTTTAGGCTTTTTAATTTATAATCATCAATTTTATAACGCTGTGACATTTATTCACCCTAATTTTTTTCATCCAGAGGTATTCCAGAGAAAGTTTTAAGAATTTTAAACCCTATGATTGTAATAAATACTCATTAAATATTTACAAGGTGACAATCCCTTTAATACACAGTGTTTCATTTTATCCTCACGTAATTCTGTGAATAAACATAATACTCAATTTACAGGTGAGGACATGAAGACACAAGTTGAAGGTCACAAAGAAAGTGGGCAAAACAACACTCAAACCAGAATACTGATTTATACTCCAGATATTTTGATTTCCTTTAATGAAGTTGTTTCTAACTGCTCAAAATGTAAAGAAAAATTCTAATACAAAAAAAAGTTGTATTCCTCTTCCTGGAAATACAAAGGTAATAAAAATAAGTAAAACAAACTTCTTTAGTGCTTTCCTGAGCCAACATTTTCTTGCCTTAAAGGAGTGGCTGTTTACAATGTATCTTTAAGTATTAAGTTCAACAGCAGTTAAACATCACTGTGATTGGATTAACACAGATTATTAATTTTATTGTTTCTTTAATTGGGACTTGTACCCTGTTTGCCACCTGGGCAGACATATCTTCTTTAGTTTTATAATGTGACATTTTGCTGTTTGATATATCTTGAAAACCACACTTTAAAAAGGGCGGGGCGGGGTGGGGGGACGGGATTTCCCTGATGGTCCAGTGATGAAGAATACACCTGGCAATCTAGGGGACATGGATTCAATCTCTGGTCCAGGAAGATCCCACATACCTTGAAACAACGAAGTCCACAAGCCACAGCTACTGAGCCCATATGCCTAGAGCCCAAGCTCAGCAACAAGAGATGCTTCAGCAATAAGAAGCCTGTGCAACGTAACCAGAGAGTAGTCCCTGCTCGTTGCAACTAAAGGAGGCCCAGCAACCAAGACCCAGTGCAGCCAAAAATAAATAAATGAATAAAAATCTTTTAAAAGGAAAAGAAGAGAAAGAAAAAGAGAAGTCTATCATAACTTTTGGGCTTCCCTGGACTCAGTGGTAAAGAATCCGCCTGCCAATGCAGGAGATGCAGGTTCAATCTCTGGGTCAGGAAGGTCCCCTGGAGAAAGCAATGTCAGCCCATTGCTGGGCTGGGGCATATTCTTGCCTGAGGCATCCCATGGACAGAGGAACATGGCGGGCTACAGTCCATGGGGTCCCAAAAGAGCTGGATGCATCTTAGTGACTAAAACAACAACATCATTACCTATACAAGAGCAAATGAGCCACCTCAAGAAATAGTTTTAACAAAGCCCGAGAATGTTGATCCAGGTAGATCCTTTGGTTTGCTCAATATTTGCAATGATTGTGGATATGCAGCCTACATTATGGTGTCCTGCTTCTACAATTCACCAGGTTTTTTCTTTCTTTTATTTTTAAAGAGCACTGTGTTAGTTAGCTCCTCTGGTGTAATAATGACCTCACAACCTAATAGCTTACAACATCTATTTAGTCCATGACTCCGTGGATCAGCTGAATTCTTCTGACCTGAGCTGACTTGGCTGATCTCTGCTGGGCCACCTCATGCATATGTAGTCAGCTGGCTGAATAGCTGGTGGCTGGGTGGCCCAGGCTGGCTTCACTGAGTTGTCTGGCACTTGGCATTGGCGATTGTTAGTGACAGGAGTGATGGGCTGTGTGTCTCTTACCAACTGGAAGTCTGTTCCCTGCTTCTTCAGATAGGTGTCTCAGGCTCCAGGAGGGAATAGGAAGCCTCTTGAAGACTTGACTTGGTTCTTGTGCAATCTCACTTCTGTTTCATTTTATTTGCCAAAGTCAGTTACTGATATAACCCAGATTTAGGGTGAGGGAAAGAGACTCCTGGATGGCTCAGCACATAAAGAATCCACCTGCAAAGCAGGAGACACAGGAGATGCTGGTTTGATCCCTGGGTGGGGAAGATTCCTTGGAGAAGGAAATGGAAAACCATTCCAGTATACTTGCCTGAAAAATCCCATAGACTGAAGAACCTGGTGGGCTACTGTCCAAAGGGTCGCAGAGTCAAACACTACTAAAAGACCAAGCACACACATGAAAAGACTCCACCTCTTCCTGGGAGGAGCTAGAAGTGGCCATTTTTGGCTACTCATCACAAGCTTTCTTGCTCATTTTCCAATTCAATGACTAGTCCCAACAGCCTAGTAAAACTGTGTAAGTCAAAGAACAAAGATGTTCACTCTAAACTACCTTTGGTATTTTGTGATTCTGAGTTAACAATGCAGGTGACAAGTGAGAAAACAAACCTTTAAATAGGTTCTTTTTTAAAATCTCATTTAATTGATAACTGACTTCCAGTTCAATGCCCCCAGCAATGCAATAAGGAAGTTTAGCATTTGAGGGTTGGGGAAAGCTGAGATGGAGGCCAGGAAGTTAAGTGTTCCCCCCACCCCTCATTTCCTGTGAAAGAGCAGGGCTCTCAGGAACAATTTCTGGGTTCTCTCCTCACCACCCACACTCCCTGTTCTAACCTCCCTGCTGTACAGCTCACCTGATTGTACAATTCAACTGACCTTACTGATATAATCCAGTCATGTAAAATACACATTAGACCCAACTTCAGACTCAAATAAGTGCCCTATCTAAAGTATTTTTGGAAAATACTGATTATTGTTTCATATGCTGCTATAGTCAGTATTTAGACATGGTTTGATTAATATGATAGTTCCCTAAGAAATTTACCATGACTTTATGTCATATAGCTTTTATGGAAATTACACAGACTGTGTTTCAGGATTCAAAGATACCAGTGTTTCAAAGGTTGTTTAATTATTATCACATAAATAACTTTTTTGGTC
Organism: Bubalus bubalis; assembly: GCF_019923935.1. Classification (NCBI taxonomy): domain Eukaryota; kingdom Metazoa; phylum Chordata; class Mammalia; order Artiodactyla; family Bovidae; genus Bubalus; species Bubalus bubalis. Next base: position 57,714,455 of record NC_059175.1, read on the forward strand.
AGTGTCTTATTAGGTATATTGGTCAGAGAACGCTTTATCTGTATTTTTAATCTAGCCTCTGTGGCAGTGAACAGAAATTTCTCTCCTCTCAATATTCTTAGTGGTATCCTCTGAGCTGACAGAATTTGTATAAATAAAGACTTCCTTACAATGTATAACACCTCTGGCATTCCTTACTCAGGGTCCAGCCATCAACTGAGTTCCAAACTACCCAGACACTCTTTAGCAATCCTAGGACACTCCCCAAATGGTAGACAGTATATGTTAAAAACATTTTATTTAAGTCCTTCTACCTGACTCTGGCCTTTTTTCTTATTTCTGTGAAGTTTCTGACTGTTTGCTTACTTTATCCCAACATATGGGATAACTTACACCTTTCTCTAAATATGTAATTTAAATCATCTTTCCTGCCCAGCAGCTTGTCTGTACTCAGTCACCTGTAGGGACCTGAAGAGATCATATGCTGAAAATCCTGAGTTCTATGCTAATCCTATCTTCTGCTCTTGAGCCTGGGGCTAGATGATTCCACAGCTCACCATTTCAACATTCACTGATTATTTGAAAAGTACTGTGTAAGTTACTCTGGAGGATCCAGAGATGAATTTTTATCTACATGCTCTAGAGAGTCCACGAAGTATCTGGGGAACACATGTGTGTTTGATACAACATGAGGCTGACTATGATATGAGCTATGATAGAAGCACAGTTGAGTGGTGGGATTTGGATGACATCCTGAAAGATTCATGACAAGTCAAACACGATCATGGAGCTAGGAGGGTCTCAGGGTATGTTAGAGAAATGGAATAATTACCAGTGTCATTGAAATGAAGGTTTGCATAGGTGTTCTGGGGTACCAGGGTGCAAAAGAAGTTAGGAAACAAATGGCCAAGTGCTTTGAACTTCAGCCTTTAGATTGTGGCCCCTATTCTGATTGCAACTCATACAAGTTATAAGCAGGAGTGTTGATACCACCAGATCTGTGCTTTATGAAGACCGAGTACATGCAGGGGACAATTTAAAGTAGACAAAACCTGATAACAAGAATGCTATGAGCTGGTGTAGCAATGATCTATTATCTTTTGACTTCAGCACACCAAACCCTCATGACCTTTTCCTCTGAAAACAGTTATTCAATTTCCTTTTAGGGACCCCAATGCTCACATCTAATGCATATCAAATGGTGTTGAATCCACTCTTGGTTCCAGGTGTGGGCATGTGGCTTCTGTGGCATCAACCAAAACAATGTGTTCCCCTGGCTAAAATGACTGGTTTTATAATGAGTGTGTTTGGGTTCCTAAAGAAGTGAAAGATTATTTATATTGGAATTGTTCTTGAAAGCTAGAATTGACTGCCACACAGCATGTATGCAATTATTATACTTTTAATAAATGAAGGCAACCATTTGCTACTCAAAATAGAAAGTCTGTGAATAGAATTTAAACTTGGATAGAGCAAGAGATACTGGTACCTGATGACATAGTCTAAGCCCTTGAATCAAGCCTTGCTTAAAGCTATCTTTGCTCTAAGACTTTTATCAGTGAAAAACGTATAACTGATAAAGCATCATAAAATGCCAAGAAAAGGGTACTAGTTCAAGGAGCTGCCTTCCAACATGGGTCCACTGGTATCAGTCAGCTGTGATACGATAATTCTGTGTGACAATTCTGTTAATCACTCAGTCATGTCCAACTCTTCATGACCCCATGGACTGTAACCCACCAGGCTACCGTGTCCAGTTGAACCCATGTCTCCTGTATTGCAGGCAGACTGTTTACTGCCTGAGCCACCAGGGAAGCTATGTGACAAGCCATCCCAAAACTAAATGGCTTAAGATATAGAAGAAACCTCTGTCCATAAACAGATGACTGGATAAAGAAGATGTGGTGAATATATACAATGGAATGAATGTGTGTTTAAGTCGCTTCAGTCATGTTGCAACTCTATGAACTATAGCCTGCCAGGCTCCTCTGTCCATGGGATTCTCCAGGCAAGAATACTGGAATAGGTTGCCATGCCTTCCTCCAGGGGATCTTCATGATCCAGGAATCAAACCTGCATCTCTTGTGTCCCCTGCATTGGCAGGCAGGTTCTTTACCACCAGTGCCACCTGGGATGCCCAGCATACCACTCAACCATAAAAAAGATGGTTTTTAAAAGAGGACTTCCCTGGTGGCTCAGACGGTAAAGCATCTGCCTACAATGGAAGAGACCCAGGTTCAATCTCTGGGTCAGGAAGATCCCCTGGAGAAGGAAATGGCAACCCACTCCAGTACTCTCGCCTGGAAAATCCCATGGATGGAGGAGCCTGGTAGGCTACAGTCCATGGAGTCGCAAAGAGTTGTACACGACTGAGCGACTTCATTTTCACTTTCATAAAAAAGGATGACATTCTGCCATTTGCATCAGCATGTATGGACATCAAGGTCATTATACTAAATGAACTAAGTGAGACAGAGAAAAACAAATAGGGTGTGATTTCACTTACATGTGGAATCTAAAAACACAACAAACTATTGAACCTAACAAAAAAGAAGCAGACTTACAAATATAGATAATGAGCTAGTTGTTCCCAATGGGGAAAGGGAAGTGGGAGGAGAAATAAAGGAATAGGGAATGAAAGATATAAATTATTAGGATATAAAATAAGATACAAGGATATATTGTACAACACAGGGAATATAGCCAATATTTTATATGCTTCCCAGGTGGTGCAGTGGTAAAGAATCCGCCTTCCAATGCAGAAGACCCAAGAGACCCAGGTCCTATCCCTGGGTAGGGAAGATCCTCTGGAGTACAAAATGGAAATCCACTCCAGTATTCTTGCCTGCAAAATTCCATGGACAGAGGAGCCTGGCAAGCTACAGTCCATGGGGTTTCAAAGAGTTGGGCATGACTGAGTGGCTAAGCACATATACACCAAAAAATGGAGGATAATCTCTAAAAATTGTGAATCATTATACTATGTACTTGTAACATATCATCAAGTATATTTAAATTAAAAAAATTTTTTTAATTAAAGATAAAGTACCTATGATACTGGGAGGGATTGGGGGCAGGAGGAGAAGGGGACGACAGAGGATGAGATGGCTGGATGGCATCACCGACTCGATGGACATGAGTCTGAGTGAACTCTGGGTGTTGGTGATGGACAGGGAGGCCTGGTGTGCTGCGATTCATGGGGTCACAAAGAGTCGGACACGACTCAGCAACTGAACTGAACTGAACTGAACCTCATGGCTTAAAATTATCATCATTTATTCTTGTTCACATGTCTGTGTGTTGGCTGCAGGATAGCTGGAATAGACTGAAAACAGCAGCATGACTTTGCTTGAGTCTGTGTACTTGGCCCTTCCTGATCCTCACTGTAGATTTGACTTGTGTCTGCTGCATGTTTGTTTATTCTGGAGTCTATAATTGGGGGGTAGCTACGTGGGACAAGTTTTCATACTTATGGCATAAATGTAAGATGACAAGTCCAAACCCATGAGTACAGGTCTAGCCTCTCCTACTGTCACAGCTGCTAACTTCATTCGACCAAAAGCAAGACACATGGTTGAGCCTAAAGCTATGGCTCAGGGAAGCATACTCTCTATGAGTTCAAAACAAAACTCGCATGGACAAGCGTAACATCAGTGGCAGAGGTAAGTATCTTTTGAAAATGTGTGTAAAAAGGCGATTAAATACTTTTGAATAAAAATATGTTCTGATGTAGTACTCAGACTAAGCTGATAGGCAATTACCAAGGATGAGAAAATAGCTCACAGAATGAAGAGGAGGTCCACGCAGAGGCCATGACAAGACTAGTCCATACAGACTACTACTGCTTTCAGTTCAGTCGCTCTGTCGTGTCTGACTCTTTGCGACCCCATGAATCGCAGCACACCAGGCCTCCCTGTCCATCACCAACTCCCGGAGTTCACTCAGACTCACGTCCATTGAGTCAGTGATGCCATCCAGCCATCTCATCCTCTGTCGTCCCTTTCTCCTCCTGTCCCCAATCCCTCCCAGCATCAGAATCTTTTCCAATGAGTTAACTCTTTGCTTGAGGTGGCCAAAGTACTGGAGTTTCAGCTTTAGCATCATTCCTTCCAAAGAAAACCCAGGGCTGATCTCCTTCAGAATGGACTGGTTGGATCTCCTTGCAGTCCAAGGGACTCTCAAGAGTCTTCTCCAACACCACACTTCAAAAGCAGCAATTCTTCGGTGCTCAGCCTTCTTCACAGTCCAACTCTCACATCCATACACGACCACAGAAAAAACCATAGCCTTGACTAGACGGACCTTTGTTGGCAAAGTAATGTCTCTGCTTTTTAATATGCTATCTAGGTTGGTCTAGCTTTCCTTCCAAGGAGTAAGCGTCTTTTAATTTCATGACTGCAGTCACCATCTGCAGTGATTTTGGAGCCCAGAAAAATAAAGTCTGACACTATTTCCACTGTTTCCCCATCTATTTCCCATGAAATGATGGGACCAGATGCCATGATCTTCGTTTTCTGAATGTTGAGCTTTAAGCCAACTTTTTCACTCTCCTCTTTCACTTTCATCAAGAGGCTTTTGAGTTCCTCTTCACTTTTTGCCATAAGGGTGGTGTCATCTGCATATCTGAGGTTATTGATATTTCTCCCGGCAATCTTGATTCCAGGTTGTGCTTCTTCCAGCCCAGCGTTTCTCATGATGTACTCTGCATACAAGTTAAATAAGCAGAGGGACAATATACAGCCTTGACATACTCCTTTTCCTATTTGGAACCAGTCTGTTGTTCCATGTCCAGCATGTTGCTTCCTGACCTGCATATAGGTTTCTCAAGAGGCAGGTCAGGTGGTCTGGTATTCCCATCTCTTTCAGAATTTTCCACAGTTTATTGTGATCCACACAGTCAAAGGCTTTGGCATAGTCAATGAAGCAGAAATAGATGTTTTTCTGGAACTCCCTTGCTTTTTCCATGATCCAGCGGATGTTGGCAATTTGATCTCTAGTCATGATTAAAAAAATAATAAATCCTCAAATAGGCATATTAAAGAGCAAATACAGTGAGACTTCAATCAAGTAATGATGTCTCTTAGAAGGCTGGAAGTAACAAGGTGTAATATTCTAGGAGAAAATTTACACATTGAGATAGAAAGGAACCAAGGACCAAAACCTGTGGGAATACTACATCTCAGCAGAGGCAGGAAAACCTGTCAAAAAGAGAGGAAACAGGAATTACAGGGAAAAGAGACCCAAAGAAAGCACTAACAGAGGAAAAAAACACCTTAGATATTTGAAGGATTTGTTGAAGGTTAAAGTGTTAAAGACTTTTGAAGGGCTCAAAAAGAATAAGAACTCAGTTAATGACATCCTTAGTAACTGAAAAGTAGGTTATTAATGTCCTTTAAGAAAACAGCTATGTAGCAAATTGGGGTCAGAAACAAAATTACAAAGCACAGGAGAGACTGTTGGAGTAGAAGTGAATGGTCATTGGTAATATCTTAGAGCATTTTCACTAGACATTTTCTTCTTTCTTCTCTTACACAAAATTCTGTATTTTGCTTTTCAAAACAATATAATAAGTAGATTCATGTCATAAAAATTTCTTTGATAATGCTACTTCTGTTTCCAATAATGGTATCTGTTTATACATGTGTCATAAGTCTCATTTAAGCATTTCCTATGGTAGAGCATTTAGGTTCTCCTCTTTGTAAGAAAAAGCATATAACATATTACTATGTATACTTTATTTAAAAGTAGCCAAATATTTCTGTAATTTCTTTAGGAAAGATCCCTGGAAAATAAATTATTTGATCTTCTTAAAGACTCAAGACAAATACTATAAAATTTCTGAGCCAATTTATTTATATTAAAAAAATTCTTTTTCTGAACCAATTTAACCTCTCACCAGTAGAATGCTGCAAACACCATCGTTATTAGGACCAAGCATTTTCAATTTAAAATGTTAGATTATTTGATATTTAAAAATCAAATTCATTTCTTGTAACTCATTTTTCTGGCATTTTATTTTTAAATTTCACCTAAGTATTTTTATTGGCTTTCAAAATTTTTTCTTTGTTGTCCAGTATTTTAAAATCACTTTTCATTGAAGAATATGACTTTTATCAATAATTTATGAGATAAATTATATAAATATTAAAGATATTCCCTGTTGTCATATTTCTTATACACCTTTGATCAACTACGGTCATCCATTGAGACGATGCCACCACTCATTTGCTCAAACAAGCATTTATTTCTTGTGTACAGTTCTGTAGATAGGCTGTTTCTCTGCTGGGTTCACCTGCAATTGGCTGGACTTGTTCCATGATGCAAGTTTATATACAACATCAGCTCCATTTGTCACTGCATCCTCTGTGGCCACACAGAACATTTTCTCATGCGATATGACTGTTCAGTTGTTCAGTCGTGTCTGACTCTTTGCGACCCCATGGACTGCAGCACACCAAACATCCCTGTCCTTCACCATCTCTTGGAGCTTGCTCACATTCATGTCCATTGAGTTGGTGATACCATCCAACCATCTTGTCCTCTGTTGTCCCCTTATCCTCCTGCCTTCAATCTTTTTCAGCATCAGGGTCTTCTCCAGTAAGTCAGTTCTTCGCATGAAGTGGCCAAAGTATTGGAGCTTCAGCTTCAGAATCAGTCCTCCCAATGAATACTCAGGGTTGATTTCCTTTAGGATGGGCTGGTTTGAGCCCCTTGTAGTCCAAGGGACTCTCAAGTGAAGAGTTGGAGAAGCTGGAGAAGAGTTGGAGAGTGTTGGAGAAGTCCAACACCACAGTTCAAAAGCATCAATTCTTCTGCACTCAGCCTTCATTATGGTCCAACTCTCACATCCATACATGACTACTGGAAAAGCCATAGCACTGACTAGATGGAGCTTTGTCAGCAAAGTAATGTCTCTGCTTTTTAATATGCTGTCTGGGTTGGTCATAAATTTCCTTCCAAGGAGCAAGCATCTTTTAATTTCATGACTGCAATCACTATCTGCAGTGATTTTGGAGCCCAAGAATATAAAGTCTCTCACTGTTTCCATTATTTCCCCATCTATTTGCCATGAAGTGATGGGACCGGATGCCATGATCTTAGTTTTCTGAATGTTGAGCTTTAGGCCAACTTTTTCACTCTCCTCTTTCACTTTCATCAAGAGGCTTTTGAGTTCCTCTTCACTTTCTGCCATAAGGGTGGTGTCATCTGCATATCTGAGATTATTGCTATTTCTCCCGGCAATCTTGATTCCAGCTTGTGCTTCTTCCAGCCCAGCATTTCTCATGATGTACTCTGCATGTAAGTTAAATAAGCAGGGTGACAATATACAACCTTGATGCACTCCTTTTCCTATTTCAGGGACACCAAATGACATAATTGGTTAGTAACTTTAACACTGATCAAATGCATGATTCTGTTTGTCATTTTTATCCGCTGAACACATGATGATTTAAATTTTACTCAGTATAAGCATTTATTGTGGAATCTAAGATAATATGACCTACATGTTTATTTTTGATGACTTACCTGAATGCAAGAATAATGCTTGGCCATTCTGGAAAATAATTTCTTTCCAATATCAGGTTTATTACATGAGCAACTTGCAGAAACTGATCAATCCAATGGTGATGGAGTTTTCTAGAATATATTTGTGGTGTCTGTGCAGTTAAAGTGGGAGTGTGAGTGTGCTCAGTTGCTCAGTCGTGTCTGACTCTTTGTGACCCCATGGACGGTAGCCTGCCAGGCTCCTCTGTCCATGGGATTCTCCAGGCAAGAATACAGGAGTGTTTGCCATTTCCTCCTTCAGGGGATCTTCCCAACCCAGGGATTGAGCCTGCATCTCCTTTGTCTCCTGTATTGGCAGGCAGATTCTTTACCACTGAGCCACCTGGGAAGTCCCTTAAAGTGGGAAAACTCTACACTTTAGATGTCACAGGTAGTAGAAGAGACTTTCTGCAGCTCTGAAAATATAGTGCTTGGCTTTTGTTTCATTACCTGCAGGTCCACTCAACCCATATCAGCAGCAATCTAGCACCTGATGGAATTTGTTAACCAGTCGAAAATTAAACCACAAAGTAGAACATTGCATTAGGAGATCTTGGTTCATGGCAAAATTACTCCTTCTTTCACACAAAGGAAACTGGTGCCTGAAGTAGAAACTAAAAGTGAAAATTACCGTTTTTCTCTCTCAAAATAAAGAAGACATTTTTAACTAGTCCATACCACTTGTAAAGATGCCACAGCCAAAATCCTCCTTTAAAGGGTATATTAATTTTGACAGTCTTAACATTTGTATTTCAAATTAAGTGTCTGTGTGGGGCAATCTTACTCATATGTTGAAATGTTTCCTAAACATGAGGTGTGATTATATTTATTTGACATTTTCTCAGCAATATGCTTAACATATATACAAGTGAGAAAAAATTTTAAGTCAATTCACATAAGTTATATCAGTAATAAAATTTTTCCAACATTCAGCATATCTGGAGAGTATCAACTACAACATACTTTGTCAACTGAAATCATATATAAAGCTTAACCCATTGTAGTGATGCTATGCTATCTAAACATTTTGACTGTCATTTGTTTATACTAAATCAAATTTACTCTCTTAAAGCTGGGGAAGAAGCCCCTCTTCAATGGCTCAGCTTCGATTGTAGACCTTGTTTGGATCATTTTACTCTCTACACTCAGATTTCCAATTATTTAAATTAAATTTGAATTATTTAAAATGCTCAGAAATGTGTTCCTCTCAGATATCTCCTCTCATGTACAATGTTGAGACTGTCTGGTCCTTGATTGACACAGAAGAAACAAGAAGAGTTTAGACTCAGTGGTACCCTCTGTTGGAATTTTCTTGTATCCTGTTTAGTCCTGCTGTGGTTTCTTTCCTAAGATAGGACATTACTGGTTAATCGACTAAAATAACACAAATATTTCCTGCCCAGGTTTGATACAGTTAGATTCAAATTAGATATCTAAATATTGAGTGATCCATTAATACATGTTATGAGATCTTAAATGAGGGAGGGGCAAGAATTCTGCTTCTGTATCTTCTGCTGCAAATTGGATGACTGTGTCCCCTCATAATTCACATGTTGAAATCTAATCCCCTGACTTCCTTGGTAGTCCAGTGGTTAAAAATCCACCTGCCCAATCTGGGGACACAGGTTTGGTCCCTAGTCCAGGAAGATTCCATGTGCCACGGGAAACACCCTGTGCACCACAACTACTGAAGCCTGAATGCTCTAGAACCCATGCTCCGCAACAAGAGAAGCTACCACAAAGAGAAATCTATGCACCACCATGAAGCCAAGATTAAATAAATAAATACTAAAATTAAAAAAATTCTAATCCCCAATGTGGTGGTGTTAGGAGGTGGGACATTTGGCAGGTGATTAGGTCATGAGGGTGGAGCCCTCATGAAGTGTTGATGTCCTTAAAAAGGACACCCCAGAGTGATCCCTCACCTCTTCTGCCACATTGAGGACACTGAAAAAAATGGCTGCCTATAAACCAGGATGGAGGAGGGAAATGCTACCCACTACAGTGTTCTGGCCTAAAGAATTCCGTGGACTGTATAGTCCATGGGGTTGCAAAGAGTTGGACAGGACTAAATGAACTTCACCTTCACTCTTCACTTTCATAAACCAGGAAGTGGACTTTCACCAGACACCAAATTTGCCAGCAGCTTGATCTTGGACTTCTCAGTCTTCAGAACTCTGAGAAATAAATTTTAATTGTTTATAAGTCATTGTTAACAAAACAATGGTGTTTTGTTACAACATTGCAATTGACCTAGGTCACTCTCTCAACATAAACCCCTATAACTCTGGTTGAAATACATTACAAAACCATTTCTGACATTATGTACCTGGCCTCAAAGTGCAGTAATTTTTTACAAAACATTTAGCTATTTGGTTGCACTGGGCCTTAATTATGGCATGTAAGATCTTTGACCTTCCTTGTAGCATGGAGGATATTTAGTTGCATTATGCAGGATCTTTTTTTTTTTTCAAGTTGTGGCATGTGATATCTAGTTCTCTGACCAGAAACTGAATCTGGGTCCCCTGCATTGGGAGTGTGAAGTCTTAGCCTCTGGACCACCAGGAAACTCCCTACAGTGATCTCCGAGAAAAGAAAAATATGAAAACGTAATCCCACACTTGTCTTGGCATTCAGACTGCAAGCCATTTCCGCACTATGGCATGGGGAAGTGGTACAGTGGTAAGAAGCAGAACAAAATGAAAGTTTTGCTAACCTGAAAAGACAGAGCAAAGAATTCCTGGCTGTTGAATCAGATGAAATTTTGTGTGTCAGGATACTTGGAAGGAGAAAGTGCACAGAGAGGAATCCTGAAGTCTGCCCAGTGGTCCTTTGAGTCTTTAACTGGGACTGAGCTGTGAATGGGCTTCCCAGGTGGTGCTAGTGGTAAAGAACCTGCCTGCAAATGTAGGAGACTTAAGAGATGAGGGTGTGACCCCTGGATTAGGAAGATTCCTTGGAGGAGGAAATGGCAACCTACTCCAGTATTCTTGCCTGGAGAATTCCATGGAGAGAGGAGCCTGGCAGGCTACAGAACATGGGATTGCAAAGAGTTGGATGCAACTGAAGTGACTTAGCATGCTAGTATGCACCAGCTGTGCATGTGCCAGGCAAGACTATGTCATGCATAGCAGAGTGTGGCTCCAGGAATGAGAGCTGCACAGAAATAAAGAGATCACAAATCTCAAAGATATGGAAATTCCAGTTCAGCCAGAATGGAAAGAAATGATTAAGCAACTTAGATACTAAGTATAGACCAAAGAAAAGTGATATTTTGGGATTAAGGAGTGTGCCCTAGGAAAAAGGACAAGCCCTAGGACAAAAGAAAAATCCAGTCCAGGTCTGCTTTAGCAAAGCATTGTTGTTGTTCAGTCGCTCAATTGTGTCCATCCTTTTTTGACCTCATGAACTGCAGCACTCCAGGCTTCCCTGCCCTTCACTGTCTCCCGGAGTCTGCTCAAACTCATGTCCATTGAGTCGGTGATATCATCCAACCATCTCATCCTCTGTTGTCCCCTTTTCCTTCTGCCTTCAATCTTTCCCATCATCAGGGTCTTTTCCAATGAGTCGGCTCTTTGCATCGGGTGGCCAAAGGATTGGAGCTTCAGTATCAGTCCTTCCAATAAATACTCAGGATTGATCTCCTTTAGGATTGACTGGATGGATCTCCTTGCTGTCCAAGGGACTCTCAAGAAGTCTTCAGCACCACCGTTGGAAGGCATCAGTTCTTTGGTGCTCAGCCTTTTTTTATTGACGAGCACTCACAGCCATATATGACTACTGGAAAAACCATAGCTTTGACTATACAGACCTTTGTAGGCAAAGTAATGTCTCTGCTTTTTAATATGTTGTCTAGGTTTGTCAATGCTTTTCTTCAAAGGAGCAAGCATCTGTTAATTTCCTGACTGCAGTCACTAGCAAAGCATCAGTTCAGTTCAGTCACTGATCGTGTCTGACTCTCTGTGACCCCATGGACTGCAGCACACCAGGCTTCCCTGTCCATCACCAACTCCTGGAGTTTACCCAAACTCATGTCCATTGAATCGGTGATGCCATCCAACGATCTCATCCTCTGTCGTCCCCTTCTCCTCCTACCCTCAATAGCATAATTCAATGCTAATAAGATCAAGAGGGTGTTCCAGTAATTTAATGGCTGTCCAAACAAAATTCAACAAACTTCAAAGAAAGACAACCTACTACACATACACTATAACAAAACATTCACAAAGTTTTGTATACAGAAAAAAAAAAATTAGGCATGCAAACAGAAACCAGAAAACTTGACCAATGATCAAGAAAAAAAACAAAACAAAATAATAGAAACAGACCCTGAAACAACTGAGCTGTTGGAATTAGCAGTCTAGATGTTAAAATTCTTACTGTAATGTTATTCAAGAATTTAAAAGAAAGTATTAACATAAAGAAGGAATATAAAGGGAATATTTTGACAAGAGCTGTTGTTGTTCAGTCTCTAAGTTGTGTCAACTATTTGTGACCCCATAGACTGCAGACACTTCCCTGATAGCTCAGTTGGTAAAGAATCCACCTGCAATGCAGAAGACCCCTGTTGATTCCTGGGTTAGGAAGACCTGCTGGAGAAGGGACAGGCTACCCAGTCCAGTATTCTTGGGCTTCCCTTGTGGTTCAGCTGGTAAGGAACCCACCTGCGATGTGGGAGACCTGGGTTCAATCCCTGGGTTGGGAAGATTCCCTGGAGAAGGGAAAGGCTACCCACTCTAGTATTGTGGCCTAGAGAATTCCGTGGACTACATATAGTTCATGGGGTCACAAAGAGTCGGACATGACTGAGCGACTTTCACTTCACAGACTGCAGATGCCAGGCTTCTCTGTCCTTCACTATCTCCCAGAATTTGATCAGATTCATGTCCACTGAGTCAGTGATACTATCTAACAATCCCACCCTCTACCACCTCCTTCTCCTCTCTCCCTCAATCTTTCTCAGCACCCAGGTCTTTTCCAATGAGTCAGCTGTTCACATCAGGTGGCCAAAGTATTGGAGCTTCAGCTTTAGCATAAATCCTTCCAATGAATATTCAGGGTTGATTTACCTTAGGATTGACTGGTTTGATCTCCTTGCTATCCAAGGGACCCTCAAGAATCTTCTCCAGCATCACAGTTCAAAAGCATCAATTTTTTAGTGCTCAGCTTTCTTTATGGTCCAACTGTATATAGCTGTACATGACTACTGGAAAAGCCATAACTTTGACTAAATGGACCTTTGTCAACAATAGACTGAAATAGCACTAAGTCTAAAAATTAAAAAGGAACTAGAGGAGATTGAGTGGATTTTGGAAGTTCTTGTTCCAGGATAGTAGCAAGAGGAGCCCTGTGGACTCCCTACCCAGAAAAATCAAGCATAACTGGTAAAAATTATTAGAAGAACCAAACTGTTTAAAGTCTTGGGAAATTTGTCCTGAAGGAAATGAAAGAATATCAAGAATATATGCTTAAGCTATGCTGAACAGTGAGAGCATGTGCAATTTGAAATACAACCCCCTTTTCCTCACTTCTCCCAACTCAGCAAGATGGAAACTCCACTCCAGATGGGTGCAGAACACAGGGCTTCTTCTTCTTCTGGGCTCCTGTTGAAAGTTATAGTATGGTTATGGTCTGAATGTTTGTGTCCCACTGAAATTCATGTTAAGATTCTAACCCCCAAAGGTGATGGTAATTAAAAGTGAGACCTTTAGAAGGCACGAAAGTCATGAGGGTGAAATCCTCATGAATGGGATTACTACCTTAAGAGATTCCAGAAGGATCCATCATTCCCTTCCATCATGTGAGGATACATGAGAAGTCTGACATCTAGAAGAGAGCCTTTACCTGACCATGCTGAAACCCCGATCTCAAACTTCCAGCTTCTAGAACATGAAAGATAAATTTCTGTTTTTATAAACTATCCAATCTGTGGCATTTTATATAGAAACTAAAATGGACTAAAACAAGTATCTCCCTGGGATGGGCAGGCCCCTAGGATTTCTCATGACTTCCACGTATACCTTGTTGAAACCAAACTCCAGATGAGTCCAAACTGAAAGGAGATCCTTTCTTCCACCAACGTCTCACTGATAAGACAGAGGCTTAGCCTCAAGCTTAGATGCTGAGATGCAACCTCAAGCCTGGAATGCTGAGAACACTGAAAACCTAACTGTTTTTTTCCCCAGTTCATTTGGTGGGCAGAGTCCAGTGCCTAGAGAGGTAAGCCAAGAATACCAAAGGCTCCTCCACTCACCCAGCACCCTGCTTTTGATATGAGACTGTGAAGAACTGAGCAACTATCCCTGCCCCAGATCCAGAACCATGGTTCAGAAATTTGGCCCAAAAGAATCAAGAGACATAAAACAGAAAGCTTTGAAAAATCTCCCCAAATGAATTAAGCTTTTGGAAGAACAGAGTGTGAGCCTAAAAAGCCTAACAAGGCTTTCGAAAGCAATGGTGGTTTTGGTGCTAACCAATTAAGAGGAGGCAGGTAATTTTATGAAAAATACAAGCTAAACTACTGGCCATTTAGATTTCCAGTGAGGAGCAGTTAAAGAGACAATGAAGAAGAGCCTTATTAGGGTCAGAACAAACCTCAAACACTGACCTCAAAAACTACCCCCACAAAGCAGTCTGAATCTAATCAGATCAGTCTGTGGAGCAATGTATTCACCCGGGCATTGCTGAAATCAAAAGAGCCCCCATCTGGAACTTAGTAGCATGTGACATCTGGAAGCAATTAGGGAAAGAGAAAGTCAAAGAGAGCCTTGCTAAACCTACTGTCATCCCAGGTGACAGTGCATGCCCCAAAGCTGTGCTTTTTGAACAGTAACATCAGAAGCTTATACTGCAGAGCAAAGAGAATTCACTAACATAGTCCAGTCAATCAATAACAAATATTAGTTTTAATAGTTTTCAGTAGATTCTGCAGGAATTTTTATCTAAAAGATAGGGCTTCTACAAAGAGATAGTTCTACTTTATACATAAGCATAAAAAGTAAAAAAGCATGCAATTATCTCAATAGAAGGAGGAAAAGATGATAAAATGAAACATCCATTCATGGGAAAATTTTAAAATGTAGGAGTAGACATAAAGTCCCACAATCTGATAAAGAGACCTATGAAAACCTACAACAAACATCATAATCAATGCTAAAATAGGAAACTCATTTCCCCTAATTTTAGGAACCAAGCCACCACAGTATAACCAAAAAAAGGTACAAGTGGGAAAAGAAAAATTGAAATCATTTTATTCACAGATGACTTGTTGGTTTGTGTGAAAGTCCTATGGGATCTAAAATTTTTACTACAAATAAAATTTGGCAAGGTGATAGCAGATTAATATACAAATATTAATTGTGTTACTATATACTAGCAAAATATAATTATAAAATTAAATTTTAAATGCTATTTAAAAGAGCATCAAAAAGATTTTCCAGGAGCACGAAGTGGAGTGTACAGTCTCCACAAATGGGTTTGTACAGACATAGCAAGATGTATTGCCACTTAACCTCAGCAGCAGCAGCAGGTGGGGTTTGAGAATTAAGTAGATGGGAGATCTACCAGTGTGCATCCAGCAAGGAAATCTTACTCCTGGAGTAGTCTCTGTGGGTCATATACTTGGAGGGCTTTTGGAACCCCAGCTTTCAGTCTGGCTCCATAAAAACACTCAGATTGCCCAGAAGTAAAAAAGACTGGAAATTACAAAGACTGTGCCTCCTTTGAGTTTGACTGTGAAGCTATTGGGCTCCTCTGGTGGCTCAGCAGTAAAGAATTCTCCTGCCATGCAGGAGATGCAGATTTGATCCCTGGGTTGGGAAGATCCCCCGGAGGAGGGCATGGCAACCCACTCCGGTACTCTTGCCTGGAGAATTCCTTGGACAGAGGAGCCTGATGGGCTACAGTCCAGAAGATTGCTAAGAGTCATATACAACTGAAGCTACTGAGCATGCACCCATGTGAAGATAATTGCCAGGACAGTGGCTGAAACAACAAACAGCTACCATCTTGGCAAAGAACCTTCAAATGTATGTCATCTGAAAATTTTCTTTTCCTTTTCCTTTTCTTATGTTGTTGAATACTTTATGCACAAGGAAAATAACCATATTCCAAAGAGAGAGCAAGCAGCTGGATTGTTTAGCTTTTGTTATGGTTGCTATTCTTTCCTGTTATCTGCTTAATCGAACTTTGTGTCGTAGGAAAGGGCTTCCCCAGTGGCTGAGCCCGTTGGTTCAATCTCTGGATAGGGAAGATTCCCTAGAGGAGGGCGCTGCAACCCACTCCAGTATTCTTTCCTAGAGAATCCCATGGACAGGGGAGCCTGGCAGGCTACAGTCCACAGGGTTGCAAAGAGTCAGACACGACTGAAGTGACAGCATGGCACGTGGTGGGAAAAAGTACGTGTGGGGTGATGCACAATTGGGATGCATAGAGGAGGAGACACTGTAGCAACAGCTTCTGTGACCAGCCCTTTGGGCACTCACCCCTGTGTTCAATCACTGTTAATGACAACATGACTTTATAACTGTATTAAATTAATGCTAATAATTTGGATATTTTATTTTGTTTCTGACTTCTAGGACAATGTTCGCCCTTAACCAAGCATATGCATTTTTTTCCTTTTTCTTTTTCTAGGTACAGCTGTAAAATATTTGGATATAGCAAATGTTTTATTATTCTTGCAGCCTTGATATTTAGGATGAGTTGTAAAACATAAATTTTTGTGAGATTTCAAATATTAAGTTTAATTTGACAATGTTATTTATAGATTTAAAAGATGGGATTATTGCAAGTCTGTTTGGGGAAAAACTACTGTATAAAATAACATAGAATAAACATTTTTCATCAGTTTGGGAAGAACCCCCCCCCCCAATTTAAAGCCCAGAATGTTCTATTTTAAGACATCATATACTACCAGCTGAATAGTATAAAAATAAGTGAATACTTAACAAAAACTCAAAAGGAAAAAGGAATTTTAAAAAAAGAAAATGTAAGAAGAAAACAGCTAACTTAGGAGCAAACCGTGATATTTCTTCACTGGTCTTATTGAAAGAGGGAAAAAAATATCTCAAGCACCAATCATCTGAACTCTGAGTTGTCAGGTTTTATCAAAAAAGAAAAAGCTGTTTTAGGTACTCTGACTCTCTGAAGATGATTCTGTACAGCCAAGGGCACACAACAGTTCACATCAACACTGATGGAGATGTGAAAATTGCCAAGGGGCTGCAACAGAGAGTGATGATAATATAGTTTTCAAACACCTCACATCTAATATAAAAGAGGAAATTGTTGTTGTTGCTTCATCACTAAGTTGTGTCTGACTCTTGTGACCCCAAGGACTGTAGCTTGCCAGGCTCCTTTGTCCATGGGATTTCCTGACAAGAATACTGGAGTGGGTTGCCACTCCCTCCTCCGGAGGATCTTCTCCACCTAGGGATCAAACCTATTTCTGCTGAATTGGCAGGTGGATTCTTCATCCCTGAGCCACCAGGGAAGCTCCAAAGAGGAATTACCAGGGATACAATCACCATACACATTCTGGAGCATGAAAAATGAATATTAGGCCATCAGAATAAATGACACACATTCTGAACATATTATGTATTTTTTTCTGAAAATGTGATTGTTGTTCAGTCTCTCAGTCATGTCTGACCCTGCAACCCCATGGACAGCAGCATGCCAGAGTTCCCTGTCCTTCACCATCTCCTGGAGCTTGCTCAGACTCATGTCCATTGAGTTGATGATGCTGTCCAACCAGCTCCTCCTCTGTCATCCCCTTCTCCTGCTTTCAATCTTTCCCAGCATCAGAGTCTTTTCTAATGAGTCAGCTCTTCATATCAGATGACCAAAGTATTGAAGCTTCAGCTTCAGCATCAGTCTTTCAATGAATATTTAGGATTGATTTCCTTTAAGATTGACTGGGTTGATCTTTCAGTCCAAGGGACTCTCAAGAGTCTTCTCCAGCACCACAGTTCAAAAACATCAATTCTTTGGTGCTAAGCTTTCTTTAGTCCGGCTCTCACATCCATACATGACTACTGGAAAAATCATAGTTTTCACTATATAGACCTTTGTTGGCAAAGTATTGTCTCTGCTTTTTAATATGCCATTTAGGTTGGTCATAACTTTTCTTCAAATGAGCAAATTTCTTTTAATTTGATGGCTGCAATCACCATCTTCAGTGATTTTGGAGGCCAAGAAAATAGGTCTGTCATGGTTTCCATTGTTTCACATCTATTAGCCGTGAAGTGATGGGACTGGATGCCATAATCTTCATTTTGTGAATATTTAATTTTAAGACAGGTTTTTCACTCTCCTCTTTCCCCTTCATCAAGAGACTCTTTAGTTCCTCTTCACTTTCTGCCACAAGGGTGGTGTCATCTGCATATCTGAGGTTATTGATATTTCTCCTGGCAATTTTGATTCCAGCTTGTGCTTCATCCAGCCTGGTATTTCACATGATGTACTCTGCATATAAACAGGGTGATAATATACAGCCTTATGTACTCATTTCCCAATTTAGAACCAGTCTGTTGTTTCACGCCTGGAACATGTGATAATTAGGACTGATTCCTTACATTTTGATATGTGCAATGGAATGTGACCATTGGAAAGATTTGGGGAATAGAAATTTATTGTTGTTTTGAGTAAATAAGGGAAATTATAAGCAATTTTAACTTGCCTACCCTTGCTGAAATGCAAAGATGCATAACAAGCTCACAGTGGCTAGCCTCGTGCTGCCTCTTTGTTCTGTTGGTTTCTTCTAGTTTATTTTGCAGATCTTTCAGCTCTTCTTAGTTACTCCACTTAGATGGAAGTCAGAATGTTAACTGTAGGCTTATGTACTAACCTGCAAACTCAGCTGTCACCACCAGTTCTTGTTGACATCTTTACATTATGGTTGACATCTCTAAACAGTGTACACTAATCCATTAAAGGCACTTTTCAAAGTTCAACCTCCAATGGTTAATTTGGAAAGCTAAATTAAGCTAGAGAGTAAAGAGGCATTTCAAACGTTATTGCAGATTTATTTATTGCATATGACTTATTTTTGCCAACAATGTCAATTTTTTGATGAGCTAGGATGGATCAATAAACATTGTTTCATAATGGTAGTTACTATCATTTTGTAATAGTTACATCACTGTACAATTACATTCCAAGATTTAAACACTGTCCAGCAAATAATTTTCCTTTCTATAATTTGTCTGAATGCAAGTGGGACTTAGAAATCTTGAAATAAAATAATGGGATTTTGCCTCATCAATTAAAAAATATAGCAACAAAAATATAATACAAGAATGCCTTATTTGATTGTGCTTCACTTTATTGAGCTTTAAATGTACTACATTTTTTATAAATTGAAGGTTGTTGGCTTCCCAGGTGGCGCAGTGGTAAAGAATCTACCTGCCAATGCAGGAGATGCAAGAGACTCGGGTTTGATCTTTAAGTCAAGAAGATCCCCTAGAGTAAGAAATGGCAACCTACTCTAGTATTCTTGCCTGGAAAATTCCATGGACAGAGGAGCCTAGCCAGCTATAGTGCTTGGGGTCATAAAGAGTTGGACATGACTTAGCAACTGAGCACACACACACACATGCCATGCAAGTGTATTTGAGCCATTTTTCCAACACTGTTTTAAGTCATGGTATTACCGTTTTTTTTAAAGACATACACTACTGCATATATTTTAGACATATGCTACTGCATATGCTGGACTGGATGAAGCACAAGCTGGAGTCAAGATTGCTGGGAGAAATATCAGTAACCTCAGATATGCACATGACACCACCCTTATGGCAGAAAACGAAGAAAAACTAAAGGGCTTTTGATGAAAGTGAAAGAGGAGAGTGAAAAATCTGTCTTAAAATTCAACATTCTTAAAACAAAGATAATGGCATCTCATCCCATCACTTCATGGCAAATAGATGGGGAAACAACGGAAACAGTGAGAGACTTTATTTTCTTGGGCTCCAAAATCACTGCAGATGGTGACTGCAGCCATGAAATTAAAAGACAGTTGCTGCTTGGAAGCAAGAGTCTATGACCAACCTAGACAGCATATTAAAACACAGAGACATTGCTTTACCAACAAAGGTCCATCTAGTCAAAGCTATTGTTTTTCCAGTAATCATGTACTGATGTGAGTGTTGCACTATAAAGAAAGCTGAGCACCAAAGAATTTATGCTTTTGAAGGGTGGTGTTGGAGAATAATCTTGAGAGTTTCTTGGACTGCAAGGAGATCCAACCAGTCAAACCTAAAGGAAAGTAATCCTGAATATTCATTGGAAGGACTGATGCTAAAGCTGAAACTCCAAAACTTTGGCCACCTGATGCAAAGAACTGACTCATTTGAAAAGACACTGATGCTGGGGAAGATTGAAGGTGGGAGGAGAAGGGGATGACAGGATGAGATGGTTGGGTGGCATCACCGACTCAATGGACATGAGTTTGAGTAGACTCCGGGAGTAGGTGATGGACAGGGAGACCAGGCATGCTGCAGTCCATGGGGTTGCAAATAGTTAGACACAACTGAGTGGCTGAACTGAACTGCAGTGCACTGCACATTGAATAGAATTCAGTAGAGTGTAAACATGACCATTACATGCGCTAGGAAAGCAAAACATCGGTGTGACTCGTTTTACCACAATGTTTGCTGTCTTGTGATGGTCCGAAACCAAACCCACAGTATCTCCAAAAATATGCCTATTTTTAGGAAAAAATTTGCAAAAAATATGTATAATTATTTTCATGAAAATAAAACACCACTGAGAGAAAAGATTTAAATAAAAGAGCGTATCAAATCATGTTTGTAAGTTAGACAAAAATATTGTTTTCATGTCTTTTGACATTGATCTATAGATTCAATAAATTACATGGTACAATATGTCAAGTAGATTCCAACATTTATTTGGAAATGAAAAGGACCTAGAATAGCAAAAACGTTTCTTTAAAGAGAAAAACACAATTGAAAGACTTATGCCCACTTGATTTAAAGACTTACCATAAAGCTGCAAGAATCAAGACAGAAAGAGTTTAGCAAGACAATAGACAAATAGATCAACAGTACAAAACAGGGAGTCCAGAAATAGAGCAATCTGTGTTTATTGAACTGACTTTCAAGAATAATGTCAAACCTACTAATGGGGAATGAAAATCTTTTCAATAAATAATATTGCAGCACTTAGATGAATAAATGAAATAGCAATTAAGTCCTACCTCACACCATTGAAAATAGTCCTAAACTTTGAAGCAAAATCTATAAAATTTCTCAAAGCAAACATCAAATAATATCTTCATGATTTGGGGGCTAGACAGGATTCTTAGAGACACAACATGCATTAACCATACAATTTTCAAAAATGAATAAATTAGACTTCATCACAATTTAATATTTCACTCTTCAAGAAATACTAGGAAGATAATGAAAATATGTCCTTATTTTCTGGGTGGAAATTTTAGGTAGATAGATATTTCATCCCTCTCTCTGAAAGAGGGCTTGTATCCAGAATGTTTTAAAAAAACTCCTACAGCTTTAAAATAAAAAATCAAATACAGATATAGAATATCTATACCCATGGTAGAAGTACTATATAATTGCCACAATGGTGCTACTATAACATGTAGCAGGATGTTAACATGTAGCAAAAATACTAAACAGAGAGGCAGCTGAAAAGCCAGAGTGCTTCTGTAGCTGTTTGAATGCCTGAAGTTACCGGTACTTTCCTCCAATCATCTTTAAACTGTGAATGATGTCCCCAAGGATATTAAGAGTATCAGAGCACAAATATTTAGAAAATGAACCACAGTCCCTCCAACAAAATTCCAGATTAGCCAGGAATGAAAGGGTAGAAAGGCCTCTGAATGGAAAGCTGAGATAATCGTGTTCTGGGACTAGCAGCTCTACTATTCTAAATTCTGTGCAAATTCGACCAAACCATAGCCTCATTGAGTCTCATTTTCCTTTTGTGAAACATGAAATTTGGACAGTAAAATCCCTTATATTTCTTCCAAATCTAAAATCCTATGATTTATTCCTCTATTCACTCATTTCATATATTAGCCATTTATTGGTAACTACTAGCTATATTTGCTAAGCACCATTAATATGCAAATGAATAAAAGAATCACTACACATACTGAACTCAATCCTGTTGAAAAGACACCTATAAACCAACTAAAGACATTTACAGATGGCTAACAGAATTCAGATCCAAGGATTGCTCAAGCAGGATTTGAAAGTACTGGTGCGTCCAAGAGCAGCAAATGGTCCCACATGTAAGCGCTGTGGTGTGAGCCAGTCCATGGGTGATGGAGCATTGGTGGAAGAGAGTGATGGCCTGGAAGGGTGGGCTATGCCAAGGAGCTTGGGCTTTTTTCTTTAAAGTCTTTTGAGAATCTTCAACATTCCCTTTCCTCTTATTTTTTTTAAAACAAATATCTGTTTTGGAAAAAAAATTTTTATTAATATACTGAGTTGATCATAAATTACTTGGCAGTGGTTTAAAATGAATATATTCTTTAAAACACTATTTTTTTAAAAAGTTTCCATAATGAATCTACTGCATGTTGAGATATTTGGTTTCTATCCTGGAAATAATTTTTCCTTTCTTTTAAATCTGCAGGGTGTCACTCAAAAAACCCTGACACACCATTAGAAATACAAAGTTTTTCCAGGCAGTTTGACTAAAAGATGCGAAGGAGAGTCAGCTCATGCAACTAATATATATATATATATATATATATATATATATATATATATATATATACACACACACACACACACATATAATCTTCTTTGCTGAAATTAACTATCCCTCTCATTTCCTTTCCCCTTTGTGATACAGAAGAATATGTACTTCAAGTTAGATAAAATAAATTTAAAATAAGAATGTTTTCAAAGCCATGTGCTTGGATCTGTCATAGTTTTCACACAATGAAACCTGCTGCTCTATTCCCATTTATGTTGGCAAACTCACAGTAAGTTATACTGGCAGAAACACCAGCAGGGTAACATTTTGGGAGGCCGACATAATAAATAGGAGTTGGCTGGATATTCAAGCAAACCAATTAAATCTATTTTGTTTTGCTTATAGCTGAACGACTTAAGCTATATTTCACAATATGCAGCACATGTAAATATACCATTTATGGGCTATCTTTGTATTGTAGGATAATGCTGCAGGTAAACACTTATTTAGGCCTGCATTTTGAAATATGTTTGGGAAGATATTTTCTTATTTTTAAATTGGAAGATAATTGCTTTACAATGTTGCATTAGTTTCTGCTGTAGAACCAAGTGAGTCAGAGAGAGAGAGATATATATATATATCCCCTCCTTCTTGAGCCTCCCTCCAAGTCATCCCCATCCTACCCTTCTAGGTCACCACAGAGCACTGAACTGAGGTCCGTGTCTTATACAGCAGCTGGAACTAATTTCCAGTGTTCACCTTACATGGTCTCATAAAGTCTTCATAGAAGCCACTGGGCAAATACAGTAATAAAGATACAGTATATGAATTAGTCAGGATTTGGTCAGAAAAATAGAAACTATTTGTTGGTATTTTAAGCAAGAAAAGGTATAATACAGGGAATTTTGGTCTTACACAATTACTGCAAAGTCAAGGAAGCTAAAAAAAAGAGCATCAAACAATCCAAAAATAGAAGAACCCAAATAAATCCCCACCAATGATACATGCTGCCTAGAGCACTGCAGAAGGACACCTGAAAGTCACTGGCAAAACCCCCTTTCTGCCATCTGCAGATGCCCAGCTGCTCCTGGAGATAATGGCTTCTCTATATTTTCCACTTCCAAATCTCACACAAATGCCTTCCATTGGGAGAATTGAAACCAAATCCCTATTGGTCAGTAAATCTAGTTAAGGTAGCTTCCAAACTGTCAAGCTCCATGTTACAAGACACAGTTTAAAAGAACAGGGATCTTACTATGTATCAAGACACAAGATCTAGTTGGTTCTCCATACATCTGTGTTTAAATTTACAAATAGCAACAATATTTTGCTTTCGACTGACCTACCACAATGTCTCTCGACCTAACAAAGATATACTTACTCTCTTCCTCAAAAGGCAAGGTATGAAAACTCATATGGCACGGTAGCCATCTCTGGATGTTCATCCTTTTTTTGGCTCAGTTATAAGCCTTATGTGATAGAGATTTCAGGCTAAGTTAGAAGTTTAACCAGCACCAACACTCCTTATATAAACTAGTAGGAGAAGATGAAGGAGATAACCAGTTTGGCTAATATAAAATATACATAATATAGAAAACAAGAATATAAGCACCATTACTGCATCCCTTTTTGTAACTGATCGTAATGTTGTAATTGGTTTAGAACCTACATTTTCTGTTACCTATTTCATATTCACTTTATCCTTGGTCAACACTGAGGTGGATGTGGGATTTTGGTGGGCAGAATAACCCTAAACTTCATTCCTGAGTGATCCAATTACTAGTCGGGTAGTTGCGACTTTTCATTCAGTTCAGTTCAGTTGCTCAGTCGTGTCCAACTCTTTGCAATTCCATGAATCGCAGCATGCCAGGCCTCCCTGTCCATCCCCAACTCCCGGAGTTCACTCAAACTCACATCCATCGAGTCAGTGATGTCATCCAGCCCTCTCATCCTCTGTTGTGGCCTTCTCCTCCTGCCCCCAATCCCTCCCAGCATCAGAGTCTTTTCCAATGAGTCAACTCTTTGCATGAGGTGGCCGAAGTACTGGAGTTTCAGCTTTAGCATCATTCCTCCCAAAGAACACCCAGGGCTGATCTCCTTTAGAATGGACTGGTTGGATCTCTTTGCAGTCCAAGGGACTCTCAAGAGTATTCTCCAACACCACAGTTTGAAAGCATCAATTCTTCGACACTCAGCTTTCTTCACAGTCCAACTCTAGCATCCATACATGACCACTGGAAAAACCATAGCCTTGATTAGATGGCCATTTGTTGGCAAAGTAATGTCTCTGCTTTTCAATATGCTATCTAGGTTGGTCATAACTTCCCTTCCAAGGAGTAAGCGTCTTTTAATTTCATGGCTGCAGTCACCATCTGCAGTGATTTTGGAGCCCAAAAAAATAAAGTCTGACACTGTTTCCACTGTTTCCCCATCTATTTGCCATGAAGTGATGGGACCAGATGCCATGATCTTCGTTTTCTGAATGTTGAGCTTTAAGCCAACTTTTTCACTCTCCTCTTTCACTTTCATCAAGAGGCTTTCATTAACACCTTTTAATATTGGAAGTCACACTCAGATAATCCTTATATTTTGTGCACATTATTTCATATCCAGTGCTCTCATCAGCTCTACTTCCCCTTCATAATCAGGATCAGTCATCTCAGTAAGTACGGTGTTTCTTTTTTATTGTTGTTGTTCTTATTTTGATGACATTGAATAAGTGAAGTCACTCAGTCATGTCTGACTCTTTGCGACCCCATGGACTGTAGCCCACCAGGCTCCTCCATCCATGGGATTCTCCAGGCAAGAATACTGGGGGGTGGGGTAGGGGGTGTTGCCATTTCCTTCTCCAGGGAATCTTCCCAACCCAGGGATCTAACCCAGGTCTCCCGAATTGCAGGCAGACACTTTAACCTCTGAGCCACCAGGGAATCCAAGTCCAATATGGCCAGGTTGCAATCTGAGCTTCAAATTGAATATGCTCCCTGGTAGACATTCTCATTTCTTGGGAATCAAGATCTCAGAATCTGCAGAGCCCAAGTTATGGGATCAGGAGGCATAACTTTTGACAGAAGTTTACTAAGTGAGAAGATTGAGGACAGTCATGCCTGCTTCCAACCCTTGTTTCTCAGACAAGTGATTTCCCACTAAAGGAGAAAGAGAACCATATCCTGTTCACAGGTATAGGCATTTGGCTTAAACTTCTGCAAACTATTGTCTGCCAGGCAGCACAAAACTGTGTCTTTCATAAGCTAGTAAATTTTCCTCTCAGGATGTTCTACTATTGTGAAGTTAATTCCTTGATCATGGGTGGTGAATGCATTAAAATGATAGTGAACAAAACATCATTAAATCTATAGATGGTAGTATAGAGAGAAGCACTTAGAGCAGAGAGGCTAATCCATAGTAAGAGGGAAAGGCTATTCTAGTGAGGATACACCACAAAAGAGTTCCAGTGTAATTAACCTGATGTCCGATGGTTAGTTGCTCTGGAATATGGCGCTGTATCAGAAGTTCGGTGTTGGCCTCTGCTGTAGGCAGGTTGGCTGCTCAGCAATGACCATGGCCAGGCTCTCCTTGGTTAAGGAAGCCCCCGGTTTTTGATCCTACTCCTAACCTCAATCCTACTCCCATGTCTGTTTAGTTCATGGACCCATAGAACAAGCACTTAAGTGGTGGGAAAAGATGCTGATTGGCATTCACAGTGAGTCACCTTTTTAAAACTGAAGTATAATTGATTTACAATGTTCTGCAAATCTCTACTGTACAGCAAAGTGATTCAGCTATACACATATATACCTTCTTTTTAATGTTCTTTTCCATTAAGGTTTATCACTGGTTATTGAATATAGTTCCCTATGCTAAACTTTAGGGCCTTGTTGCTTATCTATTCTAAATGAATAACTTTTGATTAGCATTCCATGGAAGAGAAATATGTTCATACTTTCTGTGCATTCTGATAGCTCCATCTTATACATTCTTTTCACCTTTCCTCTAGGATAATTCCTTCTAAATCCTTGACCATGTGGCCAAATTGTTAGGTACCACCCATGAACAGGGCTTCCCAGATGGCTCAGTGGTCAAGAATCCACCTGCCAATGCAGGAGACATCAGTTCAATATCTGCATTGGGAAGACACCCTGAAGAAGGAAAAGACAGCCCATTCCAGTATCCTTGTCAAAAATTCCACAGACAGAGGAGCCTGGTGGGCTATAGTCCGTGGGGTGGCAAAAAGTCAGACATGACTGAGTGACTGAACAACAACCACCCATGAATTAGTATAGATCTTTATCTCTGGTCACTCTCTTCTCTTGTGCAATGAAAAACAAGATGCTTAGAGTTCTTTGAAAGCACGTCTCTTCCCTTTCATCTTTCAGGGCATCCTCTGAGGGAGTTATGGATTTGCAGTGGTCCAAACATGACCAGTGCTAGGATATCCTGTGGAACCAGCCTAAGCCAAGAGCAATTCTTGTATTCCTCAACCAACTGGTTAGAGGAAATTCCCCTTGAGGATGTACTGTGAGTTGAGGGAGAGGTAGCAATACATTAGGAATAGTTTCATAAGCATCGAAGTCATCAGCACATTAAAGAAACCCGACTTAAGACTTGTTTTGTATGTATGTCACTCTCAGTTGAAGAAAAGTGCTTCCATACTGGTCCATCATTCTGTGACTTGATGTTATTTCATGGTCATGTGATCATGAGGTGCCCATGATTGGGCAATATGAGGTCCCAGTAGCAAAACAGGAATTGTTTCTGAAAAGGAGAAAGCTGTGTGCAATAAGAGGTTTTGTTTTTGCTCTATAACTCTAGGAGTCTTCACACTGAATCTCTTAAGGGTGTGTGCCAGTGACTCCGAATAGCATTCCTGTTTGCAAAAGAGACAAGCCAAGCTGGATTGGATCTATGGGTCATAAACTGCAGTTGGCAGAGTTGCCTGGGCAGGTTGGAAGACTTGAGGAATGATTAAGAAATGAATCAGAGCAGCACACTCAAATATAGTGTATTCAATCCAAAGAAGCTCTCGAGTATTTTACCTCTTTCTTAGGGATAGGGAGTAAAGGCTCAGCACCTTCACAGTGAATTGACATCTCAGCCAGACCAGACTGCTTTGGCACTAGAAAACTCGCCAAGGTGAAAAGTCACTGTATTTTAATGGGATTATCCTTCATCATATGTCATACAAGGGTCTCAGCAAGCCATCTAAGGTACTGTCTAACTCCTGCTCATTCGATTTTATCAATATGGTGGACAACTTTAGCATTTTGTGGGACAGAATAACACAATGATTTTGTGGATTGGATTATGTCAAATAACTAGAAAGAGAACATAGCTCTGAGATCAGTTAAACTGCACTACTATTCCTAAAAGGTGAAAGTAAATTGTTTCTATTTTTCTTTTATGAATTAGTATATATAAAAGGGGGCTTCCCTGGTGGCTCAGTGGTGAAGAATCCACCTGCAACGCAGGAGACACAAGTTTGATCCTTGAATCAGGAAGATCTCCTGGAGAAGGAAATGGCAACCCAGTCCAGTATTCTTGCCTGGAAAATCCCATGGACAGATGAGCCTGGAAGTCTATAATCCTTGGGGTTGCAAGAGTCAGACAGGACTTAGCAGATAAACCACCACCACCATACATAAAAAGACATTTTCTAGAACAATAGCTGAATATCGGATTCTAGAAGTTGCTGCAATCAGAGTGACTATCAGCTTCCATTTACAATAATATTATTCCCCAAGATCCATCTGTCTTTTTCCATAGGCTAGTTAGGGGAATTAAATAAAGAATGTAGTAAGACTCAACTCCCTGGTATCTTTCAGTGTTTCGATGGTGATATTAATCTCTGCAATCTCCCCAGGGATGTGTTATTGACTTTTGTTTACTTTTTGATAGTGGTTATAAGGCTGCCAACAGTCACTTCCTTCCACAATAGCCCAGTCTCCATGAGGGAATTTTGTCAATTACTAGCTATGTCTAAATCAAGTATGTATCTAGGAACAGGGAAAAGAACCTCAGTGGTTTTGCAGTTCTGCTGGGACCTCCATAAGTCTCCTCTCTGACAAATGCAACAAAGATGAATTTCAGTTTCCCATTTCATCTCAGGGCAATGGTCCAATAAATCTCTAAATGTCCAGGTAACTCCATGTTTCTAGGGCACAATCACTATATTAAAAAGCCACATGTCTCGAGAGGAAGGTTAGAAGGCAGATTTACTGTAAATGTATGTGGCAGTGTCACAGGATCTTCTCTCAAGAGCACACGGCCTTCTTTTAATCAGAGCACTCTTGGTCCTTAAATTGATTCAGGTTTACGAAATGAGTGAGGGTCGGGACACCATTTTCTATCGTGTTGAATCAAGACCTACGCTTTACTGGATTATTGGATTATACATTCTAAGTAATACTTTAGCTGTGTGCTCAGTCGCTCAGTTGTATCCAACTCTTCTGTGACCCCATGGACTGTAGCCCACCAGGCTCCTCTGTTCATGGGGATTCTTTGGGCAAGAATACTGGAGTGGGTTGCCATGCCCTTCTCTAGAGGATCTTCCCAACCCATAGATCGAACCCAGGTCTCCTGCATTGCAGGTGGATTCTTACCAGAGAAGCCCAAGAATACTGGAGTGGGTAGCCTATCCCTTCTCCAGGGGATCTTCCCCACCCAGGAATCAAACTGGGGTCTCCTGCATTGCAGATAGATTCTTTACCAGCTGAGCTTGCAAGGAAGCCCCAGTTCACTCAGAACTGGTTAATACTTTAGCAGGTTTCCTATTTTTTATATGCCTTACAGTCAACATAATCAATTAGCCATTGCCAAAAAACAGTTGCTAACCAAACTATTCTGATTACCACCCCAATTTTGCAGCTTATTTCAGTATCTGTCCCCACTTGTTTCTGGGCTTGATTATACCCAATAACTTCTGCTACTTTGGGATGTTCTTTTTTTTTTTTTTTTTTTTTTTACGCATGACATCATTCCCTCGATAATATCTCCCAACATCATCCCTGACTTGAACAGAGTAGTCACTAAAAGCCATAGGGATGTTTTGTTCTTTTTTACAAAGTCTTAGAAAAGAATTATGTTCTGGATCCTCATGGGACACATGGGAAGAGAGCTAATGAGTTGATTGCACATGATAAATTCATTCCAACATCCCTAACCTTCTTAAGCTTTTGGATTCCTCTTTTCCATTGTGTAGCATTTTGATATCTCAGCCTTATTTACTGGAGGACAACTTTTAAGTTTAGGTTTCAACCAAAAAGTGAAACTGTAGGAGTGATTCCTATCTATTTGAACCATATATGAAATGTGTGTGCAAGAAATATCAATAAATTTGACTATTTCAATGCTGTGCTCCTTAATCCCTGGTCTTAACTGCTTCTTACTGGCTTCTCAGGTTGTGCTAGTGGTAAAGAACCTGCCTGCCAATGCTGCTGCTGCTGCTGCTAACTCACCTCAGTCGTGTCCACTCTGTGCGACCCCAGAGACGGCAGCCCACCAGGCTCCCCTGTCCCTGGGACTCTCCAGGCAAGAACACTGGAGTGGGTTGCATTTCCTTCTCCAATGCATGAAAGTGAAAAGTGAAAGTGAAGTCGCTCAGTCATGTCTGACTCCTAGCGACCCCATGGACTGCAGCCTGCCAGGCTCCTCCATTCATGGGATTTTCCAGGCAAGAGTACTGGAGTGGGGTGCCATTGCCTTCTCCTACTGCCAATGCAGGAGACGTAAAAGATGTGGGTTCGATCTCTAGGTTGAGAAGATCCCCTAGAGGAGGAAATGGCAACCCACTCCAGTATTCTTGACTGGAGAATCCCATGGATGAACCTGGTGGGCTACAGGCCATAGAGTCGAAAAGAGTAGGACATGACTGAAGAGACTTAGCAGCACATGACTGTAAGAGCTGAGAAATATCTTTAGGACAGTCATAGAAGCTCTCTGCTTCTTTGAATTTTAAACTCATCTTTATATGACTCAACTGCCCATTGCAGTAAGAAGCAATCAAATCATTCCAATCATTTCTACTATAATATTGTATTGCAACAGCCACTTGATCTTCCAGTGTCCTTCCTTTCAATAGTCATGTAGTTACAAGTACCTTTCACTTCAGTTCAATTCAGTTGCTCACTTGTGTCCAACTCTTTGCGACCCCATGAACCACAACACACCAGGCCTCCCTGCCCATAACTCCTGGAGTTTACCCAAACTCATGTCCATTGAGTCGGTGATGCCATCCAACCATCTCATCCTCTGTCATCCCCTTCTCCTCCTGCCCTCAATCTTTTCAAGCATTAGGATCTTTTCAAATGAGTCAGCTCTTTGCATTAGGTGGCCAAAGTATTGGAGTTTCAGCTTCAACATCAGTCCTTCCAATGAACACCCAGGACTGATCTCCTTTAGGATGGACTGATTGGATCTCCTTGCAGTCCAAGGGACTCTCAAGGGTCTTCTCCAACACCACAGTTCAAAAGCATCAATTCTTCTGCACTCAGTCATCAATTCTTCTTCACAGTCCAACTCTCACATCCATACATGACTACTGGGAAAACCATAGCCTTGACTAGACAGACCTTTGTTGACAAAGTAATATCTCTGCTTTTGAATATGTTGTCTAGGTTGGTCATAACTTTCCTTCCAAGGAGTAAGTGTCTTTTAATTTCATAACTGCAATCACCATCTGCAGTGATTCTGGAGCCCAAAACAATAAAGTCTGCCACTGTTTCCCCGTCTATTTCCCATGAAGTGATGGGACCAGATGCCATGATCTTAGTTTTCTGAGTTGAGCTTTAAGCCAACTTTTTCACTCTCCTCTTTCACTTTCATCAAGAGGCTTTTAGAACAGTCTTATGGACTCTGGGGGAGAGGGAGAGGGCGGGAAGACTTGGGAGAATGGCATTGAAACATGTAAAATATCATGTATGAAATGAGTTGCCAGTCCAGGTTTGATGCACGATACTGGATGCTAGGGGCTGGTGCACTGGGACGACCCAGAGGGATGGAATGGGGAGGGAGGAGGGAGGAGGGTTCAGGATGGGGAACACATGTATACCTGTGGCGGATTCATTTTGATATTTGGCAAAACTAATACAGTTACGTAAAGTTTAAAAATAAAAATAAATAAATAAAAATTAAAAAAAAAAAAAAAAAGAGGCTTTTTAGTTCCTCTTCACTTTCTGCCATAAGAGTGGTGTCGTCTGCATATCTGAGGTTACTGATATTTCTCCTGGAAATTTTGATTCCAGCTTGTGCTTCATCCAGCCCAGCATTTCTCATGATGTACTCTGCATATAAGTTAAATAAGCAGGATGACAATATACAGCCTTGATGTACCCCTTTTCCTATTTGGAACCAGTCTGTTGTTCCTTGTCCAGTCCTAACTGTTGCTTCCTGACCTTTAGATGTTACTTTAAGCAAACGTTTTGTCTCTGTACACTAAGAACTACTAATGGTCCAGATTTCATTGTCAATGAGATCATTACTGCCTTCAAATATAACCCAATTGGATAACCAATTCCAGATCCCTGTGAGGTTCTGTATCTAACAAACTTGGATGTCAAATTCTGTGTCTAAGACCTTCGGTCAGGAAATTGGAAACCATTTTTATCTATGTGCAGGCACTAGAGGCTTGCATAATCATTGGGAAAGTCAGAGGAGTGAAAGTCAGGGAAGGTGGTACCAGCCAGAGATCAGATTGCTGGGATCCCAAATGGCAGACACTGGGATGACCTCAGATGCCAGCAGCATGGCAGCAAGTGATTCTAAGAGGTCACCAAGAAGCCACTGGCAATATTCTGTAGACATCTGCCACTAGAGAACAGAAGCTTCTTTTCTTTTAACTCTCCAGTCTCTAAACGGCTGGGAATCTCTAAAGAACCTCTAAACGGATGAGACTAAATGGAACCCTGCTGACAAGGAAGTCCGGGCTTTCCACCCCTGCAGTAAAGAAAAGCATTTATAGCAGGGAGTGTACTGAATCTCAGCTCAGATTTCTGACACAATAACAGTGGAGAGAAAAGAAGGTCACAAGAATTAGATTTCTTTTCAGAATGTCTCAAACTAAATGAACTAGTCGTAATTAACTGTAAATTCAATTCTATAATTCTAGATGGGTGAATTTGGTCAATAGTCTTTTTTTTTTTAATTTTATTTTATTTTTAAACTTTACATAACTGTATTAGTTTTGCCAAATATCAAAATGAATCTGCCACAGGTATACATGTGTTCCCCATCCTGAACCCTCCTCCCTCCTCCCTCCCCATTCCATCCCTCTGGGTCGTCCCAGTGCACCAGCCCCAAGCATCCAGTATCGTGCATCGAACCTGGACTGGCAACTCGTTTCATACATGATATTTTACTTGTTTCAATGCCATTCTCCCAAATCTTCCCACCCTCTCCCTCTCCCACAGAGTCCATAAGACTGTTCTATACATAGTGTCTCTTTTGCTGTCTTGTACACAGGGTTATTGTTACCATCTTTCTAAATTCCATATATATGCATTAGTATACTGTATTGGTGTTTTTCTTTCTGGCTTACTTCACTCTGTATAATAGGCTCCAGTTTCATCCACCTCATTAGAACTGATTCAAATGTATTCTTTTTAATGGCTGAGTAATACTCCATTGTGTATATGTACCACAGCTTTCTTAGCCATTCATCTGCTGATGGACATCTAGGTTGCTTCCATGTCCTGGCTATTATAAACAGTGCTGCGATGAACATTGGGGTACACGTGTCTCTTTCCCTTCTGGTTTCCTCAGTGTGTATGCCCAGCAGTGGGATTGCTGGGTCATAAGGCAGTTCTATTTCCAGTTTTTTAAGGAATCTCCACACTGTTCTCCATAGTGCCTGTACTAGTTTGCATTCCCACCAACAGTGTAAGAGGGTTCCCTTTTCTCCACACCCTCTCCAGCATTTATTACTTGTAGACTTTTGGATCGCAGCCATTCTGACTGGTGTGAAATGGTACCTCATAGTGGTTTTGATTTGCATTTCTCTGATAATGAGTGATGTTGAGCATCTTTTCATGTGTTTGTTAGCCATCTGTATGTCTTCTTTGGAGAAATGTCTATTTAGTTCTTTTGGCCCATTTTTTGATTGGGTCATTTATTTTTCTGGAGTTGAGCTGTAGGAGTTGCTTGTATATTTTTGAGATTAGTTGTTTGCCAGTTGCTTCATTTGCTATTATCTTCTCCCATTCTGAAGGCTGTCTTTTCACCTTGCTTATAGTTTCCTTTGATGTGCAGAAGCTTTTAAGGTTAATTAGGTCCCATTTGCTTATTTTTACTTTTATTTCCAATATTCTGGGAGGTGGGTCATAGAGGATCCTGCTGTGATGTATGTCAGAGAGTGTTTTGCCTATGTTCTCCTCTAGGAGTTTTATAGTTTCTGGTCTTACATTGAGATCTTTAATCCATTTTGAGTTTATTTTTGTGTGTGGTGTTAGAAAGTGTTCTAGTTTCATTCTTTTACAAGTGGTTGACCAGATTTCCCAGCACCACTTGTTAAAGAGATTGTCTTTAATCCATTGTATATTCTCGCCTCCTTTGTCAAAGATAAGGTGTCCATATGTGCGTGGATTTATCTCTGGGCTTTCTATTTTGTTCCATTGATCTATATTTCTGTCTTTGTGCCAGTACCATACTGTCTTGATAACTGTGGCTTTGTAGTAGAGCCTGAAGTCAGGTAGGTTGATTCCTCCAGTTCCATTCTTCTTTCTCAAGATCACTTTGGCTATTCGAGGTTTTTTGTATTTCCATACAAATTGTGAAATTATTTGTTCTAGCTCTGTGAAGAGTGCTGTTGGTAGCTTGATAGGGATTGCATTGAATCTATAGATTGCTTTGGGTAGTATACTCATTTTCACTATATTGATTCTTCCAATCCATGAACATGGTATACTTCTCCATCTGTTAGTCCTCTTTTATTTCTTTCACCAGTGTTTTATAGTTTTCTATATATAGGTCTTTAGTTTCTTTGGGTAGATATATTCCTAAGTATTTTATTCTTTCCGTTGCAATGGTGAATGGAATTGTTTCCTTAATTTCTCTTTCTGTTTTCTCATTATTAGTGTATAGGAATGCAAGGGATTTCTGGGTGTTGATTTTATATCCTGCAACTTTACTATAGTCATTGATTAGTTCTAGTAATTTTCTGGTGGAGTCTTTAGGGTTTTCTATGTAGAGGATCATGTCATCTGCAAATAGTGAGAGTTTTACTTCTTCTTTTCCAATTTGGATTCCTTTTATTTCTTTTTCTGCTCTGATTGCTGTGGCCAAAACTTCCAAAACTATGTTGAACAGTACTGGTGAAAGTGGGCACCCTTGTCTTGTTCCTGACTTTAGAGGAAATGCTTTCAATTTTTCACCATTGAGGATAATGTTTGCTGTGGGTTTGTCATATATAGCTTTTATTATGTTGAGGTATGTTCCTTCTATTCCTGCTTTCTGGAGAGTTTTGATCATAAGTGGATGTTGAATTTTGTCAAAGGCTTTCTCTGCATCTATTGAGATAATCATATGGTTTTTATTTTTCAATTTGTTAATGTGGTGTATTACATTGATTGATTTGCGGATATTGAAGAATCCTTGCATCCCTGGGATAAAGCCCACTTGGTCATGGTGTATGATCTTTTTAATGTGTTGTTGGATTCTGATTGCTAGAATTTTGTTAAGGATTTTTGCATCTATGTTCATCAGTGATATTGGCCTGTAGTTTTCTTTTTTTGTGGGATCTTTGTCAGGTTTTGGTATTAGGGTGATGGTGGCCTCATAGAATGAGTTTGGAAATTTACCATCCTCTGCAATTTTCTGGAAGGGTTTGAGCAGGATAGGTGTTAGCTCTTCTCTAAATTTTTGGTAGAATTCAGCTGTGAAGCCATCTGGACCTGGGCTTTTGTTTGCTGGAAGATTTTTGATTACAGTTTCAATTTCTGTGCTTGTGATGGGTCTGTTAAGATTTTCTATTTCTTCCTGATCGAGTTTTGGAAAGTTGTACTTTTCTAAGAATTTGTCCATTTCTTCCACGTTGTCCATTTTATTGGCATATAATTGTTGATAGTACTCTCTTATGATCCTTTGTCTTTCTGTGTTGTCTGTTGTGATCTCTCCATTTTCATTTCTAATTTTATTGATTTGATTTTTCTCCCTTTGTTTCTTGATGAGTCTGGCTAATGGTTTGCCAATTTTATTTATCCTTTCAAAAAACCAGCTTTTGGTTTTGTTGATTTTTGCTATGATCTCTTTTGTTTCTTTTGCATTTATTTCTGCTCTAAGTTTTAAGATTTCTTTCCTTCTACTAACCCTGGGGTTCTTCATTTCTTCCTTTTCTAGTTGCTTTAGGTGTAGAGTTAGGCTATTTATTTGACTTTTTTCTTGTTTCTTGAGATGTGCCTGTATTGCTATGAACTTTCCCCTTAGGACTGCTTTTATCGTGTCCCACAGGTTTTGGGTTGTTGTGTTTTCATTTTCATTCGTTTCTATGCAAATTTTGATTTCTTTTTTGATTTCTTCTGTGATTTGTTGGTTATTCAGCAGCGTGTTGTTCAGCCTCCATATGTTGGAATTTTTAATAGTTTTTCTCTTGGAATTGAGATCTAATCTTACTGCATTGTGGTCAGAAAAGATGCTTGGAATGATTTCTATTTTTTTGAATTTACCGAGGCTAGCTTTATGGCCCAGGATGTGATCTATCCTGGAGAAGGTTCCATGTGCGCTTGAGAAAAAGGTGAAATTCATTGTTTTGGGATGAAATGTCCTATAGATATCAATTAGGTCTAACTGGTCTATTGTGTCTTTTAAAGTTTGTGTTTCCTTGTTAATTTTCTGTTTAGCTGATCTATCCATAGGTGTGAGTGGGGTATTAAAGTCTCCCACTATTATTGTGTTATTGTTAATTTCTCCTTTCATACTTGTTAGCATTTGTCTTACATACTGCGGTGCTCCCGTGTTGGGTGCATATATATTTATAATTGTTATATCTTCTTCTTGGATTGATCCTTTGATCATTATGTAGTGACCTTCTTTGTCTCTTTTCACAGCCTTTGTTTTAAAGTCTATTTTATCTGATATGAGTATTGCTACTCATGCTTTCTTTTGGTCCCTATTTGCATGGAAAATCTTTTTCCAGCCCTTCACTTTCAGTCTGTATGTGTCCCCTGTTTTGAGGTGGGTCTCTTGTAGACAACATATGTAGGGGTCTTGTTTTTGTATCCATTCAGCCAGTCTTTGCCTTTTGGTTGGGGCATTCAACCCATTTACATTTAAGGTAATTACTGATAAGTATGATCCCGTTGCCATTTACTTTATTGTTTTTGGGTTCGAATTTATACACCGTTTTTGTGTTTCCTGTCTAGAGAATATCCTTTAGTATTTGTTGGAGAGCTGGTTTGGTGGTGTAGAATTCTCTCAGCTTTTGCTTGTCTGAAAAGCGTTTGATTTCTCCTTCATACTTGAATGAGATCCTTGCTGGGTACAATAGTCTGGGCTGTAGGTTATTTTCTTTCATCATTTTAAGTATGTCTTGCCATTCCCTCCTGGCTTGAAGAGTTTCTATTGAAAGATCAGCTGTTATCCTTATGGGAATTCCCTTGTGTGTTATTTGTTGTTTTCCCCTTGCTGCTTTTAATATTTGTTCTTTGTGTTTGATCTTTGTTAATTTGATTAATATGTGTCTTGGGGTGTTTCGCCTTGGGTTTATCCTGTTTGGGACTCTCTGGGTTTCTTGGACTTGGGTGATTATTTCCTTCCCCATTTTAGGGAAGTTTTCAACTATTATCTCCTCAAGTATTTTCTCATGGTCTTTCTTTTTGTCTTCTTCTTCTGGGACCCCTATGATTCGAACGTTGTAGCGTTTAATATTGGCCTGGAGGTCTCTGAGATTGTCCTCATTTCTTTTAATTCGTTTTTCTTTTATCCTCTCTGATTCATTTATTTCTACCATTCTATCTTCTAATTCACTAATCCTATCTTCTGCCTCTGTTATTCTACTATTTGTTGCCTCCAGAGTGTTTTCATTTCACTTAATGCATTATTCATTATATATTGACTCTTTTTTATTTCTTCTAAGTCCTTGTTAAACCTTTCTTGCATCTTCTCAATCCTTGTCTCCAGGCTATTTATCTGTGATTCCATTTTAATTTCAAGATTTTGGATCAATTTCACTATCATTATTCGGAATTCTTTATCAGGTAGATTCCCTATCTCTTCCTCTTTTGTTTGGTTTGGTGGGCATTTATCCTGTTCCTTTATCTGCTGGGTATTCCTCTGTCTCTTCATCTTGTTTAAATTGCTGAGTTTGGGGTGTCCTTTCTGTATTCTGGCAGTTTGTGGAGTTCTCTTTATTGTGGCGTTTCCTCACTGTGTGTGGGTTTGTACAGGTGGCTTGTCAAGGTTTCCTGGTTAGGGAAGCTTGTGTCGATGTTCTGGTGGATGGAGCTGTATTTCTTCTCTCTGGAGTGTAATGAAATGTCCAGTAATGAGTTATGAGATGTCTATGGTTTTGGGGTGACTTTGGGCAGCCTGTATCTTGAAGCTCAGGGCTGTGTTCCTTTGTTGCTGCAGAATTTGCTTGGTATGTCTTGCCCTGGAACTTGTTGGCCCTTGTGTGGTGCTTGGTTTCAGTGGCGGTATGGAGGCGTTTGATGAGCTCCTGTCAATTAATGTTCCTTGGAGTCAGGAGTTCCCTGGAGTCAGGGTTTGGACTTAAGCCTCCTGCTTCCAGTTATCGGTCTTATTTTTACAGTAGTTTCAAAACTTCTCCTTCTATACAGCACCATTGATAAAACATCTACGTTAAAGATGAAAAGTTTCTCTACTGTGAGGGTCACTCAGAGAGGTTCACAGTGTTACATGGAGAAGAGAAGTGGGAGGAGGGAGTTAGAGGTGACCCAAATGAGATGAGGTGGAATCAATAGTGGAGAGAGTGGGCTAGCCAGTAGTCACTTCCTTATGTGCACTCCACAACTGGACCGCTCAGAGATGTTCACGGAGTTATACAGAGAAGAGAAGGAGGCAGGAGACAGAGGTGGCCAGAAGGATAAAAGGGGGAAATGAAAAGGAGGGAGACAGATCCAGCCAGTAATCAGTTCCCTAAGTGTTCTCCACCGTCTGGAACACTCAGAAATTCACAGAGTTGGGTAGAGTAGAGAGGGGTTAGGGAGGAGATACAGGTGACCTGGTGGAGAAAACGGAGAGTCCAAAGGGAGAGAGAGCAGTTAAGCCAGTAATCTCGTTCCCTAGTGAAAAATGGGTCCTGAGGATTGGGTTTTTTAAAGGTACAAAATTGGTAACAAATACATAAAAGCAAAAATTAAAAATCTAGAGTAGAGTTTGGAATTTCAAAAATGTGATGTTAATGAAAAGAAGAAGGAAAAGAAAGAGAGAAAAAACGAACAAAGAAAAACAAACAAGGTCGCGAAAATTATAAAGAAACTACAGGTACAAAATTGATAACTAATACCAAAAAGCAAAAGTTAAAAATCTAGAGTAGAGTTTGGAATTTCAAAAATGCAATGTTAAAAAAAAGAAGAAAAATAAAGAGAGACAACAAACAAACCAACAAAAACAATGTCGCAAAAATTATAAAGAAAATACAGGTACAAAATTGATATCTAATGCCAAAAAGCATATATTAAAAATCTTGAGTAGAGTTTGGAATTGCAGATATACGATGTTATACAAAAGAAGAAGAGAAACAGAGGGAAAAAAAAAGTCACAGAAATTATGAAAAAAACTATAGGTACAAAATTGATAACATATACCAAAAGGCTAAAATTAAAAATCTAGAGTAGAGTTTGGAATTTCAAAAATACAATGTTAAAGAAAAGAAGAAAAACAAAACAAAACAAAACAAAACACGGTCAAAAAATTATAAAATATATATATGAAGTTTGCTGAAGAAGAAAAAAAAATAGGGTCTTTTTTTTTGTTTTTTTTGTTTTTTTTTTTTTACAAAGTAATAGTTATAAAAGTGAAAATTAAAGGACAATAGAGGACTTAAAAAAATTTTTTTTTAAATTAAAAAAAAAGAAAAGAAAAGAAACAAAGATTGATCGTAAAAATAGTAAAAATATATCTAGGTCTTTCTCTGGTTTTGTTGTGAGTACTGTGGGTTCAGTTCATTTTTGGCTAGTTCCTTGGTCTGACTTACATTTCTCAAGATCTATAGGCCCCTTCCTATGTAGTCCGTAGTAACCACAGGGTTTTAATCTATGGCCTGTAGCTTCCAAGGCGTTTCCCTCTGTTACAGCTTCTTCTGTTTGCTGGTCTCTTCAGTGTCTGGTTCCCGCCCTGACACAAAGGGGGACGGTTGAGGACACTATTTTTTTTTTTTTTTTTTTTTAGGCTCACTTGTTCAGCCGCGCTTTGGGGAGGGAGGGAGGGAGGGATGCTGCAAACAGATAACACTGGCGTGCGCTTGCAGTGCCTCAGCCACACTGGGTCTGGCCCCGCTCACGGCACGTGTAGCCTCCCTGCCCACACTGCTCGGGCTCTAGGTTGTTCCGCCGAGAACAATCAGAGGCCAGCCCTGGGCTGAGCTCCCAGGTCCAAGCCGCTCAGGTTCAGGCACTCGGGTAGTCCTCAGAGGCGCAGACTCGGTTGGGGCTGCGTTTTGTGCTCTTCCCAGATCCGAGCAGCTCAGGTGATGTGTTTGGCGGGCGCCAATGCTGCGACCTATCGCCTCCCCGCCACTCGGTTATCTGGGTGTAAAACCGGTGCACCTTCTCAGGCAGATGTTGACCGTCCAGACCCCCAAGAAGTTTTAGTTAGCAAAGAAGCCTGCTTACAGTTTTATAGATAGTGTCTCTCTTGGGCTGCGATTGCCCCCTTACGGCTCTGGCTGCCTGTCACCGGAGGGGGAAGGTCTGCAACCGGCTATCTCTGTTCAGTCCTTTGTTCTGTGCGCGGGCCTGGCGGTGTCTTAGGTTAGGGCTGGCTTTTCGCGTGGTAGATATCCCACAGTCTGGTTTGCTAGCCCAAATTATTTCGCTCAGATAGCGCTCAGGACATTCCAGCCGATTCTTACTCTAAGGGACACAGCCCGCGCCGCACTTCCCTGCCCAGCCCCCGCTTGCTAATACCGTGTGCAGGCGTCTGTGCTGCTTTTCCGCTGGGGGAGTTACCGTAGGGCTCACAATCTGCGATTTTTAATTGTTTATTTTATTTTATTTTTTTTCTCCCTTTTATGTTGCCCTCTGTGCTTCCAAAGCTCAGCACAGATTCGGCAGTGAGAAGGTTTCCCGGTGTTTGGAAACTTCTCTCTTTTTAAGACTCCCTTCCCGGGACGGAACTCCGTCTCTCCCTCTTTTGTCTCTTTTTTTGTCTTTTATATTTTTTCCTACCTCCTTTCGAAGAGGTGGGTTGCTTTTCTGGGTGCCTGATGTCCTCTGCCGGCATTCAGAAGTTGTTTTGTGGAATTTACTCGACATTTAAATGCTTTTTTGATATTGTGGGGGAGAAAGTGTTCTCCCCATCCTACTCCTCCGCCATCTTGGCTCCTCCCCCCTGGTCAATAGTCTTAATCCTTCAATTTTCATTTCCTCCCCTAAATTTGGAGTTAATTATGCTGAGTTTTTCCAATTTTGCTGGGAAGATTTAATATGCATGTA
Organism: Bubalus bubalis; assembly: GCF_019923935.1. NCBI lineage: Eukaryota > Metazoa > Chordata > Mammalia > Artiodactyla > Bovidae > Bubalus > Bubalus bubalis. The sequence continues at coordinate 57,755,272 of NC_059175.1, forward strand.
AAGAAGCTAAAACAAATGTAAGCAACTATTATTGAAATATGTGATATAATAATGTGTCATTTAAATGGATGTTTTGCATCTAAACACATTTCTGTGTATACTATGTTTTGTATCTTAGAAAAACCCACAATTTTAGGGCTCAGGAGAACTTTATTTAAATAATATAGACTTAGTAATAAATCTGACAAAAATTAAAGACAAAGATAAATAATATAGGCAGAAAAATTAATACATAAATAAAAAAACTACAGATAGAGTGAGATTAAATACTGTTAAGTAGCTCTGACAATGTTGCTGAACTTTAGGCTTACCTGCTTTGCAGTATCTTACTTTGTTTATAAATATAGATTTGTGATGACATCAGAGCTATGTTTTTGTGAGTAGTTTATATACAACTTGAACTAAAGTAAAATCATCAAATTTGAATGCTTTACCTGAGAAAAATAATACCATAGGATCATGAAAACATGATTTGTATTTGTTTTAAAGACAGAAATTAAGTAGACATTAACTTCAATAATTCTAATTCAGGATGTGATATTTATTCCAATTTAAACCTCTCAAGGGATTCATTCAAGAGTTAAATTAGCAAGTTACATGGCATCTTCAGGCTGTGTTATTGAAAACAAGATTGATAAATAAAAATTTTTATTTTCTAACTCTATAAAGAAGGCTTTAATTGATGCTAAATGGTTTGCTTTATTGGAAACTTTCCATTTTATTACCCATCTGATAATCTAAATTAGTCATCACTGAGTTGTAAACAGAACTACATGTTTTATAACTTTGCTCTATTTTCTTGTGTTTAAAGTTTTTCTAATTATAACAGTAATCTAGAATGAAAAATGAACAAGCATGCATGTAACTAATTGCATAGTAAACTTTTACAGTCAGCTATTTAATTATTCCCTTTTCCTATTGCAAGCTTATTATCTCTAGTTACATGCTCCAAACATTGACTAGGGAAACTATGTTTCAGTGTAATGGATTCTTTTTTTCCCTTTAAGAAAATGGCAACAAAATGCAAAAAGCGTTTATTGCTTCCTGAAGGTGACATTTGGGGTGGAGGAAATGTTATTTATTGATGTATAAACTGCCCCTTGTTATTCTTCTTCACAAATATATTTTTTCTCCAGTGACATTAGAACAGAATGAGTATTGGAAACATATTTGTCAATATGCATTTCCAGACCAATTTGTACAAAGATAAACATGTAACTCTGTGATTATTTGCCCCATATAATGTCTAAAATGTATGTCATCATTGAGTTAGAAAGGGACATGGACTCTTAGGGACATGCGCAAAGAGTGCAATGCTGACAACTGACAGACAAAACTCTTAATTTTGAGATAAAAGTCAGAAGAAAACAAACAGTATGCACTTTGACATTGGTTTTAGCAATATTTTTTTTGGATCTCTTTCTTCAGGTAAGGAAAACAAAATGCAAAAAATAAACAAATGGGACCTTATCATACTTAAATTTTGCACAGTGAAAACCATCAGCAAAATGAAAGGCAACCTACTAGTTTGGAGAAGATATTTGCAAATGGTATGACCAATAAGAGTTAATATTTAAAATCTACAAAGACCTTATAAAAGTCAACATCAAAAAACAAGCAACCCAATTAAAACGTGAACAGAGGACCTGAATAAACATTTTCCAAAAAAGACATGCAGGTGGCCAACAGGCACATGAAAAGATGTTCAGCATCACACATAATCAGTTCAGTTCAGTTCAGTTGCTCAGGTATGTCCGACTCTTTGCAACCCCATGGACTGACTGTAGCACACCAGGCCTCCCTGTCCATTACCAACTCCTGGAGTTTACTCAAACTCATGTCCACTGAGTCAGTTAAGTCATCCAACTATCTAATCCTCTGTTGTCCCCTTCTCCTCCTACCCTCAATCTTTCCAAGCATCAGGGTCTTTTCAAATGAGTCAGTTCTTCGCATCAGGTGGCCAAAGTACTGGAGTTTCAGCTTAAGCACCAGTCCTTCCAATGAACACTCAGGACTGATCTCTTTTAGGATTGACAGGTTGGAACTCCTTGCAGTCTAAGGGACTCTCAAGAGTCTTCTCCAACACCACAGTTCAAAAGCATCATTCTTCTGCGCTCAGCTTTCTTTCTAGTCCAACTCTCACATTCATACATGACTACTGGAAAAACCATAACCTTGGCTAGATGGACCTTTGTTGGCATAGTAAGGTCTCTGCTTTTGAATATGCTATCTAGGTTGGTCATAACTTTCCTTCCAAGGAGTAAGCGTCTTTTAATTTCATGGCTGCAATCACCATCTGCAGTGATTTTGGAGCCCAAAAAAATAAAGTCAGCTACCATTTCCCCATCTATTTGCCATGAAGTGATGGAACCGGATGCCATGATCTTCATTTTCTGAATGTTGAGCTTTAAGCCAACTTTTTCACTCTCCTCTTTCACTTTCATCAAGAGGCTCTTTAGTTCTTCTTCACTTTCTGCCATATGGGAAGTGTTATCTGCATATCTGAGGTTATTAATATTTCTCGCACAATCTTGATTCCAGCTTGTGCTTCTAACAGCCCAGCATTTCTCATGATGTACTCTGCATATAAGCTAAATAAGCAGGGTGACAATATACAGCCTTGATGTACTCCTTTTCCTATTTGGAACCAGTCCGTTGTTCCATGTCCAGTTCTAACTGATGCTTTCTGACCTGCATACAGAATTCTCAGGAGGCAGGTCAGGTGGTCTGGTATTCTCATCTCTTGAAGAATTTTCCACAGTTTATTGTGATCCACACAGTCAAAGGCTTTGGCATAGTCAATAAAGCAGAAATAGATGTTTTTCTGGAACTCTCTTGCTTTTTCCATGATCCAGCGGATGTTGGCAATTTGATCTCTGGTTCCTCTGCCTTTTCTAAAACCAGCTTGAACATCTGGAAGTTCACGGTTCACATACTGTTGAAGCCTGGCTTGGAGAATTTTGAGGATTACTTTACTAGCATGTGAGATGAGTGCAATTGTGTGGTAGTTTGAACATTCTTTGGCATTGCCTTTCTTTGGGATTGGAATGAAAACTGACTTTTTCTAGTCCTGTGGCCACTGCTGAGTTTTCCAAATTTGCTGGCATATTGAGTGCAGCTCTTTCACACCATCATCTTTTAGGATTTGAAATAGCGCAACTGAAATTCCATCACCTCCACTAGCTTTGTTCATAGTGATGTTTCCTAAGGCCCACTTGACTTCACATTCTAGGGTGTCTGGCCCTAGGTGACTGATCACACCATCATGATTATCTGGGTCATGAAGATCTTTTTTGTACAGTTCTTCTGTGTATTCTTGCCACCTCTTCTTAGTATCTTCTGCTTCTGTTAGGTCCATATCATTTCTGTCCTTTGTTGAGCCCATCTTTGCATGAAATGTTCCCTTGGTATCTCTAATTTTCTTGAAGAGATCTGTAGTCTTTCCCATTCTATTATTTTCCTCTATTTCTTTGCACTGATCACTGAGGAAGGCCTTCTTATTTCTTCTTGCTATTCTTTGGAACTCTGCATTCAAACGGGTATATCTTTCCTTTTCTCCTTTGCTTTTCACTTCTCTTCATTTCACAGCTATTTGTAAGGCCTCCTCAGACAGCCATTTTGCTTTTTTGCATTTCTTTTTCTTGAGGATGGTGTTGCTCCCTGTCTCCTGTAAAATGTCATGAACCTCCATCCATAGTTCATCAGGCACTCTGTCTATCAGATCTAGTCCCTTGAATCTATTTCTCACTTCCACTGTATAATCGTAAGGGATTTGATTTAAGTCATACCTTAATGGTCTAGTGGTATTCCCTACTTTCTTCAATTTAAGGCTGAATTTGGCAATAAGGAGCTCATGATCTGAGCCACAGTCAGCTTCTTGTCTTGTTTTTGCTGACTGTAGAGAGCACATTAGGGAAATACAAATTAAAACCACCATGAGATAGCACATTGGGCTTCCCTGGTAGCTCAGCTGGTGAAGAATCCACCTGCAATGCAGGAGACTCCAGTTCCACTCCTGGACTGGAAAATCCACTGGAGAAGGGAACAGCTACTCATTCCAGTATTCTCTCCTGGAGAATTCCATGGATGTATAGTCCATGGGGTCACAAAATTTGGACATGACTGTGTGACTTCCACTTTGATGAGATACCACATCGCACCTGTCAGAATGGCTATCATCAAAAAGATCACAGATAAAAAGTTCTGGTGAAGATATGTAGAAGAGGTAGTCCTTTTGTGCTGTTAGAGGGATTATACATTGGGGCAGCAGCCACTATGGAAAATAGTTTGGAGATTCCTCAAAAAATTGAAAATAGAACTGCCATTCAGGAATTTCCCTTCTGGGTCTTTACCTGAATTATATAAAAACACTAATTTGAAGAGATAATAGACACACCAATGTTCATTGTAGCATTATTTATAATAGCCAAAATATGGAAGCAAGCGTAGTGTCCATCCATAGATGAATGGATGAAGACGATGTCTCACACACACACACACACACACACACACACAATAGAATATTGTTTGGCCATAAAAAATACTGGACATGAATTTGAGCAAACTCCAGGAGATAGTGAAGGACAGGGAAGTCTGGTGTACTGCAGTTCATGGAGTCACAGAGTTGGACATGGCTTAGTGACTGAACAATAGCAACAACATAAAAAATACAGTCTTGCCATTTGCAACAACATGGATGGATCTAGAGGGTATTATGCTAAGTGAAATAAATCAGACAGAGAAAGACAAAGTATGATCTCATTTATATGTGGAATTAAAAAAAAAAAAGACAAAAAAATGAAATAAAATGAAAATAGATTCATAGAGACAGAGAAAAAGTAGGTGGTTGCCAGAAGGGAGGGTGATGGGAGTAGGGGTAAGTAGATGAAGGAAATTAAGAGGTACAAACCTCTAGCACAAAATAAATAAGCCACAGGGATGTAACATACAGCAAGATCAGTAATGCTGCAGTAGTTTTGTATGAGGACAGATGGTTACTACGCTTATCATGGTGATCATTTCATAAAGTATGCAAATGTCAAATAATAATGTAGTACACCTAAAACTAATGTATCATACATCAACTATACTTCAATTTAAAAAAAAAGATAAAAGTCATAACTAAAGAAAAAAGTCATAACTAAGAAGATCAGGATCTCTGTCCTCAAATAACATAAATAGAAAACTAATGATAAGGATGGTTCTGACATAAGGGAAGGGTCCTTTGTCATTGATGAATATTATAATAATGATTCCAAGTTGATGGCATCTTGTTTCTCTAATTAGTCCACATACTCTGGAATTACTGCTACATTATTATTTTTGTTTTTTAATCCTTAGTGTCACTTGAAAAAGAGCCATTCTTGAGCCAAACTAAAGGCCACATTATGCTTACTTCCAGCTCCTTACTCCTATTACTTTAAAACTAATGAAAAATGTAACCATCAAGTTGAGGGAGGGGGAGACTAATTATAAAAGGCCCTTCTGAAGAGGTGTTTCAAAGAGGGGCTTGGCAATTCTATCCTATCACCTCAGAAGTGAAGGATGTTGGGACTTGCATTTGTCCAGGCAATCAACTCCAATTGCCACAATGGGTATATTTGAGGAACTTAGCACATGAAAGGTTTGTTTTTGCATACATAAGGTCCAGTGGACGTCTAGTAGCTCATCCTATCCCTTCATCATATTGATCCTCCCAAGTCACTATGGCAAGGACAGAGAGAATGAAGAATCTTGAGTGATGTATTACTGGACCAGGCTTACAAATGACACATCATTTCTGTCCATATCTCAATGGCCAGAACCAAACCCAACTGCAAGGGAGTCTGGGAAATGTGGAGGAGCAGAGGGCTATTTGGTGATCTCTGTGAAAAACATAGCAAAACTGATTTATCAATTATCCAGTTCTCATGCCTAAGAATGAACAGTGTTACAACTCATGTGATCTCTCTTTCTCTAACTCTCTGTCTCTGAATCTCTCTCTCAAGTATCAAATAATGATAATGCCATTTAAGAGCCTCTTGATAAGGGTGAAATAGAAGAGTGACAAAGCTTAAAACTCAACATTCAAAAAACTAAGATCATGGCATCTGGTCCTGTCACTTCATGGCAAACAGATCAGGGAAAAGTGGAAACTGGCAGATTTTATTTTCTTGGGCTATCTGAAATCACTGTGGATGGTGAATGCAACCATGAAATTAAAAGTCACTTGCTTCTTGGAAGAAAAGCTGTGACAAACCTAGACAGCTTGGCGGACAAAGGTCCGTATAGACAAAGCTCTGTAAAAACAAGTTTTTCAAGTCATATGTGAATGTCAGAGTTGGATTATCATAAAGGTTGAGTGCCAAAGAAGCAGTGCTTTCTAATTATGGTGCTGGGGAAGACTCTTGAGAGTCCCTTGGACAGAATGGGGATCAAACCAGTCAATCTTAAAGGAAATCAGTCCTGAATATTCATTGAAAGGACAGATGCTGAAGCTGAAGCTCCAATACTTTGGCCACCTGATGCAAAGATCCGAGTTATTGAAAAAGACCTCGATGCTGGGAAAAACTGAAGGCAAAAGGAGAAGGGGGCAGGAGAGGATGAGATGGTTAGATAACATCATTGACTCAATGGACATGAGTTTGAGCAAACTCTGGGAGATAGTGAAGGGCAGGGAAGCCAGGTGTGCTGCAGTCCATGGGGTCACAAAGAATCAGACACGACTTAGTGACTAAACAACAACAACTTAGGATTCACTCTTGGAAACTTTCATATGCAAGTCAGTTCCTCCCACTAAGGGGAGGTAGGTGTTGGGATTCCTCAGGTATCTCATAAACCACAATCAGTAACTGTGTAATTGCTGGATTTTTTTATATACCTTCATACCTGGCTTTGCTGCTGTCCAGAAATGTCCTTATGCCCTCACCTTCCCAGTTGAGCAGTAATATCACCAGCTCACCAGTGCTTCAGGCACAACCTGCCCAACTTCATTTCTCCATCGCTCCTAAAAGCTGCCATTTCTTCAAGACATTTGTGCCGGGCAATGAAACTGAGCTGCAGGGAGCTATCTACTTTTTCTTCCAAGTGGTGCAAGAACATGTCTCACTAGCACCTTGACTTCTTTTGATAGCTGTTCAATGTCAGACCCCGAATCTGGACAAAAATAAAGAATAAATTCAATCCTCTTCCTCCCTCTCTTCTATAAGAGGAATAACACTCCTTTCAGAATCATAAGCCACACTCCACTCTCTTCCAGTCTTATTATAAAGCAACTCAACTTTTTCTCTCAGGAACCCAGTCTTTTTCATGATTGTGCATGCATGCTGAGTCACTTGACTCTTTGCCATCCCATGGACTGTTACCCACCAGGTTCCTCTGTCCATGGAATTCTCCAGGCAGGAATACTGGAGTGGGTTGCCATGCCCTTCTCCAGGGGATCTTCCAGACCCCAGGATCAAACCCGTGTCTCTTACGTCTCCTGCATTGGCAAGAAGGTTCTTTACCACTGGTGCCACCTGCTGCTGCTGCTGCTGCTAAGTCACTTCAGTCGTGTCCGACTCTGTGAGACCCCATAGACGGCAGCCCACCAGCTCCACTGTCCCTGGGATTCTCCAGGCAAGAACACTGGAGTGGATTGCCATTTTGGAAGCCCCTTATTATCAATCACTTCTTACAGAATTTGACAGCAACTTTGTCTCATATTTTGAGGGTATTTACTAGGGAATTTGCTACAATGGCTACAAAAATTGTTTACTAAATTTACAGCATAGTCTAGGAGTTTTATTTTAGATTTGCTTAAAAACATTAATTTCTGCCATATTGAGAGGAGATTTTCCAGAAATAAAACTCTTGGTGATACTCAACATGTTCTTCATTTCCTTTATTGTAGCATCTTGGGACTTGATGCAGGCTGATGACCCAGGGGAGAGTTTGACTGAATGTATGGTCAGGTCCCTCAAGATGGTTGCTCTCTTGCTTTTTGTACATCCCCAGCCGGTCCCAGCTGGACCAGCCGGTCTGCTTCATCTATATTTTAAGCACATGGCTGGCCTTCCTCCATACTGGCCACAGGCTCCATCTAGTGATTGTTCTTATCAAAATGATTGCTGAGAAGTAGGCTTATGCTGGTTTTCCTGCTAATTAATAAGCCCACCTGAAGTTAATTCCCCCATAACTGATAACAACCCCCACCCCTAGAAAGTGAAGCCGCCACCATGTCCTGTCTGCTGCTTCAGACAAGTACATTCCCCCATCAGTTAAGCCGCTGATGTTTCTGTTGTTGATGCTGGGTTTTCTTTTCAGCCTTGAAGCTGGGCAAGCACAAGCTTTGTAGGCCTGTGGGGTATAGCCCAACACAAAACAAGTACAATTTGGAAACATTTGTTTTAAAAAGATCTCACCGGCATGACTGACATTTAATTCCTAGCTTATCTTCATTATCTTGGAATTGGTCAATCATTTTCACTAGACGGTGAAACCCTTAAAGGTAAGAACCATATTTTCTTTATTTTCACGTAACAGAATATAATATCATTTCATGCAAATGATGGAAATTAGGTAAAAATCATAGGAATAATTAGAAAAATAATTTCCCACCTGTTAACCATCTTCATCCCTTTTGTATTCATAATAAGACCAAGTAGCACATGTCTTGTGAAAACAAATGTTTTTGACATTGAGATTGGAGGTCTTTTCTGTATTTGCACTGTTGCATCCTTGCTACTCATATCAATGACTTGCACACAGTAAGCTCTCAAGGGTGGAATGAATAAATAAAAAGCAAAGGTTCATTATGGAATAAAGAAACACTTAATTTTGGATGAAGAATGTATTAATATTGCCATCTATTCGCATTTCTTTGAGTCATACTCCACATGTTATCTTAACCTACATTTATTTTGAGAAATAAAAGTGATATATAGGTTTAAACATTTATATAATTACTCTCCCAGTTGGCACTAGTTATAAAGAACTCGCCTGCCAATGCTAGGATATGTAAGAGAAGAGGGTTAGATGTCTGGATCAGGAAGATCATCTGGAGAAGCGCATGGCAATCCATTCCAGTATTCCTGCCTGGAGAATCCCATGGACAACTTTAGTCCACAGGATCACAAAGAGTTGTACACCACTGAGCAACTAACACTTTCACTTTCATAATTACTCAACCTGGGTTCAATCATTGGGAAGATCCCCTGGAGAAGGAAATGGAAACCCACTCCAGTATTCTTGCCTGGAGAATTCCATGGACAGAGGAGCCTGGTGGGCTACAGTCTATGGGGTCTCAAGAGTCAGATACGACTTAGCAACTAAACAACCACTACCACCTAAACAGATTTTTAGAAAAACTTGTAATTATTGATATATCATCTTTCTACTTCTCTTTTGACTCATACTTAAGGAGAAATTTCTGCATTTTTATTTCAATCCTAAAGGCATTAAGAAGTAAAACAAATGTATTGGGCTTGGTTGTCTATTAACAGGAGTAAGAAATCACTCTGCCTTCCAAGAAAATAATTAAGTACCCTTACATAAATTAAATCTGGTACCTACAAATTATAATATGCAAATAAAATGTCATTACTTTAATCATTTCATATATGAAAAACTAGGGCACAAGACATTTCTGCAACTTACTCTAGCTCTGTTTCCAGGCTTACAGACTCATGCCTTGACTCTGTCTTGGCCATTTCATAGATGAATCCTTGGGTCACCTCTTCTGCCTAACCCAGGACCTCTCACTGGGCCCTGAGGTTTCAACAGACCCTAATTGCTCTGGGCATGAGCAGGTCAGCGCAGTCAGAGCTTTGCATGGAGTAGGAACTCAGCAAATGGCTTTTACTCGAACTCAGCTGCTGTGATTACTAGATCATTTGTGATTCTACAGATGAACTTCTATTTTCCTTCCTTTCCTTTCTGCCCGCGCTTTATCAAGGGAAGAATCAAGAAAGGTTGTTCATTCCAACCAGATAAATACATATGTGCAAGGATCACACATGTTTAAAAATATATAAAATAAAATGGGAAAGGCAGAACTCGTTTCCTTTTCATCACTCGGAGATTTTAACAAGTACAGTGTTTCACATTATAATGAATAACAAAATTGATCCCAAGGGGGATTAAAATGGCTTAGGTTTCAAAGAGACAAAATAGTTCTCAAATTATTTTTCTTCTGGCCTTGTCAATCAAATGGAGTCTAAATTATCCCTCCATAGTTAATTTTTGAAATCAGGATGATAAGCAAGTGTAGGCCCAGGAGTTATCTTAAACTTCTCCCTCTCCCTAACCCTGTTATCTAATCTAGTGCCAGATCCTGTTAATCCTACTCCTTAATATCTCTTAAGCCTTCCCCCTCTGCCACTGCTTTATTTCTCTCCCTGATTTCTAACCATCTCCCTGAATCTAGTTCCATTTCTGTCCGTTTCAGCCTCAAATCTATATCCAGAATGATTTTTCTAAACTCAGATTTGATCATGTACTCTTGGGCTTAAACTTTCTCTGAGTTTCCTGAGAAACTACAATGAGTCACTTGGTAAGGTCAAAGAGATTCCACAAGCCTTGGATAGCAGTACTGGCTCTGTGGACAGAAAATGAAAATAGAAAAATGTTATGATGCATGAAACATTAGGGCAAAAAAATTTTTCAGTGCCCAAAGACAAGGATTAATTAAATAAATAGGGTACATCCCAAAGGTGGAATACTATGCTGCCATTAAAATTCATTTTGTAAATGAATATTTAATAATCTATGGAATATATATTCTGAAGATGGTCTGATGAGAAAAAAGCATGATATTACTTGAAAATATTTTGAAATTTAACTTATGAGCTTGACAGTACACAATAGGTTGTAGGCTTTAGGAAGAGGAAGAAAATTTCTGAACTAAGTGGGTTATTACAAGTGCCATTTTGATAAGAAAAAAAAAGACAGAGTGGTGTAATAAGCTTCCAGGAGCAATGTTAAGTCCCATTACTGAACCCCTGACTTCCTACTTTTGCATTCCAGTCCTCTATGATGAAAAGAACATCTTTTTTTTGGTGTTAGTTCTAGAAGGTCTTGTAGGTCTTCATAGAACTGTCCAACTTCAGCTTCTTCGGCATTAGTGGTTGGGTCATATGCTTGGATTACTGTGATATTGAATGGTTTGCCCCGGAAATAAACAGAGATCATTCTTTAAATTTTGAGATTGCACCCAAGTACTGCAATTCGGTACTTGGTACTTGCAAGTTCCAAAGAATAGCAAGGAGAGATAAGAAAACCTTCCTAAGTGATCAATGCAAAGAAATAGAGGAAAACAATAGAATAGGAAAGACTAGATAGCTCTTCAAGAAAATTAGAAATATCAAGGGACTATTTCATGCAAATATGGGCACAATAAATGGTATGGACCTAAAGGAAGCAGAAGATATTAAGAAAAGGTGGCAAGATATGACTCAGCAGTCCCACTGCTGGGCATACACACCAAGGAAACCAGAATTGAAAGAGACACGTGTACCCCAGTGTTCATTGCAGCACTGTTTACAATAGCCAGGACATGGAAGCAACCTAGATGTCCATCGGCAGATGAATGGATAAGAAAGCTGTGGTACATATACACAATGGACTATTACTCAGCCATTAAAAAGAATGCATTTGAATCAGTTCTAATGAGGTGGATGAAACTGGAGCCTATTATACAGAGTGAAGTAAGCCAGAAAGAAAAACACCAATAGAGTATACTAACGCATATATATGGAATTTAGAAAGATGGTAACAATGACCCTATATGTGAGACAGCAAGAGACACAGATGTAAAGAACAGTCTGTTGGACTCTGTGGGAGAAGGTGAGGGTGGGATGATTTGTGAGGGTAGTGTTGAAACGTGTGTATCATCATATATGAACCTGATCGCCAGTCCAGGTTCGATGCATGGGACAGGGTGCTCAGGGCTGGTGCACTGGGATTACCCTGAGGGATGGGATGGGGAGGAATGTGGGAGGAGGGTTCTGGATGGGGAACACATATGGGCCTGTGGCTGATTCATATCAATGTTAGGCAAAAACCACTACAATATTGTAAAGTAATTAGCTTCCAATTAAAATAATTAATTAAAAAATAAAGGTAATTTCTTTTTTAATTTATTTATTTTAATTGGAGGCTAATGACTTTACAATATTGTAGTGGTTTTTGCCATACATTAACATGAATCAGCCATGGGTGTACATGTGTTCCCCATCCTGAACCCCACTACCACCGCCCTCCCCATCCCATCCCTCAGTGTCATCCCAGTGCACCAGCCCTGAGCACCCTGTCTCATGCATCAAACCTAGACTGGCAATCTGTTTCACATATGATGATATACATGTTTCAATGCTATTCTCCCATATCATCCTGCCCTTGCCCTCTCCCACAGAGTCCAAAAGACTGTTCTATACATCTGTGTCTTTTCTACTGTCTCGCATAGAGGGTCATCGTTACCATCTTTCTAAATTCCATATATGTGCGTTAGTATACTCTATTGGTGTTTTTCTTTCTGGCTTACTTCACTCTGTATAATAGGCTCCAGTTTCATCCACCTCATTAGAACTGATTCAAATGCATTCTTTTTAATGGCTGAGTAATAGTCCATTGTGTATATGTACCACAGCTTTCTTATCCATTCATCTGCCGATGGACATCTAGGTTGCTTCCATGTCCTGGCTATTGTAAACAGTGCTGCAATGAACACTGGGGTACACGTGTCTCTTTCAATTCTGGTTTCCTCAGTATGTATGCTCAGCAGTGGGATTTCTGGGTCATATGTGGGCCCGTGGCTGATTCATGTCGATGTTAGGCAAAAACCACTACAATATTGTAAAGTAATTAGCTTCCAATTAAAATAAATAAATTATTTTTTTTAAATAAAGGTAATTTCTATTAAAAAAAAAAAAAAGGTGGCAAGAATACACAAAAAAGCTCTATGACCCTGAAGGATGGGATGGGGAGGGACGTGGGAGGGGGGTTCAGGATGTGAAACAGATGTACACCCATGGCTGAGTCATGTCAATGTATGGCAAAAGCCACTAGAATATTTTAAAGTAATTAACCTCTGATTAAAATAAATAAATTAAAAAAAAAAAAGATCTCAATGACCCAAATAACCATGATGGTGTGATCACTCACCTAGACCCAGACATCCTGGAGTCCACAGTCAAGTGGGCCTTAGGAAGCATCACTATGTACAAAGCTAGTGGAGGTGATGGAATTCCAGCTGAGCTATTTCAAATCCTAAAACATGATGGTGTGAAAGCGCTGCACTCAATATGCCAGAAAATTTGGGAAACTCAACAGTGGCCACAGGACTGGAAAAGGTCTGTTTTCATTCCAATCCCAAAGAAAGGCAATACCAAAGAACGTTCAAACTATTTTATGATTGCGCTCATCTCACATGCTAGCAATGTACTATGCAAAATTCTCCAAGCCAGGCTTCAACAGTACATGAACCAAGAAATTCCAGATGTTCAAGCTGAAATTAGAAAAGGCAGAGGAATCAGAGATCAAATTGCCAACATCTGTTAGATCGTTAAAAAAAAAAAAGAGAGAGAGAGAAAGCAAGAAAAAGCAAGAGAGTTCCAGAATAACATCTACTTCGGCTTCATTGACTACTCCAAAGTCTTTGACTGTGTGGATCATAACAAACTGTGGAAAGTTCTTCAAGAGATGGGAATACTAGACCACCATACCTGCCTCCAGAAAAATCTGTATGCAGGTCAAGAAGCAACAGTTAGAACTGGATATGGAACAACGGACTGATTCCAAATTGGGAAAGGAGTACTTCAAGGCTGTATATTGTCATCTTGCTTATATAACTTATATGCAGCGTACATCATGTGAAATGCTGGACTGGATGAAGTACAAGCTTTCAAGATATCTGGGAGAAATAGCAGTAACCTCAGATACACAGATGATACCACCCTTATGGCAGAAAGTGAAGAGGAACCAAAGGGCCTCTTGATGAAAGTGAAAGAGAGTGAAAAAGCTGGCTTAAGCTCAACATTCAAAAAAATGAAGATCATGGCATCTGTTCCCATCACTTCATGGCAAATAGATGGGGAAACAATGGAAACAGTGTGAGACTTTATTTTGGGGGGCTCCAAAATCACTGCAGATGGTGACTGCAGCCATGAAATTAAAAGATGCTTGTTCTTGGAAGAAAAGGTATGACCAACCTAGACAACATACTAAAAATGACGTCACTTTGCCAAAAAAGGTCCATCTAGTCAAAGCTATGGTTTTTCCAGTAGTCACATATGGATGTGAGAGTTAGACTGTAAACAAACTGAGCGCTGAAGAATTGATGCTTTTGAACTGTGGTGTTGAAGAAGACTCTTAAGAGTCCCTTGGACTCCAAGGAGACCCAACCAGTTCATCCTAAAGGAGATCAGTCCTGGGTGTTCATTGGAAGGACTGATGTTGAAGCTGAAACTCCAATACTTTGGCCACCTAATGTGAAGAACTGACTCATTTGAAAATACCCTGATCCTGGGAAAGATTGAAGGTGGGAGGAGAAGGGGATGACAGAGGGTGAGGTGGTTGGATGGCATCACTGACTCAATGGACATGAGTTTGATCAAACTCCGGGAGTTGGTGATGGACAGGGAGGCCTGGCGTGCTGCAGTCCATGAAGTTGCAAAGAGTTGGACACTATGAATGACTGAACTGAACTGAACCAAAGTGGACCCCTGACACTTTTTTAAGACTTCAAAGTGGGTCACAAGGGGACTACAGCTACAACACATCCCCCTTTAAAGTAATTGTGTCATTGAAAGGGCGAAAGCCTTCAGTTATCTTTCAGCTGTAAAAGCTGAATAGAGTTCAGGCAGACTGGACTGTGATGTCTTGGTCCTAGAGAACCATCAGTATTTTAAGTCCCAACTCTGCCCCTCTTTATTTCCGACTTGAGGCTACTTCTTAACCAGTTCTCACCTCATTGCCCTTGTCTACACAATGAAGATGATAATAGTACCTTGTTGTTGCTGTTGTTCAGCAGCTAAGTCATGTCCAACTTTTTGCAACCCCATGGAATAAAGCCTGCCAGGCTCCTCTGTCCATGGGATTCTCCAGGCAAGAATACTGAAGTGGGTTGTCATTTCCTTCTCGAGGGGATCTTCCCAGATCCAGGGATCTAACCCACATCTCCTGCATTGGCAGGTGGATTTCTTTACCCCTGGTCACCAGGGAAGCCCAATAGTACCTACTCAGAGAATTAACTGCAGCAAAGCACACAGACCAATGATTCTCAACAGGGGCAACTAATCCCCTGGGGATCTTTGCAATGTCTGATATATTTTTGATTGTCGTAACTGGGGTGGGACATACTACTGGAGTCTAGAGGGCAGAAGCCAAGGGTGTTGCTCAACATCCTGCAATGCACAGGATAGTCCCCTCCCCCGACTCCACTCAAAGTCATAGTGTCTGGCTTCAAGAGAACTTACATCATAAACTCACGCAGTGTTAGCTATTATTATGATGTTCTCCAATCATGTACCTCAGATTTTCTTTTTAATCTCTGTTGACATTAACAAAGCAGAATTCTTATAATGTGAATGCTTTTCTTTTTGAAACAGTCTCAATTTCTTGGTCAGCAAGTAGTTTCATTCGTCTTCTAACATATAAAGCATACTCACTTCTACCTCCCAGGAGGAAAACACAAAATTCCGTATTGTAATCACACAGCTCAGTGTCCACGATCTGTGGGTATCATTCACTTCTGCCCATCAGTCCTACCCAGATGTGTCACTTGTCCCCTGCAGACCAAAGAAGCAGATCCACCACACACCCAAGGCTGAAACCTGATTTGGTGCTTCTAGAACTGTCTGTGAGGAAGAGCTAAGTTGTTAGTTTTTTCCCTAATCCATCACAGACTGACAGTTTAAAATTTTAACTTAAGTAAATCATTGGAAAAAAATCTTTTTAAAGACATGCAAACAGTCTTGGTCTTTTATTATTAGATTCAACAGCCATAAAATTACTTTTCAGTAGATATAACTATAATAAACACTGCACAAAGAAATCAAAAAGCTTGCAAAATTATGCACATTGCTCATTAAAAGCATATGCATAGGAGATTAATATATATGTAATTACTGTTACACTTGTTATAGTAAGACAGTAGTTTCTGTATTAAATATTTTATACAGACTTTGAATAAACACTGTACACATCAATATACAAAGCTTTCAGTGTGAAAAATGAGTTTATTTCTGGTTTATTAATTCACATAATCTAGGTCAGATTGACAAGAACACCTCTCAGGAAATACTGTGTATGTAAAGTGCTACTATGTTTTGTTTTATTTTTTTTAATTTATTTTAATTAGAGGCTAATTACTTTACAATATTATATTGGTTTAAATGTCATATTTTCAACATTCATTTTCAAGTCTTCAAAATTAATCAGTTCCAATAATTTATCTTGCAAAGTTGAATTATTGATAAAATTTAAGGTAACTTATTGGTAAAATTAAAGGTAAGATTTTAAATTATTTTTTGGTAAAAGAAATGGACTTTCCAGGTGTTTCTTTGGATGGAAAGCAGTAGTCAAAGCATTCTATCACACAGGCTGCTCTCAGCATGTGGGTTCTGCAGTCACTGATGACAGAAAAGAATAGAGACCATTTGTGTGATGAGGATTACGGGCTAGATTTGCAAAGCAGTACATCAGCTGCCCACATTTTATTGGTGAGCATGAAGCACATTGTCCCATCTATTAGTTGATATGCACCGTTAGAAACTCAGTCACTCGTATCCACTGTTACTGAGTTGTGATAACAGTTATCACAGTTATTTAGTTGTTCAGATCCACTTGTCCAGAAATCTGATCAAGGTAAGATCCAGGTGCTCTCCCAAATCAAAATGAGAAGTCAGGAAAGGTTTCCTGAAGAAGGTCATACCTGAAGGACCCCATTGTTGGTTGTCATGTACTGACTGACTGGCTCAGCAGTAAAGAATCTACCTGTCAGTGCGGGAGATGCAGGCTCCATCCCTGGGTTGGGCACATCCCCTGAGGAAGGAAATGGCAACTCACTCCAGTATTCTTGCCTGAGAAATCCCATGGACAGAGGAGCCTGGCAGGCTACAGTCCATGGGGTCACAGAGAGTTGGACAGGACTTAGTGAATAAACAAAAACAACAAATAATTCACTCAAATGTCGAGGCCCTAAATCCCCAATCATGATGGTTCTGGAGATGGAGCCTTGACAGGTGATTAAGACTGGTAAGGTCATGAGGGTGGAGCCCCTATGATGAGCTTAGTGTCCTTAAATAGAGGAGGAGAGACCAGAGCCCTTGCTCTCTCCGCTCTGTGTACCCGGCAAGAAGGCATCAGTCTGACAGCCAGGAAGCAAGTCCTCACCGGGTACAGAATCAGCGGGCACATTAATCTTGGGCTTCCAGCCTCCAGACTGTGAGGAGTAAATATCAGTTGTTTAAGCCACCTGGCCTAAAGATGAAGGGGATTCCCAGCTCAGAGTTGGACATGACTGAGCAACTGAACACATCAGTAACAGAGCATGGGAGTAAAATCCAAGGATTGTTAAGAGATCCGTATGAGCTGTATTATCTCACAGGCAATCAGTGCTCTGACTCTCCCCACATCACAAAGCAAACTGTTGGTTTTTTTTTTTTTTTTTTTTTCCTCCATGGGGATAAAAGTGTCTGGCAGCTGCAAAAGTGGGCAACCAACAGTTTTGTCCTAAAATATAGTACGTTTGCATTGCAAAATATTCACACATTCAGGTCAAATGTTATTAAGCCAGCGTCCTAATTGGGAACCTAACTTTGCAGCAAGGCTTAAGATTCTTGACTCTTATCTACAAATCTTTCAGCTGCCTCTGGTAAGCAGCCCATGTTTTATTGGGTTATTTGGCAGTTTTTTGCTTCAGGAGGTAAAACTGAACATTAACCATAGCAAGATAAATCATGTGCCTGTCAGCTCATTTAAAACTCGGTGAACAGCTTTTCTAAGCTCTGACATTTCTTGCTTTTTCATTGCACTGAAGTTTCTATTGGCTATCTCTTCTAACACTCTTTCAACTCTAGAAACCACTTTCTGTGAAGTGAATTTGTGAACCTTTAATAAGAAAGATAGACTTGAATTAGATACAAGGACTTCTCTAAAGGCTCTTGCTATTAGAAAGAAAAGGTTACGTTTACTTAAAATATAGAGTTTTTTGGAACTGATGAAATTTCTGTTACCACATTAAAATTATGTTTACCAGGAAGTGAAGAATGGGTTGCAAATTTGCTAAACAGCTGATTTTTCAGTAATGCATAGACTCAATATTGAGTTTTTTAGTTTCCAGATTCATGGTTTAATTGGTTCACATTAAAAGAGCAAGTTCTATATTTAACTACATGGAGATAGTAGAATTTTTTACAGTTTAAGATTTGGGCATACAACATTATTTTCCAAGTAATTCATTCTAGGATTGGTTTCTAAATAAATGTTATTTGAAAAAGTTTAGCTACTACATACTTAGCAATTTCTTCTTATGCTTCAGTTTTTACCATGAATGGATATCAAATAAAATCCGTCATCTCCCACCCTCACAAGGAAAAAAAAAAAAGCCTTACAAGAAATTTGTGGCAAAGTTTGAATATGGTCCATAAGTTGTATAGTAGTATTATAGTAATGTTAAATGAGAAGCAGTAAGAAGCTTGGGGGTCTCCAGGGAGGCCATGGGCTTTGCTTTTCTCTCTACTCTCCATTTATGGGGAGCAGAGAGAGCTCACATGGCCATCCCTAGAGAGATATAAGGAGGCAGCAACCCCCAGGAAATAATGGCTGTGAAAGTGGAAGTTTTATTCACTCATGGAATTCTCTGACTTTTTGCAACCCTGTGGACTGTAGCCTGCCAGGCTTCTCTGTCCATGGAATTCTCCAGGCAAAAATACTGGAGTGGGTAGCCATTCTCTTTTCCAAGGGATCTTCCTGACCCAGGGATTAAACCCATGTCTCCCACATTGCAGGCAGTTTCTTTACCATCTGAGCCTCAAGGGAATAATCCCTGTAGATGCATTTAAGCAGATGGGATCCTAGATAAACACAGGGTGTCCACAGCCTAGGGTGAAGCCTAGGGTGAAGTATGAAAACAGCCGAAACATTCCCAAGAGGGACCGTGTTATAGCTTAAGGTCTTGTCCAGTGATAACATACAAAGAGTGACCCCGAAATAGCAAGGAGAAGGACTGAGCTGAGGGAAATTGAGGTGAGCTTGAAGGGTGAGTTAGTAGGACCCTTACCTTAAGGACCAAATGGGTAATAGACCAAAGGAGATATTATGACAACCAAAAAAACCCCCAGAAAACCCAGTTCCTTCCCCACAGCCTTGTGAAGAACACAACACAGTGCCCTCAGTACATAGACATACACCTGTAGAAAAAGAGATGTCGATGGTGAGATAAACTTCAATTGTCTGAGATTTAACTTCCACTATGTGATGGTTTTAGAAAAGGCAGAGAAACCAGAGATTAAACTCCCAACATCCGCTGAATCATTGAAAAAACAAGAAAGTTCCAGAAAAACATTTATTTCTACTTTATTGACTATGCCACAGCCTTTGACTGTGTGGATCACAACAAACTGTGGAAAATTCTGAAAGATATGGGAATACCAGACAACCTGACCTGCGTCTTGAGAAATCTGTACTCAGGTCAGGAAGCAACAGTAGAACAGGACATGGAACAACAGACTGGGTCCAAATAGGAAAAGGAGTATGTCAAGGCTGTATATTGTCACCCTGCTTATTTAACTTATATGCAGAGTACATCATGAGAAACGCTGGGCTGAATGAAGCACAAGCTGGAATCAAGATTTCCAGGAGAAATATCAGATATGCCAATGACACCACCCTTAATGGCAGAAAGCGAAGAACTAAAGAGCCTCTTGATGAAAGTCAAAGAGGAGAGTGGAAAAGTTGGCTTAAAGCTCAACATTTAGAAAACTAAGATCATGGCATCCAGTCCCATCACTTCATGGCCAATAGATGGTGAAACAGTGGAAACAGTGTCAGACTTTATTTTGGGGGGCTCCAAAATCACTACAGATGGTGACTGCAGCCATGAAATTAAAAGACGCTTACTCCTTGGAAGGAAAGTTATGACCAACCTAGACAGCATATTAAAAGCAGAGATGTTACTTTGCGTACAAAGGTCCATCTAGTCAAGGCTATGGTTTTTCCAGTGGTCATGGATGGATGTGAGAGTTGGACTGTGAAGAAACCTGGGCACTGAAGAATTGATGCTTTTGAACTGTGGTGTTGGAGAAGACTCTTGAGAGTCCCTTGGACTGCAAGGAGATCCAATCAGTCCATCCTAAAGGAGATCAGTCCTGGGTGTTCATTGGAAGGACTGATGTTGAAGCTGAAACTCCAATACTTTGGCTACCTGATGCAAAGAGCTGACGCATTTGAAAAGACCCTGATGCTGGGAAAGATTGAAGGCAGGAGGAGAAGGGGATGACAGAGGATGAGATGGTTGGATGGCATCACCTACTCAATGGACATGAGTTTGAGTAAACTCCAGGAGTTGGTAATGGACAGGGAGGCCTGGTGTGCTGCAGTCCATGGGGTTGCAAGGAGTCGGACACAACTGAGTGACTGACCTGAACTGAACTGATGTGATAGAATGAGGGCTCCAAACAGAATTAAATTTAAATTCACTTGTTAAAAAATGTGGGTGTGTGCTGAGTTACTCAGTCATGTAGCCCGCCAGGATCCTCTGTTCATGAAATTTTCAAGGCAAGCATACTCAAGTGGGTTGTCATTTCCTACTCCAGGGGATCTTCCCAACTCAGAGATTGGAGCCGTGTCTTTCTCCTGTGTTGTCAGGCAGATTCTTTACCACTGAACCACCAGGGAAGCCCAAATGATGGTCCTTTAAAAAGTAATGCAAATTATAACATAAAACACTTGAGTTTGTGATCTGAAATTCATACCTTGCTACTTCAGAGTGTATTTTAAGTCTTCTAAAATCAGTCTATAATTCCTCTTCATGATGGAGCATAACATAACTTTCATTAGAGCTAAAGAAATAGTGTTGGTTGAATATGGATCCTGTTCAAAGTGCTCTGCAGTGTTCATATCACACATGATGTGATATGGGATGGCCATGTCTAACTTTGAGCTTGTATTACTAAATCTGAGTAAATACATCCCAATATGTATACTCAGAGTATATCATATAAGGACTGAATCTTTGCCAGTAACGTCAATGGAAGGCTTTGCTTTTATACAAAAATTCTATGCAAAATCGTAGCTCTGGCCATGTTTCTTCATTCCATTTCTCTCTGATCTCAGGATTCTGTGTCTGCCAGTGGCTTCATTCAGTCTATTTGTGGGAACCAGTGCTTTCTATCTCGCTGGCAGCTGTGTTCTCTCTGTAGGATCATCAGTCTTCTGCAGGCTGTGGTGATAGGATGGGTTTTTAAGCTCTTCTGGCGGAAAAAGTCACTTCCTGCCCTAAGAGAAAGATTAAAGTGAACCCCACACTGTGCAGAAACGTGGACACCATGACACTCCCTGCACTGCACGGTTCGGCTTCCACACTGCATCCCCCCATTCCACACACACACACTCACTCAGAACCTAACTGCCTCTGCCTTCCCTGACCTGGACCATATGAGCTACATCCACTTCTTAGCTGCTGTCACATCCGTTCAAGCGAAGGCTATTTCCAAATACTTGGAGACTTGGCTTTATAGTATTAAAAGTTCATATTAGTACCTGTGTTTCCGACTGTTGTCTGCCTATGGCCTAACATAAGACTCCTACAGTCTTTGAAATGTGCACACCTCACATTAAAAAGTATCTGCCATCAAATATGTAGTGAAAATCACGAGCTACATTATTGAAAAAGGTGTTAGGTTATGGTCACTGATTATTGGGATGCAAGGGAAGACATCTATATTACTGATTCCTTTCTGTAACTTGACTATGTGTGCATGCCTGCTAAGTCACTTCAGTCGTATCTGACTCTTTGCGACCCCATGGACTGTAGCCACCAGTCTCCTCTGTCCATTAGGATTCTGTAGGCAAGAATACTTGGGTGGGTTGCCATGCCCTCCTCCAGATCTTCCAGACTCAGGGATTGAACCTACGTCTCTTACATCTCCTGGATTGGCAGGTGGGTTCTTCACCACCAGCTCCACCTGGGAAGCCCCCCAACTTGACTTTGCTGCTGCTACTTCTAAGTCGCTTCAGTCGTGTCTGACTCTGTGTGGCCCCATAGGTAGGAGTCCACCTGGCTCCCCCATCCCTGGGATTCTCCAGGCAAGAACACTGGAGTGGGTTGCCATTTCCTTCTCCAATGCATGAAAGTGAAAAGTGAAAGTGAAGTCACTCAGTCGTGTCCGACTCTTTGCTACCCCATGGACTGCAGCCTACCAGGCTCCTCCACCCATGGGATTTTCCAGGCAAGAGTACTGGAGTGGGGTGCCATTGGCTTCTAAATCAATACAAATTATAAATGCAGTTCAGGATCTGTCTCTGTTGTTTTCATATATGGAAAACAACCCATGGAGGATCTGCAACACGGTTTGAATAATCAGAGAAACAACTTGTGACTCTGGAAAGAGTCTTAGGGAGAAATAAGGACACTGAAGTGTCGTGGTAGAGCCCCCCATGTGGACCTTTCTCCCGCCTTCATACAATCCTGCCTGCAGAGATTCAGGAGTTATCATTAAGTAGTTTCATTTCTCTGGAGAGTTGATCCAGTTTCTCCCAAAGCCAGGAGCTGGTGGGGAGCATGAAGACTCCACTCTCAGATCACTAGCACTCTTATTCATGGATCACGCAGTCTGGAGAGGGGACAGCGCTTTGCCACAGGGATTCCTTTAACCAGTGGATATAATGTGCGCGTCTGATGGCAAGAATGCCCCACAATGCTGGACAGCAGATGTCACAGGCGTGCTCTCTCTCTGTAATTCCTCAGTGAGAGCCCAGGATGAGCTCAGAGGACCAGGAAGACAGATTCATGACCGTCAGTGGAAGATTAGAGAAGAGCACAGAAAACTGATTTCTACTGGAGGTCATTCTGTCCTTTAGACTTGGTTCTCAAGGCTCTCAACTTAAAACAGAAGGTAACATAGATGTAACTAAAGCTAGATTTAGAGGCAGCCAGGCAAGGGTAGTTGGAACCATAAACCTTAAAGACATATAGCCAGACAGAGAAAATAGCATCTCCCCAAACACTTTGCAGAGAACGTGAGATTAAAAGGGAACATCCCTAGTCTCTACTATAAATCCAGTAGAGCTGCCCACCCTAGGGACCTGGGCTGAACTGTCTGAACCATAGAAAAGAAATGAAGGGCAACAGCAGCTTTCTCACATGGAGGGTTTGACCTCTATCTCAAATGAATATTAATGATTATTTTTCTTTTCGTTCTGTTAAAAATGCAGTGGCTCAGTGGTACAGACTTTGCATCCAATGCAAGAGATGCTAGAGTCGTGGGTTCGATCCCTGGGTCAGAAGATCCCCTGGAGAAGGAAATGGAAACCCACTCCAGTATTCTTGCCTGGAGAATCCCATGGACAGAGGACCCTGGTAGGCTGCAGACCAGGGGATCGCAAGAGTCAGATATGACTTGGTGACTAAACAACAACAAAAAGGTACCAATTGATTAGCCGATCAGATTCAGCCTGCCCAGGGCACCAGTGTGCCCACCCCAGCCATGACCCCACAGACATTAACTTTAAATTGTCAACACTTTTTTCACCATGAGTTGTCTTTTTTGCATTTATTTTGATTTTTTTTAAATATACTACATCAAAATATTATTTTGATCCTGAGTTTTCTGGCTCCCTCTTACATTTTTTTGTGCCTGTACTAGCTTCCTAGGACTTGCTGTGACTAATTACCGTGAACTGGGTAGCTTAAAACAACAGAGCCTATTCTCTCACAGTTCTGGAGGCCAGAAGTCTGAAATGCCACTATGGCCACACTTTCTCTGAACCCTCTAGGAGAGACAGTTCCTTGCCTCTTCCAGTTTCTGGTGGCTCTAGACGTTCCTTGGCTTGTGGCTCCATAACTCCAGGCTGTTTCTGTCTTCACGTGGCCTTTTCCCCCCATGCCTCCGTGTGTCAGGTCACCCTCTGCCTTTCTCTAATAAGGACACCTATCACTGGATTTAGGGTGGGGTTTCATCTGCCTGACTGACAAGTGCTCAGTCGTGTCCGACTCTTTGTGACCCCATGGACTGTAGCCTGCTGGGCTCCTCTGTCCATGGGATTTCCCTGGCAAGAATACTGGAGTGGGTTGCCATTTCCTTCTGCAGGGGATCTTCCTGACCCAGTCTCTTGTGTCTGCTACAGTGGCAGCCAGATTCTTTACAACTAGCGCTACCTGGGGTTTCTTTTGGAGATTCTTAATTGCATTTGCAAAGATGCTTTATCCAAATAAGATCACATTCGCAGGCTCCAGGGTTAGGATCTGGACATACCTTTGGAGGCCACTGTTCAACCCTATGCAGCACCCAAGGCAAGTACTCCATCTAGTCTCAACCCTGCCACAGAGATGTGTGTCCCTCACACATTCTCTATCTCAGGGGTCCCCAACCTCCAGGATCTAATGCCCGATGATCTGAGGTGGAGGTGATGTAATAATAATAGAAATACATTGCACAATAAACATAATGCATTTGAGTCATCATGAAACCATCCCCCGGACCTCATCCGAGGAAAAATTGTCTTCCATATAATGGGTCCCCGGTGCCAAAATTGTTGACAACTAGTGCTCCAGCTGATCATGAGAGGCTCATGGCTGGTTCCCTTAGGTGGTGTGGAAAGAGGGCTGCACAATGAAACAGTGACAAGCATACACAGAAAGTGCAAGTGGAGTTGCTCAGTCGTGTCCGACTCTTTGCGACCCCATGGACTGTAGCCCACCAGGCTCCTCCATCCATGAATTTTCCAGGCAAGAGTACTGGAGTGGGCTGCCATTTCCTTCTCCAGGGGATCTTCCTGACCCAGGGGTCTCCCACATTGCAGGCAGATGCTTTTACTGTCTGAGCCACCAGGGCAAAGAGTAAGGACTTTTCTGTAGTCCACCCCATCTGCACAGAGAGTACGTGGCAAGGGAGACAGAACTGATATGTTTTCATGTTGAAGTCTTTCACAGAAGGCTTGAAAATCAGTTGTACAGAAGTCATCAAACTTCTGTTGTTGCAATAATATGCCTTTTGGGGTTTGTTTCACATAATTTTCTTTGTCCCTTGACTTATTTTCTTTCAATATTTATTTTCAATATATGTATATAGGCTTCCCAGGTGGTGCAATGGTAATGAATCTCCCTGCCAATGCAGGAATTGCACAAGATACAGGTTCAATCCCTGGGTTGGGAAGATCCCCTGGAAGAGGACACGGCAACCTACTTCAGTATTCTTGCCTAGAAAATTCCATGACAGAGGAGCCTGGCAGGCTACAGTCCATGGGGTCACAAAGAGTCAGACACAACTAAGCAACTGAGCACGTATATATATGATTGAGTTTTTGAAAAACCACAGCTGCATGGCTATTTTAAACTGAAATTCTTCGAGCATGATCTTCTTCCTATGATCGTGGGAAAGAGCAAGCTACTTTAAAAACACATATGCACACACTTCTTGAAGCCATATGGAGATCTTATTCATGCAAATAGAAGTCTGGTTTTCTCCTAATTTCCCACAAGGAGCTCGTTACCTTCAGTAGGACTTGCAGAAGAACCTTCTCTCACTAAAAGTCATCCCTTGACTTGGCTTTTAAATAGGTACCTTCCTCCTTGCTATCACAACGTTGTCAAGGAGTTACAAAATAAGAATAAGGACCACAATCAGTTTTGTTGACCAACTTACGTCTTTTACCAAATTAAAGAACCAATACAATATTGTAAAGTAATTAGCCTCCAATTAAAATAAATAAATTTAAATTAAAAAAAAATCTTTGGTTGAATCTCTGTGTGAATCTCTATAATATTAGACAAACCATGACTGTTACCTCAAAAAAAGTGTACAAATTCTATGACTTTGAAAACCTCATATTTAATACACTTAAAAGTCAGCATCATGGGGGCAAATTATTTGCAGGTTGTGAGACAGGATGAATAATCTGATGCCATATGGAGACTATTTATGAATGACAGCAATTTCTACACTGTTGATCATACATAACATAAACAATGGAAATGAAGTGAATTATTAGCTTTCCATTATTTTCTGTATTACACTTAATGATCAAATTGAGAGAGCAGTTTTTGAGTCTCTTATACATGTCTCACTATTCGTTAGTTAAGGAGGAATCAATTGTGTTTGCAATTTTGCTACTTTAACCCCAAACATATTTTCCTCTTCCTGAATGTCAACTGAAATTTCATGGAGCAAAGAGTTACATAGCAGAATATTAGGCCAACAGAAACTTTTGCTAAAGGGAGTTAAATCTTAGGGAACTCATCATGAGGAGGAGGATGTCAAATAGAAGGTGTGCGAAAATAGGGGGTGGATAGGTGGATGGCAGTTATGGAAAATGAGAATTATGATTTAGCTTTTGGTCTTTCACTCCCTGTCTACCCCAGCTTACACCCTCATGAGTACTGTGGAGAACAGACTGTCAGTGCACACTGCTGCTGTTGCTGTTCAGTCCCTAAGCCGTGTCTGGACTCTTTGCGACTCAATGGACTGCAGCACACTAGGCTTCCCTGACCCTCACCATCTCCTGGAGTTTGCCCAAGTTCATGTCCATTGAATGAGTCATGCCATCCAACTATCTCATCCTCTGTCACCCTCTTCTTCTCCTGCCTTCAGTCTTTCCCAGCATCAGTGTCTTTTCTAATGAGTCGGCTCTTTGCATCCGGTGGCCAAAGTATTGGAGCTTCAGCTTCAGCATCAGTCCTTCCTGTGAATATTCAGGACTAATTTCCTTTAGGTTGGGCTGGTTTGATCTCCTTGCAGTCCAAGCGGCTCTCAAGAATCTTCTTCAGCATTTTAATGCCATGAAAATGCTGTATTGCTTCTCTTAAAAAACTACAGGTATCAAATTTCTCTTTCCATTGAGAACAAAACAACAATATTGATTGATTGAGCACCTGTAAGTTGCAGGTACTGATATGGGAAGTGAGATGGATTGAGGTATAGCCCCTGCATTTAAGGGGCTTACAGTTAGGACCTTTACAAATTTTGGATTTGCAATGAGAAATTTGCCTATTATAGGAAGTTATGGCTCAATGCCTCCTGTTATTCTTAGATAGCCAAAGGAGAGAAAGACTGGATGTGATGAAAAGGATGTTCTGTAGAGGAAGTTTAATGAACAAGGCACTTTCTGGGCCACAGATGAAAGATAGGTGCATAGGCAGGGCTGGTCTCAGTTTTAAGATGCCAGCAGGCAGCGGACATTTCTGCTTCTCAGAGCCCATCTTGATGCAAGTTTCTGCTTTAGAGTAAGAGGCTTTCTGAAGCATTTAATTGGCCCTATATCTCTGAAATCCTTCCAATCAGACCCACAGCTTCATCCTCATCACATCTGCCTCATGTCTGCAGGAGATAAGAGAAAACTTAAAAGCTGCCGTTGCAGGCTTCTGGCTCTCCATGCACATTCTTAAGTGAATATTTGTTTTTATGGGGTGCAAGCCAGTTGTTGTAGTCAGTTGTCAGCTAACGCTGTATAACAACCTATCAGTTGAAAGCTAGTGAAAAGTCACTAGCTACCAATACAGCACTGGCTTTTCTTGACCCCAGGCCTGAGGGATGGCGGAAGTGGCTTTGCTCTGTACTTAGCCGCATGGATTTAGCCTCAGGTCAAGTTCATTTCTGTCCCACTTGTTTCATTCTGAAAACCAGGCTGAAGATCAGCAACTAGCAGGGATAAGCTCTTCTAACAGCAATCTTGGGGCCATAGAAGTAAGTTCGTTTATCTATCTATCTGTCCAACTAACTATCATTCATCTATTTATTTAATAATATACACATTTTTATTAAATAAAAAGATGATCATTTATGGGCTTCACTTGTGGCTGGGTTGGTAAAGAATCCTCCTTCAATGCAGGAGACCTGGGTTCAATACCTGGGTTGGGAAAATCCCCTGGAGAAGGGAAAGGCTACCCACTCCAGTATTCTGGCCTGGAGAATTCCATGGACTCTATAGTCCATGGGGTCACAAAGAGTCAGACACGACTGAGTGGCTTTCACCTTCACTTTCATTCAGTTCAGTTCATTTCAGTTGCTCAGTCATGTCTGACCCTTTGCAACCCCATGGACTGCAGCATGCCAGGCATCCCTGTCCATCACCAACTCCCGGAGTTTACTCAAACTCATGTCCATTGAGTCGGTGATGCCATTCGACCATCTCATCCTCTGTCATCCCCTTCTCCTCCTGCCCTCAAACTTTCCTAGTATCAGGGTCTTTTCAAATGAGTCAGTTCTTCGCATCAGGTGGCCAAAATATTGGAGTTTCAGCTTCAACATCAGCCCTTCTAATGAACATTCAGGACTGATTTCCTTTGGGATGGACTGGTTAGATCTCCTTGCAGTCTCAAGAGTCTTCTCCAACACCACAGTTCAAAAGCATCAATTCTTCAGCACTCAACTTTATTTACAGTCCAACTCTCACATCCATACATGACTACTGGAAAAACCATAGCCTTGACTAGACAGACCTTTGTTGGCAAAGTAATGTCTCTGCTTTTGAATATGCTATCTAAGTTGGTCATAACTTTTCTTCCAAGGAGTAAGTGTCTTTTAATTTCATGGCTGCAGTCACCATCTGCAGTGATTTTGGAGCCCCCCAAAATAAAGTCTGTCACTGTTTCGACAGTTTTTCCATCTATTTGCCATGAAGTGATGGGACCAGATGCCATGATCTTTGCTTTCTGAATGTTGAGCTGTAAGCCAAACTTTTTCACTCTCTCTTTCATTTTCATCAGGAGGCTCTTTAGTTCTTCTTCACTTTCTGCCATAAGGGTAGTATCATCTGAATATCTGAGGTTATTGATATTTCTCTCAGCAATCTTGATTCCAGCTTGTGCTTCATCCAGCCCAGCATTTCTCATGATGTACTCTGCATATAAGTTAAATAAGCAGGGTGACAATATACAGCCTTGAAGTACTCCGTTTCCTATTTGGAACCAGTCTGTCATTCCATTTCCAGTTCTAACTGTTACCTCCTGACCTACATACAGATTTCTCAGGAGGCAGGTCAGGTGGTCTGGTATTCTCATCTCTTTCAGAATTTTCCACAGTTTATTGTGGTCCACACAGTCAAAGGCTTTGACATAGTTAATAAAGCAGAAATAGATGTTTTTCTGGGAAAAAAAAAACTTTCACTTTCATACAAAATTTATAAAATATATAATAAAATACAATGTTTATTATTACATGATTTATTGATTATAAAAATACATACTCATTTAACACTTCTTTTCACATCACATTCATTTGCTCACATTCCATTCATTGGCCAAAGCAAGAGACATGGCCAAGCCCAAAGTCAAAGGGATACGAAATACATTCCATCCCAGGGGGAGCGTACAGTATAAGTGCCTGGCATTAAACTTTTTGACTCTAAGTGGCTAACTTTAAGCTTTTAATTGCCAAGGCATCCATTTCAAAGACATATTACCAGCTGTATGGCAGAGCTACTAGTAAAACAAATAGGTAAGAAACTAACTTTTCCCACCCATGATGTTCTTATAGAAGCCCTGGGTAACCTACATACCACTTGAGATATCTCCCCCTCCCCGCCTGGGCCCTAATTCCTACTCATTTGTTTTAAATTCGCCAATAAAGAGTAAAGCCATAGACTCCCCACCTTCAAACTCAACAATGGCAGGGCCACAAGTCTTCCTTTCCACCTGCAACTTCACTGTGTGGCCCTTTCTAGGACTTGTGAGTAATTTATCTTTTTTTTTTTTTTTCAAAGTTTCTAATTGCTGATGCTGTGGTACATCTTGCAATCATAGTAAGAAACCGAAGGGCCAGTCTAACCATAACATTGTTTCCCTTCCCAGAAATGTCTGTTCTGGCTCAGGACAGGTATACTTTCTCAAATGAGTGCCCCGGGCATTCCTAGCCAATAGCATCATTATTGATAGGCAAATTGATAAAAAAAACATCAGGGGAGGTTAGTGAAGAGGGATGGAACAATAAGACTTCTACCAGACCAGGTGAGGCTACAGCCTTTGTGGTGGTTTAGTCATTAAGTTAAGTCCAGCTCTTGCAACCCCATGGACAGTAGCCCTCCAGACTTCTCCGTCCATGGGATTCTCCAGGCAAGAGAACTGTAGTGGGTTGCCATTTCCTTTTCCATGGGATCTTTCCCACCTAGGAATCGAACCTGGATCTCCTGCATTGCAGGCAGATTCTTTACCAACTGAGCTACAGGGGAAGCTTTGTAATTACTAAGGTTTCCATAGTGACTAAATGCTATAGACACTGGCTCTCCCAATGCCGTGCCCTACACTTGCACTTCATCCCATGTTACCACAGATAATATGAAATACCATGAGACTATCGCGTGCCTTAGGTTACTGGTGTCCTCCTCACCTTCCCACCTCCCTGCGCATAACAATGTTATTCAAGTCCTCATCCAATATTAAGAACTATCCAATCCCAGAAACACATTTTGAGAGTCTGTTTCCTGGTGACTCAGAAGGTAAAGAATTCACCTGCAATGCAGGAGATCCTTTGATCCCTGAGTCAAGAAGATCCCCTGCAGAAGGTAGCGGCAACCCACTCCAGTATTCTTGCCTGGAGGATCCCATGGACAGAGGAACCTGGTGGGCTACAGCCCAGCCAGAGTTGCAGAGTCAGACACAACTGAGTGGTTAACACTTTCCTGAAACTACTCCTGGTACCAATCACACTGCCAGAAGCAGAAAATAATGTTATACCTGGTTTATGTTCATAATACTCTGTGCACAATCATACTAAATATTCAAATTTTATACATCCAATAGATAGGCAGGAATTGATGTTGTAAAAAATACACCCAATCCCTCTATAAATCTCACTGGTAAAAAAACACATGCAAAATTTTGGCTCTATTCCCTGCTCAACTCTTTGTAACAAATATTGAAAATCCTCAAGCTTGCTAAGAGTTTTAAAGACACAGGCTTATATTATGCAAATTCTATACATTTAGTGCTAATCAAAAATTGTGTCTGTGAGGAATTGCAAAATAAAATATATATGAAAGCATAGTAATAATTGAAAAACTTGGTTTATTAAGGTAAGTTGTAGCTGAAACTCATCAATCGCCCAAGAATGTTATCAATATATCATCTTTGTGAAAAGAAACAATAAAAGATAAAGGGTTCTTCACTGATGAAAACGAGAATTTTGAAGAAAAGTTCTTCAAAAAGACTCCATGCTTCAGTGCTTAGTCACTTAGTCGATTCTTTGCTACCCAATGAACTGTAGCCTGCCAGTCTCCTCTGTCCATGGGGTTTTTCAGGCAAGAATACTGGAGTGGGATGCTATCTACTCCTCCGGGGTAACTTTCCAACCTAGAGATTTGTACTAGATATCTAACTGCTCATTGTTTTAGGAAAAAGAATGAGAATAAAATCTAACCTCAAAATATCCCTTAGGCTTCCCTAGTGGCTCAGATGGTTAAGGATCTGCCTGCAATGCAGGAGAGACCTGGGTTTGATTCCTGGGTTGGGAAGATCCCCCGGAGAAGGGAATGGCAACCTACTCCAGTATTTCTTGCCTGGAAAACCCCATGGACAGAGTAGCCTGGCAGGCTACAATCTATGAGGTCACAAAGAGTCGGACACAGCTGAGTGACTAACATATATATCAAAAAATCCCTTAGATCGTCGAACAGTTAGTTTCTTTAGTGTCATATCTCAAATTTTTTTTTAAAGTATGAAATACAGATGTCTCTTTCTTATAAACTTATAGCATAAACAATTCATGAAAATATGCATACTAATCAAAAAATGTCTGTTTCCTGCCCAAGGAGGTGTCCTGGCTCTGATGAGTGAGATTATCTCTGATGAAAATGTGATTACCACATTTGGCAATGAGGCGACACCGCTATGCACCTTTAATTCACCATCTGTTTGTTCTTACAAACTGGACACCTTAAAAGTCTTCAACACACACATGCAAACAAAACATATTGTATTATCATCTGCATGATGATCAACTCATTATTTCCACCTGGCAGTGAAGTGCATCTCCTCGAGGAAAAGGATGTGGAGGGCTCTGGATCGTGAATCCACTGCTAACCAACACAGAGGGGCTGTGAGAACAGAAGTCTTCTACTGCACATGAGGATGCTTCCCGTCCTGTCTGGGAAGGTCTGAGGACATCCGAATGGCTCTGTTCTTTCCTAACTCTGCCTTCAGGTAAAGCTGCTGCTGCTGCTGCTAAGTCGCTTCAGTCGTGTCCGACTCTGTGCAACCCCATAGATGGCAGCCCACCAGGCTCCACCGTCCCTGGGATTCTCCAGGCAAGAACACTGGAGTGGGTTGCCATTTCCTTCTCCAATGCAGGAAAGTGAAAAGTGAAAGGGAAGTTGCTCAGTTGTGTCTGACTCTTCGCTACCCCATGGACTGCAGCCTACCAGGCTCCTCCATCCATGGGACTTTCCAGGCGAGAGTATTGGAGTGTGTTTCCATTGCCTTCTCCATCAGGTAAAGCTAGAAACATATATTATATCCCCCAGGGACTGCAAGGACAGGATAAGAAAGGAGTTGGATGACTCTCCTGCACTCAGGCGTGATGGATGTGAAGACACAATCTGCCGACAGAATGGGAGCTCAAATCATGGCTGGGATGACCAGAAGCAATTACTGGCACAGTTGCAACCTTCCTTGACAGCTTTTCCCTTCTCTCCCAATAAATATTTCTTTAGGGGTGGGGGCTGGGAATCAGTTATAAAACCCTTACAAGGGAAATGATATATACAATAGGTCTAGCTCAGGAACTTTATTTTCCGTAGATTGACTTAGTTTCCATTTTGAACTTCCCTTCAGCCAAATAACAGGAAACAAATCCAATTTCTTTAGGGTTAATGCCAGGAGACCATGTGTCCTGGTTTGCCTGGGATGGTCCTGGCTTACATTATATTTTCCCAGCCTGATTATAAGTGCTCTCAAATGTGTCTTGTTGTCTGTATGTGGTCACCCTGCTAATCACTCCCCAACCCCAGGTCATCTCAGAGTTCTCAGAGGCTTACATGCTTTGGCGTAGGAGAAGGGGACAGGTTAAATTATATAAGCTCTCTCAGAAGTGCCCATCTTTTGGCCTGTATAGATAAGCAGGTGTGGGGCCTAGGACTTTCTTCCACCTCTCTGCCATGCCTGGGGATTAGCATCTTTTCAAATATGTCCACATACTCTAGGGGAATTCACCTGCCCTCACCACCCCAGGACCAGGTATCAGACAACTATGGACAGTTCCTATGCTCCAGAACCCAATAATATTTAAACTAGACAATCCTAAACCTGCTTGCCCTGCCTTTCCTGGTTTTCCCAAGAAACTGCAATAAATGTTCTTATATCCTGTTTTTCCCCTCCCTCTGCCTCCTGACTGACCCTGGTGCCTCCCTGTATGGCCCTACATGGTATGGTATGAGCTTCCGCTTAGGAACTGTGAGTAACGATCTATCTTCATCATCTAATCTGTTGGCCTTATTATCACTCAAATCTTCTATTAATACACTGGATACACTCTTTTTGTCTTTCCTCCAACCAGGGGCATCTTTTGTAGTTAAGCAGGTTTAGAATGAAATTTTACTTTCCTCCTGCTACTGGTCAAATCTTTTGTCTGAATATCATGCCCCAACCATTAAAAGTCAGAGACCACAGGTCTTTCTTGCTCTCAGCCTTGTCTATGTTGCGTGCTCAGTCACTCAGTCATGTCTGTCTATTTGCAACGCCATGGGCTGTAGTCCACCAGGCTCCTCTGCCTTGTCTATAGGCATAATCTTTATTGAATGCAAAGGGGAAAAGGAAATACTAGGTGAAAAATTCAGAAATTAATGCCAGAAATATCCTGCTACAGCTTTGTGTTTGCTTTCAGGAATGTGAAGCTTTTCCAAAAACAGTTCTGAAGGGAGAGAAGCCCAGGAAAGAGTGCACAGGAAATGGTAAGCTGAATCTTGAAGTTCATAGGAAAGAAAGTAAAGGCTTACAGGAATGAGGCTGTGGCTGAAGGAATCCTTAAGGATTTCCATGGCAATGAGGACCACCAAAAGTTCAGTAAATTGATCAAAATGTTCACATAATGGGATTTCTGCATGTAGACTGTTTTTAAAAGAACTAGTTTCTCCTATGCTCCAGCTCTAAGAAGAAGTCTGTGATTAAAGTAAGTTCTGCCACTAATGTTGACTTCTGAATACCAAAAAGTTCTTTTAAAAGGCTTTGGGTATAAAAAAGAAGCACAAAAAGGGCTATTCTAAGTATGTGTGTATGTTTTTCCATTCTCCCCCTTCCGTCCCCCCACCCCGGTAAATGTATATTGAGTAGTTCATTTAATAGAAGCTTTCTTGAAAACCACAGTCCATGTGGTAAGGTTTGTTTTACATGGGTCACTAATATGGAAAGCTTTGATACCTTCTGTTGAAAGTAGAGCAGTCAATTAATTCCATGAGTGTGAACTTGGCATCATATCCAATTTACCCTTAGGGGAAAGCTTCCAGCTTTCCAAATACTGATTTCTAAATAAAATACTTGGTTCTCTGACTTGAAGTCAAAGCATGTTGCTTTAATTCATGAAGCATGAACTAAAATTCTATTCTCTATAATCTTATTTCCTATAAAGGAGTCTTGGGCAAAATGTGGCTTCAGAAGGATAGGAATTCTAACTTCTTACAGAGAGATGCATGCCTATCTTGCTCAGCCTTTGTATTAGTCAGGATA
Organism: Bubalus bubalis; assembly: GCF_019923935.1. Taxonomy (NCBI): domain Eukaryota; kingdom Metazoa; phylum Chordata; class Mammalia; order Artiodactyla; family Bovidae; genus Bubalus; species Bubalus bubalis. The sequence goes on from NC_059175.1 coordinate 57,790,097, forward strand.
TGATGGGTTATGCTGCAGTAACAAACAATTCAAAATCTCAGTGGCTTCAAGCAAAAAATAGATGTAATTTCTCCCTCATCCAATATTTCCATCAGGGATTGGCAGCTGTGCTCTTTTCTGCCTAATCTCTCAGTGAGCTGTGGTGATGGAAAAACCGTATTTCAAGTCTTGCCTCTTTCTATGCCAGAGAGAGAATATTCTGGAGGAGCTTGAACTTGCTAGTACATGCTCCAACCCACACCTCATTGGCCAATGCTGGTCTCATGACCCCACTAAAGCATGACAGAGCCAGAAATTCAATCTCTATGAGTCCAGAGGAGAGGATAACTGGATCTAGGGGAGTTGCCCCTATAACTACCAGAAGTCTTTTTAAGAGAACCAACTTGAACTATACAAATACACATCAGACCCCACTGTGTTGCCTGTGGGGTATATTCCGTAGCTCTTCCAAGGGTCCAAACCACTTTTATTTCACCCTCAGTAGTTAATCCTTGTTTCCTCTTGTCTTCATTTTAGAATTCTCTAAGCACTGAATTTTAGATGCCAATTAATTAATGGCATCCTGTCCAATTAATCGAGAAGCTTGCACACAAAAATGCACATTATAAACACCTGGGAAACTTTGCTAAACATTAATATCCAAGCACCACCCAAAAACCAATGTCAGAACGTTTGGGGTATGGGAGTAGCACACACTCATCATTACCTTTTAAAGTCCCACATGTGAATCAAAAGTGCAGCAGAAAAAAACACTGTTGCAATGGCTTGAATTAATAGCTTCCTGTTTGTCTCAGCACTAACCCTTCAGAAGCCTCAAGAAGGAAACACACTAAATGTATGAACTCGTTTCCCCTGTTTGAGCAAGAGGAATTCTGCCCTCAGATCCTACAGTGCATTTCTTAGCAGAGGAAGATCACACATCCAAATATATTCCATCGGATGTCAACCATTGATCTTCCAACCATGAAATCAAGTTTCTAGGAAACATCAGTTATAGAAGTGAGATAAGAGAGCCAATTAGTCGAATTTAGAAACTTGAAATCATCCTATCCATCCTAGTCAACTATTATTGGGTCAAATATCACCCCCAAGTTTAGAAACTCGGAGTAAGAGCAATCACTTATTTTGCTGACAAATCTGAATACAACATGCTCTAGGTAGTGTGTCATCTGGGGTCACTCACCTGAGCTGTGCTAGCAACCCCCAAAATAGCTCCCTCCTTCCCTGGAGAGCAGCTGCTGGCTACCTGTCCCTCTCCATACAGGCTTCTCCATGAGGCACCTTTGTGCTTCCCCACAGCATGGCTGGATTCCAAGGGAAAAAAGCTCAAGAGAATCAGGTCAAAAATGTAATGCCTTTCATAACCTACAAGTCACTATCCAGTCACAGGTCCACCCACATTCTCGTGGAGGAATGAGAGACCCCACCTCTCAATAGAATCTCAAAATCACACTGTACGCATTGTACGTGGATGGGAGATGTTATTGAAACCATTTCTAAAAATATATTCTTCTACATATTCTCAATCATTCTCCAAATGATTGGAAGAATTCTATAATGATTTTAAAATCACTAGCTCTGGGATAAAACTTATAAGCTCTTTACACTGAATGCATGAACTTGATTGGTTTCCTACCCACCTACCATCACTCAATTTTCCATCATAAATGGGAATGAAGATAATAAAAATAATAGCTACCTCACATGCAAGATGATTATAGATGCTGTTACTTTCCCACCTTACACCTATTTTGATAGATAGAGTGCCTGATGAACTATGGAATGAGGTTCATGACATTGTACAGGAGACAGGGATCAAGACCATTCCCATAGAAAAGAAATGAAAAAAGCAAAATGGCTGTCTGGGGAGGCCTTACAAATAGCTGTGAAAAGAAGAGAAGCGAAAAGCAAAGGACAAAAGGAAAGATATAAACATCTGAATGCAGAGTTCCAAAGAATAGCAAGAAGAGATAAGAAAGCCTTCTTCAGCGATCAATGCAAAGAAATAGAGGAAAACAACAGAATGGGAAAGACTAGAGATCTCTTCAAGAAAATCAGAGATACCAAAGGAACATTTCATGCAAAGATGGGCTCGATAAAGGACAGAAATGGTATGGACCTAACAGAAGCAGAAGATATTAAGAAGAGATGGCAAGAATACACAGAAAAACTGTACAAAAAAGATCTTCACGACCCAGATAATCACGATGGTGTGATCACTCACCTAGAGCCAGACATCCTGGAATGTGAAGTCAAGTGGGCCTTAGAAAGCATCACTACGAACAAAGCTAGTGGAGGTGATGGAATTCCAGTGGAGCTATTCCAAATCCTGAAAGATGATGCTCTGAAAGTGCTGCACTCAATATGCCAGCAAATTTGGAAAACTCAGCAGTGGCCACAGGACTGGAAAAGGTCAGTTTTCATTCCAATCCCAAAGAAAGGCAATGCCAAAGAATGCTCAAACTACCACACAATTGCACTGATCTCACACGCTAGTAAAGTAATGCTCAAAATTCTCCAAGCCAGGCTTCAGCAAAATGTGAACTGTGAACTTCCTGATGTTCAAGCTGGTTTTAGAAAAGGCAGAGGAACCAGAGATCAAATTGCCAACATCTGCTGGATCATGGAAAAAGCAAGAGAGTTCCAGAAAAACATCTATTTCTGCTTTATTGACTATGCCAAAGCCTTTGACTGTGTGGATCACAATAAACTGTGGAAAATTCTGAAAGAGATGAGAATACCAGACCACCTGATCTGCCTCTTGAGAAATTTGTATGCAGGTCAGGAAGCAACAGTTAGAACTGGATATGGAACAACAGACTGGTTCCAAATAGGAAAAGGAGTACGTCAAGGCTGTATATTGTCACCCTGTTTATTTAACTTCTATGCAGAGTACATCATGAGAAACGCTGGACTGGAAGAAACACAAGCTGGAATCAAGATTGCCGGGAGAAATATCAATAACCTCAGATATGCAGATGACACCACCCTTATGGCAGACAGTGAAGAGGAACTCAAAAGCCTTTTGATGAAAGTGAAAGTGGAGAGTGAAAAAGTTGGCTTAAAGCTCAACATTCAGAAAACGAAGATCATGGCATCCAGTCCCACCACTTCATGGCAAATAGATGGGGAAACAGTGGAAACAGTGTCAGACTTTATTTTTCTGGGCTTCAAAATCACTACAGATGGTGACTGCAGCCATGAAATTAAAAGACGCTTTCTCCTTGGAAGGAAAGTTATGACCAACCTAGATAGCATATTCAAAAGCAGAGACATTACTTTGCCAACAAAGGTTTGTTGGCAAACCTATGGTTTTCCCTGTGGTCATGTATGGATGTGAGAGTTGGACTGTGAAGAAGGCTGAGCACCGAAGAATTGATGCTTTTGAACTGTGGTGTTGGAGAAGACTCTTGAGAGTCCCTTGGACTGCAAGGAGATCCAACCAGTCCATTCTGAAGGAGATCAGCCCTGGGATTTCTTTGGAAGGAATGATGCTAAAGCTGAAACTCCAGTACTTTGGCCACCTCATGCAAAGAGTTGACTCATTGGAAAAGACTTTGATGCTGGGAGGGATTGGGGGCAGGAGGAGAAGGGGACGACAGAGGATGAGATGTCTGGATGGCATCACTGACTCGATGGATGTGAGTCTGGGTGAACTCCAGGAGTTGGTGATGGACAGGGAGGCCTGGTGTGCTGCGATTCATGGGGTCGCAAAGAGTCGGACACGACTGAGCGACTGATCTAATCTGATCTCATACAGTAACATTTGACCTGAGTTTTCATGTTTTAGCCAAATTTTACTATTTATATTTATATTAAAATAAGCCAGAATATTAGTGGACCTCTGCTTCATACTTTGAATTTCTTCTATTACCACTTGTCTAGTAATGTGTGATACACACATGGAATGAATCAGGTTCTTCCAATGTAATGTGTTTACATCTGTAACTTGATCATCAATTTCTCATCTCTTTATGTTAACCTTTTCTTATAACTAATATCTCCATTTCAAATATACTAAGTGAAACAAATCAGACAGAAAAAGAAAAATATCACATAATATTAATTATATATGAACTCTTAGAAAATGATACAAAAGAACTTATTTACAAAACAGAAACATACTCACAGACTTAGAAAATAAACTTGTGGTTACCAAAGGGGATAGATAGATGGGTGCCACCTGGGCAGGAGGTATAAATTAGGAGGTTGGGATTAACATACACACCCTACTGTATATAAGATGGGCTTGCCTGGTGGCTCAGTGGTAAAGAATCCACCTGCCAATGTGGGTTTAATCCCTGGGTTGGGATGTTGGGAAGTGGTAGGAAATGGCAACCCACTTCAGTATTCTTGCCTGGAAAACACCATGGACAGAGGAGTCTCCAGGGCTACAGTCCACGGGGGTGCAAAAGAATTGAACACAACTTAGCAACTAAACAACAATATATAAAATAGATAATCAACAAGGTCCTACTGTATAGCACAGAAAACCCTTACTCAATACTCTGTAATAATTTATACGGGAAAAGAATCTGAAAAAGAATAGATATAGGTATATGTATAACTAAATCACTGTAAACCTGAAATTAACACAACATAGTAAATAAAATATGTCAATATAATATTTTTATTTTTTTAAATAAGAAAAATAATAGCCTCCCAAAGATGCTTATACCCTAATCCTTAGAACCTATGAATATTTTGTATTTCATGGCAAAGGGGAATTAAGGTTGCTCATGGAATTAAGGTTGCTAATCAGTTGACTTTAAGATTATCCAGGATTATCTGGATGGGTCCAATATGATCACAGTTCAGTTTAGTTCAGTCCCTCAGTTGTGTCCAACTTTTTGGGACCCCATGGACTGCAGCATGCCAGGCCTCCCTGGGATCCTTCAAAGTGAAGGTGAGAAACCAAGGAAGAGTCAGAGTCAGAGAGATACCCTGTGCCTCAACCAGCTGTTGCTGGCTCTGAAAATGGAAGGGGCCACCAGCTAAGGAATGTAGGCACCTCTGGAAGCTGGAAAGGACAGGAATGGATGCCGCTCCAAAACCTCCAGAAGGAATTTGGCCCTGCCCGCATCCTCGTTTTAGCACCATGAAATCCTCACTAAACATCTGACCTCTAGAACTGTAAGAAAATAAATTTGTCTTGTTTTAAAGCCACTAAGTGTGATAATGTTTTACAGAAACAATAGGAAACTAATACAGTGGCTTACTTTTGATATTTTGTAGCTGAACTTCAGACTAACTTGATTTTTGATTTTCCATGCTTCAATGGAGTTCTTATATTTAATTAGATAACTGAATAGTCTGTATCAAAATGGACTAATAATGAGAAGGCCTATGATTTCACAGTATCTGCTTGTAGTAGAACATTCAAAGGTATCAGGAAAAATTTAGACATGCTTTGTCTTATAAAAATATCTATCAAGTAAATGTGCTATGAATGGAAGGGAAAAGACAGTATTTATGAAACTATTGGGGCTGAAATATTTGTAGACTTCAATGAGAAAATCGATAATGCTTACTTTTAGCAACTTTGCTTAAACTACGAGACACTTTCACCCTTGAGGCTTCCCAGGTGGCTCAGTGGTAAAGAATCCACCTGCCAGTGCAGGAGATGCAGGAGACACAGTCTCAGTCCCTGGGCTGGAAGATTCCCTGGAGAAGGAAATGGCAACCCACTCCAGTATTCTTGCCTGGGAAATTCCAAGGACAGAGGAGACTGAAGGGGGAGAGTTCTTAAACTAACAATATTATGGTCTACAGAAAAGTGTCAGATAAATGTGTCAACATTTATATATTTATTAGTCATAAAATACAATCTTAAAAAAGAAGATATGTAACTTTATGCAAAAAATAAGCCTGTAGTGAAAATAAAAATATCTTTTGAAAAATTTCAGTAACATAGTATTAAAGAGAGAATGCCTGAAAAACCAATTGATGTATGGGAATGTGTTCCATACATAACTACTCACCTTATGTTATTTTAAACCTTTAGATGATCAATATAACGTTTTCTTTTAATATAATGCACATGGTTATATTTTACATTTTTATTTAAGTAATTTTATATTTAAAACTATTCTTGTGACTACAACCGTATATCTGTACGCCAACACATAAGAACAACTGAAGCTCAGTAAATAAATAATTAAAAGATTTAAATGATTTTAGTACTTCATTAACTCTCAAAATACCTTTTAATATGATAAATTACATGGTCAAGTGATTCATAATTAATTTATTATATGCTTAAATTCGTGACTAAATCCTGTCCATTGGAATTGGTGAAATACATACATTATTCATAGTTCATCCAAATAAATGATGATATTCTATCATTCAAAAAGGAAGCCATGGTTGCCAAAATATATAGATATTTATATACAACAGTTGGAACAACTGAAATACCAGGATATTTCCTCTTTGTTTGAAAAGTTTCAGTTCTTTTCTTCTTCCTAATTTCAAACTTTCTCCTCTCTCACCTGCGTGAAAACTTGCCTCTCAGTTCTCAGGGGCTAGAGTGTTAATGCAAGTTCAAGTTCACCTGCCCAAAGCACAGTAAGGCCAAACAAACTGAAACGTCAGAGCTTGGAGCAGAGAAATGTTTATTGTGGAGATATGCAAGGTTGCTCAAGCCCTTTAAAGCCTCAAGCTCCCCAAACAGTTTTGGCAAAGCATTTTAAAAGGGTAGGTGCAGTGGGGGTATCTCAGGGTACCTGATCAGCTTTTGCACAATTCTCTGACTGGTTCATGGTGAGGGAAAAGGGTAACGTCATGTGGGTTAACATTATCAGTCCTCAGGCCCCAGAAGGCCTGGGGCTATATGCTCATGGTCATCAAATTGTTAACATCTTCCATTTGGTCGAGAGTTTTCACACCTGCAAAACAACTCAGGAAATGCTCATCAAATACTAGTATCTAGGCACTTCAGAGAGGAGCTAAAGCAGAGGATGCAGGGCAAGGCCTGTCCTGGGGAGGCCCCTTAGACTGCAAGTGTGCATCACAATCACCAGCTGTGTTTGCAAAATGCCAGTTCCTGGGCCCTACCTGGGCTTCCGATTCAGTAAATTTGGACTGGAACCCAGGAATCTGCTTGTTCATAGCCCTTGATATCTCAATTGATAAAGACTCTGCCTGCAATGCAGGAGACCCCAGTTCGATTCCTGGGTCAGAAAGATCCACTGGAGAAGGGATAGGCTACCCACTCCAGTATGCTTGGGCTTCCCTGGTGGCTCAGCTGGTAAAGAATCCGCCTGCAATGCAGGAGACCTGGGTTTGATCCCTGGGTTGGGAGGATCCCCTGGAGAACGGAAAGGCTACCCACTCCAGTATTCTGGCCTGGAGAATTCCATGGACTATATAGTCCATGGGATCGCAAAGAGTTGGACATGACTGAGCAACTTTTACTTTCTTAGATGATTCTGATGCAGTCCTTTCGTTGGAGAGTAGGGAGCTCAATTTGAGGAATACAGCATCAGTTTCACACCCTTTGCATGTCCCTCATGGCTACAAGAGTGATATTTCCAAAATCAAAGCAGCATCTTTAGCAGAGTATATAGGAACATTCAGCAAGATCTCCAATGGCTGGCTCTCCCACCTCCTCTGCAGCTGGGTTCAGCCTCCATCTTCAGGGATGTGCGACCACTTACGTCTCTGCTGTTCCTGCCCACAGCTTCCAGTCCCCTGGAGATACGGCAGTGCTTAGCAAACTCCGAAGGCTGTCTCACATCCTGCAAATCCCTGCTGAATCCTTGACTGGTCCACCCAAATATGGCTCGCCCCAAATATCAAGTTGCTGGCCCTGCCCACTGGCTTGCCGCAGAGTTGTGGCTGTAACTGACAGTCACATGAACACCTTTCTCCAGGGACAAGTAAGCTGGTGGGCATTATGGCAGTCCTCCCTGCTCTGGATGAACTACAAGGGACAGAACTGGGCATCAGCAGCAGCACCTGGGTATGATGCCACAGACCCACACCATTCTTCCCCAAGGTTCAGTAGTGTTCATGAATAAAACCTTCTCATGTTGCTGCATGCTTTTGATCAGTTCCTAGAGTGCTAGAAAATGGCTGGTTTTGAGAATTTTTTCTAGCTTGAGAGCTGCTTTATGGGGGAGAGGGTTTGTCCTGCCAGAGTCAGAACCACTCCCATAGCAGATGTAAACCCCTGAGAACTCCTCAGAAGAGCCTTCACACAGACACACACATACACACCCTGCACTCCCTTGTGTATGACTATGGAAAACTATTGATCACCAGGGAAGTATGTTGTGTTCTTCAGTTGCTAAGTTGTGTCTGACTCTTCGCATCTATTTGGAATTAATGTCCCCCTAGGTAGACGCTCAGGTCAAGCATGAACATACCCTCTTCTAGCGACCACCAGAACCCATTTGTATGGTGGCCGGCCAAGGCAAATGCAGGTCTCTCCAGGCTTCTCATTTTTCAAAACAAAATCCAAAGACGCTTTCCCCTCCAGCTCATTACAACTAGTAGCAGATTCAATATCTGAGCTGAGGAGTGCCTCCAGCTCATGTATAATTTTTTTTTTGATTGGCATATAGTTGCTTTGTAATGTTGTGCTGGTTTCTGCTGTACAACAAAGTGAATTGGCTATATGTATACATATATATCCCCACCCTCTTGAGTCTCTCTCCCACGTGCCCCCCACATCCCACCACTCTAGGTCATCACAGAGTGCCGAGCTGAGCTCCCTGTGGTATCCCGCAGCTCCCCACTAGCTATTTTACACATGCTGCTGCTGCTGCTAAGTCGCTTCAGTCGTGTTTGACTCTGTGCGACCCCATAGATGGCAGCCCACCAGGCTCCCCCATCCGTGGGATTCTCCAGGCAAGAGTACTGGAGTGGGTTGCCATTTCCTTCTCCAATGCATGAAAGTGAAAAGTGAAAGTGAAGTCGCTCAGTCATGTCCGACTCTTCGCAACCTCATGGACTGCAGCCTACCAGGCTCCTCCATCTATGAGATTTTCCAGGCAAGAGTACTGACAGTGTATATATTCAATGCTACTCTCTCCATTCATCCTACCCTCTCCTTCCAAGTCTGTTCTTTGCATCTGCACTGCTATTTCTGCCCTGCAAATAGGTTCATCAGCACCATTTTTCTGGATTCCATGTATACGTGTTAATAGATGATATTTGTTTTTCTCTTTCTGACTTAGTTCACCATGTATGACAGACTCAAGCCTAAATTTAAGACTTTAGTTTAGAACTAAAACCAGTACCTGCTCAAAGTATAACAGAACCCATTGCAACACTGTGAGAACTTTCCAGGTGCTTCGAAATAATTTCCCTCCAAAATAGTTCATGAGCCCACAGTGCAAACATTCCAAGACAGCTTCAACAACAATAACAGCAGCAACAAAAAGATAAAGGATTGTTTAAATATGCAAATAAAACATACAAATCTTTTTCATGTCTTGTCTAGATTGATCTGATTAGCTCATGAGAATAACGCCAAAGCCTTGCCAGGGCATTGCAGGTTTTCTGCCTAGGTCTAGTTGGAAAGACAGAGAAAAACTACATACAGCTGTTCCAAGGCTGGGAATCGCTGCTTAGATCTGACAGCAGCTGTTTGTATGCCAAATCGTTCCAGCAACTTCTAATTAAATCCAGCTTAGGAGAAATTTTATGATCTGTGTCACATGATTTCTGTTTCTGGGATGTTTTCTCTCTCTGTTTTGAAAGCCCCTCCAGTGAAGTCTATGTTCTTCTTCTTAAAGGGCTAATTAATCCAGAGGCAAACATGGCATTTTATTTCTGAGGTTAGAACACCAACAGGAATCAACCACCAAAGTTCTAAGGGACAAGGAAGTGTCCCCCAGCACCTTAATCCTAAGGAATGAGCAAGCAGGATTCTTGGGGTGAAATATCCTGAGGCCCTCACTTTTTATAACACACCCCTTCCCCCATAGGGTTCTCGAGTTTACTAAGGGAATGGCATGCACATTGGTGCTTTTTCGACTATGGTTCATGACTCTCCAACTAAGAATCCTTAGTTACAATAACACATTGGTATAACACTTTATAAAGCACTTGCATGCATGTTACCTCATTTATAACTTAAAAGGAACATGTGAAATAGGCTAGGAAGATATTATTATCTCTACCTTGCAAATGAAAAGACTGAAGCTCTCAAAGATTAAATGATTCCTGATACATGTCAAGGTCACAGCCATAACTGTCAGAAAAGAATGTGTCAGCTGGCTTTCTAGCCTGAAGGCCATTGTTTCTTCCCCTTGGCCCAGTCCCCCCCTCACCTCATTAGCCGGACAGACGTACCCATTTGTTCCTGGTTTCAAAAGTGTCACTTGGCTCAAGAGTGTCTATTTGTCTGCAGGAAGATTATCCATATTTTTGATAACCTGCAAGTGTTTTCAAATTACATTCTCCCTCTCTCAACAGAAATGTGACATATAGATTAACACTACATGAGACTAACTGAAATGGAAGCATGAAGCAGGTCGGCATATGCAGTAGTGACTGCTAAGTCTGGCGGCTCAGATGGTAAAGCATTTGTCTGCAATGCAGGAGACCTGGGTTCAATCCCTGGGTGGGGAAGATCCCCCAAAGAAGGAAATGGCTACCCACTCCAGTACCCTTGCCTGGAGAATCTCATGGACAGAGGAGCCTGGCAGACTCTCCTGGCGGATGGCAAAGAGTTGGACTTGACTGAGTGACTAACAACAACAAATAAATACACTTAAAAGTAAGCAGTCTTGCCTGAGTTGTATGGGAGTGTCATCTCCCCATCTCTCTGGGACACAGTTCCCAGAAATTAATAATATGCATTTGCAAAATCCCTGAGGCCAAAGACCAAGAAGCATTTATTTCATGTGGAAATAGAAGTCTGGCTGTGAATAAGACTTCCACTAAGGTAAACAATATAACAACCGATGGCCCATTTACACTCTTCTTCAGGCTATTAATGCTTTCTTCCATGTGATCTCACATTCCTAGACTATTGGTAAATGTTCGAGGGGCCTGTGAACACTTTGTCCCATTACTAATGAGATCAACCCACAGGAGAATATTTAATGGGACCAAATCTGATGAAAGCACTTGACAGCCACCCTATTTGATTATTTTCTGAGCTTATTACTCAGGACAGTCATTGCTAGTTGTCGCAACAGATTAGCCCCCAAATCAACAACATGATACAAAAAGTTTATTTCTCTCTCACACAAGTGTGATGGATTTGGTCAGCTCTGGATGGATGGTTTGAAATCTGGACAGTTTTCATGGGGTGTTTTTGAACATCAGACCCGGCAGGAGCACAAGTCACTGCCATGTACATTTCATTGGTTGGTTTCATAGCCCCAGCCCCACAGCAAAAAATTTTGAGGAACATACTCCTCTTGCATCCCATGGAAAGCAAAAGGCATGAGAAACACCAAGAATCATTTCCACCAACAACGAAGGAGAGATTTCTATGCAACTGGGTTTGCTCTGCAACCACATCATTCCAGAAGCAGCGAATCCTCTGTTTTGGACAAATAATCTAAGAAGAGGAATTCTGTAACCCTGTCAACAAGAATTTACTAACTTTAGAGGAACTGCTCTGTTGAAGAGTTACTCTCAAAGCCTCAGAGGCTCCTGGTTATAAAGGCTGCGAGGAGAGAGCTGATAGCAGCAATGATGTGTGAATAGTGGGGATGAAGCTGGGGGAGGCTTAGCTCTCCAGACCTGTCATGTCAATTTCATGATATAAATAAAGACGTTCCACCAGAGAAAATACATGTGCATTTATACATATATATTTTGTACACACATGTATATGTATACATCAGTTCAGTCAGTTCAGTTCAGTGGCTCAGTTGTGTCTGACTCTTTGCAACCCCATGGACTGCTGCACGCCAGGCTTCCCTGTCCATCACCAACTCCCAGAGCTTGCTCAAACTCATGTTCATTGAGTCGGTGATTCCATCCAACCATCTCATCCTCTGTCGTTCCCTTCTCCTCCTGCCTTCATTCTTTCCCCAAATCAGAATCTTTTCCAATGAGTCAGTTCTTCGAATGAGGTGGCCAAAGTATTGGAGTTTCAGTTTCAGCATCAGTCCTTCCAATGAACACCCAGGACTGATTTCCCTTAGGACTGACTGGTTTGATCTCCCTGCAGTCCAAGGAACCCTCAAGAGTCTTCTCCAACACCACAGTTCAAAAGCATCAATTCTTTGGCACTCAGCTTTCTTTATAGTTCAACTCTCACATCCATACATGACTACTGGAAAAACCATAGCTTTGACTAGACAGACCTTTGTCGGCAAAGTAATGTCTCTGCTTTTTAATATGCTGTCTAGGTTAGTCATAGATTTTCTTCCAAGGAGCAAGCATCTTTTAATTTCATGGCTACAGTTACCATCTGCAATGATTTTGGAGCCCCCCAAAATAAAGTCTGTTACTGTTTCCACTGTTTCCCCATCTATTTGCCATGAAGTGATGGGACTGGAGGCCATGATCTTACTTTTTTGAATGTTGAATTTTAAGCCAACTTTTTCACTCTCCTCTTTCACTTTCATCAAGAGACTCTTCAGTTCTTCTTTGCTTTCTGCAATAAGGGTGGTGTCATTTGCTTATTTGAGGTTATTGATATTTCTCCCGGCAATCTTGATTCTAGCTTATGCTTCATCCATCCTGGTATTTTGCATGATGTCTTCTGCATATAAGTTAAATAAGCAGGGTGACAATATACAGTCTTGATGCACTCCTTTCCCAATTTGGAACCCGTCTGTTGTCCTATGTTCAGTTCTAACTGTCACTTTTTGACCTGCATACAGATTTCTCAGGAGGTAAATCTGGTATTCTGGTCTGGTATTCCCATCTCTTTCACAATTTTCCACAGTTTGTTGTGATCCAGAGTTAAAGGCTTTGGCATAGTCAATAAAGCAGAAGTAGATGTTTTTCTGGAATTCTCTTGCTTTTTCGATGATCCAGCGGATGTTGTCAATTTGATCCCTGGTTCCTCTGCCTTTTCTAAATCCAGTTTGAACATTTGGAAGTTCATGGTTTACGTCCTATTGAAGGCTGGTTTGGAGAATTTTGAGCATTACTTTACTAGTGTGTGAGATGAGTGCAATTGTTTGGACATTGTTGGCATTGCCTTTCTTTGAGACTAGAGTGAAACCTAACTTTTCCCATCCTGTGGCCACTGCTTTAACAACATCATCTTTTAGGATTTGAAATAGCTCAACTGTAATTCCATCACCTCCACTAGCTTTGTTCATAGTGATGCTTTCTATGTATGCATGTATACATAGATACCCATATATATGTATATATGTGTAGTATATATATATGTATATATGCATTTGTGGGTATATCTCTGGTAGCTCAGCTGATAAAGACCCCACCTGCCAAAACAGGCGATGCAAGGGACTTAGGTTCATTTGCTGGGTTAAAAAGATCCCCTGGAGAAGGAAATGGTTACCCACTCTAGTATTCTTGCCTGGAGAACTCCATGGACAGAGGAGCCTGGCAGGCTACAGTCCGTGTGATGGCAAAGATTCAGACATGACTGAGCGAGCATGCAGGCATACATCCGTATGTAGAGAGCTACAGATAGAGATAAATGTAGTTATAGTTAAGTATTTCTGCTGAGCTGACCAGGGCAAGCTCTGCCATGTGGTTTGGATGACCAGCTTGGAATCATAATTGACTAAGGAAATCTGGATTCCCACAAAGGACTCATGTTCAACAGCATCCAAGTGCTTGTTATAAACAAATGGTACAAGGAAACCCCTCTCTTATAGTGCCATTCATGCTTTTTTGTAAGGAAGTCACAGTGGATCTACTCATGTTCAGTCATATATCTTTAACTGTTTTTTTTTTTTTTTTTCAGGCTGGAACAAGAAAAGATATGAGTGTGCTAATGCCTGATTTTAGTTGTCCCTTGGTTCATCTAGACGCTTTTCTTGTGTCTGTTCAGTCATCATTCTTCAGACATTAGAATCTAGGAATTCATTTTTTCAAAGCTTAGGAAATCAAGCTGCATGGATTAGTTCCAGAACTTCCACAGTCAAATCATGGTGTGTATTTTTTTTTAATCCTTCATAAGAAAGACACAATCAGGTTTAGACATCAATATCCTGCTCGGTGTTATTCTCATTTCCATTAAAAAAAAAAAAAGAAACAAGCTCTGAGACCTAAGATAATTTTACTAACCCTCCAGAGCACGTCTAAGGAGAAGTGTAGAGAAAACAAATGACACTGACTTCTCAGTCATAAGCACTTCTGCTTTCCAATTTAGCTGCTCAGCTTTTAAAATGTGGGTGCATCAAACTCTTGAGTAATAGAGTATGCTCTTGGATTTAGAAATAAATAAATTCCATCTGTTCTCAATAGCTCTGTTCATATGTTTACTGCACATATTTGTTTCCCCGAGGGTGGAACAACGTATGTGAACCTAATAGAAACAGAGTCTCAGTTTCTTATAAAGTGCAGTCCAAACCATGTTGACACAGACAGTATCAACTTTTCTCTCATCTCAAAAACATTTCATATTCTATGGCATGTAAGCATGTCAAGAGACAGTTTTCTGCCAATAGCAGACTTGTGCATTTTGTGTTCAGAGTAGAATTAGATCTAGATGAAGACAATGCTGAATACCATTGGGGATTTTGAATTTATCATGGACAAAATGAAAATAGTCACTGAAACGGTCAGTTGTATCTATTTCACCACTTTTCAAAGAGTATTTTTTGGCTTAGAAAAATATACATTAGAAACTGGAGAATTTCATTGGGCCATTTAACTACTCCTCGTGTATTTTCATATACGTTAGAGGTTATTGTATATTTTCAAGAAATAAAGAGAACTCTTACAAGCAGCAGAAAAGAAATGATGCTCAAATTTCTTTTTCATGATTATTCAATTTGATTTAGAATATATTCAGAGTTAGCACAAGGATATAAATATAAGTGGGGGCACCTAAAAGCAACTTATTTTCCAAGTTGTTTGTATGGAACACGTAATAGCATTAGAAACAGCTCCCATAGTCAAAAAATTGGGAGTGCTTGAATAAATGAAATTGGACAGCTTTCTTTTATTGAAGGAGTTTTCGGAGCCCTTAATAAACTAGTATACACTGAGACTCTCCCAGATATATGGGCACCAAATGCTGTATTTCCTAAACTGACTTGGCCACCATAAGCTTTTCTTGGCAGACCTGTGTTAACATTGAGTTATATGAATGTTCTACACAACAGAGTTTAGGAAAGTTGCAGTAGGGACTAAAACCTCCTCTTGGATTTCCAAGAAATTACTTTCTTGTTCTGTCTACACCGTGTTGAAGGAATTCAGCAGCTAAATGGGGAAAGTCAGAACTAATTAGTTCTATGTGAAAGAGCTATGTCAACACAGCAAAATTTATTGAGTTACTAGTAACACAATGAGGTATCAATGCTATCTAAAGGTAAGTACCTAATTATGAAAATCATCTCATTGAAACATAGCCAAACTTTAAAAAATAACAAAATGGTTATATGCAAACTAATGTATATGTCTCAGACACACTCACCATGTATTCATTTTACAAATAGTGAAGGAGTCTCCAGCATAAGCCAGGCATTGGGCTAGTCATCAAAGACATAGTAATGAGCTGACACTCATGGTCCCACCTGTGCAAAGGTTTTGTAGATCCCTTGCAGAGCCATCTAGGCATTATTAACACCTTTGCTCCTGGTGAGCCGTTATCATTCCTACTTAAGGTTTACCACGATAGAGAAGCAATTACGATCACCTACAACAAGAGAATGGGAAGATCCCCTGGAGAAGGGTAAGCTACCACTCTGGTATTTATGGGCTTCCCTGGTGGCTCAGATGGTAAAGAATCCACCTGCAAGGCGGGAGACCTTGGTTTGATCCCTGGGTTGGGATGATGCCCTGGAGGAGGGCATGGCAACCCTTGCCATGGAGTATTCTTGCCTGGAGAATCCCCATAGGCAGAGGAGCCTAGCAGGCTACAGTCCATGGTGTCGCAAAGAGTCAGACACAACTGAGCAACTAAGCACAGCACAGCCCAGCCCAGCAAGAGACATGTGTTAAATACCAGACATGTGTTAAAACTGAATATTTCCTAGTAAAAAGTTGCAGATATAATTTAGTACGCAGATGATTAAATATTTTATTCTCAAGTCTGTTAAAATACACACATGGTACTAAGCAATGACTGTAGTTAGAGCCAAAAATGACTTTTTTTATCTCAAGTTTCTGTTAAGTTTACGAAACAATTTTTTTTGCAGATTTCCTCTAGACGCTTTCCCTCCTAAGAAACCATGAGGCTATTATGTGTAGGAAATGTCACCATTTTCCCCTCATCACCATAAAGGAACTGCATTACTGTACTATCTCAAAACAGAGTCATACGTTTTCCAAACAAAACATGAGCTAATCTAAAAGTCTTTTTTCGATATATAAATTTTCCGTGTTCCCCAGGCTTGCCAGGTTAGAGATGGGGCCAAGGAGATTACAACATTAAGGGAATGTGACTTCCTTTTGAACATAGGAAACTGCCATCCTTTTCTTCAGGTCCAAGGGTGGGGTAACATGGGGGAAGGGGATGAAATTGGATAGAACTCTTTTTTTTCTATTTCTAGTTTAAGCCACTCCCTTTTGTCTAGCCCACACTTCAGGCTTTGGTACCAGGGAACAGAGGGCAAGTAAAGAGGGGCAGGAAGATGGAGGAAGATGCCTAGATATGTTTGGAGTAGGCAGTGCGTCAGCGTGTGCAAGGGTTCCTGGGCACAAACCTGTCAGGGCAGGGTGGAGACTGAAGGCACCTTTAGAAGATAAAAGATGACACTGGCTTTCTCCTTTTTTCCATTGATGACTTCATTTGTAGCAACTGTAAAAATCCAGCTTTAGAACAACAGCTGAGTCAGGCAGTTCATAGTCTATTGACCCTTGATATGTGCACCTGACTGTGTGTTTGCCTTACCGGCTCAGTGACTAACACTCCCTCAACCAAGGTCAGTGATGTCTGCTTCCTGCTTCCAAATCTCTATCATTTTCAGTGCTCCACTGTTTGCTCTCATGGGGAGAGGTTAGAATTTAGTGGTCCATGGGCCAAGCCTGGCTTGCAGGTGGGTCTTGGTTAGACTGGGCTTTTCCTTCTCCTTGAAATGTAGACCAAAATAAAATCAGGATATTTCACATGAAGTCCAAGCTTCTGGCTTCTTTTGAAGAACTGGAATGTCTCACAACCCTGGCTTCAATATTCCGCAAGATCCAATCTGTTGGGGCTGATACACCTGAGTGCACCAGTTCCTCCTAAATCCGACCATTCCTGTAACACCTGCAGATGTGCTTAATGCAGGCCAGCTTCATTCATGTAGACCACCTGCCGGACCCCTGGAAGCAGGGACCACTCATCTCCGTGAAACCTGAAACTCAGCATATGAAGATGACCCAGTCAAGATAATTCTTCCATCCTTGCTGATTTAGGTTCTCTTTAAAGCTCATCCAGCCAGAATACTCTTGTGTCCTCAGCAGTCTTCTGGACCTCAACCATCAAGTATTCCTTCTTTCCTGTTTCTTCACCATTTTCCTCTCCATTGATTCTCTCCTATCCACATGGAAAACAGTTTTTATCACTGTAAAAGAAAAACACTTTCCCATGACACTTTGTCTCCAGCAAGCTATTCCCCTTCTCTTCACAGAAAAAAAGAGACAATCATAGGAAAAAAAAAAAAGTCAGAGAAAATAAGGAGATTACTCACAGTGGGTAGACAATTTCTCAATAGTGATAATGGGAGATAGAACACAGAGGATTAATATCTTCAAAAATGCTGTGAGAAAGATAAGCATTAATTAAGAATTCCACTCATATCTCAACTATCATTCAAGAATGAAGACAAAGATATTTTCAAGCAAAAAATAATAACAAAAGAATAGGCAATAACATATGTTTCAGTAAAAGAAAAAAAAAAGTAAATCGTGAACAAATGAAATAATCTCAGGAGGGAGACTGGAGATACGCTAAGGAGGGGAGAGCAAAGAAAGCGATAAACACACGGTCAGATGTCAACAAACACCAAGTGTTTCAAACAGTAATATTTGATTCTAGAAAGTTAAAAAGATCACAATGATACATTGGATAGAGATAACATTAATAGAGAATTAGTTTTAAACTGTTCTAAGGTCCCGCATTATGTGAGAAGAAAATAAAGAGAATGATTAACTTTAGACTGTGCTGAATCTATTAATCATGTTATTATTTTAAGGATAACCACTAAAATGATTTTAAAAAATCATGTATAACCTCCAGGAAAACAAAGAGAAAAAAATGAACTTAATGATCAATCAATTTGAAAAGAAAGGAAAAGAGAGAAACAAAATCCTGGTGTATGTGTTGCAATAGACAGATTGAATTCCTTAAAACTCGGGCAGGTTGAAATCAAAGCACAGGGAAAAGATACACCAGGTAAAACCAAACAAAAGGAAACCAGCATGGCTGTATGAGTAATAGACAAAGTAGACTGTATGCCACAAAGCATTACTAGTGATAAAGATTTACCATGGATATGTGATATAAACATTCACATACTACTGTTTGCAGTTATTGGGTTAAGCTCAACATCAATACAAAAATTGAAAGACTCACAAGGAAAATCTAACACCAGTAAGGTGGGAGAATTTAGCATACTTCTCAGTAACTAGATTCTCTGGTGGCTCAGATGATAAAGAGTCTGCCTGCAATGTGGGAGACCTGGGTTCAATCCCTGGGTCAGGAAGATACCCTGGAGAAGGAAATGGCAACCCACTCCAGTATTCTTACCTGGAAAATCCCATGGACAGAGGAGCCTGGAGGGCTACAGTCCATGGGGTCACAAAGAGTAGGACACAACTGAGTCACTTCACTTTCAGTAATTAATAAACAGACAAAACTGAATACACATACAAGAGAAATGAACAGTATAAGAAAACAGCAATCAAAAAAAGAAAAAAAAAAGCTTAAACTGAAGAACAACATCTATAGAATGAACATGTGTCACAAGCAAATATGGAACTTTTATGAAAACTGACTAAGTATTTGGCTATGAATCAAGAGCTAATGTATGTACTCAGCTGTGTCCGACTCTGTTAACCCATGGACTGTAGCCTGCCAGGATGCCCTGTCCATGGAATTTTCCAGGCAAGAATACTGGAGTGGGTTGCCGTTTCCTCCTCCAGGTGATTCTCCCAACCTGGGGATCAAACCCAAGTCTCTTGTGTCTCCTGCATTAGCAGGAGAATTCTTTACCATTGAGCCACCTGGGAAGCCCATAATAATGAATATATAACACAACAAAACTTGTGGGGTGGGGCTAAGCTCTTAAGGAAAATGTATATTCCTAAATGTTAATATTAGATAAGAAAAACAAAGACCAGCATAAGAAGCTAACTGTTCACAACTTGCAAATGTTAGAAAAAGAATAAAATGAGTCTAAGGAATTTAGGAGGAAGAAAATAATAAAGATAGGAGAAATCTTTGTAATAGTAAATAAATATTTAGTAGAGACAATAAAGCCACAATGGGGTCTCTGAAAGACTAATAAAATGGTCAAATTTCTCATAAGATTCACAAATAAAAAAGAAGTTACAAATAAACAGTTCAAATAAAAGTGGTACATAGCTCCTATAAGGTATAGCTTAAAGAAATAGAAAATATTACAAATGTATATTGGCCTATACATTTGACTAACCGATGAAAACGTACAAATTCTTGGGAAAATATAACCTATAAACTGAAGCAAGAAAAAAAGAAAACCTGAGTAGCCTTATAACTTTTAAAGAAATTGAATCCATAGTAAGAAATCTACCTGTCAAAATAGCACCAGGCCTCAAAGCAAGCAAGTTCTGCCAAATACTTAAGATGGAATAATTTGAATCTTATAAAAACATTTCTCCAATAAATAAGATATTAGAGAATGCTCAACTGACTTAATGAGATTTGCAAATCTTTGACACCAAGACTAAATAAGAAAAGCATAAGCTACAATATTACACTGAAAGTAAAATCATCAATAAAATACTAGAAGCTGGATCAACCAGGTGTCACAAATGAATATTGCTACTCCCCAACCCAGCCAGTCCAGGGGAGGGGAAAGCAGGACTTTCTCCTCTGCCTGGGGAGCCATGAGTGGTGGGAGAAGCTGGGTGAACAAGGTTCAGGAGCTCAGTCACTTTCCTGTGTTTTATCTCAAGCTACATTGTGACAGGTTGCCTGCCTCTCACTTTAAAATGAAGGAAATCAAGATTTGGAAACCTGAAATGATCTTCCCATATTAGAGTTGGTAAGTAGTAGAGGTAGATTTGGGATTTCCCAGATGGCAGTATTGGTAAAGAACCCAACTGCAAATGCAAGAGACTTAAAAGGCACAGGTTCAGTCCCTGAGTGGGGAAGATCCCCTGGAGGAGGTCATGGCCACCCACCCCAGTATTCTTGCCTGGAGAATCCCGTGGACAGGGGAGCCTGACGGCCTACAGTCCATGGGGTCATACAGAGTTGAACACAACTGAAGCAACTGAGTAGGCACACGTGCAGAGGTGGGTTCAAATTTAAATTCTCTGATTTCAGATTTCATTGTTTCCCTTATATAGTCACATACGGATAAATGTTTGATAACCAGCTCTCCAGGAGGGAAAAAGTCCTCATGTATTGCATTTGCTAATTTTGGGAGTTTAAGCTCCCGGGGCTGGTTTTAAACTACTGCATGATGTTACTGAATACAGAGCTGGGAAGATAGACTCACAGCTGGCTCTGTGAACTGTGCACGCTGGCTCCAGCATGCACTGCCCCAATGGGGTTTAGCCCCGGTACCTTAATGCCTTACCTATTCATTTCCATTTGTTCCCTGAACACAGCATTCTACCTTCTTTTGCATGTAATAATCCACAAGCATCATTTCATAGATATTTATTGATCATCTACAATGTGCTGGTGGGTTTTCTTAGCAATTAAACAGAGTAGTTTAAAAAAAACCCTAAAAACAAAACATCTTGTTCTCAGCATGCATACATACATAGTAGGGAGGATGTGTGTGCGTTTGTCTTTTCAGTTGTGTCCAGCTCTTTATGACCCTATGGACTGCAGCCCGCCAGACTCCTCTGTCCATGGGATTCTCCAGGCAAGAATACTGGAATGGGCTGCCAGTTCCTTCTCCAGGGGATTTTCCTGAGTCAGTGACTGCATCCGCATCTCTTGTGTCTTCTGCATTAGCAGGCAGATTCTTTACCATGGCACCACCTG
The DNA here is from genome assembly GCF_019923935.1 of Bubalus bubalis. Classification (NCBI taxonomy): domain Eukaryota; kingdom Metazoa; phylum Chordata; class Mammalia; order Artiodactyla; family Bovidae; genus Bubalus; species Bubalus bubalis. Next base: position 57,811,344 of record NC_059175.1, read on the forward strand.
GGGAGTCCCAGTAGGGAAAACACATAGAACCAAAATGAAAAGTAAATCACATAATATATTCAAAGGTAATAATTGCTATGGAGAAAATCAAGCAGGAAAATAGTACAGAAAGAATTGGACATTATGTGTCCATTTTAACGTGATGGGCAGGATAAACCTTATTGGGAAGGTCATATTTGAACAAGGACCTTATGAGGATAAAGAATCCAGGCATGGGTATATCTGATGAGGAACCTCTACACATAAAGTAGAAGGGATAGAAATATCAGGAAGTCTTATCAGACGACCCTGGTGTACTCAATTCAATGATCGTGAGGAAGCACGTATAGACAGTGCAGAGATGGTACTGTCAAGAATTAACAGGAGATGAGGTCAGAGAGAAGATGGAGATACCTATTACATAAAGCAACTGAAGGTTTTTTATTTTTACAGTTGATCTTTAAACAACTTAGGGAAGGGTTAGGAATGCCGACCCTCCACAAGCAGTGGAAAATTCCAGCATAACTTACTCCTGTACCTGGTTCCTCCTATCTTTTCATTCACAGATTATACCAAGCGAGACTGAGTAGTGCTCAGTATTTATGATTGAAAAAAATCCACAATTCAAACCTGTGTCCTGTAATAATCAACTGTATTTGGAACGAGTTTTCCATGTAAACTCTTCTTTATCAACTTTTCCTTGCATACCACATGCCATTTCAATCTACAATTTATTTCTCCCTTTATTTAAAGAGAAGTTTCCTGCATTGTACATTTTTGCTTTTTTCTGTTCCACTAATTCAGTTCTCTAATTAAAGGAAACCAGTTATTTCTATACTGATAAAATTTCAAAAGATTTTGCTGGTTATCATTCTTTCCTCAGTACTGCTATGGCTGTTGGTTCAGCTGATGCTCTAACCTATCTGAACCACATGTAGTTCTTTCCTTGACTAACACTTTTTGAGATTTTTACCACAAAGTTACGTATGTTTCCTATTTTGATTTCTACTAGTGCATTTTAGTTATTTTAATATTTTTAAAATTTTATTTTCATAGATATTGGGAAAATGTTTATGATCCCAAATTATCCAGCCTCCTTATCTAGATATTTCTTTTTAATCAGTACTTGCTAAAAGTAGTTAGCCCAGAAGTGACACTAATATCCTACAAAATAACCGGTATGCATATCGTCAGATAATCCAGTGATTTTTGGAGACCGTACTTTTGCAGTTACTTTTATTACCACAATAGAAGAATTTCAGTGATAAGGAATAAAGTAATACCTCCAAATACCTTGAATCTAAAAGAAAAAAAAGTCTTGTTTTCCTAGAAGTCAATGTCTTCTCTATTTGTTTCATAAGAAGCTATTGTGCTCAGGACTGGGAATGCACATATTCTGCTGCTGCTGCTGTTAAGTCACTTCAGTCGTGTCCGACTCTGTGCGACCCCATAGACGGCAGACCACCAGGCTCCACCGTCCCTGGGATTCTCCAGGCAAGAACACCGGAGTGGGTTGCCATTTCCTTCTCCAATGTATGAAAGTGAAAAGTGAAAGTGAAGTCGCTCAGTCATGTCCGATTCTTCGCGACCCCATGGACTGCAGCCTACCAGGCTCCTCCGTCCATGGGATTTTCCAGGCAAGAGTACTGGAGTGGGGTGCCATTGCCTTCTCCAGCACATATTCTAGCCTTCTCTAATTCACAAAAGAATTAGGTAACTATTTTCCAGATACGGTCTACCTCTCTCCCTCCATTCCCTTCAATTATAGGTGTCATGACATTTATCATGACAATAACTGTCATTTCCAAGAAGTATAATATTACAATGAACATTGCCTATCTGTCTTAGCTAGCTGATGCCCTCTAAGATCCATAGTCTAGTGTATTGGTCTGTTTGACTTCTCTGAGATTTCTTTCAACAGTTTGTGAGAAGAGACAAAGGTAATAGGGATGTGTAGTTAGGCTCTATCGAGGTAAGGGAAGTGTTTATTAAATTCAATTGATTTAATAATTTTTATCAATATTATTCTAAAACATGAAGAATTTTTCCATGGGGTCTTGGACTGCATCTCCGTTTGTCAGCCTTGGTGAATAAGTGGTCTCTGGGTGTCATATATGAGCACTGTTATTTTGACTAAGAGTCAGTTGAATTTATAGTATTTGGTAAATGTCTATTTAGTATTCTTGGCATTATTAGGCATCTTTCCAGAATAAGAGTTGCAAAATGGGACATTTTTTAATCGGAAATATAATGCAGTAACTCCAGTTCTAAGAGCTCAATATAAGTCATAAGCTAAATGGTAAGGCTGACACCTCTCCTTAGCACATCTGATAAGGGGTTGGATGGAGATCAGAAATGCAAGTCACACTGGGTTCCAGAAAGCTCTGAACTGTGCCATTCAAGGTGGGAGGATTTGCTTCTCTGGTGAGCAGTGGAAAGCTCCTCTATGGATTAAGACCTTTAGTTTCTCTTAAAGGATGAATGGATATTATAAACCCCAAAGATTCAATAAAACCTTTATGGCTTTAGTGGAGCAGAGCGTCCATAAGCCAATTCCGTGATTTTACTGTGTTTGTCTTTTGCAGAAATCCATGTGAAACCTCAAATGCTCCTTTTATGAGTTCTTTTGTTACACACACATGTTTTTGGTTAAATTAGTGGTGGTTCAATCTGGAAAAGATATCTGTAATTAGAGTCTGATTTTTGAAGTTGAAAAAAAAAAAAGAAAGAAAGAAAAAGGAAGGGGGTTTAGCACATTTTCTATCAACTTTTCCTCACAAACAATTTTCTCTACCTTCAGGGAAGATGGCTTAACACAACAGCTCCTGGGATCCTTCAGAAGGAAAATTGTCACTTACTGTCATACTGTTAGAAGCAGAGGAGACTTCTAAAAGTGTTAAAGATCTTAGTCTTGTTATACTCACTGAAAAAATGAAGGTGTTAGTCATTCAGTCGTGTCTGACTCTTTGCAACCCCATGGACTGTAGTTCCCCATAAAACTCCTCTGTCCATGGGATTTTCCAGGCAAGAATACTGGTGTAGCTTGCCATTTCCTTCTCCAAACTCATTATGTAATAATTTCTATACCATTCTTATGGCGCATTCGCTTTCAAAAAGGCATTATATGTAATTAAACATGATCTTCAAACCAGTAATTTCATTCATGAAGGATAAGTATTTGTATTAGCATTTGTATCAGTGTTAGTATTATCCTCATTTTTTAAAATATAGTTGCTTTCCTTTACAATTCTAGGCCTTTTATTAAAGGCATATAAATACATTTATATGTATTTATTAATATAACCCCCTGAGAAGAAGTCGATGGGCTTTTGGTTTTTGTTGTCATTGATTTTGGCTGAACCATTCAGCATGTGGGATCTTAGTTTCCTAACCAGGGATGGAAACTGCACCCCCTGCCTTGGAAGCATGGGGTCTTCACCTCTGGACTTCCAGGGGAGTCCCTATCCTGGGACTTAAACAGATCTAGAAAAAAAAGAAATTTTTTAAAGAAAAGAAACAGAACTAGAAAAATTATGCCTGCTGTCAAGCTGAGAGAGATTAAGTGAAAATGTGCCTCCTGACATAGAAAACAAACGCCTATTCCTTTCCTTTCTGTGATTCCAGGGTCAAAAACTGCAACAGGGCAATATCTCAGCAGAAGGATGGCAGAAATGCCACAGCTCTAGCTTTCGCTGGAACTCTGCTGGGTTCCATGACTGCATAGTCCCCATAAAGTGTGCGTCACACCCTTAACAACGGAGAAGGAAGGTGAGAGAGAAAATGGGGATTAGAGAATAAGGTCTTTTTCAAGTTTAAGAGTCTTGCCACAGTTTCTTCTCAGATTCCCAAACTAACCTTCCTGCCACTTCTTTCCCATTACCGTAACTCGCCTAAGATTGATGAAGTAGTAAATGGATATTTGAGGTTTTAAGCAAAAATAAAGAGTATTTCCCCCTATTTCTTTATTCTTAGCCTGCCCTTTACATTTAATTCTTCTCCTGCAAAATCATATTTGAATAATAAAAAATTAAATATACTCACGGGAATACTTTACTCCATGTTTTTTCTTCTCAAAGTTAAACACTGGCTATTGAAAACATTGACACTACTTTTTAAAAATATATGCAGAGCTGGGATCTGTTTGGCATTTTTTAGGAAATATTAAACCAAATTTTTAGAGCAAGTGAAGTATTACAAATTGAACTTATACTGTAAGTTGAGATGAACTATGAGGATAATAAAAATTCATACCAGAAAGAAAAAAAATCCTAGAAAAATTCTCAAAGCAAAGCTTTCAGAAATCCCCCAAGATGTCAGAGTTGTTTTTCTGATGAAATGTTGGACCTATTTAACTGATATTTATTTCATATTTCTGGTTATTATTAGTAGCTCCAGCCTATTTTGGCCCAAATAGCTATTCTTGTAGATAATCTTTTTGGTTTAAAGCAGGGTTTCTAAACTTCATCACTATTTGGACTGAGTGATTCTTTGTCATAGTGCATTGAACAGCATCCCTGGCCTCAGTCCACTAAACTATACAGCGCTCTTTCAGACCCTAGTTTGGACAATGAAAAAGTCTTTACATAAAGTCTTTTTGAGGACAAAAATCACCACTGGGTGAGAATTACTGACTTGAAGTATAGAAAAATGCAGGAGTTCTAATATTCAGTAATTCTAATGATTTAATATAGGGTTCACATTCAATCACCAAATATTTAATAAGTTTATTAAATGTTCTAGGCACTATGGGGCATGCAATGATGAGGATGACATGGTCTCCAGCCCCAGGAACATATAATCCAATAGGTAAGTATAGGAAAAACAGAGACAGAAGCAAAATATGGTAGAAGACATAAACATATTTTTCTTGCCACTCACTCCACAAAATAGCTGTACATGGCTTCCCTGGTAGCTCAGCAGTAAAGAATCCACCTGCAATACAGCAGACACAAGAGACGTGGGTTCAATCCCATAAGTCGGGAAGATCCTCTGGAGAAGGAAATGACAAACCACCTCCAGTATTCTTGGCTGGGAAATCCCATGGACAGAGGAGCCTGGCGGGCTACAGTTCATGTGGTCGCAAGAGTTGGACATGACTTAGCAACTACAACACCGCCACATGCCTAAAAATAGAACAGTCCTAGCTCTGTGAAGAATACCATTGATAGCTTGATAGGGATTCTTCACAGAGCTAGAACAAATAATTTCACAATGTGTATGGACATACAAAAAACCTTGAATAGCCAAAGATATCTTGAGAAAGAAGAATGGAACTGGAGAAATCAACCTGCCTGACTTCAGGCTCTACTATAAAGCCACAGTCATCAAGACAGTATGGTACTGGCACAAAGACAGAAATATAGATCAATGGAACAAAATAGAAAGCCCAGAGATAAATCCACGCACCTATGGACACCTTATCTTTGACAAAGGAGGCAAGAATATACAATGGATTAAAGACAATCTCTTTAACAAGTGGTGCTGGGAAAACTGGTCAACCACTTGTAAAAGAATGAAACTAGAGCAACTTTCTAACACCATACACAAAAATAAACTCAAAATGGATTAAAGATCTCAATGTAAGACCAGAAACTATAAAACTCCTAGAGGAGAATATAGGGAAAACACTCTCCAACATACATCACAGCAGGATCCTCTATGACCCACCTCCCAGAATATTGGAAATAAAAGCAAAAATAAACAAATGGGACCTTTGTTAAAAGTTAAAAGCTTTGGAAATAAAAGCAAAAATAAACAAATGGGACCTTTGTTAAAAGTTAAAAGCTTCTGCACAACAAAGGAAACTATAAGCAAGGTGAAAAGACAGCCTTCAGAATGGGAGAAAATAATAGCAAATGAAGCAACTGACAAACAACTAATCTCAAAAATATACAAGCAACTCCTACAGCTCAACTCCAGAAAAATAAATGACCCAATCAAAAAATGGGCCAAAGAACTAAATAGACATTTCTCCAAAGAAGACATATAGAAGGCTAACAAACACATGAAAAGATGCTCAACATCACTCATTATCAGAGAAATGCAAATCAAAACCACTATGAGGTACCATTTCATGCCAGTCAGAATGGCTGCGATCCAAAAGTCTACAAGCAATAAATGCTGGAGAGGGTGTGGAGAAAAGGGAACCCTCTTACACTGTGGGTGGGAATGCAAACTTGTACAGCCACTATGGAGAACAGTGTGGAGATTCCTTAAAAAACTGGAAATAGAACTGCCTTATGATCCAGCAATCCCACTGCTGGGCATACACACTGAGGAAACCAGAAGGGAAAGAGACACGTGTACCCCAATGTTCATCGCAGCACTGTTTATAATAGCCAGGACATGGAAGCAACCTAGATGTCCATCAGCAGATGAATGGATAAGAAAGCTGTGGTACATATACACAATGAAGTATTACTCAGCCATTAAAAAGAATACATTTGAATCAGTTCTAATGAGGTGGATGAAACTGGAGCCTATTATACAGAGTGAAGTAAGCCAGAAAGAAAAACACCAATACAGTATACTAACGCATATATATGGAATTTAGAAAGATGGTAACAATAACCCTGTGTACGAGACAGCAAAAGAGACACTGATGTATAGAACAGTCTTTTGGACTCTGTGGGAGAGGGAGAGGGTGGGATGATTTTGGAGAATGGCATTGAAATATGTATACTATCATGTATGAAACGAGTCGCCAGTCCAGGTTCGATGCACGATACTGGATGCTTGGGGCTGGTGCACTGGGATGACCCAGAGGGATGGTATGGGGAGGGAGGAGGGAGGAGGGTTCAGGATGGGGAACACATGTATACCTGTGGCAGATGCATTTTGATATATGGCGAAACCAATACAATATTGTAAAGTTAAATAAAATAAAATTTAAAAAAATAAAAAATAAATAAATAAAAATAGAATAGTCCATATTAAGAAAGGTTGTTCATGGACAGTAAACAAGGGCATATGTACAAAATTCTGTGATCTACAAATTCCTTTCACATGCTTTTTTTTTTTTTTTTCTATTTCAGTTCAGTTCAGTTGCTCAGTCGTGTCCAACCCTGTGACCCCATGAATCACAGCACACCAGGCCTCCCTGTCCATCATCAACTCCCAGAGTCTACCCAAACCCAGGTCCATAGAGTTGGTGATGCCATCCAGCCATCTCATCCTCTGTCATCACCTTCTCCTCCTGCTCCCAATCCTTCCCAGAATTAGGGTCTTTTCCAATGAGTCAACTCTTCACATGAGGTGGCCAAAGTATTGGAGTTTCAGCTTCAACATCAGTCCTTCCAATGAACACCCAGGACCGATCTCCTTTAGGATGGACTGGTTGGATCTTCCTGCAGTCCAAGGGACTCTCAAGAGTCTTCTCCAACACCACAGTTCAAAAGCATCAATTCTTTGCACTCAGCTTTCTTCACAGTCCAACTCTCACATCCATACATGACCACTGGAAAAACCATAGCCTTGACTAGACGGACCTTTGTTGGCAAAGTAATGTCTCTGCTTTTCAATATGCTATCTAGGTTGATCATAACTTTCCTTTCAAGGAGTAAGCATCCTTTAATTTCATGGCTGCAATCACCATCTGCAGTGATTTTTCTATTTATTCCTCACCAATGTATTAGGTGGTTTATTATGAAATTTGTTTTTAAAATAAATGTCTTAACCACTGTCACACACTAGAGAAGTGGTGGAGCCAGGAATCTGTCTCAGATGGATTTGTTGTAAATTCAGCTTCCTTTGGTGATAGTGATAGATGGGGTCTCTGCCGCATCTTCTATGGTTCTATAGAAGAGGGAGGGACCAATTCCTTTGGAAGGAAAGATATGGATTCTATCTGGGTTTCTTATTAGACCAGTACTCTTTTATCAGACTGAGAAAAGTGAAGTCATTTCAAGTGAAGGAAGAGTCAAGGGGTCAAAAGATATCCTGACATGTTGCACTTGATACAGGTGGAGACCTTGTAGAAAATAAAGCTGCCCAAGGAAACTGGAGCCAGAGTTGGTAAGTTCTTGTATGACAAATTAAAGTTTTGACTTTATCTTAGGATTTGGAGTGACTGAAAGCCACAGTAATATTTTTAGGTAGTAATATCATATTTTTCTTTATAAAAATTGAAGTATTGTTTGATTTATAATATTCCAGGGATACAGCAAAGTGATTCAGTTATATAGTATATGTACACATGTATATTCTTTTTCAGATTTTTTCCGTTATAAATTATTAAAAGATACTGAATATAGTTCCCTGTGCTATACAGTAGATCTTTGTTGTTTCGCTATTTTATGTATAATAGTATAGATCTTTAAGCCCAAATTCTCAATTTATCTCCCCTAATTTCCTCTTTGGGCTTCCGTGGTGGCTCAGACAGTAAAGAATCTGTCTGCAATGTATGAGACCCAAATTTGATCCCTGGATCAGGGAGATCCCCTGGAGAAGGGCATGGCAACCCACTCCAGTATTCTTGCCTGGAGAATCCCCATGGACAAAGGAGCCTGGTGAGCTGTAGTCCATGGGGTTGCAAAGAGTTAGACACAACTGAGTGACTAAGCACAACACAGCACTTTCCCCGTTGGTATCCATAAGTTTGTTTTCTGTGTATATGAGTCTGTTTATGTTTTATAATAAGTTCATTAGATCATTTTTGTTTAGATTCCACATTTAAGTGATATTATATAATATTTGTCTTTCTCCATCTGACTTACTTCTCTTGGTATGATAATAACCGCATCCATCCATGTTGCTGCAAATGACATTATTTCATTCTTTTCTATGTCTGAGTAATATTTCATTGTGCATATATATATATACACCACATCTTCTTTATCTATTCATCTGTCCATGGACATTTAGGTTGGTTCCATGTCTTGGCTACTGTAAATAGTGCTACTCTACATTGGGATGCAATATCATTTTTCCATTAAAAAATAAGCTATTACTTATTTGGATGAGATCTGGGAAAGAAAGTAAGAGACCATTTCAATGGGCTAATGACAGGTGATTAACGGCCAAAAAAATCAAGCAGCTATTTAGGAAGTAGATCTGACAAAGGATTTGAGGATGGTTGAATATGGAGGATGATGGTGTGAAAGAAGACACTGAGGCAACCCAGTTTCATTTTCTGGGGCAGTTTATACAGGAGGAGACACAGTTTTGAGGAAAGAAGGGGAAAGAGAGTAAAAAGAACTAGTCTGTTTTTGTTGTTTGAAACCCCACGGACTGCAGTACACCATGCTTCCCTGTCCTTCAAACTCATGTCCATTGAGTCGGTGATGCTTTCTAACCATCTCATCCTCTGCTGCCCTCTTCTCCTTTTCCCTTCAAAAGACTAGTTATAACTTGTTAAGTTTAAGAGACTCAAAGGACAAGAAAGTTGATATTTGCCTTGGGAAAGTGGAAATGGTGGTCTTGAGCTCAAAGGAAGGGTCAGGTATAGAGAGTGGTTGAGGGCCCATGGGCAGAAATTGAGTCATAAGGATAAATGTGCTGTGCTGTGGCAAAGAAAAAACTGACTCAAAGTCATGTTCTTTTTGACTTGGCATCAGGAGGTAGGCCCTTGTTTGAAACTGAAAGCTATTTAGCCATTAAGATCTATCTCAAAGGGAAATGTAAAAAAAAAATCTTTCTGGTTTTTGTTTGCTTTTTATCCAGAAATTAATGTGCTGGTGGAAGAGTGAAAGAAATAAGACTATCATGGATGGGGAGTGAATGGAAAAATGAGGGAACAGAGTTTTCAGAAATTTTGTTAGAGAAATGAAGAAGCAATCATTTAAGTCAGTAGCTATAAAGTATGACAGACCAGATGAGCTTCACATGCATTAAGGCAAGGAGGAAAAATGGCAAAAAGATATAAAGGTCATGAAAACAAAAAGCCTTCTTAGAAATGAAAGCACGCTAGCAAACCTTCAAGTTCAGAGTTCAGAACATCGCTCTTTAAGACCGTGTTGGCAGTGCTGACCCAGTTCCTATGTGACTACTAAGTTAGCTGATTTATTTACACACTTTTTTCCACCTTATAATTTATCCCACAGCAAAAAGACTGACACCTTCTGTTTTCTTCACTTAACACTAACAAAAGAAAATACTCTACTTAAGGGATTTTCTTTTGTGTAGATAGCTAAATTTAAGCCTTTGGATTGAGAGGTACTCTGTAGAACCATAATAAATAAAATCCCTAAGGCCACTCTGAGTACTCTAAAAAGAGTTGTTGCTTCTCCTAGGATGAGTCCATTAAGTGGCTTTTTAAAATGAGATTTAGCAACTGCCTCTAAAAAACTAGAGATGATCTTTTTGCCAAGTCACAGATAGAAGAGTGTTGAGGAAATAAGCAATCTCATAAAATAATAATAAAACAAATCCTCTTTGAGAAATAATAAAAAGAAATTTGGGCCCAAGACTGGAGGAAACATACAGATTTAACAAATCCACCAAGAATTTGTTGAGCTTGGTTTCCTTGCTTACTTTTTCATAGATTCCCTAGCTTGCTTACTCTTTGAGTTTTGGTTTAAATTTGAGGGCTACCTACAAATATTCCTTAACTGCATTACTGGCATTTATGAGAGAAACGGAGGGAGGGGGACAGAGGGGGAAAGAGAGATTTTGTTTGTCCTTCTGGGCTCCATCAACTTGGCTCCAAATCTTGAGATTCAAAACCTCATTTGAAAACCTATTGTTGCTGTATTTTTCTACTCATATAATGTAAAAGATTAAAGACTGAACCTGTGGGAAATGCAAAAATTAATTGTACTTGAAAAACAGTGAATTAGAAAAACATTCTACTGAGCATTTCTAATGTGTAAAAACCTGTCTAGAAGAATGAAACAAAAGTAGAAGGAATTGAACTCTTGAGAGATGTGGGTAACGTAATGAAAATAACTGAAAATAGATGGGGGATGGAAACAGAAGAATCATAGTGCTTAACCTTCTGTCAAGACATTCTGAATTCAATATGTCTCAACAACAGGCCTACGGGACAGCAGTTTATGGTCTGTTGCCTTTTAACATTTTATTGTATGGAATTCGTTCAACAAGCATAAGTTGAATATCCACCAAACATACTACAGTTGCTTTGGAGAATTCAAAATAAGAATGTGGGGATTTTTTTTTTTTCCTTCAGAAATCTTCTAAGCTACTTGCACACATTTCAGGATTTATCTACGTTTTTATTTCCTTCTTGATTTGCTGTGCTACTTCTTCTGTTCTTAAATGTGCATTTCAGATCCTTTTAGTGTTATTTACACATGTATTGTAGTAAATAATTCATCAACAAAGTTTCTAGATGATGGGCTCCTCAACAGTGGGGATAGAATGGTCTTTGTTCTATCCAAAGGCATGTTTGGTGAATACGTGGAAAAGAATGAATGAATGAACAAATGAACAACTGAGCCTGGTATATAATGTGCTGTATACCATAGACCATTCAAAAAATTGATATTAGAAATTCTAAGAATAAAGCTAAACAATTAAGCATTGTTCATTGTCAGTGAAATAAGCTTAAATTGACTTGGTAAATACAATCTTGCAACCAACAAACTTGCCTGAACCTAAACAATACATGCTTCACAAATACATGCTTCTTACCATTTTATGCTGTGTAACTATCCAGAGGACTCCAGGCTCCTCTTAGCAAATAGTTTCTTATGTGGATGAATTTCCAGGGTTGTAAAACTAACAGAATCTTGAACATGTCCAAAGGATACCTAACTGCCATGGCAATCAGACAAGAAAAAGAAAGAAAAGGAATCCAAATTGGAAAGGAAGGAGTAAGTGTCACTACTTGCAGATGATATGAAATTATATACAGAAAATCCTAAGCACTGCACAAAAAACTACTACAGTTCATCAACAAATTCAGTAAAGTTTCAGGATACAAAATTAATATACAAAAATTTATTGCATTTCCATACATGACCAGTGAACTGTCAAAAGGGAAATTAAGGAAATAATTCCATTTACCTTCACATCAAAAAGAACAAAATAAATTGGAATAAATCTAACTAAGACACTGATGAAAGAAATTGAAGATGATACAAACAGAAAGATATAGCCTTTTCATGGGCTGGAACAATTAATGTATAACATGACCATATTATTCAATGAAATTTACAGATTCAATATAACCCTTATCAAAATAACAATGAAAATTTTCACTGAAATGGAACTAATGATTCTAAAATTTTAGAATTTTAGTAAGCACAAGAGATCCTGAATAGCCAAAGTAATCTTAAGAAGAATGGAGCCAGAGGAATTATGTGCTTTGACTTCAGACTATACTACAAAACCACAATTATCAAAGCAGACACATAGATCAATGAAACAGAATAGAGGCCCAGGAAATAAGCCCAAGCATTTATGGTCAATTAATCTATGATAAATGGGGTAAGAGTATACAATGGAGAAAAGGCAATCTCTTCAAAAAATGGGGTCAGGAAAACTGAACAGCTACACTTAGAAGAATAAAGTTAGACCAGTTTCTCTCATCATATACAAAAATAAACTCAAATTGGATTAAAGACCTTCATGTGACACCAGAAACCATAAGACACCTAGAAGAAAACATAGGCAGAACAATCTTTGGCATAAATTACAGCAATAATTTTTTACATCTGTCTTCTCAGGCAAAGGAAACAAAAGTAAAATATAAACAAATGGGACCTAATTAAACTTAAAAACATTTACACAGCAAAGAAATGGTTGACAAAATGTAAGACAACCTACTGAATGGGAGAGAATATTTGCCAATGATACAACCTATAAGGTGCTGGTATCCAAAATATATAAACAGTTCATACAACTCAATATCAAAAAGACAAACAGCCCAATTAAAAAACATACAAAAGACCTGAATAAACATTATTCCTAAGAAGATACACAGATGCCATCAGGCACATGAAAAGATGCTCAATATCGCTAATTATTAGAGAAATGCAAATCAAAACCACAATGAAATATCACCTCACAACCTGTCAGAATGTCTGTCATCAAAAAGTCTGCAAATAACACATGTTGGTGAGGATGTGGGGAAAAGGGGACCCTTGTATATTGTTGGTGGGTATGAATTGGTGCAGCCGATCTAAATTGAAGAAAGCAGGGAAAACCACTAGACCATTCAGGAATGAACTAAATCAAATCCCTTACGACTATACAGTGGACGTGACAAATAGATTCAAGAGATTAGATCTGTTAGACAGAGTGCCTGAAGACTATGGACGGAGGTTCATAACACTGTATAAGAGGCAGTGATCAAGACCATCCCCAAGAAAAGAAATGCAAAAAGAAAAATATTGTAAAACAACATCTACTTCTGCCTTTAACTGTGTGGATCACAACATACTGTGGAAAATTCATAGAGATGGGAATACCAGACCACCTGACCTGCCTCCTGAGAAATCTGTATGCAGGTCAAGAAGCAACAGTTAGAACTGGACATGGAATAACAGGCTGGTTCCAGATAGGAAAAGAAGTACATCAGGGCTGTATATTGTCACCCTGCTTATTTAACTTATATGCAGAGTACATCATGAGAAACATTGGGATGGATGAAGCACAAGCTGGAATCAAGATTGCCAGGAGAAATATCAATGACCTCAGATATGCAGATGACACCACCATTGTGGCAGAAAGTGAAGAAGAACTAAAGAGCCTCTTGATGAAAATGAAAAAGGAGAGTGAAAAAGTTGGCTTAAAATTCAATATTCAGAAAACTAAGATCATGGCATTGGATACCATCACTTCATGGCAAATGGATGGGGAAACAAAGGAACCAGTGAGAGACTTTATTTTCTTGGGCTCCAAAATCACTGCAGATGGTGACTGCAGCAATGAAATTAAAACATGCTTGCTCCTTGGAAGAAAAGCTGTGACCAACCTAGACAGCATATTAAAAATCAGAGACATTACTTTGGAAACAAAGGTCAAAGCTATGGTTTTTCCAGTAGTCATGTATGGATGTGAGAATTGGACTATAAAGAAAGCTGAGCGCCAAAGAATTGATGCTTTTGAACTGTGGTGTTGGAGAAGACTCTGGAGAGTCCCTTGGATTGCAAGGATATCCAACCAGTCCATCCTAAAGAAAAATCAGTCCTGAATATTCACTGGAAGTACTGATGCTGAAGCTGAAACTCCAATACTTTGGCCACCTAATGCAAAGAACTGACTCACTGGAAAAGACCCTGACGCTGGGAAAGATTGAAGGGAGGAGGAGAAGGGGACGACAAAGGATGAGATGGTTGGATGGCATCACCAACTCAATGGACATGAGTGTGAGCAAGCTCTGGGAGTTGGTGATAAGCAGGGAGGCCTAGTGTGCTGCAGTCCATGGGGTCACAAACAGTCGGACATGACTGAGCGACTGAACTGAATTGAACTGACTATGGAAAATCATATGGAGGCTCCCCCAAAAAACTGAAAAAAGAACTACCATGCTGCTGCTGCTAAGTCGCTTCAGTCGTGTCCGATTCTGTGCGACCCCATAGGTGGCAGCCCACCAGGCTCCCCCGTCCCTGGGATTCTCCAGGCAAGAACACTGGAGTGGGTTGCCATTTCCTTCTCCAATGCATGAAAGTGAAAAGTGAAAGTGAAGTCGCTCAGTCGTGTCTGACTTCTAGCGACCCCATGGACTTCAGCCCACCAGGCTCCTCCGTCCATGGGATTTTCCAGGCAAGAGTACTGGAGTGGGGTGCCATTGCCTTCTCCAAGAACTACCATATGATCCAGCAATTTCACTCCTGGGGCATACCCAAAAAACCCAAAACATACTAATTCAAAAAGATACATGCACCCTAATGTTGATAGCATCATTATTTACAATAGCTAAGATATGGAAGCGATCTAAGTGTCCATCAACAGATAAAGGGATAAAGTAAACGTGGTACATATGTACAATGGAATACTATATTATACATTAAGATTAGGAGGTTCAAATTACTATATATTAAATTAAGAAGTTACAGTGATATATTATACAGAACAAAGAGTATAACCAATATTTTACAATAACTTTAAATGACATATAATCTATATAAAATTTTGAATCATTAGGTAGTACACCTGAAATTAATATAAAATTGTAAATCGCTAAATCTCAATAAAAAGGATATAGCTAACTGAAGCTGTGATTTCTGGAAATTACTGAAGTGATACATAACATTGCTTTGAATACTCTGGGAATATGACTTATCTTACACAAAGGAAACCAAAGAGCAACCCCCTCTCTCTATTTCCATGATGTCACTCATTTTAATGTGAGGTGGCCATCTCACCTTCTAGGCCTTAATTTCCATAACTCTTCCTGGTCGCTGGAAATAATTAAGAAGTCTCCCCTCTTCTCTTGGGCAGGATTTCTGTCTCTAGTTGGCACCTATTAACTGACTTGGGTTGCAGGATTGAGAGTGCTCACTCCAAGTGAATTACATATAAACAAGAACTGAAGACATTACTGAACTTACTGTGAAAATGGTCTTCTAGTATTATTTTGTATGAGTTCATGAAAGATTAGCTGCTACATTTTGGTAACATATTCTTCTGATAGGTTTGAGTTTCACAGGTGGATACAGAAATGACAGAGTCTATCCATTTAGACTAGGTAGGTACTTGACAATCTTTTCAAAGCCTTGATTGATTGAGTCTGGTTTAAATACATTTGATTATTTACTACTATTTAAATACATTTAGGATGATTCACAGGATTTCCCCGGTGGTCCAGTGGCTAAGACTCCACATTCCCAACAGGGAGCTTGGGTTTGAGCCCTGGTCGGGGAACTAGGCCCCACATGCCACAACTAAGAGTGTGCATGCTGCAGCTAAGACCTGGTGCAGTCTAATTAATTAACAATAAATAGTTTTATAGGGCTTCCCTGGTGGCTCAGATGGTAAAGAATCTGCCAGCTATGCGGAAACCAGGGGTCGATCCCTGGGTTGGGAAGATCCCCTGGAGGAGGGCATGGCAACCCACTCCAGTAGTCTCACCTGGAAAAGCCCCATGGACAAAGGAGCCTAGAGGACTACAGTCCACGGGGTCGCAAAGAGTTGCACTCATTTTTTTTAAAAGACGATTAACTTCATCATTCTCACTGAGCTGTATATCTAGTGCTGGAGGCTCACTAGGTTAAAGAGACACGAGGTCAGAAATCTAGGACTAGGACTTCTAGACTTTTCAGACTTTACTCCTAGATTGCAATCCCTCATCTCAAGCAAAGCTCCTTGGTCTGCTGCCTGCTCCTTCACTCTCCCCACTGCCAAACACACAACCTCTAGAGGCCAGGAAACCACAGGTATCAAAATAGTGCTGTGACTGAGAACACAGCTGGGTCAGCAGGAGCTGCAAGCAACCTCTCCTCCTACAGAGCAGTGAGGAGAGAGATGAAAGACAGTGCAACATCCAAGTCAAGTTCCCACTGGGGGTTTTCCTGCACATAACCTTCTTGTTTTAAAATAACTGGCCTAGGACTTGTAAAAGAACATTGCTTTTCCTACACTGCTTCTCTGAATATGAGTTACAAATCACT
Source organism: Bubalus bubalis (assembly GCF_019923935.1). Lineage (NCBI taxonomy): Eukaryota > Metazoa > Chordata > Mammalia > Artiodactyla > Bovidae > Bubalus > Bubalus bubalis. Next base: position 57,827,837 of record NC_059175.1, read on the forward strand.
GATCTTCAAAAAAAGGGGGGGGGGGCGGGAAATCTTAGGATACATGGATCTGAGTATTGATAGAAAACTATGATGGTTTATTAATTAATGATAAAGTTCCTTTAACTGACATACTTCGGGCAGTTAACAGGTCTAGGAAATCTTGTTATGGAAACTTCTTTGGGAGGCAGCAAATATGTTTGAATTACTAGTAGTATACATTTTCCTCATCCCTCAACCCCAGGATACAGCCTGGGGAGGGGTGGTGGGAGGAGTGCATATTTTATTACCCCAATGCATGTGTGCCAGGATATCATGCTCAGTCCCCTGGTGGGACTTCTGAAGTCCCCAGGTTTCAAGACACTAGCCAACTTTTGAATCACAATTCCTTTTTTTCCTATGTTGCTTTTTTTGGACCCAAAAGATTAGAATATGATCGAAATAATGAAGTAGTTAACAATCGAGGGTGGAAACACTCCCTGCTAAAGGTCACTGACTTCCCTTTGCAAAATGGAAAAGACAGTCTTACTGATTTTCAAGGAAATCAGCGTTTATTTTTTCACTCTAATGTGTTCTCTGCATGTTTAGCTATTGCGATGTGGACTGCTCTCACCAGTGAAAAGGGCTTGCTCTTTGGGATATCAAAATAAAACAAGTTTTCAGGAGGTGGGTGGGGTTAATACGGTTTGTCCTATAACTGACACTCCCAACACTTTCTATCTGCCAACATCTGCATGTATTCAGTGCTCCTTTCAAACAAAGAGATTTCTGATTATAATCCTGGGCTGTTATTGCTGTGACTGATGCAAAAGGGTGTTTATTTTTATCCATCTCTCTCTCTCTCTTTAGTCGCTCAGTCATGTCCAACTCTTTGTGACCCCATGGACTATAGCCTGCCAGGCTCTTCTGTTCATGGGATTCTCCAGGCAAGAATACTGGAGTGGGTTGCCATTCCCTTCTCCAGGGGATCTCCCTGACCCAGGGATCAAACCCAGATCTCCTGCATTGCAGACAGATTCTTTACCAACTGAGCTATAAGGGGAGCCCTTATCCATATAAAGTAGTTTTTAAAAAATATTTCCAAAGAAAATTCTGATTTATAATATGTTTCACTATGACTAATACATAGCATTTAGAAATTTCTATTTTAGAAGTTCATTAAAAATAAATTATTCATTGTACTTTTTTTATCCCTTATTCCATCTACTCCTTTTTTAAGAAAATAAGTGTTAGCAAGTAGAAAAAAAAGCCATTTCAATTAAAAGATTGTTAAAGCAAGATTACCACCATATATATTTATACATAGCACCTCCTTCAGAAAGGGTGTTTGTTTGAAGAGTGCGTTTAAACATCAATTGTTTTGTGACTTCTCTGACGGTCCAGTGTCTAAGACTCCATGCTTCTAATGCAGGGAGCCTGGGTTCCATTCCTGATCAGGGAACAAGATCCCACATGCTGCAACTAAGATTTCGAATGCCACAACTAAAAAGATCTTGCATGCCTCAACAAAGACTGAAGATCCCACATGCTGCACCTAATAGTGCAGCCAAATAAATATTTTTTTAAAAAAACATGAATGGTTTTATTTATCAGGCTGTCCCCTTTGTTCCAATTTGTGTGTCCCTTTACTGTCTTTAGGTCACACAGGGGATTCGTATAAGAACATGATTATAATTTAAATAATCCCATACAGTTTAGACTGTTTCAAATGCAATAAACCTGCCTCTTTCTTTCCTCAAACATGAGCAGTCATTAGATAATAGCTGTACAACATGGGTGAAAGTGAAAGTGAAAGTCGCTCAGTCCTGTCCGACTCTTTGCAACCCATGGATTGTGTAGTCCACGGGATTCTCCAGGCCAGAATACTGGAATGGGTAGACTTTCCCTTCTCCAGGGGATCTTCCCTACCCAGGGATTGATCCCAGGTCTCCTGTATTGCAGGTGCATTCTTTACCAGCTGAGTCATGAGGTAAGCCCACAACATGGGTAGTAACTATAAAATAGTAAGCAGGATTTCTTTAAATCATACAAGAGAATAGTTCTACAATTATATCATGATGACACATTCCTACTGAGTATCCTGCTGCTTCTACTGCTAAGTCACCTCAGTCGTGTCCGACTCTGTGTGACCCCATAGACGGCAGCCCACCAGGCTGCCCCATCCCTGGGATTCTCCAGGCAAGAACACTGGAGTGGGTTGCCATTTCCTTCTTCAGTGCATGAAAGTGAAAAGTGAAACTGAAGTCGCTCAGTCGCATACGACTCCCAGCGGCCCCATGGACTGCAGCCCACCAGGCTCCTCCGTCCATGAGATTTTCCAGGCAAGAGTACTGGAGTGGTGTGCCATTGCCTTCTCCAACTGAGTATCCTAGAGGAAAACAAAATGGAAAGAAAACTGAAAGACAAAAAATTTTAAGTTAACATCAGTTTTCAAATTGGCTACTCTATCAGTTCAGTTCAGTTCAGTCACTCAGTCCTGTTGGACTCTTTGAGACCCCATGAATCGCAGCATGCCAGGCCTCCCTGTCCATCACCAACTTCTAAAGTCCACCCAAACTCATGTCCATCGAGTTGGTGATGCCATCCAGCCATCTCATCCTCTGTCGTCCCCTTCTCCTTCTGCCCTAACCCTTCCCAGCATCAGGGTCTTTTCCAATGAGTCAACTCTTTGCATGAGGTGGCCAAAGTATTGGAGTTTCAGCTTCAACATCAGTCCTTCTGATGAACACCCAGGACTGATCTCTTTTAGGATGGACTGGTTAGATCTTCTTGAAGTCCAAGGGACTCTCAAGATGTCAGTTTTTATAGAATCCATGAATATAAAGGAAGAGGAGACCAACCATGCAAAAGCAGAAGTATAAGACATATAAAATGGTAATCAATGAATATTATTTCTAATGAGCCTATATGTCTACAGTTATTTATAAGTCTCAGCAGTAGAAGCTAATCTGTAATTAGGGAGCTTCAAGGTCAAGAGCTTAATTGCTTAGGTGTTCCATTAGTTAACAACACACAATGTTCTTTCCTTTTCTGACATTCTTTAGCAGACTTACAGCATTCTCAGTTCCCTGTCACAAAAGCAAATTAGTGTCTGTTCTTTCTCAGAGGTAAATAAAGCATCAGAGGTGGGTTAAAAAAAAAAAAATCCCTAAACTTAACTGCCTTTAGTGAATTGACATGGAAGGAAATTGGTCATTAAAAGCCAATTTCTTGGGTCATAAGGTCTCTGCTGAAACAGCTTCCCTTTCTGGGTCACTTAAATTAAAAGTTAATTTCTAGGCCATGCACTTAGTAGGCAATAATCTACTCTGGTTTGTAAATTGACATAAATCTAAACCGATGGTCCTACTTCCTGTGTTCAGAGAAAGGTCAAGGGGACAATTACAATGGCAGCCAACTTTGTCTAATCTTTCCATCTTTGGCAGGAAGTCTGAGGTAAATGTTAATTGGGAAAATACAGTGCCTGATATGCAGTCTTCCAAGAGATGTAGTTTGAAGAAGGTCTCCTTACTGACAAAGATAGGCTTGAAACTGCTTGCCTCTACCATTCCAATTCTCAGAGGCTCCTTCGAGAATGAATATTAATTCAAAGGAAGAATTGCAACGTCCCACAAATGAACTGTTGTAATGTCCCACTAATCCGTTCCAGTTTCCAGCCCAACTGAGAGCTCACTTTGGCAAGAATACAGGTCAATTCTCAGATGGTACATGTTATGGTCCAAGTTCCCATTATATTTTTAAAAGAGGGAGAATGGTAATGTCAGCAAGATGGCAGACTAAGAAATTCCAGGCCCTCATTGTCCCATGGAAACATTAAATAATTAAACAACTAGAAACTGGCTAAAATAATTTTATAGGTGCTCTGGAAATCAGTAACAACCAAATGCCCAGTCAAGAAAAAGTCACATTCAAAATGGTAGGAAATTTCATTGAATCTTATTTGCCCTTTTCCCACCCACCACAATTTGGGAGAGGCAGTGTCTTGGTCCCCATCTACTTCCCACAAGCCAGACGGAGCAGAGCAGAGTGAAATTTTAATGTTCTACCCTGTCTGCACACCGCCTGAGAGATTGGTTTCTAAGTTATCCAACTTTGGGTTCAAAAGAAACTGAGATCTCAAACTAAGGGAAATACTGGGAAGTATCAGGCTTAGCTTATGAAAACTGCAAGAAGACTACCAATTCTAAATGCCCTTGGTAAGAGATTTCTGACTGAGGAATTAAATAGAACAACCGAGGCACCAGGAAGAAACAGGGGTGAGACTCTAACAGAAATCAAAACATTTAAAAGCAGCTGTGGATATGGGGGAATTTGGAAAAAGCACACACATACCAGCCCAGGAAAGATACCCAGCATGAAAAGATTTAGGACCTTAAGTATGTATGCTGGGTTAATTAGTGAAGGTTTTCCCCTGCACAGTCAGTCTGTAAAAACTGGAAGAGATAACTATTTTTTCAAATGTCCAATTAAAAAAAAGAATCACAAAGCATACATAAAAACAGGAAAATATGATTCAATCAAAGGAAAACTAAATCTATAGATGCCATCTCTGAAAAAATAAAAGCATTAGATTTACTTGACAAAGACTTTAAAGCAACTGTCTCATATATGCTCAAAGAGCTAAAGGAAAACATGAACAAAGAACTAAAGGAAATTAGGAAAATGATATGTAAACAAAATGAGGATATAAGCAAAATAGGAATTATTAAGAAAAACAGATTCTGGAGTTGAAAATTTTACTAGAGGGTTTCAAGAGCAGACCTGAATAGGCAGAAGAATCAATAAACTTGAAGAAAGCTAACTTAAAATTATTGAGTCTGGAGAACAAAAAGGAAAACTAGTGAAGAAAAATGAAGAGAGACTAAAGGATTCATGGGACTCTATCAAAGAGATGAATATATAGATTACATGATGAGAAGGAGTATTAAAGGAGAGAAGTCCCAGGAGGAGAAGAGCAAGAATGTATTTGAAGAAAGAGTGGCCAAAAACTTCCCAAATTTGAGGAAGTACATGGATATACAAATAAAAGAAAGCTCAACAAAACTCAAAGAAGAGGAAGCCAAAAAGAGTCCCTCTGAAATAACTTATAATCAAACTGTTGAATGCCAAAGATAAAGATGGAATCTTAAAGGCAGCAAGAGAAAAGCAAATAGTCATATATCAATACAAGGACTCCTCAAAAACATCATCAGTATAGTTCTCAACAGAATCTTACAGGCAAGAAGGCAGTGGAAAGATATATTTAAAGAGCTAAAAGAAAAACAGCAGTGTCACCTGAAAGCTCTATATCTGGCAAAACTCTCCTTCAAAAAGAAGAGAGAAATTTAGACATCTCAGGTAAGTGAAAAGCTAAAGTAGTTTGTTAATACTAGACCTGTCCTATGAGAAGTATACAGTTAGAACTGGACATGGGACAACAGACTGGTTCCAAATAGGAAAAGGAGTATGTGAAGGCTGTATATTGTCACCCTGTTTATTTAACTTATATGCAGAGTACATCATGAGAAATGCTGGACTTGAAGAAACACAAGCTGGAATCAAGATTCCCGGGACACATATCAATAACCTCAGATATGCAGATGACACCACCCTTATGGCAGAAAGTGAAGAGGAACTCAAAAGCCTCTTGATGAAAGTGAAAGAGGAGAGTGAAAAAGTTGGCTTAAAGCTCAGCATTCAGAAAACGAAGATCATGGCATCCGGTCCCACCACTTCATGGCAAATAGATGGGGAAACAGTGGAAACAGTGTCAGACTTTATTTTTCTGGGCTCCAAAATCACTGCAGATGGTGACTGCAGCCATGAAATTAAAAGACACTTACTCCTTGGAAGGAAAGTTATGACCAACCTAGATAGCATATTCAAAAGCAGAGACATTACTTTGCCAGCAAAGGTCCGTCTAGTCAAGGCTATGGTTTTTCCTATGGTCATGTATGGATGTGAGAATTGGACCGTGAAGAAGGCTGAGCGCCTAAGAATTGATGCTTTTGAACTGTGGTGTTGGAGAAGACTCTTGAGAGTCCCTTTGACTGCAAGAAGATCCAACCAGTCCATTCTGAAGGAGATCAGCCCTGGGATTTCTTTGGAAGGAATGATGCTAAAGCTGAAACTCCAGTACTTTGGCCACCTCATGCGAAGAGTTGACTCATTGGAAAATGCTGGGAGGGATTGGGGGCAAGAGGAGACGGGGACGACAGAGGATGAGGTGGCCGGATGGCATCACTGACTCAATGGACGTGAGTCTGAGTGAACTCCGGGAGTTGGTGATGGACAGGGAGGCCTGGCGTGCTGCGATTCATGGGGTCGCAAAGAGTCAGACATGACTGAGCGACTGATCTGATCTGATCTGATGAGAAGTATTAGAGTTCTTCAAGTTTAAATCAAAGGACATCAAATGCTAACTGAAAGCTCATATGAAAATATAGGATTCTGGCAAAGGTAAACATGTGGACAAATACGAAAGCCAGCATTATTTTGATTTTGGCTCATAACTCCACTTTTATTCTTCTATAAGATTTAAAGGCAAAAGCATAAAATTATTATAAATCTATGTTCAGATCAGATCAGATCAGTCGCTCAGTCATGTCCGACTCTTTGAGACCCCATGAATCGCAGCACGCCAGGCCTCCCTGTCCATCACCAACTCCTGGAGTTCACCCAGACCCACGTCCATCTAGTCGGTGATGCCATCCAGCCACCTCATCCTCTGTCGTCCCTTTCTCCTCCTGCCCCCAATCCCTCCCAGCACCAGAGTTTTTTCCAATGAGTTAACTCTTCACATGAGGTGGCCAAAGTACTGGAGTTTCAGCTTTAGCATCATTCCTTCCAAAGAAATCCCAGGGCTGATCTCCTTCAGAATGGACTGGTTGGATCTTCTTGCAGTCAAAGGGACTCTCAAGAGTCTTCTCCAACACCACAGTTCAAAAGCATCAATTCTTAGGCGCTCAGCCTTCTTCACGGTCCAATTCTCACATCCATACATGACCATAGGAAAAACCATAGCCTTGACTAGACGGACCTTTGCTGGCAAAGTAATGTCTCTGCTTTTGAATATGCTATCTAGGTTGGTCATAACTTTCCTCCCAAGGAGTAAGTGTCTTTTAATTTCATGGCTGCAGTCACCATCTGTAGTGATTTTGGAGCCCAGAAAAATAAAATCTGACACTGTTTCCACTGTTTCCCCATCTATTTCCCATAAAGTGGTGGGACCGGATGCCATGATCTTTGTTTTCTGAATGTTGAGCTTTAAGCCAACTTTTTCACTCTCCACTTTCACTTTCATCAAGAGGCTTTTGAGTTCCTCTTCACTTTCTGCCATAAGGGTGGTGTCATCTGCATATCTGAGGTTATTGATATGTGTCCCGGGAATCTTGATTCCAGCTTGTGTTTCTTCCAGTCCAGCGTTTCTCATGATGTACTCTGCATATAAGTTAAATAAACAGGGTGACAATATACAGCCTTGATGTACTTCTTTTCCTATTTGGAACCAGTCTGTTGTTCCATGGCCAGTTCTAACTGTTGCTTCCTCACCTGCATACAGATTTCTCAAGAGGCAGATCAGGTGGTCTGGTATTCCCATCTCTTTCAGAATTTTCCACAGTTGATTGTGATCCACACAGTCAAAGGCTTTGGCATAGTCAATAAAGCAGAAATAGATGTTTTTCTGGAACTCTCTTGCTTTTTTGATGATCCAGCGGATGTTGGCAATTTGATCTCTGGTTCCTCTGCCTTTTCTAAAACCAGCTGGAACATCAGGAAGTTCACGGTTCACATATTGCTGAAGCCTGGCTTGGACAATTTTGAGCATTACTTTACTAGTATGTGAGATGAGTGCAATTGTGTGGTAGTTTGAGCATTCTTTGGCATTGCCTTTCTTTGGGATTGGAATGAAAACTGACCTTTTCCAGTCCTGTGGCCACTGCTGAGTTTTCCAAATTTGCTGGCATAATGATTGCAGCACTTTCACAGCATCATCTTTCAGGATTTGGAATAGCTCCACTGGAATTCCATCACCTCCACTAGCTTTGTTCGCAGTGATGCTTTCTAAGGCCCACTTGACTTCACATTCCAGGATGTCTGGCTCTAGGCCAGTGATCACACCATCATGATTATCTGGGTGGTGAAGATCTTTTTTGTACAGTTCTTCTGTGTATTCTTGCCATCTCTTCTTAATATCTTCTGCTTCTGTTAGGTCCATACCATTTCTGTCCTTTATTGAGGGACAATATATAAAGATGTGATTGTGACATCAGTAACACCAGGGCAAGTACAGAACAGTAAAGGCGTAGAGTTTTTATGCAATTGAAATTAAATTGGCAGTAGTCTAAAATAGATTGTTATATCACGAGAATGTTTTATATAATTTTATAATACACAAAAAGAATATCTGTAGAATATACACACACACAAAATGAAAAGGAAATCAAAAGTGTCACTATAAAAATCTACTAAACACAAGATAAGGCAGTAAGAGAAAATGAGAGACAAAAATGCTACAAGACAAAATGGCAATAGTGAGTCTTTTCCTATCATAATTAATTTAAATGTAAATGGATTAAACTCTCCAATCAAACTACATAGATTGGCAGAATGGATTAAAAAAAAAAGATCATCTAATTATATACTGTCTACAAGAGAGTCACTTTAGATATGAGGACATAGGTAGAAGTTTGAGACCCTAACTTCTTCCAGTAGAACTTATGTCCTTACAAAAAGAGAAAGAAAAGAGAGATTTATGCACAGAAAAGAGGTCACATGAAGACACAGTGAGAAGACAACCATTTGCTAACCAAAGAGAGAGGCCTCTAAACCTACCAAGATCTTGATCTTGGACTTCCTGTCTCCACACGGTGGGGAAATAACTTCCTGTTACTTAAGACACCCCTTCTCTGGTAGTTTGTCATAGCAGAGCTAGCAAACTAACACATAACTCTGTTCCTAGGATTCAGGTAGAAATGATCCTCCCCTTACCCCTACAATTCCAAATTGTGGGCAGGTGACTGGAGCCCATCCAATCAAAGTTCCACCCCAGACCTCAGAGATTGGCTCAGGGTGTAGCCTTCCACCCAAGCCAGACCAATCAGAGTGAGTCCCAGGTCAGGTGCTGGCACTCAGGGCCAAGGGGCACTCTGTGCTCCTCTGAAGTCCCTTAGCAGATGGAACAGAAGCTTGCAGCTGCTGAGAATCATCTTCTCCCATGAAGGAAAGAGTTGCTTGAGAATGAGGACAAGAAAGAAAAAGCAGGGGCAGGAGAGTGAGAGACAGGTTTCAGATGTCATCTTGTGAGCACCTGGCCTTGTCTTTGGCTGATAGCAGCTACCTTAGCCCTGGTGTTCTCTGAGCAGCAAATCTTCTCTCACGATTTGGACACTTGGAGTTGAATTTCTTTCGCTCACAACTAAAAAAAATCCTGACAAAAGCAGGAACCTGAGTCTTATTTTACTATGGAAATATTTAACTATGGTTTGATATTCTCTCGATAAGCAGCACTGTTATTTAAATATTTCTAACAATTACATGCCTTGTTAGAAATTACAATTTCTAACAATTACATTTCTAACAACAATTCAATAAAAAAAAAAAACTCCTTAAAATGTATTGTAAAAAAAAAAAGTATTGTAAAATTTGGTTTTTAAAATTCCCCATAGAAGACCAGCTGTTTTGCTTAAAATAGAATATAACTATCCTATTCATGAAAACACTCCACATTAGAAAACAAGGTGCTCAATGTCTCAGAAGTCCTCTGATCTTGTCAGAGTTCATCTGTTTCCCGCACCATCTTTCTTGCAGCTGCTTCCACTGAATGGCATAAAAATGGGTGTGGCCATCTAGTTTTCTGAAAGGAAATGTCAAAGATGAGCTAAGACTACAAAATAAAGCCATCATTTTTTTTCTCTCTTCCTGGTGACTTAACCTGCCAGGTGTTATTTCTTATTGAAGTGGTGATTTAAAAGGTTATTTTTATTATTTTATAAAAGATGTCTTACTTGAAACAAAGAAGAGACATATTTTCAGGAAAATGCATCAGGATGGCCATTAGATGTGTTTTCCCTGCTCCTTCCCATGGTGGAATGAAAACACTTCTTCAATGAGGTAAATGTTAGTGGATATCTTTTACTCTCAACTCTGCAGGATCCTATGAGTGTCTGCAGTGTCTCCTCTGAATACAGAACAAACACTCCTTTGGCACATGGTCACTGATTCCCCCATCCTTCCCTAAAGGAGCCTTGGAAGTAGAAGTGCTTCTTCTAGAAGTAGCCCATAGAAATATAGACTTTCTCAAACAAGGAGAAGCTTGTGTTATTAAAAATTTTATTTGTACCAACATAAGTCAATCTTAAAGGATGCTGATTTTTACCAGTAAGTTACCAACTATCAATTGAAGACTGAATCCCATAGGATCTAGGTCATCCCATCATATTTAAATTCTACTATTTATTAATACATAATCCAAAACCTCAACCAAGTCATAAGCCATGCCATGAAGCAAAAGAGATACAAGAATAAAAGAATGGAGTATGTTTAATTTATATCTGAAAACATATTCAGTTAATCTACTTTTGTGTCTAATATCCATCTCAAACACAACATGCCAAAAACTGAACTCCTGATTCTCTCTGAAAAGAGAGAAAGAAGGAACTAATAACATTCTTATCTCAGTAAATAAGAAATAACAGCCTTTTCCTCTTCCTCTTCTTCCTTCCTGTTTTCTTCCTTTCTTCCATCTTACTTCCTTCCTCCAAGTTCTTTTTCTTTCCTTATAATTAATTAATAGATCTTTATTGTAGAAAACATAAGTATTTTGGACATTGACTTGTTGGATTTATATGCTTTTAAATTTCTTGATACTGTTGTTAGATCACTTTCTGATCTAATATGCCACTTCACCTCTCATCAGCAGCACTTGAGAGGGTCTGGTTTTCTGCAATCACAGTATAGCACCAGACACTCATTTCTTTTACTTTTGTTATCTTAATGAGCAATAGTTAAAAATGATGCTGCTTTGAGATTTCCATTTCCTTGATGACCAGTAGGGTACAACTTTCCTGGCTAAGTGAGAAGTTACACAACGTGCTCTCTCCTCTTGGAATTCTATTTTGTGGTTCACAGGATGTTAGAACTGGCAAGAGGTCAATCCTCTCATTTTACAGAGGAGAAGACTGAGGCTAGCAAGGCAAAATGTCTTTTGTAAGTCATCTCCAATTTGTAGCAGGACTGGGACCAGAATAAGGAGACATTTGGTCCAAAGACCAGCTTTCTTTCCGTTACACCAATTGAAAAGGGGTTATCATTTTAAAGTTCATATAATGGGAGGATGGTTTAGAAAATACTTGCATTATTAGTCAGGTCAGGGTCCTTACAAATAGCAGCTCTTTGAGAACCTGAACAAATGTGGATGGGTCCTTTGAGGAGCAGCATGGGAAACTCAAGGACAGAGAGTTCCAGCGTTATGTTCAGAGTTCAGAGGCATGGCCTTTTCAGGCACACATGATAATATAAGATTTTCCTCTCCTGAAACATAAGGAAGAAAGGTCACCCAGCTATGCCACTTGGCCATGCGCCCTAGGACTGAGTGATATGTGATTAGCAGCACGTAAGCAACCTCAGCAAGGTTACTGGCTGTTTCAGGGCCACTCCTAGGCTTCTGTCATTTCCCTTCCATCACCATTTCTTTACTTCTCCCAGACAGAGGAAGGAATTCCCCACCCAGCGATTATCTTCCTGGCTGACTTGCCTTTCTCTCATATATAATTTTTTTTTTTAACACTTTCTCTCGCTAATTCTTGCTAGCGTTAAGCAAAAAAAAAAAAAAAAAAGATTTACCTCAGCAGTCTCTACAACAGACAAAACATACACAGCCTCTGTCTGAAAGAGATTAAGATCTAAATAAACTTGACAGAAGAGGCCCATGTTTCCTCAGGGAGAGGATCTCTGAGAGAAAACGCAAAGGATTCTGGGGGGAGGTAGCGTCGTGTGACGCGGAGGGAGAGACCTGGCGGGCTGCGCCATGTATGCAGATCTGGAGAGAGTGAAGCTCTGGCTTAACAGGGGCTCAAATTTCTTAAGGTTTGTCAGAAACCTTTGTCATTTTGGTGCTCTGAAAACACACGGAGAGGAGAGAAGAGGCCGTTTCAAAGCTGCTTTCTCCAGGTGAGGCTGGAGAATCAGAGTCTGTGAACCACTCTTCTGTAGGAAGCAAGAGACCCCGACGGTCTCATGTTCTCAGAGATTAGCCCTCTGCAGAGCTTTGCACCCATCTCGCCAGGCGGCCCTGCACACAACAGGAACCTGTAGTCGTTACAGCCCTGGCTCCTACCTGCCTTCCCGCAAGGTTTCTGCATGAAACCTACCTGCATCCCATCAGTCCAAGAAGCCTGAGTTTCCCAGGCCGCCCATTGTCCCCGGGACCTCGGTACATGTGAGCCCGAGCCATCTTTCCAACCGCCCTTATTTTGGCCCCTGAATTGTGCTTTCTGAGCACTCTGTCATCAACAAACCCTTATGACCTTTAACTTCTCTGAACATCTTCACCTTCGTGCCTGTATTACTGATTCCTGTTGCCTTCTCCTTGGGATACTGTTCCATAACTGTTTGCATCGTTCAAGCCCTGGAGATGCAGTATCCTTCAGACTCTTCACTGCTGCTTCCAAATCATCTCACTTATTTTTAATTGATTATTTTAAATTGGAGGATAATTGCTTTGCAATGTTGTGTAAGTTTCTGCTGTACAACAGAGTGAAGCAGCTGTATGTAGACAGAGGGGTAGGATGGGGGTGTGGTGGGAGGGAAGCTAAAATCACTTCACTTCTTATTTCAAACTTTGCACTTTCTGGGACATTCCCAACATGTGAATATGATTTTGCCGCTCAATAGACATTCTTCAGTCATCATATACCAACATCCCAACCACATCCTTCATTCTCTGATGATGACTATCACACCTGCATCGCTGCCTTTATTTTCACTCCTCTTCCATCATTTCATTTGGCTACAGCTTCTACAAAAATGATCCCCCAACAATTTACCTCTCTGCCTTTTCAGCTCCTCACCTCTAGGGAATCTTTATTTTTCACCTCCCATTAGCAACCTCACAGTCATCTACTTGCCTTCCTCATTTCTCGTTCTTACATTATCTTGAAATCCTCAGTTTCAAGCTTCTCATTCAGCAATAACGAGATTCAATTATTCCAGCTCATCACTTAATTCTACCATTTCATTCCTCTAAACAAAATGTAAAACCCATGGACCATACACACGTTTCACTATCCATATTCATCTGTGTGTCTTCAACTTTCATTTTACCGAATTGAAGCTCCATAGTCCATCATTATGATATTTTTCTTACAAACATTCTGATCATAAATAACATCTCTGTGCTATAAAGTTCACTGAGACATATACCTTCCAGGAAATATACTTCCTATACAGCAAAGTCACTTGAAGAATATGTCTCTTTCAAGGACATTTCTTGACCCTCAGGAAATTAATTCAGAATTATGTATTGAAACTTCTAGTTGCTTAAAATTTAAGTGACAGTTAAATGTAATTATAAATGCTTATTACTGAAAATAAGGATCATAAGGAATGACACAATCCTTGTGAACTGTCAGAAACTGACTAAATCATGCTATTTTTATTTGGTGTATGCATTCCAAATACTTAATCTTCAAATAACCTCAATAATTGGCTTACCAATTAATTTTCATATCCTGGAAAAGTGAAAGTTTTCTATACTTTTATTTAAATACCATTAATATCATTCTTTTTGTTCTATTGTCAAAGAAGTGTTACTATATAACAGCAAGTAAATGTCTTATCAAGGCTTCCCTGGTGGCTCAGTGATAAAAAATCCATCTGACAATTCAGGAGATGGGGGTTCAATCCCTATGTTGGGAAGATCCCCTGGAGAAGGAAATGGAAACCCACTCCAGTGTTCTTGCCTGGAAAATCCCATGGACAGAGAAGCCTAGCAGGCTACAGTCCATGGGGGTCACAGAAAATTTGGACACAACTCAGTGACTAAGCAACAACAACAACAAATGTCTTATTAAGGACCAAAATGGTGGAAACATTTGTATGGGCCACAGAGTGCACTATCTCTTTTACAGATTTTTTATTGGAAAAACTCTGCTTAGTCACTTCAGTCATGTTCAACTCTGTGCAACCCTATGGGCTGCAGGCTGCCAGGCTTCTCTGTCCATGGGATTCTCTAGGTAAGAGTACTAGAGTGGGTTGTCATGCCCTTCTCCAGGGGATCTTCCTGACCCAGGGATCGAACCGAGGTCCCCACATTTCAGGCCGATTCTTTATCACTGAGCCACCAGGGAAACCTGAGTGAGGTGCATTTTTGATCCTACAGATCAGAAAAGGTAGATTTCATAGCCAATATCCAAGTACTTGAGAGTATCTGTTTAGTGAAAAGCAAGGCAGGATTGTATGTCATATGCCATCATTAATTCAATTATGTGCATTCATTACTTCTTTAATATCTACTATGTGTACTTATTCCATTTTTGTTGTTATTGTTCTTATATTGGATAATCCACCCCCTTTATCTTAATTTTCTCATGCCAGTTTTTCTACAAAGCAGATCTTTGCAGAGAAAATTTGGAGAAAAATAAGGGATTGTGTCAGTGTAGACTCATAGTGAGACGGGGACGACAGAGGATGAGATGGTTGGATGGCATCACCGACTCAATGAACATGAGTTTGGGTAAACTCCAGGAGTTGGTGATGGACAGGGAGGTCTGGCATGCTGCAGTCTATGGGGTCTCAAAGAGTCAGACATGACTGAGCGACTGAACTGAACTGAGACTCATAGCCAGAGCTCTATTCTTAATCACTACTCTCTTATTCAGGAGTTCATATCTAAAACCAAGGAAAAGATTTTATTAAGGACCAAGGTCCCTGGTGGCTCAGATGGTAAGAGAATCTGCCTGCAATGCGGGAGACCTAGGTTCGATCCCTGGGTTTGCAAGATCCCCTGGGGAAGGGAATAGCAACCCACTCCAGTATTCTTGCCTGGAGAATCCCATGGACAGAGGAGCCTGGCAGGCTACAATCCATGGGATCACAAAGAGTTGGACACGACTGAGTGACTAACGTGAAGAATCAATCAGATAAGAACCCCTGAGTGCTAATTCTGAGGTATTTGTAACTTTGTAAGATCACCACTAAAACATGTGCTTGGCAAAATAAAAGAAAAACATTAGGCAAAATTGTTCTGATTATCCATTTTACATTAGCTTTGGAGCTTTGGTCTTGGTGGTTATGACACTTTTCTTTATTGTGTTGTGGGATTTGATCCCTGTTGCAACCTAACAGCCAGTTTTTCTTTTTTAAAATTTGGACACCTGTTTTATTTCCTGGCCAGGATCTGTAATCCCCACTGGATTCACTTCTCCAGCATCCTCCCCTGGGCACATGACTCCACTGCAGGCCATATTGAAAGATCTTTGTCTATTCCAATGCTCAATGTTTCCCTAGCATTGCCTCTGATCACTTTCTCTGCCAAGGTGCCTATTTGTTCCCACTCAGAATCCAAGTAGTGACACAATCCTAATTATTTTCAGATGATTTTTAATGATGTCATTTTATTTGAGCCCATGGCAAAGAGTAAAAGTGAACAGTCATACATCCCTGCTTGAAATAAGCATCCAACAGGAATAAATTTCCAAATCCCTGTACCAACAAACAATATGTTGATTCACAGCTGCTTTCGATATAGACTAGTATTTGGTATAAACTTCCCCATGTGCCCTTCACCCAAAGGAGACATTTTCCCAAGTCTTAGAGCTGCATTTGAGTGAATGAAAACTGCTCTGAAAAAGAACCACTCAACCATGTGTCATATATGAAATATTTCAGGTACCAAGACCTTGCCTTATGCAGGCATTAGTGTCTTGTTGGAGTTCAGTCATTTCCCATTCATGATAAGTTTCCTTTAAAAGAAGAGATCTCCCTCAGAATTACAGTTCATTGAATAAACAACTACAGTCCTTTATTCAAAGGTTCTACTCCAAAACAATGATTTCAAGTATTAGATGATTTAGAATTTAGTTTCATCTGACTCATACCACTTGCTATAAAAGTTTGAAAGTTTTTCAACTACCACTACATTTTAACATTATCTGTGTTTCCTGCCAATACACTAAACAAAGGGGGGAAAGATGTTATTCTTAGAAAGTAATTATTATTTGCCAATTAAATGATTTCTCCATCTAGAATATCTCTCAAAATAATTAACACTGTTGAAACCCCTAAGATCTATTAAGATTGGTCTAATATAGGATAAATATACTAAAATAATAGTTTTATTTTATATTAGCAATAACCGGCTCCATAACATAATGAAGAAACCATTTATATTAGCAACAGTTAATATAAAATGTATAGAAATTAACTTTATGAGAAATGAGCAAGCTTTATATAAAGAAAAATTTTTTAACTTTATCAGAGGTCAAAAAAGAAAGATTGAAAAGATAGACAAACATATCACATTCCAACCTGGACAATCTTAATAATACAATCCTGCCAACTCATCGAAAATTCATTCTATAAACTTAATACAATGTTAATGATCATTTCAAAGGATTTGTTCCATTGACAAATTGAATTTAAAGGTCATCAGAAAGATTTAATGTTCAGATTCAGTATTAATCACAAGTAAATTGCTTTGGGACCACAGGGCTTCCCTCATAGCTCAGTTGGTAAAGAATCTGCCTGCAGTGCAGGAGTCCCTGGTTCAATTCCTGGGTTGGGAAGATCCCCCAGAGAAGGGATAGGCTACCCACTCCAGTATTCTTGGGCTTCCCTTATGGGTCAGCTGGTAGAGAATCTGCCTGCAGTGTGGGAGACCTGGGTTCAATCCCTGGGTTGGGAAGATCCTCTGGAGAAGGAAAAGGCTACCCACTCTAGTATACTGGCCTGGAGAATTCCAGGACTGTATAGTCCATGGGATCCCAAAGAGTTGGACATGACGAAGCAACTTTCACTTTCACTTGGGACCATGACAGCAGTATTTTTAGATTTTAACCACTCTTCATAGCAATTTGTGTGATGATTATATAAGGAAAACTTAAATATTTTAATAAGACATTCAGGAGCGTAGGGAGAACAGATGCTGAAACCTGACTTCATCTTTGTTTCCTTTCAACTTCTCTTCCTCTTCCTCCTGTCCCTCAAAGTAATCAATGCCTCATCCTCAGTGATGGTTTTAATCCTTATCCTGTGTATTGTTAAACCAGTGTCTTCAGAAGTTTCTGTTCTTTCAGTTCTCCCAAACATTCAAAAGACTGCTTTTTTAAACCTGCATAAGAGTTTAAATTTGCAAAGATCTGTAGTTGACTATCAAATCAAATCTAAATGACCAGATAGTTGGATAGTCTTAGAATGCTATAACCATGAAGTTGGCAGACTCCCCAGTAATAATTGCTTTCCAGGTGACTCACTGGTAAAGAATCCACCTGCCAGTGCAGTATGTGAGTTCAATACCAGGTTGAGGAAGATCCCCAGGAGGAGGAAATGGCTACCCATTCCAGTAATCTTGCCTGGAGAATCCCATGGACAGAGGAGCCTGGCAAGCTACAGTCCATGGGGTCTCAAAAAGTCGGATAAGACTGAGCAACTGAGCAAAAACCACTAACAATGTCATCTTGGATATATTTCTAGAATGTCACTAAGCCTCAACTTCCTCCTCCTTAATGAGCATTATATTACCTCATACGGTTGTCGTGACAATGAAATGCCCCAGGATAGTCAATAGAAATATTAACAAGTTTTTGTGTTCATGGACCTAGAACACTAAAAAGAATAAAAGAGAGTCTTTTCACATCCCAAGAAGCTAGACAGAAATTGTGTTTTGAGTTATGAATTTCTAGCCTCAAGATTTGGATCATAAAGAAGATAGAAATTTTCAAGAATCCATATCATCCCAAGCCTTTAACCATCTCATTGTCTCAGAGGGCATCAGTAGCCAGCTTAGAAATGAGAGATTTTGACAGCATTTCTTGATGAAGCTGAAAGAGGAGAGTGAAAAAGTTAGCTTAAAACTCAACATTCAAAAAATGAAAATGTTGGCATCTCATCCCATCACTTCATGGCAAATAGATGGGGAAACATGGAAACAATGACAGACTTATTTTTTTGGGATCCAAAATTACTGTGGATGGTGACTGCAGCCATGAAATTAAAAGACTCTTGCTCCAGAAAATCCATGGCAAACCTAGACAGAATATTAAAAAGCAGAGACATCACTTTGCTGACAAAGGTCTGTATAATCAAAGCTATGTTTTTCCAGTAGTCATGTATGGATGTGAGGTTGGGCCATAAAGAAGGCTGAGTGCAGAAGACTTGATGATCTCAAACTGTGGAGATGGAGAAGACCCTTGAGAGTCCATTGGACAGCAAGGAGATCAAACCAATCAATCCTAAAGGAAATCAACCCTGAATATTCTTTGGAAGGACTGATGCTGAAGCTGAAGCTCCAATACTTTGGCCACCTGATGTGAAGAGTCAACTTGTTGGAAAAGACCCTGATCCTGGGAAAGATTGAAGGCAGGAAGAGAAGGGGGTGACAGAGGAAGAAATGGTTGGATGGCATCATCTACTCAATGGACACGAGTTTGAGCAAGCTCCAGGAGATAGTAAGAACAGGCAAGCCTGGTGTGCTGCAGTCCATGGGGGTGCAAAAAGTTGGACACAACTGAGTGACTGAACAATGACAACAACCATAGACATAGGAGGTGGTTAACTTGGACATTTCAGGCTCATGAATGGTGAGAACAGTGCCAGGTTTCCCCAGGTAGCTTGAGGAATACTTACAATTTTAAATAGTAAAAGCTGGTAGGTGCTTACTTATGCCCACGCTTGATTCAGAGCCACTTGCCTTCAAGAAACTCCATGAACTCAGAAACTAAGCATATCAAGGTTAACTCAGGCCAGTGGACTCATCTCTAAAACGTTCAGGCCCGGTGCTCAGCATGGTCCAAGGGAGAGAAAAGTCCCCATTAAACAATCAAGAGAGAACACTCCCTCAGCTGCGTCAGTAGAAACAGAGAACAAAATTGAGTGTTCTGGTACTAATTCCAAAGTTGGGGAGCATAGTTTTCCCACACCTCCAAGCCACTGTCAGATCCTAGCTGGGTGTCTCACAATTCAACTCCATTTTATCAGGAGACAGCACCAGATTCTACAGGCCTATTAGACAACCCATCCCCCATACTCTGAATGCCAATCAGGGGCCTGGGTGCTTCTGACCCATTGACTATAGATTAGAGGTTCCAAGAATGCCCTCCTTGGATTTCACACACCAGTCAAAACTGCATTCACAAGTGCAATATACATTGGATACAGACAAATAGTGTTTGATTCCACTTATACGAGGTACCTGGTTATTGTTGTTCAGTCACTAAGTCGTGTCTGACTCTTTGCAGCCTCATGGACTGCAGCACACCAGGCTTCCCTGTCCTTCACTATTTCCCACAGTTTGCTCAGACTCATGTCAGTTGAATCGGTGATGCCATCCAACCATCTCATCCTCTGTTGCCCTCTTCTCCTCCTGCCCTCAATCTTTCCCAGCATCAGGTTCTTTTCCAATGAACCAGCTCTTTGCATCAGGTGGCCAAAGGATGGAGTTTCAGCTTCAGCATCAGTCCTTCCAGTAAATATTCAGGGTTGGTTTCCTTTAGAATTGGGGCTTCCCTGGTGGCTTAAATAGTAAAGAATCTGCAGGCAATACAAGATACCTAGGTTCCATCCCAGGGTAAGGAAGATCCTCTGGAGAAAGAAATGACTACCCACTCTAGTATTCTTCTCTGGAAAATGCCATGGACAGAGGAGCCTGGTGGAATACAGTCCATGGGGTCCCAAAGAGAAAGACACAGCTGGGTAACTGAGCACACACAAACACATACATTAATATAACTTGGAAACAGCCAGAAGAGATGCATATGGCAAAGTGTGGGGAAAGAGTGGGGGGCTTCCATGCTCTCTCAAAACTCTGTCATGCTCCCAGCACCCCCATGTGCCCACCAACTTGGAAACTCTGAATCTGTTCCTTCAGATATGAGGCTTTAATTACATAGACAGAATTGATTAGATGATCAGTTCAGTTCAGTTCAGTTCAGTCGCTCAGTCGTGTCCGACTCTTTGAGACCCCATGAATCGCAGCACGCCAGGCCTCCCTGTCCATCACCAGCTCCTGGAGTTCACTCAGACTCACATCCATCGAGTCAGTGATGCCATCCAGCCATCTCGTCCTCTGTCGTCCCCTTCTCCTCCTGCCCCCGATCCCTCCCAGCATCAGAGACTTTTCCTATGAGTCAACCCTTCGCATGAGGTGGCCAAAGTACTGGAGTTTCAGCTTTATCATCATTCCTTCCAAAGAAATCCCAGGGCTGATCTCCTTCAGAATGGACTGGTTGGATCTCTTTGCAGTCCAAGGGACTCTCAAGAGTCTTCTCCAACACCACAGTTCAAAAGCATCAATTCTTTGGTGCTCAGCCTTCAGTCACCAGCAAATGATTTACCTTCTGTTTCTCTCCCTTCTCTGGAGGTGTGGGGAGGGCTGAGTCATTCTAACCCTCCAGTTACAGAGTTGGTTTTCCTGGCAAACAGCCCCAATACCTAGGTGGGGTCCAAAAGTCACCTCCTAAAGATGCTTTTATGTCCCTAATCAATTGGAAAATTCCAAGGGTTTTTAGGAGCTCTGTGCCAGAAAAAAAAAAAAGATATATATATATAGTTATAAATCACAGTATCCCAGGAACAGATTTAAATTGATCTGGAGATTTTCTTTTAATGTGGAATTCTTATACCAAGATGTCATGGAATAAAATTGCATGCATGCTACATAATAAAAGATAATAAAATGAAAATACAGGGCTCTCAGCACAGTAATAAACATATATATAGCTACAACGTATCAGCAGATATAATCATATTTTATTATTTATCTTTCATTCATGACATCCTCAGTCAGTACTGCAAAAATGAATGAAGGGAAGCTTCAATTAAATACAGTTAGGAGTTGGTGCAGAGAAGGTAATGGCACCCCACTCCAATACTTTTGCCTAGAAAGCCCCATGGACGGAGGAGCCTGGTAGGCTGCAGTCCATGGGGTCACTAGAGTCGGACACAACTGAGCGACTTCACTTTCACTTTTCACTTTCATGCATTGGAGAAGGAAATGGCAACCCACTCCAGTGTTCTTGCCTGGAGAATCCCAGGGACGGGAAGCCTGGTTGGCTGCCGTCTATGGGGTTGCACAGAGTCAGACACGACTAAAGCGACGCAGCAGCAGCAGCAGGAGTTGGTGATGGACAGGGAAGCCTGTCGTGCTGCAGTCCATGGGGTCCCCAAGAGTCCTACCGGACTGAGCGACTGAAATGACCTGAACTGAACTGAGGAGGCCAGAAGGGGGAGCTCTCACACTCTGCAGAGCCCAATAAGAGAAAGACCTTTCCTGGTGAGGATGCAGCCAATAAAAGCTGTGGATTCTTTATTGACTATAGCCCTCCCAACCTCCTTTGCCCCTCTCTGAAAGCATTCTCCTTGCCCTTGACATGGGGACTTGCTCATACTTTCTTATATGCTGTCTTAGGATAATGACTTCTCTTCCTTAATTGTTACCTTCCCCAAAAAATGATTGGTTCACCTAGGGCAGAGCATGTCTTTTCTTTCGTGGCTGCCAGTCTGTGATCCATTTGTCACTGCAATGAGATAAGTGCAATGAGTAAGTACCTAGAGAGTTTTTTAAAACAATTTTCCATTGCCAGATCATCCAAGTGTATGATCAGTGGGATCACCTTGTGAGCAGGTAAGAAATATTTTGGGAATGGTCAAACTTTTGTGATGAATCCTGTGTAGTGTAAGCTGCCTATTAATCATGTGCAGTATGAATATGTATTCCATGTGGATGGGGTAGAAATTTCATAAAAGGAGTCTCTGCCTCAGATAATTTGAAAACCACTGCTCTAGAGCATTTCAAACAATCCTGGGTATATTAATACGCATTGCACACTGTAATTTCACTTAACATTTTGCTTTTTTAGACATTGAGGGATAAATAGTAGTCAGCTCAGCAGATATATGCCCACTTTTACGTGACATTGATTCTTATACAGATTAATCCCAGGATGAATCATATGCATACTTATTTTGGTCCAAATGTGTACCAGGATTTACTGACAGACTAGTAAGCTTTACATATTGTTGCTGTTGTTCAGTCGCTAAGTCATGTCCAACTCTTTGCGACCCCGTGAACTGCAGCATACCAGGCTTCCCTGTCCTTCACTACCTCCTGGAGTTTGCTCAAATTAGGTCCATTAAGTCAGTGATGCCATCCAACCATCTCATCTTATGTCGCCTCCTTCTCCCCCTGCCCTCAGTCTTTCCCAGCACCAAGGTCTTTTCCAATAAGTCAGCTCTTTGCATCAGGGGTCCAAAGTATTGGAGTTTCAGCTTCAGCACCAGCCCTTCCAATTAATATTCAGGACAGATTTCCTTTAAGACTGACTGATTTGATCTCCTTGCAGTCCAAGAGACTCTCAAGAGTCTTCTCCAGCAACACAATTTGAAAGCATCAATTCTTTGGCACTCAGCTTTCTCTATGGTCCAACTCTCAAATCCATACATGACTACTGGAAAAACCATAGCTTTAACTATACAGACCTTTGTTGGCAAAGTGATGTCTCTGCTTTTTAATACGCTGTCTAGATTTGTCATAACTTTCCTTCCAGGGAGCAAGTGTCTTTTAATTTCATGGCTGTGGTCACCATCTGGATCACTTTTGGAGCCCAAGAAAATGAAATCTGATGCTGTTTCCACATTTTCCCCATCTATTTGCCATGAAGTGATGGGACCAGATGCCATGATCTTCATTTTTTTGAATGTTGAGTCTTAAACCAGCTTTTTCACTCTCCTCTTTCACCTTCATCAAGAGGCTCTTTAGTTCCTCTTCAGTTTCTGCCATTAAAGTGGTATCATCTGCATATCTGAGGTTGTTGATATTTCTCTTGGAAATCTTGATTCCAGCTTGTGATTCATCCAGCCTGGCATTTCACTTGATGTACTCTGCATATAAGTTATATAAGCAGAGTGACAATATACAACCTTGATGTCTTCTTTCCCAATTTTGAATAAGTCCATTGTTCCATGTCTAGTTCTAACTGTTGTTTCTTGTCCTACATACAGGTTTCTCAGGAGGCAGGTAATGTGGTCTGGTATTCCCATCTCATTAAGACTGTTCCACAGTTTGTTGTGATCTACACAGCCAATGGCTTTCGCATAGTCAATGAAGCAGAAGTAGATGTTTATTTGGAATTCCCTTCCTTTTTCAGTGATCTAGTGTATGCTGGCAATTTAATCTCTGGTTCCTCTGCTTTCTCTAAATCTAGCTTTTACATCTGAAAGTTCTTGGTTCACTTACTGCTGAAGCCTAGCTTGGAGGATTTTAGCATAATTTTGCTGGCATGTAAAATGAGTGCAATTGTGTATAATGTAATTTGAACATTCTTTGGCGTTGCCTTTCTTTTGGATTGGAATGAAAACTGACCTTTTCCAGTCCTGTGGCCACTGCTGAATTTTCAAAATTTGCTGGCATAATGAGTGCAGCACTTAAACAGCATCATCTTTTTGGATTTGAAATAGCTCAGCTGGAATTCCATCCCCTCTACTAGCTTTGTTCATAGTAATGATTCCTTAAGGCCCATTTGACTTCACACTTCAAGATATCTGGCTTAACAAAAGAGTCTGAATACTTACTTGGGTGCAATCTCAAAAATGACAGAATGATCTCAGTTCATTTCCAAAACAAGCCTTTCAATATCACAGTAATCCAAGTCTATGCCCCGACCAGTAATGCTGAAGAAGCTGAAGTTGAATGATTCTATGAAGACTTACAGGACCTCCTAGAACTAACACCAAGAAAAGATGTCCTTTTCATCATAGGAGATTGGAATCCAAAAGTAGGAAGTCAAGAAATACCTGGAATAACAGGCAAGTTTGGCCTTAGAGTACAAAATGAAGCAGGGCAACAGCTAACAGTTTTGTCAAGAGAACACATTGGTCATAGCAAACACCCTCTTCCAACAACACAAGAGATGACTCTACACATGGACATCACCAAATGGTCAGTACTGAAATCAGATTGATTATATCCTTTGCAGCCAAAGATGAAGACGCTCTATACTGTCAGCAAAAACAAGACCTGGAGCTGACTGTGGCTCAGTTCATGAACTCCTTATTGCCAAAATCAGACTCAAATTAAGGAAGTAGGAAAACCAGTAAGCCATTCAGGTATGACCTAAATCAAATTTCTTATAATTATATAGTGGAACTGATGAATAGATTCAAGGGACTATATCTGGTAGACAGAGTACCTGAAGAACTATGGACAGAGGTTTGTAATATTATACAGGAGGCAGTGACCAAAACCATTGCCAAGAAAAAGAAATGCAAGAAGACAAATTGGGTGTTTCAGGAGGCCTTACAAATAGCTGAGAAAAGAAGAGAAGCAAAAGGGAAAGAAGAAAAGGAAAGATATATCCAACTGAAAGCTTTACACGGTGGAGACTAAAAAAGAAACTGACAAAATTCTGAGATGCTAAAAAAAATCTGGAGACACTGAGGGTTTGCCCTAACCCTTTCTTTTTGCCTTAAACCATCTATATCACTTCAGACTTGATCTCTGGGTAAATTTTATCTCTGATTTCAAAATAGTCCTCCTGCTTTCTTGTCCCTTTCTTTTAAAACAAATCTGAGAAGGAAATAAAGCATTTTGAAATCCTAATCATCTGTCATGGTCTTATCCCCAGGGGAGAGGTGAGAGCAAATGAAATAAAACCAAACAGGGAATCATTAACTCTGTTTCTTTGAACTTTAGTGATCATATTTATTTGGAGAAAACAAAAATACCCCTCAACCTTAAGGATGGGATTTTGTATCTCAAGACATCTCCCAAATATTAAGTCTATGGATTACAATTCATTTTCATAGAAAATATTTTTGTACAAATTTTACGTGTAGTGAGGAGTGGGTCATAAATCCCTGCTTGTTTTAACAGGGTAGCAGGGTAGAGGAATGGTGAAAAAAATGTTTTTTTTGTACAGATCTGTTTGGAAGGGTAGACATGAAGAGGGAGAACCCTACCTTCTCATCATCTATAGCAAATGGCTCCTTAACTCATTTTTTAACTCATCATAACTTAGACCTATTTATGACATAGTGGTTCTATGTATAGGCAATACTTCATTTTATTGCACATCAGATCAGATCAGTCGCTCAGTAGTGTCCGACTCTTTGAGACCCCATGAATCACAGCACGCCAGGCCTCCCTGTCCATCACCAACTCCCAGAGTTCACTCAGACTCATGTCCATCCAGTCAGTGATGCCATCCAGCCATCTCATCCTCTGTCGTCCCCTTCTCCTCATGCCCCCAATCCCTCCCAGCATCAGAGTCTTTTCCAATGAGTCAACTCTTCACATGAGGTGGCAAAAGTACTGGAGTTTCAGCTTTAGCATCATTCCTTCCAAAGAAATCCCAGGGCTGATCTTCAGAATGGACTGGTTGGATCTCCTTGCAGTCCAAGGGACTCTCAAGAGTCTTTTCCAAAACCACACTTCAAAAGCACCAATTCTTCGGTGCTCAGCCTTCTTCACGGTCCAACTCTCACATCCATACATGACCACAGGAAAAACTATAGCCTTGACTAGACGGACCTTTGTTGGCAAAGTAATGTCTCTGCTTTTGAATGTGCTATCTAGGTTGGTCATAACTTTCCTTCCAAGGAGTAAGCGTCCTTTAATTTCATGGCTGCAGTCACCATCTGTAGTGATTTTGGAGCCCAGAAAAATAAAGTCTGACACTGTTTCCACTGTTTCCCCATCTATTTCCCATGAAGTGGTGGGACCAGATGCCATGATCTTCGTTTTCTGAATGTTGAGCTTTAAGTCAACTTTTTCACTCTCCACTTTCACTTTCATCAAGAGGCTTTTGAATTCCTCTTCACTTTCTGCCATAAGGGTGGTGTCATCTGCATATCTGAGGTTACTGATATTTCTCCCGGCAATCTTGATTCCAGTTTGTGTTTCTTCCAGTCCAGTGTTTCTCATGATGTACTCTGCATATTAGTTAAATAAGCAGGGTGACAATATACAGCCTTGACGTACTCCTTTTCATATTTGGAGCCAGTCTGTTGTTCCATGGCCAGTTCTAACTGTTGCTTCTTGATCTGCATACAGATTTCTCAAAAGGCAGGTCAGGTTTTCTGGTATTCCCATCTCTTTCAGAATTTTCCACAGTTTATTGTGATCCACACAGTCAAAGGCTTTGGCAAAGTCAATAAAGCAGAAATAGATGTTTTTCTGGAACTCTCTTGCTTTTTCCATGATCCAGCAGATGTTGGCAATTTGATCTCTGGTTCCTCTGCCTTTTCTAAAACCAGCTTGAACATCAGGAAGTTCACGCTTCACGTATTGCTGAAGCCTGGCTTGGAGAATTTTGAGCATTACTTAACTAGCATGTGAGATGAGTGCAATTGTGTGGTAGTTTGAGCATTCTTTGGCATTGCCTTTCTTTGGGATTGGAATGAAAACTGACCTTTTCCAGTCCTGTGGCCACTGCTGAGTTTTCGTAATTTGCTGGCATATTAAGTGCAGCACTTTCACAGCATCATCTTTCAGGATTTTTAAGCCAAGACCTAGTTCAGAGCAAGACCCTTCCACTCTTCAACTTTATGAAGGCTGAGCTATGACAAACCTAGACAGCATGTTACAAAGCAGAGACATCACTTTGCTGACAAAGGTCCATATAGTGAAAGCTGTGAGTTTTCCAGTAGTCATGTATGGATATGAGAGTTGGACCATAAAGAAGGCCAAAGAACTGATGCTTTTGAATTGTGGTGCTGGAGAAGACTCTTGAGAGTTCCTTGGACAGCAAGATCAAACCAGTCAATCCGTGGGTTGTAAAATCATAGGGAACAATGATTGAACAACAACAGAAGAAAAATGTGAAGCTGGCAGAGGTTGGTTCATAAGGTTTAAGGAAAGAAGTTGTCTCCATAATGTAAAAGTGCAAGGTGAAGCAGAAATGCTGACATAGAGGTTACAGCAAGTTATCCAGAAGATCTAACTGAGATAATGAGGGTGGCTACATTAACAACAAGGCTGTGGTCCGTGTGATCAGATTGGCTAGTTTTCTGTAAGTATGGTTTCAGTATGTCTGCCCTCTGATCTCTCTCGCAACACCTATTATCTTACTGGGGTTTCTCTTACCTTGGACTCGGGGTATCTCTTCATGGCTGCTCCAGCAAAGCTCAGCCGCTGCTCCTTACCTTGGACGAGGGGTATCTCCTCACCGCTGCCCCTCCTGACCTTGAACGTGGAGTAGCTCCTCTCAGCCCTCCTGCACCTGCACAGCTGCAGCTCCTTGAACATGGGGTTGCTCCTCTCGGCCACGTCCCCTGACCTCGGGGGTGTGGTAGCCATGCCATATGGGGCCACCCAAGACAGGCGGGCCATGGTGGAGAGGTCTGACAGAATGTGGTCCACTGGAGAAGGGAATGGCAAGCCACTTCAGTATTCTTCCCTTGACAACCCCATGAACAGTTTGAAAAGGCAAAACGATAGGATACTGAAAGAGGAACTCCCCAGGTCAGTAGGTGCCCAATATGCTACTGGAGATCAGTGGAGAAATAACTCCAGAAAGAATGAAAGGATGGAGCCAAAGCAAAAACAATACCCAGTTGTGGATGTGACTGGTGATAGAAGCAAGGTCCAATGCTGTAAAGAGAAATATTGCATAGGAACCTGGAATGTCAGGTCCATGAATCAAGGCAAATTGGAAGTGGTCAAACAGGAGATGGCAAGAGTGAACATCGACATTCTAGGAATCAACGAACTAAGATGTCCTGGAATGGGTGAATTTAACTCAGATGACCATTGTATCTACTACTGTGGGCAGGAATCCCTTAGATGAAATGGAGTAGCCATCATGGTCAACAAAAGAGTCCGAAATGCAGTACTTGGATGCAATCTCAAAAACGACAGAATGATCTCTGTTTGTTGCCAAGGCAAACCATTCAATATCATGGTAATCCAAGCCTATGCCCCAACCAGTAATGCTGAAGAAGCTGAAGTTGAATGATTCCATGAAGACCTACAAGACCTTTTAAAACTAACACCCAAAAAAGATGTCATTTTCATTATAGGGTACTGGAATGAAAAAGTAGGAAGTCAAGAAACACCTGGAGTAACAGGCAAATTTGGCCTTGGAATATGGAATGAAGCAGGACAAAGGCTCATAGAGTTTTGCCAAGAGAACACACTGGTCATAGCAAACACCCTCTTCCTACAACACAAGAGAAGACTCTACACATGGACATCACCAGATGGTCAACACCGAAATCAGATTGATTATATTCTTTGCAGCCAAAGATGGAGAAGCTCTATACCGTCAGCAAAAACAAGACCTGGAGCTGACTGTGGCTCAGATCATGAAGTCCTTATTGCCAAATTCAGACTTAAATTGAAGAAAGTAGGGAAAACCACTAGACCATTCAGGTATGACCTAAATCAAACCCCTTATGATGATACAGTGGAAGTGAGAAATAGATTTAAGGGCCTAGATCTCACAGATAGAGTGCCTGATGAACTATGGACGGACATTCGTGACACTGTACAGGAGACAGGGATCAAGACCATCCTCATGGAAAAGAAATGTAAAAAAGCAAAATGGCTGTCTGGGGAGGCCTTACAAATAGCTGTGAAAAGAAGACAAGTGAAAAGCAAAGGAAAAAAGGAAAGATATAAGCATCTGAATGCAGAGTTCCAAAGAATAGGAAGGAGAGATAAGAAAGCCTTCCTCAGCCGTCAATGCAAAGAAATAGAGGAAAACAATAGAATGGGAAAGACTAGAGATCTCTTCAAAAAAATTAGAGATACCACGGGAATATTTAATGCGAAGATGGACTTGATAAAGGACAGAAATGGTATGGACATAACAGAAGCAGAAGATATTAAGAAGAGGTGGCAAGAATACACAGAAGAACCATACAAAAAAGATGTTCACGACCAAGATAATCACGATGGTGTGATCACTCACCTAGAGCCAGACATCCTGGAATGTGAAGTCAAGTGGGCCTTAGAAAGCATCACTACGAACAAAGCTAGTGGAGGTGATGGAATTCCAGTTGAGCTATTTCAAATCATGAAAAATGATGCTGTGAAAGTGCTGCACTTAATATGCCAGCAAATTACGAAAACTCAGCAGTGGCCACAGGACTGGAAAAGGTCAGTTTTCATTCCAATCCCAAAGAAAGGCAATGCCAAAGAATGCTCAAACTACCGCACAATTGCACTCACCTTACATGCTAGTAAAGTAATGCTCAAAATTCTCCAAGCCAGGCTTCAGCAATATGTGAACCGCGAACTTTCCTGATGTTCAAGCTGGTTTTAGAAAAGGCAGAGGAACCAGAGATCAAATTGCCAACATCCTCTGGATCATGGAAAAAGCAAGAGAGTTCCAGAAAAACATCTATTTCTGCTTTATTGACTTTGCCAAAGCCTTTGACTGTGTGGATCACAATCAACTGTGGAAAATTCTGAAAGAGATGGGAATACCAGAAAACCTGACCTGCCTCTTGAGAAACTGTATGCAGGTCAGGAAGCAACAGTTAGAACTGGCCATGGAACAACAGACTGGTTCCAAATAGGAAAAGGAGTACATCAAGGCTGTATATTGTCACCCTGCTTATTCAACTTATATGCAGAGTACATCATGAGAAACGCTGGGCGGGAGGAAGCACAAGCTGGAATCAAGATTGCCGGGAGACATATCAATAACCTCAGATATGCAGATGACACCACCCTGATGGCAGAAAGTGAAGAGGAACTCAAAAGCCTCTTGATGAAAGTGAAAGAGGAGAGTGAAAAAGTTGGCTTAAAGCTCAACATTCAGAAAATTAAGATCATGGCATCTGGTGGAAGCAGTGTCAGGCTTTATTTTTGGGGCCTCCAAAATCACTGCAGATGGTGACTGCAGCCATGAAATTAAAAGACGCTTACTCCTTGGGAGGAAAGTTATGACCAACCTAGATAGCATATTCAAAAGCAGAGACATTACTTTGCCAACAAAGGTTTGTCTAGTCAAGGCTATGGTTTTTCCAGTGGTCATGTATGGATGTGAGAGTTGGACTGTGAAGAAAGCTAAGCACCGAAGAATTGATGCTTTTGAACTGTGGTGTTGGAGAAGACTCTTGAGAGTCCCTTGGACTGCAAGGAGATCCAACCAGTCCATCCTAAAGGAGATCAGTCTTGGGTGTTCATTGGAAGGACTGATGCTAAAGCTGAAACTCCAATACTTTGGCCACCTAATGCGAAGAGTTGAATCAATGGAAAAGACTGTGATGCTGGGAGGGATTGGGGGCAGGAGGAGAAAGGGATGACAGAGGATGAGATGGTTGGATGGCATCACCAACTCGATGGACATGAGTTTTAGTGAACTCCGGGAGTTGGTGATGGACAGGGAGGCCTGGCATGCTGTGATTCATGGGGTCGCAAAGAGTCAGACACGACCGAGCGACTGAATTGAACTGAACTGAACATTAACAACAGACTTTCACTGTAGATGAATTAGCTTTCTCTTGAAAGAAGATGCCATCTAGGGCTTTATAGTTAGAGAGGAGAAGTCAATGCTTGGCTTCAAAATTTCTAAGGACAGGCTGACTCTCTTGTTAGGGGTAATACAACTAGTGACTTTAAGTTAATACCAGTGCTCATTTACCATTCTGCAAAATTTAGAGTCCTTAAGAATTAATCCAATTCTATTCTGTTTTTGCTCTCTAAATAGAACAACAGTCTGGATGAGAGCACATCTGTTTACAACATGATTTACTGAACACTTTCAGCCCACTGTTGAGAGTAACTTCTCAGAAAAAGATTCCTTTCAAAATATCACTGCTAAGTGACAATGCACTGACAGAAATATACAATGAGATTAATGTTATTTTCTTTGCAAACACAACATCCATTCTGCAGCACATGAATCAAGGAGATTTTGACTTTCAAGTCTTGTTATTTTATGCATTTTGGAAGGCAAGATCTGCTGTAAATAGTGATTCCACTCATGGATCTGGGAAAAGTAAATTGAAAATCTTCTGGAAACGATTCGCTATTCTAGATGCCATTAAAGATATTTGTGATTCATGAAAGTCACTCAGTCATGTCCAATTCTTTATGACTCCATGAACTCTAGCCCACTAGCCTCCTCTTTCCATGGGATTTCCTAGGCAAGAATATTGGAGTGGGTTGCCATGCCCTTCTCCAGGAAATCTTCCCAACCCAGGGTTCAAACCCAGGTCTCCTGCATTGCAGGCAAACTCTTTACCATCTGAGCCAGAAGAGGTCAAAATGTCAATATTAGCAGGGGTTTCTAAGAAGTGGATTCCAATCCTCATGGATAATATTGAAGGGCTCAAGACTTCGGAGGAGGAAATAACTATGAAAGTGGTGGAAATAGCAAGAAAACAAGACGTGGAGCCTGAAGATATACATGAATTGCTGCAAACATTATTAAACCATAAAAAATGAGGAACTGCTTCTTAAGGATGAGCAAAGTAAGTGGTTTCTTGAGAAGAAATCTAATTCTGGTGAAGATGTTGTTATGATTGATGAGAGAACAACACAGGATTTAGAATATTACATAATCTTGGTTGATAATGTAATGGGAAGATTTGAGAAGATTAACTCCAATTTTGTGGATAAAACAGCATTGCATGCTACAGAGAAGTCACTGCCAACATCAAGGTAAGACCCTCCACTAGCAAAAAGATTACAGTAATGTAGACACCTCAAAGTGGAGAGAGGCATAAGAAAACGCCCAGGCATGGTGAACAGCAGGAGTGATATGAAAGATACCTGGGGTCATCAGAGGTGACACCTGCCATTCTGGCCCTGCCTCCTTCCCACAGAAAGGCTCTTGCAATCGAGAAGGTCCATGGTGCAGTAAAGGGTTTCTTTCTTTGTAATGTCCTTTTCTCTCAAAGCTAAGGTTTTTCTGTTGGTGGTGTCTCTCTTGCACCCTGGGCATAAGCAGAAATATACAGAACCTTACCTGCTTACCTGGGGCCATCCTAACACCAACCTCAACTCACCCAACCTGGGTTGGCTCCCACAAGGCTGTCATAAAATTTCTTGTTTCTTCTGTTGCTTAAAATCTTTGACTTTTGCTTTTTTCCCTAAGCAAGAGGGCTTCCCAGGTGGTGCTAGTGGTAAAGAACCCATCAGCCAGTGCAGGAGATGTAAGAGACCTGGGTTCACTCCCTGGGTTTCAAAGATCCCCTGGAGGAGGGCATGGCAACCCACTCTAATATTCTTGCTGGAGAATCTCATGGACAGCTGGCAGGCTACACTCCATAGTGTCACACAGAATTGGACATGACTGAAGCAACTTAGCACGCACTAAGCAGATTCTGAGTAAAGAGCCTTAAAGACTTCCATTATAGAATTACATATTTGTTTAAAACTCCTGAAAAAATAATTAAAAAGCAATTCCAAAACTTTACATTTAATTTCCCCCTTAAAGGGATCCTCAAGCAGTCATGGAAAAAATGATCTCATCACATCAACTGCACAAATTCCAGGGTCAATACAGAGTCTAGAGTCATCAGAAAAGTTAAATGTCAATCAAATCCCTAATATTAAATATGCATGCACATATGTATATTACACATATGTATATGTATATGTTCGTATATCATATATAATCACATATATGAGTTTTTAGGAAAGAGCTGGAAATTGCTGACACATGTTTAACAAAATACAACAGAATCTTTGATAATCTGAAATCTGCCTATGCAAACTTGGAACTCCCAGAAAAGTGAAATTTTCATTAACTCCATCTCCTGGCATAGCCAAAGTGTGCCAATTTTCATGGATTTTGTAAATAAGGATTTTCCTCCCTCGAAGTTTGCAACTTAAGCTTAGTAATTGATATAAATATATTAAGTACATTAGCAATCATAAGACCTGGTACTAACATGATTTTCTCCTAGAAACTATGCCTTCCAAGTGGAAAATTTAGAAACCCAATTGAAGGATAAAACATTTATTTTAAAAGTATATATTGCAAAAGCATGAAGTTGCTAGATGCACTAGGCATAACTTTGATGAGCTTAAAATCTTCAGCCAATTAAAGATTGCTTCAGATGAAATATTAGTGGGTAGGGTAGTGAGATTTCTGTTATTACTTAGGGCCCTCCAGTGGCAGAGATTTTATCAAAATTTAAGTTACCTGATGATTCTAGGGGAGAAGGAAATGGCAACCCACTCCAGTATTCTTGCCTAGAGAATCCTGTGGACAGAGGAGCCTGGTGGGCTGCTGTCCATGGGGTCGGACAGAGTAGGACACGACTGAAGCAACTTAGTATGCATGCATGCATGAAATCTAATTAAGCTTTTGAGCTTTTTTTTTTTAATCCCCCTCAGTCACATTTTTTACTGTTGCTATAAACCTCTGCCTCTACATTGGACTTTTACAGTTCTGTGGAGTTTCCACTTGACCTGTGGCAGCAAGAAAACTGTTTCCATCAGAGTTTGAATATTTTATATATGTTATAGGTGAGCACTGTCATATTAAAATAATTTTATCATTGGCTACCTTTAGATAAGAGTTTCCCTGGTGGCCCAGTGGTAAAGAATCTGCCTGCCAATGCAGAAGACACAGGTTCAATCCCTGTGGCCTGCAGGATCTTAATTCATCTACCAGGAATTGAACTCAGGAGTCCTAACCACTGGACCCCCAGGGGATTCCCATGACCTTGTATTTCTGACCCCATTTTTACCAAATGAAATGCTGTGAAGTGAAAGTCATTCAATCGTGTCTGACTCTGTAACCCCATGGACTATACAATTCATGGAATTCTCTAAGCCAAAATACTAGAGTGGGTAGCCTTTCCTTTCTCCAAGGGATCTTCCCGACCCAGGAATGAAACCAGGGTCTCCTGCATTGCAGGCAGATTCTTTACCCACTGAGCTATCAGGAAAGCCCTAGCCATTAATACATACCTTGGCCTTCCTAATAATTTATGTTGGTGTAAGGAATTCTAAAAATACAGGGTGGGATGTTTAGATAGGTACAAGAGAACCATTTAGAAAGAATTTATTAGATAAAATGGAAAGCTATGAATATTCACTAGAATTAAATTCTTTTCTGGTTTGATAACCACAAATATATTCTTTTTAAGTTTGTCTATAAAAATCTCCCTGGAATCCAGATGGATTTCATAGGTTCAATGTCACCTCCTATGGAATGTAAAAATATTGATATTACATGCTAATTGATTATCATGGTATTATTTTGAAACTGGCATCTCTAACTCCAAGAAGTTTTGATTGGCAGAAGAGCTCAGATGTATTCCAGCTCTTCTCCATGAGGCCAAAAGAAAAGTTAATAAATCAATGACTGCAAGGTGATGCATAGAGAATTTGTATTACCACTTCCAAAGCAGAATTACTCTTCAGTAAGCAAGAGAAGAAAGCTGGCTAATACTCCAAAACTGTGTCTCAGCTGGACCTCTGTGATCTAATCTTCAAAATGGGCTTCATTCCACTTTATATTCCTGCAGGCAAGACATGGTGCCAGAACTTCTCCTAAGAGTCTCTACAGCTCTAGAGCCTTTTATTCTATGGTTAAACAACTTCAGAATTTTCCCACTGACTTCAGAAAAGTCAAAATACAATGTTTCTGGGAACCAACATTCTTTACACTATGGCTCCCCCACTGCACCTCTCAGCTATCCATTCTCTCAGTACATCCTAACATAAGACTAAACCAGCCAGAAAACTTCCTCATTGCCCTTAAACATATTGTATTCGTTTTTTTATAATATGGAAACTTATTCCTCTCTAACCATCCCAATTCTACCCAACTGTAATAAGCAGAATAATAGCCCCAGTCCCTGGAACCTGTTACTAATTTATCTGACATGGCTAAAGGGCAATTGCAAAAGTGGTTAGATTAATTGTCTTGAGATGGGGAGATTATCCTGGATTATCTCGATTCAGTTCAGTTCAGTCGCTCAGTCGTGTCTGACTCTTTGCAACCCCATGGACTGTAGCAAGCCAGGTTTCCCTGTCCATCATCAACTCCTGGACCTTGCTCAAACTCATGTCCATTGAGTTGGTGATGCCATCCAGCCATCTTGTCCTCTGTCATCCCCTTCTCCTCCTGCCTTCAATCTTTCCCAGCATCAGTGTCCTTTTCTAATGAGTCAGTTCTTCACATCAGGTGCTCAAAGTATTGGCGCTTCAGCTTCAGCATCAGTCCGTCCAATGAATATTCAGGACCGATTTCCTTTACTATTGACTGGTTTGATCTCTTTGAAGTCCAAGGGACTCTCAAGAGTCTTCTCCAGCACCAAGGTTCAAAAGCATCAATTCTTCAGCGCTCAGCTTTCTTTAGGATCCAACTCTCACATCCATACATGACTACTGGAAAAACCATAGCTTTGACTAGATGGACTTTTTTTTTTTTAATTTTATTTTATTTTTAAACTTTACATAATTGTATTAGTTTTGCCAAATATCAAAATGAATCCACCACAGGTGGACTTTTGTTGGCAAAGTAATGTTTTTCCTTTTTAATATGTTGTGTATGTTGGTCATAGCTTTTCTTTCATGGCTATAGTTACCATCTGCAGTGATTTTGGAGCCTAGGAAAAGGAAGTCTGTCACTATCTCCATTGCTTCCCCTTCTATTTGCCATGAAGTGATGGGACCAGACACCATGGTCATGATCAGAGGTAGAGATAATTTCTGACTTTGAATGAGCCAAGGAATGTAGGCAGCTTCTAGAAGATGGAAAAAGCATGGAAATGGATTCTCCCTTAGAGTCTCCAGGAGAAGTACAAGCCTGCTAACACTTTGATATTTTGGATTTTGGATTTCTGGTCTCCAGAACTATAAGAATAAAATCGTGTTTTAAGCCTCTAAATTTGTGGCAATTTGTTATAGCAGCAATGGGAAACTAACACAAAAGTCTTCAAGGTTCAACTCATCTCACTTCTTTGGAAGCTCTACCCAAGCTCTCTAATCTGTCCTCCACAGCTTTCTTTAGAGTTGCCTTGTCCATCAACTTGCTTTACAATTATGCCTCCAGTGCAAATATCTGGTAGCAATAAAATTTCATTTTGACATACAAGAGAGAAGTATGAGTGGAAGATCCATATAAAGCTGATAGAAGACAAGCCACAGAAAGGAGATAAAATCTCTTAAGGTTGGTAGCATGAGAATAGAAGAAGTGAAGACTGTCCTTCACTTGCTGAAATGTTCTTGAACTATTTTTTCATGATTTATTCCCCATGCATGTTCTCCCGTCTAGAACTACTCTTACTCACAAATGTTAAGCTTCTTTGACTGCTTCTCTAATTTTCTCAGCATTTCTCTCCTATTGTCCAGCTCAACTTTGATTGATCTACTTTCTTCCGCCAGAGTCCCTCAGCTTCATCTTTTAACTCTTCCAAATATTTTTTATTTCTGCTGTCAAGTTTTCAAGTCCCAAGAACAATATTTTGTTACCTGATTTTTTTCTTGTTTTTATTTTTATTTTAAATATATTCTATTCTTACTTTGTGGGTGCCAGATATTCTCTCACCCCTAAAGAGGTTAAAGTTGGTTAGAAGTTTTCCTTTTTATTTTCTATGTCTCCAGGTTGCTTGCATTTTCTATTTTATTGTTTGGATCTCTAACTTTAGTAGCCTTCTTTAGATGCCTGCTCACAATTGGTTGTTTGCTCCTGATTCTCAGTGAGAAAATAAAAATATACTTGGAAACCCTGAACATGCAGAAAGGGCTTTTCCACTTGGAGCATGATTGTAGTGATCTTGGTGGGCCTTTTGGGAAACTCATGATGTCAGTAAATTGCACATTTGCTGTTCCCGTCTTTCATAAGTATATATAATATACATGTACATGTATCATGGAGTATGTACATGTACTATATATAATGTCATCTATAGGCATGGCATGTATGTGTTCTATTGAATTAAGATAGTTCTCTTCAATTCCTGTCTTGCTGAGAGGTTTTGCTGCTGTTCTAATCAGGAATGTGTACTGAAATTTGTCAAACTTTCATTGCAAACATAGAAATTTTGTATATATTCCTTTTTCTATATTTATTAACGAGGCAAATTACATTTAATGGTTTTTCACTTATTAAACCAATCTTATATTCCTGGGATAGAACTAACTTGGTAATGATGAATTGTTCATTTATTAATATTGCTGGATTTGACTTGTACCTTAATGAGAATTTTTGAGTCTAAGTTCAGAACAGAGGTTGGTCTAAAATTTTGTTTCTCTGTGATGTCTTTGTCAGGTTTTGATATCAAGTATACACTGCCCTCAGGTTTCCCTGGTAGCTCAACTGTAAAGAATCCACTTGCAATGCAGGAGACCTTGTTTCGATTCCTGGGTTAGGAAGTTCCACTGGAGAAGGGATAGGCTACCCACTCCAGTATTCTTTGGCTTCCCTGGTGGCTCAGACAGTAAAGAATCTGCCTGCAATGTGGGAGACCTAGCTTCGATCCCTGGATTGGGAAGATCCCCTGGAGAAGGGCATGGCAATCCACTCCAGTATTCTTGCCTGGAGAATCTCCATGAACAGAGGAGCCTGGCAGGCTACAGTCCATGGGGTCACAAAGAGTCAGACAGGACTGAGCGACTAAGCACACAGCATACACTGGCCTCTTTAAAAGAGTTAATAATGTTCTTTCTCCTCTATTTCCAGGAATAATTTGTGTAAGAGAAATATTACTTCTTACTTAAATATTTGATATAATTAATCAGTAATGACAGAAGGGACTGGTAAATATCTAGAATTACTTTTAATTAAAAATTCAATTTCTGTAATAAACAGAGCTATAAAATTTTTCTGTTTTTTTCCTGTAATTGTTTTGGAAATTTTCCCATTTCATTTAAGTTGTTAAATTACTTCCACAAAATTATTCATAATACTCTTTTACTGCTTTTGCATTGATTGTAGGATTTGTTGCTAGGGAACTTATTTATTCCTGATATTGGTAATTTGTGTTTTCTTTGTTTTCTTATATGGGTTTTTTTTTGGGGGGGGGGGGATTAAGTGTGAATGTAGCTAGTGGGTTATATTTTTCACTATTCTTTTCATATGAAATTTATTGATTTACTTCACTGTTTTTTATTTCTACATTCATGTTTATTATTTCTTTTCTCCTATAACTTTGCTTTTAATTTCTTATTTCCATTCAATCTGTCTTTTTATATTTACTGGGAATTTCTCATAAACAGAGGTTGAATATTGCTTTTTTTATGTAGTCTGAAACCTTGCCTTCTACATAGAATTTTTAGCACATTTACTTTTAAAACAATTATTGACAGAATTTATTTAATTTGTTATCTTACTAAATGTCATCTAGCCATTATTTCTGTTTGTGTTGCTGTTTAAATTTTTGGTCCTCATTTCTACTCTCTTTTGGATTGATTTAGTGTTTCCACAATGGCACCCCACTCCAGTACTTTTGCCTAGAAAATCCCATGGACAAAGGAGCCTGGGTAGGCTGCAGTCCATGGGGTCACTAGAGTCAGACACGACTGAGTGACTTCACTTTCACTTTTCACTTTCATGCATTGGAGAAGGAAATGGCAACCCACTCCAGTGTTCTTGCCTGGAGAATCCCAGGGACGGGGAAGCCTGGTGGGCTGCCATCTATGGGGTCTCACAGAGTCGGACACGACTGAAGCGACTTAGCAGCAGCAGCAGTGTTTCTTAAGTATTCCATTCTGTGCCTTCTATTGGCTTTGTATTGACACCTCTGTCTTTCTCTTTCATATGCATACACATATGTGTGTATATATATATATATATTTAGTGATTATCCAGGGATCATACTATGCATCTTTAACTTATCACAGTCAACTTTGAACTAATACTATATGACTTCCCATATAATTTATGAATCTCACGATATATCTTCTTCCATCTTTGTGATATTACTGTATATTTTATGTCTACAACTATCACAAACCCCTCAATACACTATTAATATTTTTGCTGTTAGAAGTCAATTGACTTTATAAGAATTTGAGTTGTTAGGTATTTAAAGTAACTGCAGTGAATATATTATAAGAAAACCAATCCTCTTTTGATAAGTTGGAATTTGAAGTTTAAAGCATGTGTTTTCTTTTTAAATAAGTACAGTCTTAACAGAATGTAAATAGAGGCACAGGAGGGAGTCATTCTAAGGATCACACAGGTGTAGAGTTACATCATTTTTTTCCCCACCATTTAGTCTGTTGTACCAGTTGAGTCTTAGGGTATCATTTTTACCACAGATCGGAAAGTTTATACTGATTTTGAGAGATATTCTCTTCCTAAACATATTTTTAATACAGTTTTTTATATTTTCCTGCTTGTTTCCTATGAAATTTCTTGGCCCCATTTCAATGCATCATGTACACACAAGGGGGCAGAGTTAAACTGGAGGTGAGAACGCAGACCCTGAACTTCCTGGTTTCAAGTATTTCAGATTTCTTATTTGATTTCTAATAATCATTTTCTTTGTAGAGTATTTTAACTTTCCACTGAAACATACTTGTCTACAAGAAACAGTCTAGCTAATGAGATAATAGTTGTACTTTAGAAATAGTCCGTATTTACAATTTTGATTCTTGCTCTTGAATATTTCTCATTTAAATATTATCTAAATTTCACTCACTGTTCTTGGTCTCTGTGAAAAATGAGCACATGAGTATGATTTTTTTCCATAAACTAAGCAACTAATGAGAATGCAGACCTCAGTGTTTTTCTTTTTTTCTTTATTCTTTTTTTGTCAAAAGAAGGATAAAATTCAAAAGAGAACAAAACCTCAGAGGAAGCTTGGAAGCTTGAGAGTTGTAAGCAGGCTAAATAAGCTGCTTTCTCAAAGACTTTCAGACACTTTCTCAAATATGACTCTGGTTCTCAAAGGCAAAATTCATCACATAGCTTCTTTCTCCTGTTGTTGTTCAGTCGTTCAGCCATGTCTGACTCTTTGCAACCTCATGAACTGCAGCATTTCAAACTCATGTCCTTTGAGTCAGTGATGCCATCCAATCATCTCATGCTCTGTCACCTCCTTCTCCTCCTGCCTTCAATCTTTCCCAGCATCAGGGTTTTTTCCAATGAGTTGGCTCCTTCCATTACGTGGCCACAGTATTGGAGCTTCAGCATCAGCATCAGTCCTTCCAATGAATATTCAGGGTTGATTTCCTTTAGGATTGACTACTTTCTTTATCCCACAGGTATTTTTGAATTAGAATGCTTGTTCCTGTCCTGGCCTTAAAGACCGATTTTCAGCATTAAATATATAATCAGTGAAGAACTAAAGAGACTTGCTTTTCTTCTTTAAAATATACTTCTTCCACTTGTTAGGAATTGAAAAATAGGTTACCTGGAAGTAAGCATTTTCTTCGCCATTTATTGCTGAGACTTAAAATGCCAAAAGCATGGGTGAAATGATTTAGTGGTTTCAGTTCACTTAGAGAAGAATTGAATGAAATCACATCCCTTCCTTAGCATATGTTTTGATAAAACTCAGAGGCAGGAAAGGCTGAGAGAAAAATTCCACCTGCCAGGGGGGAGTTGAAGAAGAAACCAAAAAAATGGAAAACAACCCAGAAACAGAAATGGGCTGATGCCAAGATGAAATAGAGCAGGATTCTATGATCCTTCCCCTCTATGTCCTCCAGCCGCCTTTTGCCTGTAGAAAATCTTTAGTCAATAGATAAATGTAACAGAGAAATGAGAAAATGAAGAAGCAAAGAAAGTCAAAGAAGACCAAATAATAATTTAGTCATTACGCAGAGTCGAGGACCTTTAGTCCCTATTCAAGTGCTACAGATAATTTTCTGAGCCATGTTTTTGAGCTGTTTGGTATATACTGAAACTCCCATCAGGCAGAAGAAGTTAACTACAGGATGACCAGACTGTAGCCATGACATAAGCTGACCTCAAAGAAATGGGAACAAACTAACCCTGGAACTGAAGATTAACTCTACTCAAAATGATCAAGATGACTGTCATAACTGACTGTGCTGTTTCTGCCTATAGCCACCTCCCTCTGCTCATACAGCCCTGAAACTTCTCTTTAAAAACTCTTGCACACTGATTGTCAGTGGGAGAGTCGGCCTTTGAACAAGAGTCTGCTCACTCCTCTGGTTGCCAGTCTCTGAAATAAAGCAAACTTTCCTTTCTACCAACCGTGCCTTTTAAGGAGTGGCTTTTGAGCAGTGAGCATCTGGACCCAACTTTATTCCTTCTTCTTCTTCTTTTTTCTTTTTTTTGTTGTGGACCATTTTAAAAGTCTTTACTGAATTTGTTACAGTATTACTTCTAGTATTTATGTTCTGGTGTTTTAGCCTGGAGGCATGTAGGATCTCAGCTTCCCCCATCCAGGATGGAGCTCACATTCCCTGCATTGGAAGGCAAAGTCTTAACCACAAGGCCACCAGGGACATCTCTGGACCCAGCTTTCAAAGAACTTACTTGTATCACAGTTTAATCTTGAGGACAACCCACTAAGCAGCCTGTTTTATTGTCATTTATTTCAGCACTCCTTCTAGAATAGAAAATTTATACTGAAATGTAATGTGTCTGAGGTTTGACAAGATAGAAGAGAACTGATGGCTAGTAAACACATGAAAAGATACTCAACATTGCTCATTATTAGAGAAATGCAAATCAAAACTACAATGAGATATCACCTCACACCAGTCAGAATGGCCATCATTAAAAAGCCTACAAACAGTAAATGCTGGAAAGGGTGTGGACAAAAGGGAATGCTTTTGCACTGTTGGTGGGAATGTAAATTGATACAGACACTATGGGAGATGGTATGGAGAATCCTTTAACTAGGAACAAAACCACCATATGACCCAGCAATCCCACTCCCAGGCATATACCCTGAGGAAACCAAAATTGAAAAAGACACATGTATCCCACTGTTCATTGCAGCATTATTTACAATAGCTAGAACATGGAAGCAACCTAGATGCCCATCATCAGATGAATGGATAAAGAAGTTGTGGTAAATATATACAATGGAATATTACTCAGCCATAAAAAGGAACACATTTGAGTCAGTTCTGATGAGGTGGATGAACCTAGAACCTATTATACAGAGTGAAGTAAGTCAGAAAGAGAAAGATAAATATTGTATTCTAACACATATATACAGAATCTAGAAAAATGGTACTGAAGAATTTATTTACAGGGTAACAATGGAGAAACAGACATAAAAAACAGACTTATGACTTGGGGAGAGGGGAGGAGACGATGAGATGTATGGAAAGAATAACATGGAAACTTACATTACCATATGTAAAATAGATCTTTTTTTTCTACAGTTCTTCTGTGTATTCTTGCCATCTCTTCTTAATATCTTCTGCTTCTGATAGGTCCATACCATTTCTGTCCTTTATCGAGCTCATCTTTGCATGAAATGTTCCTTTGGTATCTCTGATTTTCTTGAAGAGATCCCTAGTCTTTCCCATTCTGTTGTTTTCCTCTATTTCTTTGCATTGATCACTGAAAAAGGCTTTCTTATCTCTTCTTGCTATTCTTTAAGAAGAGATGGCAAGAATACACAGAAGAACTGTACAAAAAAGATCTTCACGACCCAGATAATCACGATGGTGTGATCACTGACCTAGAGCCAGACACCCTGGAATGTGAAGTCAAGTGGGCCTTAGAAAGTATCACTACGAACAAAGCTAGTGGAGGTGATGGAATTCCAGTTGAGCTATTCCAAATCCTGAAAGATGATGCTGTGAAAGTGCTGCACTCAATATGCCAGCAAATTTGGAAAACTCAGCAGTGGCCACAAGACTGGAAAAGGTCCGTTTTCATTTCAATCCCAAAGAAAGGCAATGCCAAAGCATGCTCAAACTACTGCACAATTGCACTCATCTCACATGCTAGTAAAGTAATGCTCAAAATTCTCCAAGCCAGGCTTCAGCAATATGTGAGCCGTGAACTTCCTGATGTTCCAGCTGGTTTTAGAAAAGGCAGAGGAACCAGAGATCAAATTGCCAACATCCGCTGGATCATGGAAAAAGCAAGAGAGTTCCAGAAAAACATCTATTTCTGCTTTATTGACTATGCCAAAGCCTTTGACTGTGTGGATCACAATAAACTGTGGAAAATTCTGAAAGAGATGGGAATACCAGACCACCTGACCTGCCTCTTGAGAAATTTGTATGCAGGTCAGGAAGCAACAGTTAGAACTGGCCATGGAACAACAGACTGGTTCCAAATAGGAAAAGGAGTTCGTCAAGGCTGTATATTGTCACCCTGTTTATTTAACTTTATGCAGAGTACATTATGAGAAATGCTGAACTGGAAGAAACACAAGCTGGAATCAAGATTGCCAGGAGAAATATCAATAACCTCAGATATGCAGATGACACCACCTTTATGGCAGAAAGTGAAGAGGAACTCAAAAGCCTCTTGATGAAAGTGAAAGTGGAGAGTGAAAAAGTTGGCTTAAAGCTCAACATTCAGAAAATGAAGATCATGGCATCTGGTCCCACCACTTCCCGGGAAATAGATGGGGACACAGTGGAAACAGTGTCAGACTTTATTTTTCTGGGCTCCAAAATCACTACAGATGGTGATTGCAGCCATGAAA
The DNA here is from genome assembly GCF_019923935.1 of Bubalus bubalis. Classification (NCBI taxonomy): domain Eukaryota; kingdom Metazoa; phylum Chordata; class Mammalia; order Artiodactyla; family Bovidae; genus Bubalus; species Bubalus bubalis. Next base: position 57,871,517 of record NC_059175.1, read on the forward strand.
TTAAAAGACACTTACTCCTTGGAAGGAAAGTTATGACCAACCTAGATAGCATATTCAAAAGCAGAGACATTCCTTTGCCAACAAAGGTTCATCTAGTCAAGGCTATGGTTTTTCCTGTGGTCATGTATGGATATGAGAGTTGGACCGTGAAGAAGGCTGAGCACTGAAGAATTGATGCTTTTGAACTGTGGTGTTGGAGGAGACTCTTGAGAGTCCCTTGGACTGCAAGGAGATCCAACCAGTCCATTCTAAAGGAGATCAGTCCTGGGTGTTCATTGGAAGGACTGATGCTGAAGCTGAGACTCCAATACTTTGGCCACCTCATGTGAAGAGTTGACTCATTGGAAAAAACTCTGATGCTGGGAGGGATTGGGGGCATGAGGAGAAGGGGACGACAGAGGATGAGATGGCTGGATGGCATCACTGACTCGATGGACGTGAGTCTGAGTGAACTCCGGGAGTTGGTGATGGACAGGGAGGCCTGGTGTGCTGCGATTCATGGGGTCGCAAAGAGTCGGACACGACTGAGTGACTGATCTGATCTGATCTGATGTAAAATACATAGACAACCGGAATTTGCTGTATGGCTCTGTATCAACCTAAAGGATGGGGAGGGAGGTTCAAAAGGGAGAGGATATATGTATACCTATGGCTGATTCACATTGAGGTTTGACAGAAAACAACAAAATTCTGTAGAGCAATTATCCTTCAATTAAAAAATAAATAAATTTTTAAAAAAGACAGAAGAGAACTGATATTTACGTCTTTTAATTAAACTTTCATGTGCAATTTTTTGTTAGGTACCAGTAACCTGATTTATAAAGCTACTAATTTTTTAAATTGTAAAAAGCACACACAGAAAGATAATGAGCATATTACAGAAAACTAAGACATAAATATATAAAATTATGCCACACTATATCCTGTATGTTGTAATTTTAAACATTTTCCTTTGTTCAATTAAAATAGCATTTTCACAAAGATAATAATCTCAAAACAGTTAGCATTCTGTTCCTAGATCAGGGGAACTGTCTCATAATTGCGTGTTGTGGATTGAAGAGCTGAAAATCAACAGTACCTTAGAAGAGGAAGTACATGAGGCATAAATGAAGAAAGTGCCTGGAGAAAATTTGAATGCCACTGAAAAACAAGTGTCGCAGCTTCCAATTTCCAACTATCCACTAGGGAATAAAGATCTTTTCCTGTCCCATTTTTTAATTTTAAATGGAACTGCAAGGAAACATTTCACAATTACTAGTTTCTTTCCAAATGCTGAATTTTTAACATTTTTAAAAATCCATCCAACCGCTCAAAAAAAGAGCATGCTGATTAAACTTGTCAGTGTGCCTGGAAAACTACCTGAATGGGTTTGTGTGTTTGCTAAGTCACTTCAGTAGTGCCCGACTATTTGCAACCTTATGGACTGTGGCCCACCAGGCTCCTCTATCCATGGAATTCTCCATGCAGAAATATTGGAGTGGGTTGCCATGCCCTCCTCCAGGGGATCTTCCCAACCCAGGGACTGAACTGGTGGCTTTCATGTCTCCTGCACTGGCAGGTGGTTTTTTGTTTGTTTGTTTTTACCACTAGTGCCACCTGGGTACTTTTTTGCTAATAATTTTACGGAGATCTCATTTGATATAAAATAATTTATTAGGCCAGATTCTTTAGACTTTAATGTCTTCTTTAACAGTATCTTTTATGCTTCCCTCAAATATCAAAACAAGCTGCTGTCTCTTAATTCTTTCAACTAATATAGTAATAACCATGCAAACGTTGAGATTTAAGATGTGTTCAGATAATGCATTTGAGGAAAAAATTATACAGAGAGGACATGGACAAAAGGATTCATAAAAAGCAATTCTCACTTTCAGGATCTTTACACTTATTTCTCATTTCATCTTTATCCCTGTTATCACCATAAAGTCAGCAGATAAAGCATTATGACCCCAGTTTGTAGTGAAGAAATTGAGATGCAGAAAAGTTTAGTGACTTGCTGAGCTTGAAGGACTAGTGGATGAGGTAGGGTGTCAGCCTGGGTTCTGGTTTTATTATTTAAAATTACTACGAATAATAACTAGCATTTGTTCAGCTTTTTGCTCTATGCAGAGCACTATTCAAAACACTTCCCATGTGTGATTACACACAGTTCTCAAAATAAGCCCCTTATGTTTATCCCTAGTTTACAGAAAAGGAAACTGAAGCAGGGGACTTTAAAGTAACATGTTCAGTGGTGAACACTGAAGTTTGCTTCACATGCTTTGGCCATTTGCTTATCGAAACACTTTTTCTACAGAAAACTGGTCCTGTTCCTTTCTTACGTGGTTTTCTTTTCTCCTCTAAATCTAGGCTATCATGGAGGTTATCAGCCATAGGCATTGATCTATCTTTCTTTTCTCTCAGTTGGGAAATAGGACCCCCGCATTGGGAAGAAGGCTGGAATTCCACTCTAGCCTGTGGCAGCCAGCTATTACCTTGGGTAGGTCATCCAAACTCCTCTAGACCTTGACTTCTATAAAGTGAAGATCCAGTTAGCTCTAAAGAGAAAGGGTTAAAATCCACGATTCATAAAACCTCTTTCCATTCTCACATTCATAGAGTAATGCTTTTGGAATCCACTCTTTCCGTCTTTGAAAGAAAAGTTTTTGTTTTAATTGTGCTGGGTAGTGTCCAACTTTAAAAACTATATAATTACTGTACCAAATAGGAATATGAAATACATTTGATTCAACAAAACTTTGTCAATCACCTAATCAAAATATTTCAGAACAGCAATTGTGTAAGATGATATACAGCAAGCCAATCATAAGTTATCCATTGCCAAAATGGAAATAAGAACATCAATAAGGTGCCATGAGATAAAACTTTCAAAGTGTAACTCCATTTTAATAAAGTCCAGAACTAGGTCTGTAACTATTGAAGTTAACTTTGATTATCTCAAGCACAAACATATTTCTGATGTTCAATGTGTGGTTGAAAAGTGACAATGTAGCCTATTATGGAAGATCAGAGACAAAGTCATATGTCTATAAAATAATTAAAACTTAGATCGATTTTGATTACTACATCTTTCAAAGGGGTACAGTAGGAAAAAGAACAGCTTTAGAATCCATTTGTATTGATCAAACTTCCTATTACAGAAAATTTTACATGGCAGACATTACATATATTAGAAACAAGAAAGAATTTGGAAGTAAAAATAGTCAATTTGAAATTCTGGTGTTATTTCTGTGGTTTCTCTTTGGGCAAGTTTCTTAATTTTTCTGAGTCTCAGTTTTCTTGTTTTTAGCTTGTGATACCTGTCTTTACCACGCAAGGCTCAATTCTGGACTCACTTTTGTTTTCATTAAATATTTGGCACCTGATAGATCTTACTGAGTTTCATACTTTTAAATGCCATCTATCACCAACTCAATGGACATGAATTTGAACAAACTCCAAAAGATAGTGGAGGACAGAGGAGCCTGGTGTGCTGCAGTCCATGGGGTCACAGAGTCGCACACAGTTTAGCAATGGAACAACAATAAAAAATACACAAACAACTCCAAACTTCATTCTCCCATCTGGAGTTTTCCTTATCCTCCAAACACATACATCTGATTCTGAGTTTGACATCTCACTATTGATGTCTACTAGACATCTCAAATTTAAAAACCAAATTCCTGAATCAAGGCTCTCCCCATTACCTATTGGAAGAGGAAATGGCAACCCACTTCCGTATTCTTGCCTGGAAAATTCCATGGACAGAGAAGCCTGGCGGGCTACAGTCCATAGGGTTGCAGAGTTGGACATAACTGGAAGCACACATACAACTACCTAGAATAGCTTTTGTTTTAGTAAATAGTATGAATAACTCCAGTTGCTCAGACCAAAAACCTAGACTCATTCTTCACTCCTGTCTTCTCACATTTCACATTCTATCCACCAGAAAAACCTGTTGGTTCCACCTTCAAAATATATACAGATTCCAGCCACTTCTTACCAACTCCATTTCTAACAGTCTGATCTGAGCCATCTACATCTCTCATGTGACCATTGCATGAGTCTGCTATAGGGTCTGTCCTCTTTTACCCCTGCAAACCATATCTGTTTCCTGTGGCTTGAAGAAATAGAAATGTATTGGCTCACAGTTTTGGAGGCTAGAAATCCAAATTCAAGGTGTCAGCAAAGCTTTGCTCTCTCTGAGTCTCTGAATAGAATCCTTCTTTGCCTCTTCTTAGCTTCTGGTTGTTGTTGTTATCATTCATTTGCTAAGTTGTGTCCAACTCTTTGTGACCCCATGGACTGCAGCACACCAGGCTTCCCTGTCCTTTACTATCTCCCTGAGTTTGCTCAAACTCATGTCCATTGAGTCAGTAATGCCGTCCAGCCATCTCATCCTCTGTCACCCGCTTCTCCTCCTGCCTTCAATCTTGCCCAGCATCAGAGTCTTCCAATGAATCGACTCTTCACATCAAATGGCCAAAGTATTGGAGCTTTAGCTTCAGCATCAGTTCTTTAAATGAATATTCAGGGTTGATTTCCTTTAGGATGGACTGACTTGATCTCCTTGCAGTCCAAGGGACTCTCAAGAGTCTTCTCCAGCAACACAGTTTGAAAGCATCATTTCTTCAGTGCTCAGTCTTCTTTATGGTCCAACTCTCTCATCCTTACATGACTACTGGAAAAACCATAGCTTTGACTATATGTCCTGCAGTCCTTGGCTTAGAGCAGCATAGCTCACTCCTGCCTGTCGCTGTCCTCACTTGGCATTCTCCTTGTTTGTCTGTGACCATGTTTCTCTCTTCATATAGATCAGGCATATTAGATCTAATCAAAAAGGGCTAAATCTAATGACATTATCTTACCTTGATTGTATCTTCAAAGACCCAATTTCCAAATGTCGTAATTACAGATACTAGGGATTAGATCTTTAGTATATCTTTTGGGAGGAGACACAATTTACACCATAACACCAACCATCAGAATATCTTCAATGCATCCATCAGAGTGCCCTCCACATCACTTGTCTGTTTCACCTCCTTAGCTCATACCATCACAATGTATTCTCTATTTATGTTTGTTTCCCTCACTGACTGTAAGAACAGAGACACTGTTCTATCCACTCTAATTTTCTTAAGACTTAATGAGCACTCAATAAATAGCTATTGAGCAAATAAATGAATGAATCTGAACAAGCATAAGGTGGCCTGCTTTTTAAAGTTTCCTAGCTTAGGGAAAGACTGATCTTCTTGTAGTCATGATAATAAATAACAATCAGAGTCATTTTATTTATTTTTAATAAATAAATAACTTATTTTTAAATATTTATTTTAATATTTTAAAATATTTTAATATTTTGTTAAAATAAAATATAAAATTTAAAAATAATAAAATTTTTCAAATAATTAAATGATAAATAATTATTATTATTAAAAATAATAATATTTTAAAAACAATAAAATTTTATTTATTAATTATTATTTATTATTAAACCTGTTCAATGATAAGGACCACTTACTTTCCAAAAACTTATTTTGCTCATCAACTAATCATCAACAGCTCATTGCTTCTGAAAAAGTTTAGCCAGTCAGAAATGGACTCCTTCAATGACCACATCCCTGCATGCCTGCTAAGTCACTTCAGTTATGTCTGACTCTTTGTGATCCCATGGACTGTAGCCCACCAGGCTCCTCTGTCCACGGGCTTCTCCAGGCAAGAATATTGGAGTGGGTTGCCATGCCGTCCTCCAGAGACACACGCCTAAGTGAAGTGAAAGTCACTCAGTCGTGTCTGACTCTTTGTCACCCCATGGACGATACAGTCCATGGAATTCTCCAGGCCAGAATACTGGAGTGGGTAGCCCTTCCCTTCTCCAGGGGATCTTCCCAACCCAGGGATCAAACGCAGGTCTCGATCACTGCAGGCAGATTCTTTACCAGCTGAGCCACCAGGAAAGTCCAAGAATACTGGAGTGGGTAGCCTATCCCTTCTCCAATAGATCTTCCTGACCCAGGAATCAAAGTAGGGTCTCCTGCATTACAGGCAGATTCTTTACCAACTGAGCTGTCAGGCAAGCCTGTCCATACCTCTAAGTGCCCACAAATCAATGGTGTCTTCTGTTTAACCATACTTCTGCTGGTGACATGAGCCCACTTACACCTCTGGAAGTCACCAGTCTCTGAAGGAGGAACTGTCTCTGACCAGCTTAGCTGTCTTCCCATATTCAGCAATAAGTGACATGTCTTTTTAAAATTTCAAATATTAATCAGTGGCCTCATACATTGACAAACATACATAGAAAAAATCTGAGAAGTCTTTGGGAAAATACCAGGTGCTTTATAAATGTCATTTAACATTTAACATTATGTTACTATTGTGCCTTAAGAATGGTTAATTATTAGAAAAAAATAGACATCTTGTTTGGATATTAAATTATTCAGAAAGCACATTTCCACCAAGGGATCCTAGTTTATTATTCATTTATTACTTCTAACTTAATCAGGCTGGTTATTCATTCACTTAGTCCTTCATTTCTTCAACTTAAATATTCCAAAACTATACCATATCAGCAAATTTCACGGTGTGTATGTTTCATTTTTCACAAATGAGCATCACTGAGTTGCATGCACTTGAGAAGTATTTATTCCTGTCAACATTCTGATTATTGCATGACTTCTGTGTACCAAGGGCTCTCCTGGATCCTGGGTAAATGCAGTCTCTACCTTAGGAAGCTCAGGGCTCAGGGGTGGGGCATAGAGATTAAGGCTGCTGACATGATACACAAACACATTCACCCTGTGTGCCAAGTGCAGAGTATCCTGAGAGGGGGTGCCAGGAGCTTGGGCTGAATGGAGAGCAGGGAAGTCTTCCTGAGGCTGAGACACTTGAGTGAAGAAGGAGGAGGAGAACAGTGTGGACAAGGAAGGGATTTCTTGTGGTTATCAAAGCATTTCCCTGTAGACTGTCTATTTTGATACTTATCCTGGGTATCAAGAACAAATCATCTCATTTTAAAGAAAGCTGACACTCAGGAAGGGTAAACAGGTAAAAGTGAGTAACTGGTTAGTGAAAGACCCTGAAGTAAATTCCAAGTCTTGATGGCAGTGTGTTCTCCATGTGCCCATTCACTTCAGCTTGTTCCTCACCGCTAATCCATCGTACATAACTCACTGCTGGGGACTGTCTCCAACTTTTATTTTATTTTAAAATTTTTATTGGAGTATAGTTACTTTACAATGTTGTGTTAGTTTCTATTGTAGAGCAAAGTGTATTAGCTATACATATATCTCCTCTTTTCTGGATTTCCTCCCCATTTAGGTCACCACAGAGCACTGAGCAGAGTTCCCTGTGCTATACAGTAGGTTCTCATCTGTTATTTATTTTATGCATGATATCAATACTATCTATGTGTCAATCCTAATCTCCCAATCCCTAAGCCCATTTTCCCCTTCATATCCATTCATTTGTTCCCTATATCTATGTCTCTACTTTTGCTTTGCAAATAAGATCACCTATACCATTTTTCTCGGAGAAGGCAATGGCAACCCACTCCAGTATCTTGCCTGGAAACTCCCATAGGAGGAGCTGGTACGCTGTAGTCCATGGGGTCGCGAAGAGTTGGACACAACTGAGCAACTTCACTTTCACTTTTCACTTTCATGCATTGGAGAAGGAAATGGCAATCCACTCCAGTGTTCTCTCCTGGAGGATCCCGGGGACGGGGGAGCCTGGTGGGCTGCCGTCTATGGGGTCGCATAGAGTCGAACACGACTGAAGTGGCTTAGCAGCAGCATACCATTTTTCTAGATTCCACGTATAGGCACTAATATACAATGTTTGTTTTTCTCTTTCTGATTAACTTCACTCTGTATGACAGACTCTGTCTCTGACTTTTAACTGCACACCTTTGTCCTCTGAAAACAAAGATATGGCTTACACTCCACGTGTATCATATATACAAACATATGTGTATAGTAGCCCCACACCCAAAAAGGTATTTGTTGTTGGTAAGTCACTAAGTCATGTCTGACTGTTATAATCCCATGGACTGTAGCCTGTTAGGCTCCTCTGTCCATGGGATTCTCAAGGCAAGAATACTGCAGTCAGTTGCCATTGCCTTCTCCAGGGCATCTTCCTGATGAGGGATTTAACCCTCGTCCCCTGCATTGGCAGCCAGATTCTTTACTGCTAAGCCACCTGGGAAGCTCCCCCCTGCACCCCTGCCCCACTCAGGCCAAAAAAGATATATTCATGTCCTCATCCCTGAGACCTGAGAATGTTACTTTATTTAGGAAAACTGTCTTTGCAGACAAAATTAAGTTAATCATTTTGAGATGAGATCTTCTTGGACAATCCGATTGGGCCTAAATCAGAAGACACGTGTCTTCATAGGAGAAGACAGATCAGATCAGATCAGTCGCTCAGTCGTGTCCGACTCTTTGCGAGCCCGTGAATCACAGCACGCCTGGTCTCCCTGTCCATCACCAACTCCCGGAGTTCACTCAGACTCATGTCCATCGAGTCAGTGATGCCATTCAGCCATCTCACCCTCTGTCATCCCCTTCTCCTCTTGCCCCCAATCCCTCCCAGCATCAGAGTCTTTTCCAATGAGTCAACTCTTCACATGAGGTGGCCAAAGTACTGGAGTTTCAGCTTTAGCATCATTCCTTCCAAAGAAATCCCAGAGCTGATCGCCTTCAGAATGGGCTGGTTGGATCTCCTTGCAGTCCAAGGGACTCTCAAGAGTCTTCTCCAACACCACAGTTCAAAAGCATCAATTCTTCGGCCCCCAGCCTTCTTCACGGTCCAACTCTCACATCCATACGTGACCACAGGAAAAACCATAGCCTTGACTAGATGAACCTTTGTTGGCAAAGTAATGTCTCTGCTTTTGAATATGCTATCTAGGTTGGTCATAACTTTCCTTCCAAGGAGTAAGCGTCTTTTAATTTCATGGCTGCAGTCACCATCTGCAGTGATTTTGGAGCCCAGAAAAATAAAGTCTGATACTGTTTCCACTGTTTCCGCATCTATTTGCCATGAAGTGATGGGACCAGATGCCTTGATCTTCATTTTCTGAATGTTGAGCTTTAAGCCAACTTTTTCATTCTCCACTTTCACTTTCATCAAGAGGCTTTTGAGTTCCTCTTCACTTTCTGCCATAAGGGTGGTGTCATCTGCATATCTGAGGTTATTGATACACAGAGGAAAAGACAAAGATGAAGAGAAAGGTTGTTGCCATGGAGGCAGAAGTTGGAAAGATGAAGCCACAAGCCAAGGAACACCTGAAGACATGAGAAGCTGGAAGAGACAAAAAACAGGACCTGCCCTAGAGCCTTGGGAAGGAGCGCGGGCCTGCTCACACCTTGGTTTCTGACCTCTGGCCTCCGGAACTTCAGGATAAAGCTCTGTTGCTTTAAGGCACCCCATTTGTTGTCGCTTGTTACAACAACCCTGGGAAATGAATATGTGATTGTCTCTTCCAGTAATCTCAACAAATTTAAGATTTTCAGTAGATCTATAACCCAAATGAATGTTAACTGCACTCACTTTCCCTTCTGTGTTTCCTTCCATAAAGTTAAAATTGTACTACCACTACTAATAATTATAATAATATAATACCATAAATAATGATAACTATTTTATTATAATGTATTTATTAAGTGGCAATTTTTCTAAGTACTCTACTTCTTTTACATCATTTCACCCTCACAATGGGCTTTCCTGGTGGCTCAGCAGTAGAGAATCCGCCTGCAATGAGGGAGACCCAGGTTTAATCCCTGGGTGGGGAAGATCCCCTGGAGGAGGAAATGGCAACCCACTGCAGTATTCTTGCCTGGAGAATCCCATGGACAAAGGAGCCTGCCAAGCACAGTTCATGCGGTCACAAAGAACCAGACACGACTGAGCAATTAATGCACAACCCTCACAACAATGTTATGAATTAGATGCTCTTATAAAGCCAGGTCTTCTTCACTTAACTGGCCCTTAAGCTCAGTTTAATGTCATGTGACAGTGCAGTTAGTATGTGGTGGAAATGGCCTTGACTTCAGACTTTATTCCCAGCTTCTCCTACTATACCATAGTGCCTCCTTAGAAATGGATCCACTGTTTAATTCCTTTAGTTATTACTTTTAGTAACATTTAGTAATACAAATATATATATATATAGTACAGTAAATAGCATGTCTTTATTCTATTGATGGTACATTTGTTACAAATATAATCTATTTTTGAAAAGTTTATTTTTAATTAACTTGAGCAGATTTACATTTTAAACAGATCAACTCAATTGTTAAAGTTACATGATAAAGAATAGATAATTTAAATGACAAAAAAATCTCATATTGTGAAATAATTTACTCTATTCTGCAATGAATGAGAGGGAGGAAAAAGTCAAACTCTTTCCAAAACTATATTCAAAGAATCAGAACAAAAGTTTTTTTCTTCTTTTTACAAAGTTATGTACAAGCCATAGGAACTATCAGATACTGAAGTATGAAAACTTTATAACCAAGGTTCAAAACTGATTTTAGAGAATTGTGAGAAGTGAAACAAGAAAATGTGTATCTAGCCCTCTATATAACTTCACAGTAAAGCTGGAATTTATAGACTAAGTATATAATATAAATATAATATTTAGTAATATTACTTTAGTTATTATGTTTCATCAAAGATGAGGATGTGGCTTCTCTTGATGTCCAAACACTTTCTTTCCCTCTCTCTGTTTCTCACTCTCTCTCCTATCCTTCCCTCCCTCCATTCCTTCCTCCTTCTCCCTCTCTCTATCTCTCTTCCTTCCTCCCTCCTTTGAGTTCCATCCAACTAAAGGAACTCATGTCTCCTGACACCTTGTCCTGTTGAGCTATTTGGAGCTCCAATCACAAGAAACTGGCAGGTTTGATACACTCCAAAACTGCTAAGTCTTCTAAGGGTTTTAAGATTGGGACTTGTGGAGGAGATTTCCTGGAAGAAATGTCACATCCATTATTTTCAGTTTTAGCTTTGGAAAGGTTGCCTGGAGAATGTCACTGAACACCAAATTTAACCTTTCAGTGATATTTGATATGAGAATAAATGAAACAGTCCATAAAGCTTGGACCTACATAAAATAAAGATGTTAAAGCAATCCAGCAAATGTGCTGGAACTGTTAGGGCGTTTTCATGACTAACTTAATGGGTTGGAAGCAATGTGTTCAACTCTTCCAACTACACAATTCACTGCTATAAAATAACTGTTGAATTTGTAGATGGAATAAATCTGGCTCAAGACTGGTTGGACTTTTTGGTGACTTAAAAGTGACCCTTCACCTTAAGGGAGCTGGCATAGGTAGTCTGGGAAACACTTAGACTTCCTTAAAGAATCAGCTCAACTGAATCAACTCATCTAGAAAGATTTACAGACCTTTCCTCCCTCCCTCCAAAGAATAAATGGGCCTTTCCTTGGGGCTACCAGCCATGTCAACTCATTACAATGAAATATGCCATTCTTTTTCAAAAGAGCTTTTAAAATCAATTTATTTGGGGCCGTCCTATGTCTTACCCGCTGTGTGTGGGCTTCTCTAGTTGCAGCAAGCAGGGGCTACTCTCTAGCTGTGGTGCACGGATTCCTTGTTGCAGTGTCTTCTCTTGTCGCAGAGCTCAGGCTCTACGGGGCTTCGGCAACTGCGGTTCACAGGTTTAGTTGCCCCGGGGCATGTGGAATCTTCCCTGACCGGGGATTGAACCCATGTTCCCTGCCTTGGCAGGCAGCTTCTAAACCACTAGACCGCCATGGAAGCCCCCTGTGCTATTCTTTGATGTCTTCCCAAAAGGGCTGCACGTTTCTCAAGGCAGGACTGATTCCATGTCTTTGCATCCCCATTGCCTAATTTAGTGCCACTGTAAGTCTTCCTACATGTGTGTTCCTCATGAATCTCCTAAGCCTACACCATTTACAAGACCTGTCTTACCAGTCAACAGGGTAGTATGCCCTTGGAATAAATACAAATTCTGGTAGTGTTCACTGGGTGCTTGTGTTATCCTTCTCCATTTGGAGAGGGGAAAAAAAGAGTGAACATGGAGATCAAAGAAAACAAATGAACACAAACCTAACAGTTTAATCCAGTGAGCACTGACTTTTGAAACTTCCTGGACTTCCATTTTAAACCTCCTGGCTTCCCAGCTGGCTCATTGGTAAAGAATCTGCCTGCCAATGCAGGAGATACAGGAGACATGGGTTCCGATCCTCGGGTCAGAAAGATCCCCCAGAGAAGGAAACGGCAACCCACTCCAGTATTCTTGCCTGGAGAATCCCATGGACAGAGAAGCCTCTCAGGCTATAGTCTATGGGGTCACAAAGAGTGGGACATGACTGAGCACAGAGTCACACATGCAGACTTTCATTTAATGCTAACTCCAACTGATGATTCCACTTCGGCTCAAAGATTTCACAGGTTCTTCTCCTCTCAAGACCAGAGTCTCCTGGAATAGTCAACTGCTTCACCAACAAGAAAACTAGAGTTGTAGCTTTGAGCACAGACTAAAATCTAAGTTAAAGAGACTCCCAGCAAGTGAACTGACCTGAGAATATATTTATGGGGAATCTGATTTTTCTGAAGAAAAAGTGCTAACATACCAGGAACTAGAGACTTTGGACGTGAGAGCTGAGTAGAAATTAGAATTCAGTTTATGGCCCAGACTCACTAGATCTCAAGACCTACCCTATTTCCGAAGCATTTCTTTCTGGAGTAGTTCTCTACTGGGCAGCATTTTGGAAGTTACAGAGGAAGTTGTTGGATGTGACAGTCTCCAGGGAGAGAAGGTGCTACAGGCATTGAGTGGGTGTGTCTTTAGCTGCTTAGTCAGGTTCGACTCTTTGTAGCCCCATGGACTGTAGCCCACCAGGCTCCTCTGTCCTTGGAATTTTTCAGGCAAGAATACTGGAGTGGGGTGCCATTTCCTACTCCAGGGGATCTTCCCAACCCAGGGATTGATCCCTCTTCTCTTGAATCTCCTGCATTGGCATGCAGATTCTTTATCACTAGCACCACCTAGAAAGCCCATATTCAATGGATGGGAACAAGCAAAATTCCTCTTCATTCTAATGACATCTCTACTTTACTTATAAATCCAGTTCTCATAATTTGTGGTAGTTTTGTTTTATAAAGTCAGCATTAAGACTGAATTAGCAACTCCTAAGCCATTTTGTACAAGAATTGTACAAAAAAGATCCAAATGAACTGGATTCCTATGATGATTTGGTCAGACACCCAGAGCCAGACATTCTGGAAAGTGAAATCAAGTGGGCCTTAGGAAGCACTGCTGTTAAAAAAGATAGTGGGTGTGTTGGAATTTCAGTAGAATTATTCAAAACCCTAAAGAATTCAAAACCCTAAACATCAAGGTGTTGCATTCAATATGTCAGCAAATCTGGAAGACCCAGCAGTGGTCACAACAATCTTCATCCTAGTTCCCAAGAAGGGTAATACTAAAGAATGTGCACACCATCCAACAATTGCACTTGTCTCCCATGCTAGTAAGGTCATGCTTAAAACTTGCATGCTAGGTTTCAGCATTATGTAAACAGAGAACCTCCAGATGTCCAAGATGAGTTTAGAAAAGGAAGAGGGACCAGAAATCAAATTGCCAATATTTGCTGGATCATAGAGAAAGCTAGGGAATTCCAGAAAAACATCTACTTCTGTTTCATCTACTAAACCAAAGCAATTGACTGTATGGATCATAATAAACAGTGGAAAGCTCTTAAAGAGATGGGAAGACCAGACCATCTTACCTGTCTCCTGAAAAACCTGTATGTGGGTCAAGAAGCAACAGTCAGAACCCTGTATGGAACAACTTATTGGTTCAAGATTGAAAAAGGAGTACAGCGAGGCTGTCTGCTGTCACCTTGTTTGTTTAATCTATACTCTGAGCACATCATGAGAAATGATGGGCTGTGTGAGTTACAAGTTGAAATCAAGATAGGCGGGAGAAACATCAACAACCTCAGATATGCAGATGATACCACTTGAATGGCAGAAAGTGAAGAGGAACTAAAGAACCTCTTGATGAGGATGAAGGAGAAGAGTGAAAGAGCCTGCTTAAAACTAAATATTTAAAAAAACTAAGATCATGGCATCCAGCCCCATTACTTCATGGCAAATAGAGGAGGAAAAGTAGAAGTAGTGACAGATTTCCTCTTCGTGGGCTCTAAAATCACTGTAGATGGTGATGCAGACATGAAATCAGAAGGTGTTTGCTTCTTGGCAGGAAAGCTATGACAACCTAGACTGTGTGTTGAAAAGCAGAGACGTTACTCTGCCAACAAAGGTCCATGTAGTCAAGGCTACAATCTTCCCAGTGGTCACATATGGTTGTGAAAGCTAGACTGTAAAGAAGGTGTAATGCTGAAGAATTAATGCCTTTGAACTGTGGTGCTGGAGAAGACTCTTAAGAGTCCATTGCACAGCAAAGAGATCAAACCTGTCAATCTTAAGGAGTATCAAAACTGAATACTCATTGGAAGGACTGATACTAAAACTGAAACTCCAGTATTTTGGTCATCTGATGCGAATAGCTGACTCATTGGAAAAGTCCCTGATGCTAGGAAAGATTGAGGGAAGTAGGAGAAGAGGGCATCAGAGGATGAGATGGCTGGATGGCATCACTGATGCAATGAACAAGAACTTGGACAAACTTTGGGAGATGGTGAGGGACAGTGAGGCCTGGCGTGCAGCAGTCCATGGGGTTATAAAGAGTTGGACACAACTGGATAACTGAATAACAGCAACAAGTCATTGCTCCTAAGGGAAATACAGAGTTAGGTTCCTACAGTCCTCTGACCACAATATTTTCATCAACCCATCAATATTAACCTTGTTTTATGTCTGTTTCTGTTTAAAGACATTTATTGTTGATTTGTTAACATCAAACTTACAGCCAACTGCACTGTAAGTCATGCCTAATCAAAGTTTAGCTAACTCACATATTTTCTCCACAAGTGTGCTTAAGAGCACTAGACCATACTTCAGCACTGTGCTTTGAGTGTATTTTAAACAGCACAATCATCAATAAAAAGCACAAAAATGTGAAAAGCATGGCACCAAATAGACCACAAAATGGCCACACCGGATTTCAACATGACAGCTGAAGGAAAAAATCAGAGTTGTGTTGTAACACCTCCACTGGGGACATGCACTTTAGTGACTCAGATTTTTCACTGCTCTGCACACACCCAGCAAAGACTGCAAAAGCACTCAAGTGTCAGTGAGGTTACAGATAAATTTTGGCAAGTAGCAAAATTAGCAAACATGGAATCTGTGAATAATGAGGATTGACAGTATACATAAAGTATTTTTGCACTGAATTTTTCAGAAACACACAATGAAAACCAAGGGAAAGTTATCCTTTGACTCGGGACTTTGCCAAAAGTTGGTCAATATTTGGAACTCAGGTTACTGAAGGCAACACTGCTAATGATACCTGAGTCACAAGAAACACACAAATAGCATTCTGCACTAGCAGCGTAGCTCTCGTGGAAGTTGGCTTACAGGTGCAAGCATCTGCATGATTTTTATATAGCATGGCTCTAAATGAGCATAATACACTCATATATAAATAAGTATAATGAAATCTATAAAATTTCAGTGTAATTCAGTTTCCTCTCAAGTTAATTGGTATCTCTATTCCTCTCCAATGAAAATTAAGAAAATTAAACACAATTCACCCATTTATTGATGGCTGCCATCTTTTATTTTGTATAGAATTCTTTACTATCTCTTTTTTAAACATAAAAGTTAGTTTTTGCAATCAAAATTTTATTGACCTAGAAACCTGTGTTCAGGAGATTTTATTTTGCTTTGTCTCCTGCTCCTTTCTTCTGAGTTACTTACCACCCTTATGGCAGAAAGTGAAGAAGAACTTCACTTGATGAAAGTGAAAGAGGAGAGTGAAAAAGTTGGCTTAAAGCTCAACATTCAGAAAACTAAGATCATGGCATCTGGTCCCATCACTTCATAGGAAATAGATGGGGAAACAGTGGAAACAGTGTCAGACTTTATTTTTGGGGGCTCCAGAATCACTGCAGATGGTGATTGCAGCCATGAAATTAAAAGACGCTTACTCCTTGGAAGGAAAGTTATCACCAACCTAGACAGCATATTAAAAAGCAAAGACATTACTTTGCCAACAAAGGTCCATCTAGTCAAGGCTATGGTGTAATAACCTATTATGGAAAGACTTTTTAAAAGAATATATATATTATATATGTATATATATATGTTGTTGTTATTCAGTCACTAAGTTATGTCTGACTCTTTGTGACTCCATGAGCTGCAGCATGCTAGGCTTCCCTGTCCTTCACTATCTCCCAGAGTTTGCTCAAATTCATGTCCATTGTGTCAGTGATGCCATCTAACCATCTTATCTTCTGCAGCCCTCTTCTCCTTTTGTCTTCAATCTTTCCCAGAATCAGGGCCTTTTCCAATGAGTTGGCTTTTCACAGATGGCCAAACGATTGGAGCTTCAGCATCAGTCCTTCCAATGAATATTCAGAGTTGATTTCCTTGAGGATTGGCTGATTTATTTTAAGAAATTGACTCACAGGATTATGGGGGCTGCAGTCCAAGGGACACTCAAGAATCTTCTCCAACACTACAAATAAAAGGCATTAGTTCTTGGGTGCTCAGTCTTCTTTATGGTCCAAGTCTCACATTCATACAAGACTACTGGAAAAAAAACATTGTTTTGACTATATGGACCTTTGTCTGCAAAGTAGTGTTTCTGTTTTTAATATGCTGTCTAGGTTTGTCATAGCTTTCTTTCTAAGGAGCTAAATATATATATATATATATATATATATGTACACACACATATATATATATACACACACACACACATATGTGTGTGTGTGTGTGTGTGTGTATTATGTGGTGCATGCTCAGTCACTCAGTAGTGTCTGACTCTTTGCAACCACATGGACTATAGCCCACCAGACTTTTCTCTCCATTGGATTTCCCAAGTAAGAATACGAGAGTGGATTGCCATTTCCTTCCATCAGTAGAAGGACTAATGCTGAAACTGATGCTCCAGTTCTTTGGCCACCTGATGCAAAAAGCCAACTCATTAGAAAAGACCCTGATGCTGTGAAAGATTGAACGCAGGAGGAGAAAGGGACAACAGAGGATGAGATGGTTGGATGGCATCACTGACTTGATGGACATGAGTTTGAGCAAGCTCTGAAAGATGGTGAAGGACAGGGAAGCCTGGCATGCTGCAGTCCATGGGGTCACAAAGGGTTGAACACAACTGAGTGACTGAACAACAATTGTTTTCCATCTGAGCTGGTTTGATGAATAGCCTTCCATTATTATGACACAGAAACATATTTTCTTAGTACAATGAGAGCTTATTGAAATGATACATAGGCAGTTTAAGATAAAGCAAAACCGGCATCCCTACCATGCACTGTTACCCAGCAACTTTTCTCTTGGCTTCCCCTTCCTCTTTTCCTTGGGGCCTCTGTAATTTCCTTTCTCTACTTGCTGCTCTACCTCATGGTTTCTGCCAATTCATAGTTTCTACTGCCCTCATCACTTTCTGCTTGCAATCTACTCTTTCTACATCTCTTGAATTCTGTTTTATTCTACTGCCTCTTTTGGTCTTTCTTGTATTACTTTCAAATTTCTCAAAAGAGAAGATCTTATTGATTTGTGAAAGTTACCACCAAGAGAAGCAGAATAACCCTTCTTACGAGGTATGACTCGTGCAAAACTACATTGTGTAAGCCACTCACACTTCTCATGCCTACACATCATCCCTGGTTCCAGCAGTAGCAGTCAAATTTATGGGGTTTTTTTAGTCTAAAGCATGAACATCTACATTTAAAAAAATAGGTTATTATTAAAAAGGATGAAATAATGCCATTCGCAGCAACATGAATAGACCCAGAGATTATCATACTGAGTGAAGTAAGTCAGACAGAGTAGGCGAAATGTCATATGACATTCCTTACATGTTGAATCTAAAAAGAAATAATACAAATGAACTTACTTGCAAAACAGAAAGAGACTCACAGACTTAAGAGAACGAACTTATGGTTGCCAGGAGAGGAGTGGGGGAGGATGAGGGGAAGGAATATTTAGGAAGTTGGGATAGACATGTACACACTGCCATATTTAAAATGGGTAATCAACAAGGACCTACTGTACAACACAGGGAACTCTGCTCAAAGTTATGTGGCAGCCTGGATGGCTGGATGGGTGGGGAGATTGGGGGAAGAATAGGTACATGTGTATGTATGGCTAAGTCCCTTTGCTGTTCACCTGCAACTATCACAACCTTGTTAATCAGCTACATCCCAATACAAAATAAGAAGTTTTTTAAAAAGGCTCTTGTTTCTTTGCTCAGAAACAGAGTGAGTGTGGCAGGCACCTGGAAAAGCATACACCATGCAGTATGGAGCTAGGCTAAGTCCTTTCTGTCCCTAGCTCAAAGCATCTACAATTATATTCATGGTAATTGAAGGTTTTTTGCAAATATCATTACAGGATTCCTTTCATCTATTAGTAAATTCTAATTTTGTGGGTAGTATTTTTTCTTGTGAAATTATACCCTTGGGAAATGTTGCATATTTCTTAAGACTGCAAAATATCCATAAGCATTCACAATCATGAATATTGATTCCAGAGTGAGATGCACAATTGTGAGAAGTTAAAAAAAAAATTAGGTAAATTTGTGCCTGGCTATGTTTTTAAATACTCTTTAAACACTTATACTCTAAAACAAATCTAATTTTCTTTATGGCACTTTAAATTACCATCTAATTTTCTTATCTGTTGGCAATTCCTTATAGGTTTAAATTTAACAGATGAAGGCCATCAACAAGCCATCTGCACTTCTAGTGGGCCACCCTACCACAAGTGCACAATTGCCATAGATAGCACTTAGAAACTCTGTGCCAGTGAATGAACAAATGGTCACAATTGGGAACCTTTTTTTTCAAGCTCTAATCAAAAGCTGAAGACTATTGCAGGCTATTCATATGGCATTTAAATTGTACTTTCTGATTAAACATACCATGTGCGTAAAAGAAGGTAACATAATGTTGGTTACTTTGCTAGAAACTCCCTCAATTTCCAAAATTAATTTTGCTATTTCCATTTCCCCCATGGTGAGGTGGTAAGTGAAGCAGACCCCATCTGTTCTGTCAAAGGGACAAGGGAGTCTTTAGTCCATACTAAGTATCTGGCCATTGGACTAAATTCATGTTTGTAAAATCCGCATGGAACATGGAACAAGGCCTAATAATGCCTGAAAGCAGGGAGAAGGCCTGGCTGAGCCATACAGGGTGAGAGGCATTCCTGGTAATATGATGGCTTGGTATTTCTCATGAAAAATCATTTAAAATGCAGGTAGAAATAAACCAAAAAAAAAAAAAAAAAGGCATCTTCCTAAAAGCATTGGTGAGCTGCAAGGTAATTAGAAAGTCCGAGGCCAAAATCTAAGTGAAAGCTAGAAGCTCTAACAGGAAAGCAGCTTCTTAACTGCTACAAGGGCATTTTCCAAAGGAAAAGCTTGAGAGGTGCTTTTCAAGATCTCATTTGGGCATCTAGAACAGAAACAAAGTGGGTGGTTTAATAACAAGCCTTCTTGTAAAGCTAGAACCCCAAAGGATTCCAGTTTTGATTTGTGGACCAACTGGAAGAATATTTATCACCCTCCTCAGTGAAGACTTCAAGGCAAGGTGCATTATTGCTTTGGCAATAAGAAAAGCAGAAGGGAAAAAAAGAAAGGGAAGAAGTGAGGGAGGGAGAGAGAGAGAGAGAAAGGGAGAAAAGGATGGAGGGTGGGAAGGAGAGAGGAGAGGAAGGGAGAAATGGCAATGTCAAGCTGATTGTGCAGAATTTTTGCCCAGATTCACGTAAGCAAATTCAAGCAGTGCATTATTTAGTTTAAAGAGTGTTCCAATGGGGATGGCTCACAGGGACCTGGCAAATTCTGTTTAGAGGAACTTGCCCTCATTCTAGACCTCAAAGATTCTCATAATTAATTCTCCAAAGAATAAGGAACCATGAACAATAACCAACAGCTCAAAGGAAAAATTAAAAGGGAAGCTTGAGAATATCTTCAGAGTAAAGGAAACAACAAAGAATTTCAATGTACACTTGTGCAGAAAGCAAATAAATTTTGATATAGAAATGCAAAGAATAAATGAAAATTAAAATGGCAGTGGACAGGTTTAATAGCATATTGTATGCAATGGAGGAAACATGGAAATTAGCATGAATATATTTGTAGATTTTTCAGCCATTGTCACTTGAAATATTGCTTATGCTCCATTTTTATCTGTTCCTGAAACTCTAAATGTTTAATTTCTAGAACTAGCAAATATTCACTGACATCCAAATATGCAGAGTCCCAGGAGAGAGCAGAGGATGGAATTCAGGCAATACTTGAACTTTTCCCAGATACAGTGAAAGATCTAAGTGTAGTTTTAAGAAGCCATATGAATCCCAAGTAGAGTGGATATAAATAAATTGACACCTAGATACAACAGAATGCAACTGGAAAACACAAAAGATGAAGAATACAAAATAAAAGCACAAAGAAAGAGAATAAGAACATAATCTAAATTGACAGATGGCTGCTGAAAAGCAGCAGTAGAAGCAAGCATAAAAGCAAGCAATGTAATACATTAACATAATCAAGTTTCAGTTCATAATGGCTGGAAAACAAGTCACTGACTTCGAACAACAATGGTCATTCATTGTCATCCTGAATCTGTGATTTGGGCAGGGTGGCAGGCATGTCTCATCTCTGTCTCCTGAAGCCTCAGTCCCAACGCTGGGATGATCTACCTACGTACTCTGTGATTATGGAAGAAAGTGAGAGAGTGTTTTGACTGACAGTTTTCCTACCACCTCTTGGACCACCCGTTACTGGTTCTTCTCTTCCACCTGTCATCCAAATATTTCAATGTCCTGGAGTTGAGTCCTTCACCTTTTCTTATTTCTATCTATTCTCAGTCTCTTGTGATCTCTTCCAGTCTTGTGGAATTATTATCTATATGCAAAATCTTTCTAATTTATATCTGTAGCTTAGATCACTCCTTTGAATCCCAGATTCATACATCTACCATCTTACCTAAACTCTACTTAAACATCAGTAACTGTCTCAATCTTCCTTTGTTGAAACCAGGCTTCTAGTATTTCCCCTATATCTGCTCTTTCCCTACTACCTACTATCCCATGAAGTGACAGCTGCGTTCTTCCATTTGTTCAGGCCAAAATATCTTAATTACCATTGATTACATGGAGAGTCCTCATGGACAGAGGGACCTGGGGCTACAGTCCATAGAGTCGTAAAGAGTCAGACACAACTGAAGTGACTTAGCACACACTTTAAGAATTCTGCTCAATCTGCTTTCAAAATAATCAATATATCTGTTCACTTTTCATTCTCTCTATTGCTACTACTTGAGTTCAAGCCATCATGATGTCTTTTTTAAAAACATTTATTTATTTCTTTTGGCTGCACTGGGTCTTAGTTGCAGCACATAGGATCTTCCATCTTAGTTGCAGCACTCAGGGTCTCTAGTTGCAGCATGTGGGATCTAGTTCTCTCACTAGGGATTGAACCCAGGCCCCCTAAATCTTAGCCACTAGACTACCAGGAATGTCCAACCCCCTTGTTTTAAAGCCACCATGATCTCTTGACTATTGTAGTATCAATATCAATCAAAATCTGTCAATTTTGTTTTTAACTCTTGACCCACTACGATCTCTTATCAACATGCAGCCAGAGCCTTCCTATTGAAATGAGAGTCAAATCATGCCATACCTCTGCTCAAAATCCGCCCATGGCTTTCTATTTCCAAGTATATTTGCGTGACTGCTCCATCCCTCCCTCTAGATGCATTATGTTCCTAGTGAGGACTTACCCTAGACTGAGAAAGGACACTCTCACCACATCTAAAATTGGATGAAACAAAACCATCATCTACCATCCTCTTTCTCTGTTCTTCTCTTCACCTTAACGCTTAACAGGTATATGCTATAGATCATTAATTTGCAAATATTGATATACCTACATCTTGCCTGGGGATCTTGCTAAACTAGACTTTAATTCAGCAGGTCTGGCTGGAACCAGAGATTCTGCACTTCTAACAAGCTTTCAGCTGAAACTAATGCTGCTAGAACATAGGCCACATAGTGTAAATTTAAAATTTTTAGTTCAGTTCAGTTACTCAGGCGTGTCCGACTCTTTACAACCCCATGAATGGCAGCACATCAGGCCTCCCTGTCCATCACCAACTCCTGGAGTCTACCCAAACCCATGTCCATCGAGTCGGTGGTGCCATCCAAACATCTCATCCTCTGTGGTTCCCTTCTCCTCGTGCCCTCAATCTTTCCCAACATCAGGGTCTTTTCAAATGAGTCAGCTCTTCACATCAGCTGGCCAAAGTATTGGAGTTTCAGCTTCAGCATCAGTCCTTCCAATGAATATTCAGGACTGATTTCCTTTAGGATGGACTGGTTTGGTATCCTTGTGGTCCAAAGGACTCTCGAGAGTCTTCTCCAACACCACAGTTCAAAAGCATCAGTTCAAAATTCTTAGTAGCTGCATTTCAGAAATAAATCAGTGACATTAATTTTGGTACCATATTTTAGCTAACCCCATATATCTTTATTATCATTTCATCTCAGTTTAGACTGGCTGCATTTAAAAGGCTCAATAGGCACATTTGGCTACATGCTACCATGTTGAACAACACAGGTCTAGACTTCACTAAATTTTCCTGTTTGTCTTTCTCTTCTTCCAGAATGAAAGCTACCTAAGGACATAGATTTTTGGTTTGCTTACTAATGTATCCACTCTGTGCCTGGAAGAGTGTCTGGCCTGAGCAACCCTCAAAAATATTTGTTGATGGGACTTCCCGCTGGTGGTCCAGTGATTAAGTCTTTATCTTCCAATGCAGGGTGTGCTGGTTCAGTTGCTAATCAAGGAGCTAGATCCCATGTGCCTTGCAGTGAAAACAAACAAACAAACAAAAAACAAAACATAAATCAGAAATAATATTGTAACAAATTCAATAAAGATTTTTTAAATGGTCCAGATCAGAAAAAAAAAAAATCTTTAAAAAACCATTGAATAAATGGATCAATGAGTATGTTAATGTGTGGAGAGAAAACTGGATTGGCTCTGTTTTATGTCATTTCCCAGAATCTCCCACAAAAAGTAAATCCATCACCCAAAGGGGTAGCTTGTCTTCTTGGCCACCTTCCTTTCATTAGCCACGTCTTTACTCTGTTCCAAGAAAAGTACATGCACTAGGATCCTTAAGCTGGGTCTGCTTCAGGCGAAACTCAAACCAGTACCTTGGCTTCAACCATCAGTTCATTCCTCTAACATTCGGTTGGATGTGGGTCCTTCTGTCTTAGGTCCCCTCACCCTGCTGGATGAGGGCCATAATTTATTCACAAAAGAGACAAAATGTAAACTTAGCATCACTCCACACCCAGTTGTCAATCCCACCTCCTCCTTTTCCACCCACCACCAGATTTAAAGAAAGCAATTCGTTAGATAGAAATGACCAAAATATTACCCAAAGCACATGAACATGCCCGGAAAAGTTAAATGCGAGCTCTACCCCAGAAATTCCTGAGGAGTGACAAGACTTTCTTTATATTTTGCGTTGGTGTTGACAACTGAGAGCAAATGTACACAAAACAGTCCTCTCGATACAGCCTCAGGCTCGCTGAGGCTGGAGATTGCCATTTCTTCTTAAGGGACAGAAACAAAAAGCCTTTTTATTGAGGATTACTTACCAAAATCAACATTTTTGAAATGGTGCCCATTCTCATAGCCTCCTTCTCTGAAGCATAAACATTGCAACCACCTCTTTGAATCTCAAGAATTAGGCCACAGGGTCTGGGTACAAATACTGTGTTCCAGTGTTGAATGCCAGATCAGATATCATCTCTAATCCCTGGGGTCTTTTACAACAATATAGCTGTCTGAAGGAGAAGCTTTTTTTTTTTTTTTTCCTTCTTTCCCCAACGTAACGAATTCTGCAGCTCTGAAATTCTGAGTTCTGGATCAGGTTTGTTTTGATAATGCATACCTCAGCTTCTCCAAGAAAGTTCTTCCCAGTAATGAATTGGAAGCTTCAACTGGACTTGGTTACACCGGTCAAAGCCTGAGACTGTGATTCAATAGATAGTCCATGGTTTATTCCACCACCTTCAACATAAATTGTTTACTGTCTGTGGCTCAGCTCCAGCTCTGTTTAATGGAAACCATCCATATGGGTAAAATATGCCCCTTGCACAACAGAAGCAATCCTGTCTTCTGGATGGCGTGGTGCCCATCTCCCTCTTTCTACCTGCAGATTCCTCTTAAAAAAAAAAAAAAAACACTTCATTCCACTTTCTCTCTACCAAAGAAAGTCTACACGTCACTCCAGAATGCTAGGATAAGCCTGGGTGACACCAAAACTCTAGGAAGAGGCAGATGCAAGCTGACTTCTTATGATGGTGCCTGAAGTATTAGGAAAAGTGTAGGAACAGGGAAGACTTGGACTTTAAAAATGTAAGAAACAAGCATCAAATATGTTCTATTGTTTCAGAAGCAGAAAAGTTATCTTTGTGAGATGTTTTACATAAAAGTGTTTCAATTCATAGGAATGACTCATCTCCTCATTTTCTCACTTCCAAAATCCTCTACCTCTACTATGGAGAATGTAGATAACTAATAAAGACCTACTGTACAGCATGGGGAATGCTATACAATACTCTGTAATGGCCTATATGGGAAAAGAACCTAAAAAAGAGTGGATACATGTGTATGTATAACTGATTCACTTTGCTGTGCCACTAAAATTAACACAGTATTGTAAATCAACTGTACCCAAATAAAAATTTCTTTAAAATCCTCTCCCCCATTTCCATCAAGTGTTTGCTCAAATATCCAAGGGTTATGTTTTCAATGAGGTCTGCACCGACCATCTGATTTAGAAGTACAAAATCTTCTCCTTCACCATGCTCTCTCTTTTGCTACACTATTTGTTGCCTTCTAATACTGTATATAATTTGCTTATTGTGCATATTATCTATTTAAAGCAAACTCCATGAGAAAAGGAATCCTTGTTAATTTTGTTCAAGAACCTAGAGTAGCATCTGTCCAAATCAACACTGACTAGATACTCTTGAACGAATATATAAATGAATTAGTGAATTGAGGCACTACAATGTAGCAGCCACTAATTGAGGCACTATGGATACAAGGATAACATCATATTAGATCATTGTGAACTCAAATACCCTCAGGGTCCAAGGAGATGCAATCAATGAGTGAAGTAGGCCAGGTATAAAATAATAGAAGATGCTGGAATTGAGAGGACCAGGAGAATACCCACCCTTACTAAGGCATCACATTCAATTTAGAGAAGTTCTCTGCCAAACAAAACACACATAGAGGCTCTGAACTTCCACATGATGATCTCTGTAATCCTATGTCTTTTCCAACACACCCATATTTTCTCCCTCCTGCTTTTAATTCTTTCCAATCTTCCTATCTCAGAAAGTCAAAATACTATAAAATCAGACTCAACTCTTATAAAATTGACATTCCATTTTAAAGTAATTCCATTTCAGGTTCTAATTAAAAACAGTTATGATCAAGTGTTATTCAAGAGATTTAAAATCTATTTCATGTGTAGGAAACAATAGTTCCCAGTATCTGCTTTATTGACAATGGATGTATACCTAGAGACACAGTCTAGTCTAACTTCGTTTTTCATTTGTAAATTAGTGTGTGAACCATTTAACCTCCGTAGAGCCTAGTTTACTCATCTATATAAGAAATACTGAGTTCTTATTCTCCAGGATAGATCACATCCTGGGCCATAAATCTAGCCTTGGTAAATTCAAAAAATTTGAAGTCATCTCAAGTATCTTTTCGGATCACAATGCAGTAAGATTAGATGTCAATTACAGGGAAAAAAAACTATTAAAAATACAAACATTTGGAGGCTAAACAACATGCTTCTGAATAACCAACAAATCACAGAAGAAATCAAAAAAGAAATCAAAATATGCATAGAAATGAATGATAATGAAAATACTACAACCCAAAACCTATAGGATTCAGTAAAAGCAGTGCTAAGGGAAAGGTTCATAGCAATACAAGCTTACCTCAAGAAACAAGAGAAAAATCAAATAAATAACATAACTTTACACCTAAAGCAACTAGAAAAAGAAGAAATGAAGAAACCCAGGGTTAGTAGAAGGGAAAAAATCGTAAAAATTAGGTCAGAAATACATGAAAAAGAAACAAAGGAGACTATAGCAAAAATTAACAAAACTAAAAGCTGATTCTTTGAGAAGATAAATAAAATAGACAAACCATTGGCCAGACTCATCAAGAAAAAAAGGGAGAAGAATCAAATCAACAAAATTAGAAATGAAATTGGAGAAATCACAACAGACAACACAGAAATATAAAGGATCATAAGAGACTACTATCAGCCACTATATGCCAATAAAATGGACAACTTGGAAGAAACGGACAAATTTTTAGAAAACTATAACCTTCCAACACTGAACCAGGAAGAAATAGAAAATCCTAACAAACCCAGCACAAGCATGGAAATTGAGACTGTAATTAAAAATCTTCCAACAAACAAAAGCCCAGGACCAGATGGCTTCACAGGTGAATTCTACCAAAAATTTAGAGAAGAGCTAACACCTATCCTACTCAAACTCTTCCAGAAAATTGCAGAGGAAGGTAAACTTCCAAACTCATTCTATGAGGCCACCATTACCCTAATACCAAAACCAGACAAAGATGCCACAAAAAAAGACTACTACAGGCCAATATCACTGATGAACATTGATGAAAAAATCCTTAAGAAAATTCTAGCAAACAGAATCCAACAACGTATTAAAAGAATCATACATCATGACCAAGTGGGCTTTATCCCAGGGATGCAAGGATTCTTCAATATTCACAAGTCAATCAATGTAATACACCATATTAACAAATTGAAAGATAAAACCATAGGATTATCTCAATAGATGCAGAGAAAGCCTTTGACAAAATTCAACATCCATTTATGATAAAAAATCCTCCAGAAAGCAGGCATAGAAGAAACATACCTCAACATAATAAAAGCTATATATGATAAACCCGCAGCAAACATTATCCTCAATGGTGAAAAATTAAAAGCATTTCTCCTAAAGTCAGGAACAAGACAAGGGTGCCCACTCTCACCACTACTATTCAACATAGTTTTGGAAGTTTGGGCCACAGCAATCAGAAAAGAAAAAGAAATAAAAGGAATAAATATTGGAAAAGAAGTAAAACTCTCCTGTTTGCAGATGACATGATCCTCTACATAGAAAACCCTAAAGACACCACCAGAAAATTTCAGAGCTAATCAATGAATATAGTAAAGTTGCAGGATATAAAATTAACACACAGAAATCCCTTGCATTCCTATACACTAAAAATGAGAAAACAGAAAGAGAAATTAAGGAAACAATTCCATTCACCATTGTGAAGAAAAGAATAAAATACTTAGGAATAAATCTACCTAAAGAAACAGAAGACCCAAATATAGAAAACTATAAAACACTGATGAAAGAAATCAAAGACGACACAAATAGATGGGGAAATATACCATGTTCGTGGATTGGAAGAATCAATATAGTGAAAATGAGTATACTACCCAAAGCAATCTATAGATTCAATATCAAGCTACCAATGGTATCTTTCACAGAACTAGAACAAATAATTTCAAAATTTGTATGGAAATACAAAAAACCTCAAATAGCCAAAGCAATCTTGAGAAAGAAGAATGGAACTGGAGGAATCAACCTGCCTGACTTCAGGCTCTACTACAAAGCCACAGTCATCAAGACAGTATGGTACTGGCACAAAGACAGAAATATAGATCAATGGAACAAAATAGAAACCCAAGTACCTATGGACAACTTATTTTTGACAAAGGAGGCAAGAATATACAATGGAGAAAAGACAACCTCTGTAACAAGTGGTGCTGGGAAAACTGGCCAACCACTTGTAAAAGAATGAAACTAGAACACTTTCTAACACCATACACAAAAATAAACTCAAAATGAAATAATGATCTAAACGTAAGACCAGAAACAATAAAACTCCTAGAGGAGAACATAGGCAAAACACTCTCTGACATAAATCACAGCAGGATCCTCTATGACCCACCTCCCAGAGTAATGGAAATAAAAGCAAAAATAAACAAATGAGACCTAATTAAACCTAAAAGCTTTTGCACAATGAAGGAAACTTAAGCAAGGTGAAAAGACAGCCTTCATAATGGGAGAAAATAATAGCAAATGAAGCAACTGACAAAGAATTAATCTCAAAAATATACAAGCAGCTCATGCAGCTCAATACCAGAAAAATAAACAACCCAATCAAAAAAATGGGCCAAAGAACTAAACAGACATTTCTCCAAAGAAGACATACAGATAGCTAACAAACACATGGAAAGATGCTCAACATCACTCATTATCAGAGAAATGCAAATCAAAACCACAATGAGGTACTATCTCACACTAGTCAGAACGGCTCCTATCAAAAAGTCTACAAACGATAAATGCTGGAGAGGGTGCAGAGAAAAGGGAACCCTCTTACACTGTTGGTGGGAATGCAAACTAGTACAGCCACTATGGAGAACAGTGTGGAGATTCCTTAAAAAACTGGAAATAGAACTACCATACGACCCAGCAATCCCACTGCTGGACATACACACTGAGGAAACCAGAATTGAAAGAGACACATGTACCCCGATGTTCATCGCAGCACTGTTTATAATAGCTAGGACATGGAAA
Organism: Bubalus bubalis; assembly: GCF_019923935.1. Taxonomy (NCBI): domain Eukaryota; kingdom Metazoa; phylum Chordata; class Mammalia; order Artiodactyla; family Bovidae; genus Bubalus; species Bubalus bubalis. Next base: position 57,900,352 of record NC_059175.1, read on the forward strand.
CAACTTAGATGTCCATCAGCAGACAAATGGATAAGAAAGCTGTGGTACATATACACAATGGAGTATTACTCAGCCATTAAAAAGAATGCATTTGAATCCATTCTAATGAGGTGGATGAAACTGGAGCCTATTATACAGAGTGAAGTAAGTCAAAGAGAAAAATACCAATACAGTATATTAATGCATATATATGGAATTTAGAAAGATGGTAATGATGACCTTATATGAGAGACAGCAAAAGAGACACAGATGTAAAGAACAGACTTTTGGACTCTGTGGGAGAAGGTGAGGGTGGGATGATTTGAAAAAATAGCATTGAAACATGGATATTACCATATGTGAAATAGATTGCCAGTCCAGGTTCAATGCATGAGACAGGGTGCTCAGGGCTGGTGCATGGGGATGACCCTGAGGGATGGAATGGGGAGGGAGATGGGAGGGGGCGTTCAGGATGGGGGACACATGTGCACCCATGGCTGATTCATGTCAATGTATGGCAAAAAACAATACAATATTGTAATTAGCCTCCAATTAAAATTAATTAATTAAAAAAAGAAATACAGAGTTCTTTTAATTGTGTGATTCTACACACATTTTACTTCCCCCTCTTGCCTTAAGAATATAAAATCTAACCATTTTTTAGTTTATCATGCTGAAGAATGTTTTATAAGACATTTTTCATTAAGCCATTGTATTAGTCAGCTATTGCTGTATAACAACCACAAAGTCTCAGAGGTATACAGTCACGACTCTGCAGATTCGAAGGGGTGTCTCTGCTACACACATCTCATGTTAGCTACTGGAGAGGTGGCAACAAGAGCAATATCAGATGGCAGGTTCACCAAGGAAGCATTTTGTAAAACCCCTGTCCACATCACATCTAGTAACCTGTCTCTGCCCAGGGGAGGTATGAGAATGCACCACTCAGATATCTTGCTGCAGGGAAATGAACTGACTGAAGGAGTCCATTGTTGCTGTTGTGTGTTGACCTCCACATTCATGATGGGGACACATTTCCCTTCGGTTACTCCTGGCCAATGACTGAGATCGGGAATAAATGTTGCAATGCAGATCCATTCCTGAAAGATAAAGGGCCCCTTAATTGGCTTTGGCTCAAGGATTGCTTTTGAATCTGGACAAAACTTTGTTTGGACTGCCCTGCAGTCTGTCTCTTCTCCAGCCTTCTTTCTTCTCCTTCTCCTGTTCCTTCTAGGTCTGCACTTGGATCTGAAAACTTGCCACCTTCTTAGTACCATATCCTTAATTGTTCCAAGCGAGTCACCTGGTCAATGTCAAAACCAAGGGTGGATAATTATCCTCTCCCCACATTAAAGTCATGTCAGGTACGCAGATATATAATGCTCTGACAGGGGAGTGAAACATGGGAACCAACTGTTCAATTTACAGCAGTAGTAAAATGAAGGTGCCGTGCTCTGTTAAGAATCTGCCTGCAATGTGGGAGATCCGACTCCGATCCCTGAGTCAGGAAGATCCCCTGGAGAACAGAATGGATACTCACTCCAATATTCTTGCCTGGAAAATTCCATGGACAGAGCAACCTGGCAGGGTACAGTCCATGGTGTTGAAAAGAATTGGACATGACTGAGGGACTAACACTTTCACTACTACCTTAGAAAAAGAAAAGCAATTATAGAAATGCTATAGGCAGAATCCTAAAAAACCCTCAAGATTATCACCTGATACCCTGAATCATCCACTCCCCTCAAGTATTGTCTAGACTTTTGAATGTGATGGGATTTCATTTCTATGACTAGGTTGCTAATCAGTTGACTTTGAGTTTATTGATGGGCAGATTATCCTAGATGGGCCTGCCTTGATCAAGTAAGCCCTAACAAGAGGAAGTCAGAGAGATTGTCCTGCTGGCCTTGAAGAAGTAAATGGTTACATGGGAGAATCAGCCACATGGCAATGACTGGAAAGTAGTCCCCATCCAACAACCAGCTGAAAAATCAGAAGTCAACCCTACAACAGCAGGAAACTAAATTCTTCCAACAACACATGAACTTAGAAGAAGAACCTACACCTCACGTGTTTGCAGCCCCAGACAGCACCTTGATGTCAGCCTGTTCAGACACTGAGCAGAGGACCCAGTTAGCCTGCACCCAGCCTCCTGATGCATGGAAACTGTGACACCATAAATGGGTGTTTTTTAAAGCTGCTAAATTGGCAATAATTCATTATGCAGTGATATAACATTAATATAAAAAAATATTATGAACTCAGTGGGGAGGGCATGGCAATATTTATCAAAATTACAGAAACCCTTCGGCAATGAGTGATTTATACCTTCAAGCACTAGAGGAAGCAATAGTTGCTAAGTCATACCCCTGACCTCCTACCTCCAGTGGGCCCTCCTGTCAACTATGACTTCCTCTCCACTGGTGGCCTCCCTTCCCATCCTCCCTAGGAGCCCCCCAACTCCCTTGAAAACATGGTCTCGCCATGTTCCCTTCAGTTTCAGATGACGTCACCATCTAATTCCAGCCACATAGAGCAATAAGTTCCATTTGTATTTATGCCACTTTGATTTAGGTTTTCTGTTTCTTGGAATTAAAGATTTCTACTGAACAAATCTCTTCCAGCCATTATCCTATCCCTCTTGATTTCCTTTCACAACCAGTGACTTGAACACTTTGCTCCATTCTCCTACCCTTTGGGGCATTCTTAGCTCACTGCGGTCTGAAGTCTTCCCCACCACTCCAAAGAAACTACAGTTGTCAAATTCCCTAAAGACCTCTGTTCTTGGTGAAATGTTCCCTCCTCAAAGCTCAGTTTGCTTGACAGCTGAGCAGCATTTGACCACTCCATCCCCTGGAACTACGCTCCCTAGGCTTTTATTTTTCTTCTCTAACTGTATTTCAAGAAAGTTATATAACTTATATATAACTATATAACTAATGTGTTATATTTTATGCTCTACATATATTCTTAGAAGTTATCCACAGGCTCCTCCAAACTGCTAAGGGGGTTGCAGGGCATTAAAAAAAAAAGAGTTAAATATCCTCACTTTATATACTAAAATCACACAAAACACCTCTAACAGTTCTCTCAAAAAGCTCTTGAAAACAGGCTTTGCCTTTCTCTTTCATAACTATTGTCTCTGGAATTTACATTAAGAGTCTACTTTGGAATGGTAAAACTCTTAACTCACTCTCTTTGCATTTTTGCTATAATCATAACCTCCCCTGTGCAGTGGAAGTCTCTGGATGAACTGGGAGAGGACCAGGTGTTATGAAATATGGATAAGTGTATTGTTTAGCATCAGGGAATATTATTTGCCTAAAAGTGCTCAGTAGTGAAGGACAGGAAGGTTCCTCGGCACTCGAAAGAACCAGAGATTGATTCTTCCTGTGACCCATGTCCCTCCTAGTCTAGTCTCGACTGAAAAGCTACTGTGTCTGACCAATGAGGTTGGGCAGGGACAGGAAAGAATCTATGGCTTCCACAGCATTATAGACATTATAGACATCAGGGACCTCAAGTGGATAATATAGGGACACCCAGCCACCCGCCCAGCAGAATACAGTCCACAAACGATCACACTTCTGTCATGGCACCCCCAACACAAGAGTCTTGAATTCTGATGGGAGATGTCCCCTTCCTGCCTTCCCTGTCCAGCCAGCCACTTTCCAAAAGCTCAACTCTCTCATCAATGACCACAGTCATTAAGTGGGTGACACTGCAGCATTAGATCCATTATACCACACGCTCTCCTCTGGCCCTGCTCGACTAATGAGAGAAAATCGGTCGTTAGTTCAGGTTTTTGCAGGAAACAACAAGGGAACCAGGGTACAATACCCTTTGAATCCATTCCTCTTTCGTTTTTGTCTCTTTGTGTTATTTCCCATTCAGACATCTGCAGTGGTCCCCAAAACTCATGAATTTACGATGCCATTGGTGTTTTGAAAAGCAAGTACCTCTTTTCCCAGATGTCATTTTGTATAAAAATTGTTCTTCTTCTGTACCAGTTCAAATAAACCAAGTCATGGGTCTAATTTGAATGAAGGCACAGACCTCACTCTGTCACATGCCAGCTGTTATGAATAAATATTATGACAGCCTGGACACATGATGTGTCTTGAGGCTGGTAGGAACAAGGCAGGCTTCCACCCAAAAAGGCAGCCCAAACCATAATGTTGGCACACCGCCTTCCTCTTCCCCTAGATCTCTGTCAAACCATTTGGAGGGAACATTAATTTGCAATCTATCACAGAAACTTGGAATCAAAGGAAAGAGCCATGTAAATACTCATGATTATGCATAATCATTTAATTCAAAACCTTGAGATGTACAGAAGTCCCAACAGCACACTCTGGGGCTTATCATTTTATCTAAAATTCCCTAGTATGCTATTCAGGTCTCTGAAATCATTGTTGTTGTTCAGTCACTAGGTTATGTCCAGCTCTTTGCCACCCCATGGACTGCAGCACTGTAGTCTTCCCTGTCCTTCACTATCTCAAATTCATGTCCAATCTTTCCCAGCACCAGGATCTTTTCCAAGAGTTGGCTCTTGGCATCAGGTGGCCAAAGTATTGGAGCTTCAGCTTCAGCATCAGTCCTTCCAATGAATATTCAGGGTTGGTTTCCTTTAGGATTGACTGGTGTGATATCCTTGCTGTCCAAAGGACTCTCAAGAGTCTTCTCCAGCACCACAATTCAAAAGCATAAATTCTTTGGTGCTCAGCCTTCTTTAGAATCCAACTCTCATGTTTGTACATGACTATTGGAAAAACCATAACTCTGACTATATGTAACTTTGTTGGCAAAGTAATGTCTCTGCTTTTTACTATATAGTCTCGGTTTGTATAGCTTTTCTGCCAAGGAGCAAGCATCTTTTAACTTCATGGCTGCAGTCACCATTGGCAATGATTTTGGAGCCCAAGAAAATAAAGTCTGTCACTGTTTCCATTGTTTCCCCATCTATTTGCCATGAAGTGATGGGACCGGATGCCACAATCTTAGTTTTGTGAATGTTGAGTTTTAAGCCAGTTTTTTTCACCCTCCTTTTTCACCTTCATCAAGAGGCTCTTTAGTTTCTCTTCACTTTCTGCCATATGGGTGGTATCATCTGCATATCTGACGGTGTTAATACTTCTCCTGGCCATCTTGATTCCAGCTTGTGTTTCATCCAGCCCAGCATTTCACATGATATACTTGCGTATAAGTTAAATAAGCAGGATGACAATATACAGCCTTGATGTACTCCTTTTCCAATTTTGAACCAGTCCACTATTCCATATCCAGTTCTAACTGTTGCTTCTTGACCTGCATACAGATTTCTCAGGAGGCAGGTAAGGTGGTCTGATATTCCCATCTCTTGAAGAATTTTCCACAGTTTGTTGTGATCCACATGGTCAAAGGCTTTAGCGTAGTCAGTGAAGCAGAAGTAGATGTTTTTCTGGAATTCCCTAGCTTTTTCTATGATCCAATGGATGTTGGCAATTTAATCTCTGGTTCCTCTGCCTTCTAAATCCAGCTTATATATCTGGGAGTTCTTGATTCACATACTGTTGAAGCCTGGCTTGAAGGATTTTTTTTTTTTTTTTTTTTTGGCTCTTTTCAGTTTATTGCATGAAGGAGTTACACTAGTCCAAGTTAAAAGCAGACCCCAAATGGTTACATTATACAAGCTGTGAGGTTTTTAAACTTGTGACAAGGGACAGAAGGGAAATTCTACTCATTGCAAGGAAATCCTCACTTAAGCTTCAGTGAGCCAAAAGCACTTAAAACCCATGAACCTTCAGCTGGTCGTCCTTAGCCAGTCCAATCTCTACCAGGAACAACTGGCATATGTTCTTGCGCTGGTCACCCTGTAGCTGAATTACTTCTCCATATTCTGGATGCTCAATTACAGTACCATTGCAGGCAAATTTCTTCTTAAACGCCTTCACTAGTTTCTTTTTATCGTAATCATCAGCGATCCCTTGGACAGTAGTAAGGGTCTTCCTGCCGTTTCTCTGTTGAATTCTTATATGGATATAATCCTCAGTGCCAGCAGGAAGCAGATCATCACCCTTACTTGCATCAGCAAAGGGGTCGAAAGAGTGGAGGTTCTGGATAGCGGACATACGATACGATTCCTTTTCCTCGGTGGAAACGGCCTGCGGAAGGCGGCGGCGGGAGAAGGCGGGCAGGGGGGACGGAGCGTCGGGAAGCGAGGGGGCTCAAGGGGGAGGCTGCTGAGTCCTCGGCGGCGGCTCAGTGACTGAGCTGGCTTGAAGGATTTTGAGCATAAACTTACTAACGTGACATGTGTGTAATTGTAGGATGGTTTGAACATTCTTTGTCATGCGGGGAGAGCACACCCTTAAATAGAACAGAACTAGCTCAGACCCAGCCTCAGGACTTCTGCTTCAGCAGACTGGGACCTGACCTTACTCCAAATATGGTGCTATTGGCCACTGAACAGAGGAGAAGGCGCAGTTCACACGTGGTCCCAGCCTCTTCATCTCCACGCCCACCTCTTCCAAGGCAGCAGCTGTCAGCATACCCTGGGACGTGTGACTCACACTCACACCAGATCCAGCTCTCCCACCAAAGCAGACAATGTAGCGATGCTCCTACAAAGTGACACCCCTTCAAGACCACATTAGGTCACTGGTTCACCAAATTTCATTGAGACAGGGAAAGTTAAGAGAAAAAAAAAGGGGAAGAAGAATACATTTCTATTGAAAGAATAAGAGAAAACTCCTGAAAAAATATTAATGAAATAGAAACAAATAATTTACAAATAAAGAGTTCCAAGCATTAGTAATAAGAATGCTAATTGAATTAGGGAAAATAAATGGTAAACACAGTGAGAATTTTCACACAGAACTAAAAAAGATATAAAAAGAAGAATCAGAACTGAAGAATACAAAAACTTACATGAAAAACACACCAGAAAGAATTAACAGTAAACAAGATGATACAGAAAGGTACATAAGTAGCCTGAAATATAGAGAAATGGAAATCACTGAACCAGAATAGCAGAAAGAAAAACACTTTTTTAAAATGAGAGCAGTTTAAGGGATCTCTGGAACAACATCAGTTGTATCAACATTCACATTATAAGGTTCCCAGAAGGAGAAGACAGAAACATACTGAAAATGTATTGTATAAAATTATGGCTGAAAACTTTCTGAACCTGAGTGAGGAAGCAGATATCCAGGTACAGGAATAACAGAGGTTCCCAGACAACATGAACTGAAACAGGTCCACGCCAAGACATATCATAATTAAAATGGTAAAAGTTAAAGATAAAAAGAGAATTCTAAAGGTGAGAAAAGAAAAGCAAAGAGTCTTATACAAGGGAATTCCCGCAAGGCTATCAGTTAATTTTTTTGTAGAAATTTTCAGGCCAGAAGGGAGTGGCATAATAAATTTAAAGTACTGAAAGGGAAACAAAACCTGCAACCTAGGATATTCTGTGGACTGTAAGTATATAAAATAGTGTCAGAGCCACTGGGGCTTTGCACCATTATCCTAGCTCTTGTCTTCAGGCACATGCACAATTGTACCAGTTACTTGAAGTACAGCCTTGTGATTTAATCTGAGCAGAAGAATTGGCTTGTGCAAGTCCAGACTGACTCACAGGGCAAAGTCAGTGTCAGGGTGGAGGCAGGACCCCCAGACATCCCTCAATGGGGCAGGAAATAAACCTTTGTTATTTTAAGTCACTGAGATTTAGGGGCTGCTTTTTATCTCATTCACATGGTTATCTATAGAAGTGATAGAGAAACATTTTGTGTGAAAATATTTCCTGTCTCTGTCCAGACCCCTCACATAAATCTTCTCTTTTCTGAAGTGTTTGAAGCCATAAGAATTTAATAAAGGAGATTTTAAAGAAGTGATTTCACTTAGCCCACTTTCTGTGTATTCAAAAAATACACAGAAATCCTCTTGGAAAAGAACATATCTCATCTTACAGTTTAATTTCCAATGAGAGAACATGTGTATCAGAACAATACCTCATTTAGGTGGGATAACCTAGAACTTTCTAACCTTTAACTCATCTTACAGTTTAATTTCCAACGAGAGAGAACATGTGTATCAGAACAATACCTCATCTAGGTGGGATAACCTAAAACTTTCTAACCTTTGTGTCATCACCTCATCTAGGTGGGATAACCTAAAACTTTCTAACCTTTGTGTGTAAAGAGCACCTTGTGGCTCTTTACACTGAAGAAGAAAGATTGGACCATCTTGGTTCATTTGGAAAGAGTAAATGTTTCTGGGCCTTGTCCACTGACCAGCTGGGAGTCACCAGGCAAAGCTCTTCTTCATTTGTATGGTATCTTATCAGATTATATATGTATCAAGTCATATCACATTCAAAGGTTTTTAAAATGCATTCTTTAAGTGATTCCATACCAAACCAAGTATCAACTTGCAAGCAAAGCTTACCAAGCCAAAACAATTGCAAAGCACCACCACATTAAAATTTTCATTTAAATAAATGGTCTCATCTTAAACTAGAAAATATAATTAGCATTTCCCCTTTCCTAGCAGTGAAGAAACCACCCGCCAGATTCCAAAGAACCTAAAACCTCCCAAAGTTACACAGATAGATAGAGAGATGCTGGCTGTTGGTGCTAGACAATTATTTTCATCAATTCAAAGATGACCAAGAATGGCTAAAAAATGCATCAAGTGCTCAAATCACTTTTCAAAATTTGTCTCAATATTTTGTACATATAATATTGAGGAATGCTGTCATATATTGAGAAATCTCTCATATACACACATAATCAAAGACTGGTTATGCCTGCACTCCAGGAAAACAAAGGACTTTATATATGCCCCTTCTTCAAAGGAGAAAAGAATAGATATCACGATGTCACAGCAATTCACAAAATTGTCTGAACTAGTGATACCTATCACCTACATTAAATTACTTACCAGGGGTCATAATTTTATTGTGCTTGGAGCATCCAAGGCAAAGCTGTTTCATCTGGGAGATAAAAAATAGTGAGTGGTGTATGTTGATATCTTTATAGAAAGGAAGCACATTATCTTGATTACATAATGTGCCATATGTTCTGGCCTTTACAGAGGCTGAAAAACTTCCATGGGAACATTTTCAGCTGCATACACACATAATTTGTAATTACAAGGAGCTCCCTCGGAGTTGGAAAACCTGGTTGAATCTGAGGATATAGAAAAGTATCTCAAGTGCATTTCTGAAGGTCTTGGCTCCCAGAAAACCCCAAGTGCAATTGGCCAACCACTTTCCCCCTTTACTTTCAAGCTTATGTGTATTTTAAAGGGAAATTCAATCCGTATGTTTCTGAATCATAGATGCTGAACCCATTAAGATTTTTGTTTGGTAAGGGCTTTCTAAATTCCAAGATGACTTATGAGGCTTTTTATAGCCTGTTTACTTTGAAGCAAAGGAGTCACGTTCTGCTGAAAGTAAACAGGATTTAGAAGTAAGAAACTTTGAGGTTTAGATAAAACAAGAGTTCAAGAAAGTTTACGTACATCCAACCTGTGCAAAACTCATTAGTCGATTCTTCCCATGTACTCTACCCAAAGCAGAATTAATGGCATCTTGGGCCAATAAATAGCTATTTTTATAAACATAGTCCACAGTATTTGAGAACAGCATAGCTCTTTTACTTGAGGCAATAGTTAATCATTCGATAGAATTGTATATTTATTCCTTTTTTTAGTGGAAACATTTTCAAAAATGAGTGTTGCTTATTTTGAGTTATGATGCATGGCTTGATTTCAGTTTGTGTGTGTGTTAACTCTAAAGGGCTGTTGGCAAAATCTTCATTAATTCACATGCTGTTAATTCAGAATTATTGATTTGGAGTAAAGTTTACTCATAGCTCAACTGTAGAAAAGGATTTGGAAACAAATTTACATATAAATAAGAGTTGGGTCCAGTCTTATTTCACCCATGATAACAAGCTTCTTTAAAGTAATGAGAAATCCTTTTCACACAACAATATATACTGATTATAAATAAATTTTGAAGAAAGTCATAAAAAATTTTATATGTCAAAATTCGGTTTACCTAAATCTAACAAAAATAAAATGGACTAAAGACCGAAGTGTAAGACTGGATACGGTAAAACTCCTAGAGGGAAACAGACAAAACACTCTTTGACATATTAATAAATAATAGCAATATTTTTTGTCTCTTAAAACAAAGGAAGTAAATGCAAAAATATGCAAATGAGGCGTAATTAAAGTTAGCTTTGCACAACAAAGGAAAACAAACAAAAAAACCAACCTATTGAATGGGAGAATATATCTGCAAATGATATGCCCAATAAGGAGTTAATATCCAACATATATAAACAACTCATACAACTAAACATCAAAAAACTCAGACAACCCAATTGAAAAATGAGCAGGGCAGAATAGACATTTTTTCCAAAGAGGAAATTCACATGGCCAACAGGCACAAGAAAAGATGCTCAACATTGCTAATCATCAAGGAAATGCAAATCAAAGCCACAATGAACTACACCTCACACCGGTCAGAATGGCTATCATCAAAATGAACAGAAATAACAAGTGTTGGCAAGGATGTGGTTGGAGAAAAGGGAATCCTCATACACTGTTGGCGGGATTGTAAATTGGTGCACCCCCTGTGGAAAACATTATGAAGGTTTCTCAGAAAACTAAAAGTAGAATTACCATGAAGTGAAGTGAATTGAAGTTGCTCAATCGTGTCCGACTCTTTGTGACCCCATGGACTGTAGCCTACCAGGCTCCTCCATCCATGGAATTTTCCAGGCAAGAATACTGGGGTGGGTTGCCATTTCCTTCTCCAGGAGAACTTCCCAACCCAGGGATCGAACCTGGTTCTCCCACATTCTAGGCAGACTCTTTGTCATCTGAGCCACAAGGACCGAGCAATTCTACTCCTGAGATATACTAAAAATGTATGTGAAAGTGAAAGTCACACAGTTGTGTCTGATTCTTTGTGACCCCATTGTCTATGCAGTCTGTGGAATTCTCCAGGTCTGAATACTGGAGTGGGTAGCCTTTCCCTTCTCCAGGGGGTCTTTCCAACCCAGGGATTGAACCCAGGTCTCCCACATAGCAAGTGGATTCTTTACCAGCTGAGCCACAAGGGAAGCCCAAGAATACTGGAGTGGGTAGCCTATCCCTTCCCCAGCAGATCTTCCTGACCCAGGAATTGAACTGGGGTCTCCTGCATTGCAGGCAGATTCCTTACCAACTGAGCTATCAGGGAAGCTTAATTAATTCAAAAAGATACATGTACCCCCATGTTCTTAGCAGCATTATTTATAATAACCAAGATATGGAAGCAATCTATGTGTCCATCAACAGAAGATTGGATAAAGAAGATGTGATATATATGTATATACATATATATTACACACTATGGAATATGGAATACTCCTCAAAAATTAAAAGAAAAAGAATTGATGCCATTTTCAATAACATGGGTGGACTTAGAGGGTATTATGCAAAGTAAAATAAGACAGAGGAAGACAAATATTCAATGTTATCACTTAGATCTGGAATCTTAAAGAAAAAACAAACTAGAAAACAAAACAGAAACAGACTCACAGAAATGGAGAACAAGCTAGTGTGTACCAGTGGGAAGAAGAAAGAAGGGAGGGGGAATTAGGAGTATGGGATTTAGAGGGAAAACTACTATGTATAAGATAAATATTCTGAATATGTATATACTGTACAGCACAAGGAATATAGCCAATATTTTGTAATAACTATAACTGGAGCATAATATTTAAAAATTATGACTCGTACACCTGTAATTTGCATATTGTACATCAATTATACTTCAATAAAAAATAAAAGAAAAAATTTAGTATACCTAAATCTAGCAATTGTGTGAAATTGAATAAACAAAATACTACTTATTTAATTAACCTGTCGTTATGGTTGGTCATTTTTCTCTTGCTTGCCTGAATTAGTGGTGTGGGTTTTAAATTCAAACAGATTAGCAGAGTCAAAGCTGTTCCACTTTGTGACTCAGCCACATTAATTACAACATATTCTGGTTCCAAATAAATAAATAAATTATTTTGTCAACTTTAAATACCTGGCAGAAACAAACTTATGAATAATTTCAGAATTTAGTTCCTCTATGGATTTACAGAAAGCACATACTTCCATTAACATTTCAGATGAAAGCCTAACTAAAATACACATAGAGGGTGTTCAGCTCAGTTTAGTCACTCAGTCCTGTCCAACTCTTTGCAACCCCATGGACTGCAGCATGCCAGGCTTCCCTGTCCATCACCAACTCCCTGAGCTTTCTCAAATTCATATCCATCAAGTCAGTGATGCCATCCAACCATCTCATCCTCTGTTGTCCCTTTCTCCTCCTGCCTTCAATCTTTTCCAAAATCAGGGTCTTTTCCAATAAGCCAATTTTTTGCATCAGGTGGCCAAAGTATTGGAGTTTCAGCTTCAACATCAGTTCTTCCAATGAATATTCAGGACTAATTTCCTTTAGGATGGACTGGTTGGATCTCCTTGCTGTCCAAGGAACTCTCTAGAGTCTTCTCCAACACCACAGTTCAAAAGCATCAATTCTTTGGCGCTCAGCTTTCTTTATAGTCCGACTCTCACATCCATATATGACTACTGGAAAAACCATAGCTTTGGCTAGATGGACCTTTTTTGGCAAAGTAATGTCTCTGCTTTTTTAATATGCTGTCTAGGTTGGCCATAACTTTTCTTGCAAGGAGCAAGCGTCTTTTAATTTCATGACTGCAGTCACCATCTACAGTGATTTTGGAGCCCCCAAAAATAGTCTCTCACTGTTTCCACTGTTTCCCCATCTATTTGCCATGAAGTGATGGGACCGGATGCCATGATCTTAGTTTTCTGAATGTTAAGTTTTAAGCCAACTTTTTCACTCTCCTCTTTCACTTTCATCAAGAGGCTCTTTAGTTCTTTGCTTTCAGCCATAAGAGTGGTGTCATCTGCGTATCTGAGGTTATTGATAATTCTCCCAGCAATCTTGATTCCAGTTTGTATTTCATTCAGCCTGGCATTTCACATGATGTACTCTGCATATATGTTAAATAAGCAGGATGACAGTATACAGCTTTGATGTACTCCTTTCCCAATTTGGAACTAGTCTGTTGTTCCATGTCCAGTTCTAACTGTTGCTTCTTGACCTGCCTACAGATTTCTCAGGAGGCAGGTCAGGTGGTCTGGTATTCCCATCTCCTGAAGAATTCTTCAGTTCGTTGTAATCACTGACTCAATGGACATGTGATAGAGGGTGTGAACTCTAACAAACAATACAGTCCAGTTTTCATCTGTTAAAACAAATAAAAAGCCTCCGTTAGCACTGCCTAACTCACTAATCCCTACAAAAGATGAGATCTTGCAGGTAACTGAAATAGTCTATAAACTTTCAACAATCCACACAAGAAGCCAACATTTGGTATTTCCATTCTTTGTTCACTTTAGCTATCCTGATAGGTGTGCTGGGGCATCTCATTTTATTTTAACTCATGTGACTAATGAGATTGAGCAGTTTCATATGCTTATTGGCCATTCAGATACCCTCTTTTGTGATGTCTCTTACCCACTTTTCCACTGGTTGTCCCTATTTTTCTTTATTGTTTGCTGCATTCTTTCTGAATTTACACATTCTGAATACGTGTACTGCAAAATTTTTTCCCACTCATGGGTTAAATATTTCACCTTTCAATGATTGCTTTCATAAACAGAAGTGTTTGTTTTTAGTATGTGGTCTAATGTATCAGTTTTTTCTTGATGGTGAATACTTTTTTCAAAGAAATGTTTGCTAATGTCAAGCTCAGGAAAATATAACTTATTTGTCTTGCCTTTAAAAGCTTTATTGGTTTGCCTTTCATGCTCAGATCTACAAAGCACCTGGAATTTACTTATTGTATGCTGTGAGATAGGGGTAATGTACGTTTCTTTTCCATGTCACTACCCAATTGACCATTCTTTTTGGCTGCACTGCAGTGTTGAATTTGTCATAAATTAGATAAAAGTGTACACCATGGCCCGTTTGTGTGCTCACTTCTTTTCTTTTGGTCTGTTGGTCTCTTCTTGCATTCAATACTACAGCTATTAATCTTCCTCAAGATTACCTTGTGTGTTCTTGGCATTTTGCATTTCCAAATAAATTTTGTAATCAGCTGGTCCAGTTGTGTACACACAAAAAAATTTTTACTTGCACTTGGAATGGTGTTGCATTACTTTAAGAATAAATTTGGGATAGTTGATGTCTTAATAATATTGAGTTTTCTAGTCCATGCCTTTATGTTTATAAAGTCTTCTTTAATTTGCTTGTTTGTTGTTGATGTATAGAAATGTAATCGATCACAGCACTATATTGTATTCCTGAAACTAATATAAGGTTGTATGGCAATTATACCCCAAAATATATACATATTATTTTAAAAGAAATATAATTTAAAAGGCTTGCTAAGTTCATGTGAATTCTAACAGTTTGTACATTCTTTAGGATTTTCTACACACACAATTATGTCACCTGGGGATAATGCCACACTATTGCTCATAATGCTTTCTCCTTACCAATTCTGGGATTAGAGTATATAAGGAACAAAAGTAATGGGAAAAAAACTATGAAAAGATAACAGGAAATCTCAAACATATTTAAGAGGAACCTGCTTTATGCTTATTTTAATGTTAGTATCTTAGAGTAACAAGCAATATGTTGCTTCCTGAAAGCAAAGTACTTTTCTTTTTATTTAATTTATATGTTTATTTATTTTTGATATGCTAAGGTCTTCTCCAGTTGGGGCCAGCAGGGGCTACTCTCTAGTTACATGCATGGGCCTCTCATTACGGTGGCTCCTCTTGCTGCGGAGCATGGACTCTATCTAGAGCACAAGGGTGTCAGTAGTTGCCACGTGGCACGTAGAAACCTCCCAGATCACAATGCAGGGATCAAACCCGTGTACCCTGCACCGGCAGGCGGATTCTCAACCACAAGGAAATCCCAAAGTACTTTTTTTGGCTAGTCAAATATCAAACATTGGCTGGGGGCGGGGCAGGTCAGGACAGAGCTGCCTCAGTTCACAACATCAAGGGTGGGGAAGGGCGGAGCTTTACTAAGTGTGGTCAGGGGCCTTACCCAGAGGCCCGGAGGGCAGGCTAGGCCTGGGGAAGACTGGAGGGGCAGCTCCTGGTGTCCCCCAGGAGAAGATGCTCCCGGGCTCCATACTGGTCCTCATGCCTGCCCTCCCCTCTGGCCCTCCCAGACCTCGAGGGGGCGTAGCCTTAGAAGTAGGGCCGGGCAGAGAGATGGATCCCTGGACCCGGTCACTGCAGAGTCAAGGGCACACACCCACGCGCTCACATGCTCCTGCACACACACATACTGCCTGGTAACATGGGGACAGCTGGAGCCCCCAACAGCCCTATCCCTGAGGGGCCAGGACAGCAGAGGGCGGCCGCCACCCGCCCCCAACATTCACACACACATGCACTAACCTCGCATGGGCTGGGTCCCACAGTGGGGGCGGGGGACCTGTCCTGGGAGTCAGCACTCAGGGCCACCCCCAGTCTAGGATTCCTGGCTCAATTTGGGGGGCAGGAGAGCCCGATCCTCCTGCAAGGCTGGCCAAGGCAAAAGAACAGCAGCGGGGGAGGCTGGACGGACAGACGGAGGGGTGGACAGAGCCGCTTGTGCTCGGCAAGTTAATAAATAGGTTTGTGCGGGACAGGAGCTGCTAGACTGGAGGGGAGGGTCCAGCTTGCCCAGCCCAGGCTGGGGGCCCCCAATCCAGAGACCAGCTCTATCCCTGGGGGTTGTTCATACTGGGGCAAAGGTGGGCAGGGCTGGCTCCAGGAATGTAATGATTTCTGCCGTTTCTAAGTAAGACGTTGATCCCGGGGGTTGTGTAGGCAGGGCCCCGCCAGGCGCGCGTGTGCACGCCGTGTGCACCCTGCACTCCCCCTCTCCCCACCCCCACCAGTCCATGGAGAGACTCTCGTGCCCGTCCCCAGTGGGGCTGCCTGCCTCGGGCCCCGCTCTGGTCCCGCTCGACTGGAGGGCAAGGGGCGGCTGCCTGGGATCAGGGCTGGACGAGCGGCAGCCCCAGCAGGGTCTCGGCGAGGCCCTGGAAGTAGACCACTTGAGCGATGCCTAACAGCGGGGCGATGACCAGGGCGCGGCAGTAAGCGCCCTTCAGGAAGGCAGAGGGGCCCTCGTTCCGCAGGATCTTCCTGGCACAGTCCAGGAATCCCGAGTAGGTGTCCTCGTTGATGCTAGGCTGCAGTGACTGGAGCCGGGTCTTAACCACAACACAGGGGTTGACAGCCACAGCAGCCGCTCTCCCAGCCACGCAGCCGGCCAGGAAGGACTCGTAGAAAGGCGACTTCTCCCCAGATGCTGGCCGGCCCAGCTCTGTGTTTAATTCAGGAATCCTCCTCTCCCCTACCTTCCCCCTCATCATCCTGCATGGTTACAGGAATGCTGCCATAAACTTTGGCTTAGGAATTCTCACTCTCAGTAAATCTGCTGTGAATTAATACAAATGCCCAGCAGACCAAGAAGTAAGACAGAGCAAGATCCCTTGCACAGTGAGATTGGATGGGCACCAGGAGGCATGTGGGGAGGGAACATCAAATGTGTTCAAAGCTCAAGACTCCTGCACCTGCACCCTTGCCTTCCCTACAGCAAACATCAGTCTTAAGCAAGCAGAGAGCCGAGAAAGGGACAAACAAGGTAATATGTCCTTCTTCACAATTAGACTGTTTTATTTGTTGTTTGGGGTTTTTTCCTTTTTTTTTTTTTTCCATTTTATTTCATGCTTTTAACTTTATATTTTATATTGGAATATAGCCCATTAACAATGTTGTGATAGTTTCAGGTGGATATCGAGGGGACTCAGCCATACATATACATGTATCCATGCTCCCCTCCCATCCAGGCTGCCACATGACATTGAGCAGAGTTCCCTGTGCTATACAGTAGGTTGGTTATCCATTTTAAATGTAGCAGTGTGTACCTGTCAATCGCACACTAACTATCCCTTCCCCCTTTCCTTGCCCCCAGCAACCATAAGCAGATTGGTTTAGTCTTTTGAAAAATCTCTTTGAATATGAAATAGCCATTTCTATTTCATCTTTTCTTTATATTTCCCTATAAGAGATGAATCTAACCTATGGCAAAAGCCCCAGAGCACACATAGGTGATTTGATTTCTACAGTAATAAAACAAAAGTCTGGAGGAGTAGAGAAAAGTGCTTCTTTTGTATTTCCTCTGAAGTATATGGCAGAGTCTCAGAAGGGGGCCCTTGAGAATGTAAGCAAATACCTGAAGCTTGCTTCCGCTCATCACAGCCCTATATTTACACCTGTGCTGTGCATGGGGAAAGCCCCACACCCACACCCTGACACAGGTAGACCCACTGGGCTGCAGGAACACAGAGGCAGAAGCACATGAAGAAATTCAGGGACATGAGCAGAGAGACAGAATGGGACTTGGAGAGGTAGAGTTCAAATGCTTCTTAGGTTGGTGTCCCCTCAGAACAATCCCTGAGAAAAGAAGCTCTAAGCCAAACATTTCTGGGGGAAATGGGCAGGCTGCTCTAGAGAAATTTAAAAAATAAGAACATGTATAGAAAGATATATTGGAGAAGGCAATGGTAACCCACTCCAGTACTCTTGCCTGGAAAATCCCACGGACTGAGGAGCCTGGTAGGCTGCAGTCCATGGGGTCACTAGGAGTCGGACACGACTGAGCGACTTCACTTTCACTTTTCACTTTCATGCATTGGAGAAGGAAATGGCAACCCACTCCAGTGTTCTTGCCTGGAGAATCCCAGGGATGGTGGAGCCTGGTGGGCTGCCGTCTCTGGGGTCACACAGAGTTGGAGACGACTAAAGCGACTTAGCAGTAGCAGCAGCAGAAAGATATATTTTGTATTAGGATTAGCTCAAATGATCATGGAGGCTGAAAAATCTGATGGTCTGCCACGTGTTCAAGCTGTATGCCTGGGAAAGCAGGTGGTGTAGTTCCAATCTAAACCAGAACTAGAGGGGCCAATGGTGTAAACCCCAGGTCGAGTCTAAAGTGCCAAGAACACAGCACAGACCTTAGGGCAGAAGAAGCTAGATGCCCTGTGTATGTCAGTCACTCAGTCGTGTCTGACTCTTTGTGACCCCATGGATTATAGCCTGCCAGGCTCCTTTGTACATGGAATTCTGCAGGCAGGAGTACTGGAATGGGTTGCCATTTCGTTCTCCAGGGGATCTTCCAGACCCAGGGATCAAAAACCCAGGTCTCTGATGCTTTACTGTCTGAGCTGCTAGTAGAGCTTACTAGCAGCAAGCAAACTCGCCCTTCCTCCACCGTTTGGTTCTAATCAGGCCTCAACAGATCCGATGATGCCCACTTGCATTGGTGTAAGTGATCTTCATTACTTAGTCTATGGATTCAAATGCTCACCTCTTCATGGCGCTAGTGGGAAAGAACATGCCTGCCAATGTAGGAGACATAAGAGACATGGGTTCAATCCCTGAGTCAGGAAGATCCCCTGGAGGAGGGCATGGCAACCCATTCCAGTATTCTTACCTGGAAAATCCCATGGACAGAGGAGCCTGGTGAGCTATGTTCATAGGGTTGCAAAGAGTCAGACAGGACTGAAGAGACAGCATGCATGTACACATGCATTCTTCCAGAAACACCCCAGGAATAATGTTTTACCAGCAAGTAAATAATGTTTTACTTGCTTTGGGCATCCTTTAGCCCAAGCAAGACAACACATGAAACCGACCACCACAGGAGGTAATTCCAGGGAGGAATGAGGACATGAAGCAAGAAAGGAAGATATATTGATGAGTGGATAACCGCAATGGGCAACTGATTCTCAGTCTTCCCCGGGACTATCCAAGGGGCAGTGTGTGTTCACTATGCAACATAGTAGCCACGAGTCATGTTGGCTATTTAAATTCGAATTTGTTAACTAAAATTTTAAATTCAGTTCCTTATTCTCACTGGCCACACTCCAAGTGCTCAGTAGCCATGTTTTGCTCGGTCACTAAATCGTGTCTGATTCTTTGTGATCCTGTGGACTGCAGTGTGCCAGGCTTCCCTGTCCTTCACTATCTCCCAGGGTTTGCTCAAACTCATGTCCATTGAGTCAATGATGCCATCCAACCATCTCATTCTCTGTTGTCCCCTTCTCCTCCCTTTGATCTTTTCCAGCATCAGGGTCTTTTCCAATGAGTCAGCACTTCACATCAGGTGGCTAAAATATTGGAACTTCAGCATCAGTCCTTCCTATGAGTATTCAGGGTTAATTTCCTTTAAGATTGACTGGTTTGATCTCCTCTCTGCCTAAAAACTCTCAAGGGTCTTCTGCAGCACCACCACAGTTCAAAAGCACCAATTCTTTGGCGCTCAGCTTTCTTTATGGTCCAACTCTCATATCTGTACATGACTACTGGAAAAACCACAGCTTTGACTACACGGACCTTTGTCAGCAAAGTGATGTTTCTGCTTTTAAATATTCTGTCTAGGCTTGTCATAGCTTTTCTTCTAAGGAACAGGTGTCTTTTAATTTCACCATCCGCAGTGATTTTGAAGCCCAAGAAAATAAAATCTGTAACTGGTTCCCCATGTATTTGTCATGAAATGATGGGACTGGATGCCATTACCTTAGTTTTTTTAATATTGAATTTTAAGCCAGCTTTTTCACTCTCCTCTTCACCTTCACCAAGAGGCTCTTTAGTTCCTCTTCACCGTCTCCCATTCAGGTACCCTATTAAGGCAAATGATAGAATGTTTCCACTATCACAGAAAGTTCTATTGGGAAGTGATGGTGTAGGGCCCTCCCTTGCAATGAACACAGAAGCTGGGGTAATTACCTACCAACTGTCATTCCTTACTGCATAAGGCTCATTTGTGGAGCCTTTACTACCTTGCCTTCTGGTGTGCTCCCTCTACCCAAGACCACTTCCAGGCTGAGAGATAGCCAGAGCCACCCAAGTGTACAGATGTTGCTGACAGGTAACCCCTGGAATGGCTGCAGGGATAAGTGGGAAGCACCAGGTGTCTGCAACAGTTTCATCCAAACCAGATGGGAGGCAGGAATCATGAGAGACACAGAGAAAACTGGAAATGAAATCCTGCTAAACAAGAAGGAAAGAGAGAAGTGGGAAGAAGAAAGGCAGAAGGAAGAAAAAAGAAAGAGGGAGCGAGAGAAAAAGAGAGATGAAGGAAGGAAGGAAGGAGCAACTATCACAGAAAACAGCCATATGCAAAGTAAGGTCTGTATTACCCAGTTGTCCTGCCAAGAATCCCAACCCTGCACCAACACACCCCAGCCTGCTCCTCTCTCAAAGGGGAACTTGACCTCACTGAGGCCCAGCCCCGGGCCATGGTTTCCTTTTTTCAAAAAGAGTGTTACAAATGGGCAGGACTTACTGCTTAGTAAGGAAGACAGAAGATTAACTAGGACAGTGTCAAGGGTTCTGCAAAGAGAACACAATCCTCCCAGCTCCCCGCCCCGCCTCCTCCTCTGGGCCTGCATGATGGCTCAGGAAAACACTAAACCCTTGCCAGGCAGCCTATCAGCCTTCTTGATGGCCAAATAATTTTACTGAGAGACATAAAGTTTCTCTCTCATGATTCCATCATTAGAGATAAAGCTGGGGATATGAGCATCCCTGGAGAGGAAATGATATTTAAATATTTCGTTGGTTGCATATGATCCTCTTACATATTATTCTGAGAGGCCTATATTTAGTTGAGAAAGGGAATCCCCCTTGAGTAGGAAGAAGGAGGTGATGATAGGGACAGTGAGCTGTAAGAGACAAAGATTAAAAACGAGGCTGCCTGGGAGACAGGACCTGAGACAATCAGTCAATGTTTTTACTAACCGTGAGTGAAGCCAGTGAGAAGGACACTTCACCTTACAATATTCTCAAAAATTCATAACCCCCGTTCAACCATAAGAAACACATCAGGCAACACAAGTAAAAGGATATTCTAGAAAATCTGTGGATTAACAAGGTCATGAAAAACAAGGGCAGTCTAAGAAACTGCCACAGATGAAAGAGGAATGACAACTGAATACAATAAGATGTTCTGAATGGGATCCTGAGAGGGGAAAAAAGACTAGTGAAATCCAAGTATGCAGTTCAGTTAATAGTTATGTTGTTGCTGTTGTTCAGTCACTAAGTCACGTCCGACTCTTTGCCACCCCATGGACTGCAGCACTCCAGACATCCCTGTCCTTCAACATCTCCTGGAGCTTGCTCAAGCTCATGTCCATTGAGTCGGTGATGCCATCCAACCATTTTGTCTTCTGTTATCCCCTTCTCTTCCTGCATCCAATCTTGCCCAGCATCAGTCTTTTCTAATGAATCAGCTCTCCCCATCAGGTGGCCAAAGTATTAGAGCTTCAGCATCAGTCCTTCCAATGAATATTTAGGATTGATTTCCTTGAGGGTTGACTGGATTGATCTCCTTGCTGCCCAAGGGAGTCTCAAGAGTCTTCTCCAGCGCCACGCAGTTATGCACCAGTGTCAATTTCCTAGTTGTGATAAGTGTACCACAGTTACCTCAAATGTCAACAATAGGAGAGACGGGGGGAAGCATGTGTGGGAACTGCCTGCCACTTTCCCATAAATCTAAAATTGTTCCAAAATAAAAACCTTGGGTTTTGAAAAGGCTGCATTACCGAAGACCAATTACATAGTTCTGCTTCAGGGTGACCCTGGGATGAGAACAGATAGAGAGAAAGTGAAAATTGCAAAAATTGTGATACTTCATGGTTAGAGACATCGGAGGTGTGGGCAAGTGGGTGTATAACAGGGAAACAGAAAGTAGAGTGGAAAAAGTCCTTGTTTGCTTACCTTTCTCAACTATTAAAAATTCCAGACAAAGGTAAAGGTTTTATTTGCCAAAAGAAGAGGAAGCCAGCACGGGGGCAAGAAGAGAAAAAGAAGAAAGAAGGAGGAGGAGAGGAAGAGGGGAAGGAGGAGAGGAGGAGACTGGAGGGAGAAATATCAAAACAAGGTAACCTGACAAAATGCAATACAAATAGTTGCGTTCAGATGAGTGAAGGGGAAATGAACTGTACTCTATGTGCCTGAGCCAAACACAATGGTCTAAGATCCAGTGGTAACAGATGGTGTACAGAAATTAGGTCCAGCACAAAGCTTTTCGGATAAGTCAGTTGAAATTAAAGGAAACAAAACGTTGAACTGTGTATGCTTTTAATGTGTACATGATGCACACTGGCCTAGTGACAAAACAACAAACTGAAGTTTTATTTAGCCTCGGCAACAAAAGTTCTAATTTAGGGAATTTCTTTACAATTATTTTAACTGACTTTCACTACACACACACACACACACACACATACACACACACACACTGTATTTTTATGATATATAACTGAATAGTTAACAATTCCAAGACTCAACAACTTCAACAAGGGTTCTATAAATGGAAGAAATCCTCCAAACCCACTAACAGTATAACTGGAAATATGGAAAAGTTTACCAAGTTTACAAAAAGAAAGCCCTGAATCATATGAACTAAACAAATAAAGAGCCCAAACTGCTGACATAGCATCAGGGGTTGAAGAGGGTGAAGATTAAGACATGGTAGGAAAAAAGCAATTAAGGAAAGATGGGGAAAGTGCAGCGTGCAACCAAGACATAAATAAAACTTCTGCACGTGCCAATGTGATGGCATCAGATACAACCCTCACTCAACCCCCAAGCATAGTTCATGTGACCTAATTAGTGTTAAAAATGTGCCACCTCATATTTTCTTTTAACTCAATTTTTGTCCATTTCCTGTCTCAGTATTTCATTCTTTGGAAACTTACAGCGCATGTGTATGTCCCAGATGCTAAATGTTTTTTTTTCTGGTTTCAGCAGCAGCTTCCAAGCACTTTCAGAAGCACTAACCATTATAAGTTCTTCATTGTCACCTCTCCAATATTCACAAATGTAAAAATCACCTAGGAATCTTGTTGCAATGCAGGTTCTGTCGGGTGGGACAGCAGTCCAATGTTTGCATGGTCACTAAGCTCCCATGTGGAGGCAATGCCAGTGGTCCAAGGACTACGCTCTGAAAAACAGAATCTAGAGCATCCCAGAAAGATGGGCCGAGAGATGAAACAGCTTTGCAGGTGTTTCCCTTCAGGCCTCACAACAGAAAACAGAGCTTTCTCCAGGTTTTTGATGAAACCCCTCACGAGGACCTCCTTTGAAGAGAGTGCTTTACTCTCCCCTCCTCCCCCGTAAGCCAACTGAGAAAGGTTTTAAGAGAACTTCTTAAGGATAGACTGTATCGTCTAGCGTTTGGGAAACAAGGAAATGGCTACCTGATTCCCACCTGTCTACTGATGAGAAGGGAGGTAATGAACTGAACTTTCAGAGTTTGCAGGGAAAAGATGCATGCAGCGAAGAGAACAGCATTTGGATGCTACCACACTGGAGGGAACTGACATCAGATTACTTCTGCCAGGAACATAAAACCTTCCTTCCCCTTTTCCTCTTCCTCTACCTCTTCAAAGAGCCGCTAGTGAGGAAGGGGGTGGAGAAAGGGATGAGGAAGCGGGTGGAGACTGGAGAGAGAACCAGCCAATGACAGTGTCAGTTTTTCCCTCCACCACGCCCACTAAGGCTTCCCAGGTAGCGCTAGTGGTAAAGAGTCCGCCTGCCAATGCAGGAGACATAAGCGACGTGGGTTCGATCCCTGGGTGGGGAAGAATGTCTGGAGAAGGATAAGGGAAACCAACTCCAGTATTCTTGCCTGGAAAATTCCATGGCCAGAGGAGCCTGGCCCGATGGGGTTGCAAAGAGTCAGACAGGACTGAGCACAAGCATCTCACACCCACTAGGCATCTGAGTCCGAGGCTGGCCTGGGACAGAAAAGAGGAGAAGCTCTAAAGTGGAATTGAAAGAGGGCAACACCTGATTTTTCAACTGGAGTGAACTTTTAATCATGTACGAAAAGCAGGATCTATTGAGATGCCCAAGACTTTATCCAAAGGTGAAGTTCCGTGTGAGGTCATGAGAAACCATAACATTGCTTTGTCTTTGCACCTGAGATGCCCATTTTGTTCCCTATTTGAGATTCTCAGTAATGCTTGTAATCGGAAAGAATCTTGCATCTCATTGTGCACATGTTGTGATAAACAAGGGGGAAGATTCAGAAAGTGTAGAGTACCTATGTGAATCAAAAATAGTAATCCTTCAGCAGACATCAGACTGCTGATCTGCTAAAACTTAGACTCTGAGAGCTCCTAAGGCTCAGCCTGTCAGATCTTCACATTTCACCGAAGCTTCGCTGGGAGGGGAAACTGAGATCTTTATTAAGTGAGCTGACTGAAGACACAATCACTCTTACTGGTAGCAAACTCAGGCCTGAAAACTCCACCCCAACTCTTAATGCAGCATTCTTTCCAATAAGCTGTAAGGACAAGCACATAATTTCAAAGAAATAATGTACCTAAAATAGCCAACAGATTCGTAGTAATTTATTTGTGGAAAAGCCATTTCAGTGGGGAAATTGGTTCTGGTAAGTAAGGCATAAAAACCACTATGATATAAATCTAGTATAAATTTTATTTTAAAGTAATGTTAAGCCAAAACTTGGGGAAGAAGAACAAACTTAAAGTACTCACAGTTCTTGATTTCAAAACTTAAAGCAAGCTAATCAAACCCGAGTGATGCTGGCATAAAGACAGATATTTAGGACCGTGGAATAGAATAAAGAACCAAGAAATGAACCTTTGCATACGCGGTAAATTTATTTTTGACAAGGATACCTATACAACTCAATGGGGAACATCAGTCTAAATGATGCTGCAAAAACTGGATACGCACATGCAGAAGAATGAAGCTGCACGTTTCCTTTACACCATATATTAACTTAAAGTGAGTCAAAGACAAGAACATAAAAGCTAACACTATAAAACTCTTAAAAGACATATAGGAGAAATGTTTCTTCATGACCATGGATATGGCCATATACTGGATATGACACCAAAAGCAGAAGTAGTAAAAGCAAAATTAGACAAATGGACCACATTGAACTTTAAAAATTTTACCCATTGAAGGAAACAATCAACCGAGTAAAGAAACAACCCACCAAATAGGAGAAAATACATGCAAATCATATATTAAATAAGAGGTTAAGATTCAGAATATGTAGATAACTCCTACAATTCAACAACAACAACAAAAATTCAAAGAGGGCAAAGAACTTGAATAGACATTTCTTCAAAGAAGACATAAATAGCCAATAATCACATGAAAATATGCTCAAAAATCCCTATTCACTAGGGAAATTGAAATCAGTACCACAAAGAGATGATCAACTCAAACCCATTAGGATGGCTGCTATCAAAACAAAACTAAGGCAAACTTTTGTTTTTCCGTCTTTTGACGGAAAGTAACAGGCACTGATGAGGATGTGGAGAAACTGGGATCCTTGTACACTGTTGGTGGGAATGTGAAAGAGTACAGCCACTGAAGAAAACAGTAGGGTGGCTGTTTAAAAAACCTAAAGACAAAATTACCATATTATCTAGCAATTTCACTTCTGGACATATACCCCAAAGAACTGAAATTAGAGTCTCTAGAAGATATTTGTATATTCATTTTCATACAGTATCACTTACAATAGCCAAAGTATCTCTTGGTGGATGAATGGATAAACAAAATTTTAAAATAGCATTGAAAGTGACTTTTAAAACTTCAGTGAAGGTTTCTTCAACCACATCTTTTTTCCAAAGCCAGTCTCCCCATGGTTTGAGGGAAGAATGGCAGAGTCCAGTTCACATGCTGGCTCTGATGTCTGTTGTTAACTTCATCTTGTTCATCTCTTTAATATTTAGCAGGTTGCAAGAAGCAGCTCCAATTTACATAATCAAAAATATAGAAATATATAATTTCTTTAAGCAATCTAGAAGGACAGACAGTATAATTTTCAGTTCAAATAGTTACATACAAAGAGAGGTAGTCATAGCAATAACTCCAACTCCTGTTCAGTCCAATTCAACCTACCCAACAATGAGTACTAAACTATGTTCAGAAAGCTACAAAGAAGAATAAGGCATTGTTGCTACCCCTGCCAAAAATAAATCCCTGGGTTAGTTACAGTCTAGCACATCAGTGACACATTTTGAAGACATCTTAAAAGTTTTACCATACTCCCCCAACCATCAAAATCTGAAAGCAAACAGATTTCAAATCAGCAATTTGATTAAGTGGGGAGAAACTGCCTTGTTACAGTCTTGTGGGTCAAGGTTAAGGAATGGAGATGGGAGTTTTAATAAAAATTAGGCACCATAAGTTTCCTGACTAAATTAAGAATTGTGCAGTGGGACTTCCCTGGTGGTCCAGAGGTTAAGAATCTGCCTTGCAGTGCAACAGATGAGGGTTCAGTCCCTGGTGAGGGAAGTAAGATCCCACATGCCCCAGGGCAACTAAGCCTATGAGCCACAACAGAGTCCATGCATTGCAAGGAAAGATCCTCAATGCATCCAAGACCCCGCATGCTGCAACTAAGACCCAACACAGTCAAATAAATGAATGACTACTTTAAAAAAAAGAACTATGGAGTATAAACAAACACTAGAGCCAGGAGACAGATATCAAACTGTCAGATTTAATACTGATCAAAATGAAACAAAAAGCGGCTTGAGCACACCCAGTGACCACTGGGAGTGCCCAAATTCATGAGGCACCTGTATAGTGAAGGCCAAAGTATCTGGCCGGGTCTTCCCTGGTAGCTCAGTTGGCAAAGAATCCGCCTGCAGAGCAGGATCAAAACCCGGGATTTGATCCCTGGGTTGGGAAGATGCCCTGAAGAAGGAAATGGCTACCCACTCAGTATTCTTGCCTGGGAAATGCCATGGACAGAGGAGGCTGGTGGGCTACAGTCAGTGAGATTGCAAAAGACTTGGACAGTTGGACTGAGCATGCGCGCACTCATATACACACACGCTATCAGGCCAGGAAGATCACTCTAATGGAAATTCCTTCACAGGGAAACAAAATCAAGGAAAAAGGAGTTTCCACCTTCCCACACACAGGTGAGTACCATTTCCGAGCAGAATTTTCAGTTCTAAAATTGCCATCCATAATCAAGGGAGCAGAAATTATTACAGGGAAAGAACTAGTCTTGAAGTCAGGAGTTTTTTCCCAAACTACTTCATCCATTTAGAAGTTCTGTCTGAAACTACTAAGTGGATGAAAGTCTAGCCTCCTGACCTCCAGGAAACTTGTTGGCACACTTCCATAAAGAAAAGGTCATCCCCACGCTACTGGTCTCACAGAGCTAGCTGCTTGGAGGGTACAAGAAATGCTGTGCGTTCAGTGCTTGACAGACTGCAGTAGCGCTGGGCACAGTGCATTTTTCCAGTTTTCAAACATATAGACTGCCAAGCTTTCCCCAATCTGCTAAGCACATCATATGAAAGAATATCATGACCTTTTAGTTTCCTTATTCAGACCAAGTAAGCCCCTAATTTGCTCTTAAATCTCTGCGCTTGAAATCGCTTATGTTAGAGAGTCTGTCTTTATGAGAACATTTCCTTCTGGAATGGCAGCCAGGAAACTTCCAACCAAATGGGAAGGTCCCCATCCAGGTGACCTGGAAGCAGGATACAAGGAAATGTGGGCAAGTCCGAGTCACAATCTGCAGGCTGCCTGTGTCTTACGGTTGGTGCTACTGTAACTTAAGTGATAAATCGTCAACTTGAGAAATATAAACACCGGTTACACAAACAAATTCCATTTCAGAGACCCTTAATGAACCTTTAACAAGTTACATGTGCCCCGAAGATGCCCTACAGGCTGTTCCGTGTGTTTGCTTTTGAAAAAAATAAAAATAAAAATGCATCAGCTTCCATGTCTGATGACTCATCTCTTTAGCAAAATGCAGCTGAAACCACTGACTTTTTTGAATTAAAATGCTATTTACTGAAAGAAGCAGGGAAATGCATCTGCCATTGATAAAAAAAAAAAAAAATGATCCAACTGAGAAAATGTAATTCCCTGGATTAGGAGAGAAAGGAACCAAAGAATGATGGTGGTTTTTCTGATGAATGAGGATTTATGAAAAATCCAGAAGTTTCCATTTGCTGTATATTATGACCTAATCAAAGTGACCCTTTTTCCTTTTCTCACACTTGGAACTCGAAATTATAGGATTGTCCTCCTCAGACTGTGTGTCTATTGGCTGAGACTTAAACACACACTGTCATATACACAAAGCACTTTATTCTGGAGGCAAAAAGATAAGGGTTCAGGTCCGTATAAAGAATGACTAGATTGCAGAAGGCAGTGACAGCTATAATTTTTTTTTCCATGATGACCCAAATCTACCCGTAGCATTTCCATTCACTGATAATGAGAAGCACAGAGTCCAAATAGATAAGACGTGGGAGCCGTAAGGAATGAGCTTTATTAAAAAGACCGTGCCTATTGCTACCATGCCAAGGTGTTTTACAAAGGCGGTACGTGACACCGGACTTCATTTATTCTGTGAATGTCCTTATGCAAGATTCTTTGGCTCTTCATACAGTGAGGATTCAGACCTTAAAGAGTTTTAGCTGAAGGCCAGATCCAGCTGGACAGGGCCAAACAGCTAGGAAGTAGCCTACCACCAGGTCAAGATGAAACGGACTGTCAGGATGGAGACAGGGGGCCAACAGAAGTAAGTTAGCCTGGGGAGACCCACTCCCTCCATGTCAGAGCGGCCCACTCACTGCAAAGAGTTCTTCCATCGTTTGGTGACCTGACTTCAATTTATGGAAAGTCTTAAATATTTGTATGAAGGGAGGAGCGAGGGGAAGCCCTCAGTACAAGGTCTAGAAGCTGCTTAGAACAACATCTTCCAGACACAGTAGGTGGAGCCCCTCTCTGTGACTTTGGGACCTTGAGTGAAACCTGCCAGCCACCCAACCTGGTGCCTCATACTTCTACACCCTGGTTTGAATCTCTCCTGTGAAATATCTTCCACTATGTTAAGATAAAAACAAAAATAACCCTGGTATGTTGTTGTTTAGTGGCTAAGTCGTGTCTGACTCTTTGCGATCCCATGGACTGTAACTCACCAGGCTCCTCTGTCCATGGGGTTCTCCAGGAAGGAGACTGGAGTGAGTTGCCATTCCCTTTTCCAGAGGCTCTTCCCAACCCAGGGACTGAACCCAGGTCTCCTGCATTGCGGGCAGTTTCTTTATCATCTGAGCCATCAGGGAAGCGCCAACATACTGCATGTGTCTCATTTAATGGGAGAGGGAAAGAAACAGCCTTGTTGATTGACTACCACGAGCCAGGGTGTTCTTCATATCTGCATCTTAGGGGTGACAGAGTCGGTAACTTACCCACAGTCACAGCTGGTACACAGCCCAGTCCTACACGAAGCTAAGTATATATCAACTTTATGTTCTTTTCACTAGGTTCCTCCATGTACTTATTATATACATGTGAAGAATTGCTTTTCTGTACCACAGAAGCGTATGCAGACCAATACTTTTCTGGAAAAAAAAAGTCTAATATACAAAAGAACTTTTTGAAAGGAGAAAATATGTCTCTGCATCTAAGGAAGAGAGTTCCAATCAGCGACTTGCTGGCATTTATGCCTGAGCAGGGGTTTCCTTCAGCTGTTTTCAATATGCTTGCACAGTATTCTTAAAGGCAAAGCACCTAAGTTGCCATTGTTGGTCATAGTTCCAGAAACTTGGCATCTGAACACAAGCCCACTCCTAACATTTATATTAACCACAGACCTGCCACAGATGTTTGATTTCAGTCCCCCAGGAATCTGAGAAAACCACTGGGGAAAGTTTCCAATTAGAATTGGAACATTTTACCATATTTTTCAGATTCAACATAAATGTTTCATAGGTGTCCGGAATAGCTAATGTGGACCTCTGGTTTGATTTTTTTGTCTTTATTTTTTGCATCACCTAAACTAGAGTGATAGGTTGAAGTTTTAAACCATGGAAATATGCAACCTCATTTCCAGTCAACTTGATCTTTCTCATTGGAGAACCAGCATCCCTTTGGCCACTAGACCTCGGGTGGAAATGAAATCATTATAGGTGCCTGGATCATCAGAAATTAAAAACTTTATTAGCTGTTCTCTGCCCTCACACACCTTTGGGGCACAAGGTTCAGAAATGGTTGATTCCAGCTGTAAGAGAGAAGTCTATGGGTCTGAAATGAAAGTAGAGAGAATGGTTTCATTTCTCTATTCATTTCTCATTGACAAGATGAAGGGATTTCCTGTTCACTCCCAAATAATGTTTTTTGTCTCTCCAGGCAGTAGGAACCAAGAAATGGCACTTTTTCTAGAAATTTTTCATTCTCTCTCCCCTTAGAGCCATCCTATCTTGTCCCCACCAAACAGAGGTCACACAGATTTTTAGGAGAATGAACTGGAAAAGGCACCTGGTCAACCGCTGAAGCTGTTGCTCAGTCACTAAGTCATGTCTTGCTCTCTGTGATTTCATGGACTGCAGCACGGCAGGCTTCCCTGTCCTTCACTGTCTCCCGAAGTTTGCTCAAACTCATGTCCATCTAGTCGGTGATACCATCCAACCATCTCATCCTCTGCCATCCCCTTCTCCTCCTGCCTTCAATCTTTCCCAGCATCAGGGTCTTTTCCAATGAGTCAGTTCTTCCCATCAGGTAGCCAAAGTTTTGGAGCTTCAGCCTCAGCATCAGTCCTTCCAATGAATATTTGGGGTCAATTTCATTTAGGATTGACAGGTTTGATTTTCTCAACCCCTACTCTCTTCCCATTAGATACCTGACAAACTTACCAAATTCGAGAGACTTTTGTAAAAATAGAAACGTGAAACCTGTCTCAGAGATTCTTATCTCATGGGTCTAAGTGTTATTAAAGCTCTCCAGTATGTTCCAGTGCAGAGCTGGCCAGGAGTCCTGCTTGATCAGAAGGTTTCTGTTTCTCGGGGGGTGGGAGGGAATGTTTTGGTCCATCTCTCCTTTTCATCTGGAAGTTTCCTCCTGCTGCTGCTTCTCAAGAGTCACCCATGGCTTTGCTTCTCTGCAGAGACACTTTAAGCCAGAGGCTGTCGAGACTAGGCATTTATTTCTCAACACTGACTGCCCACAGCTGTTTGCCAGTATTACCCTCCAATAGGGGACCCATGCAGAGCAGAAAGGAGCAAATGGGCCTCATGCCTCAGGATGCCCACAGTAATGGAGGGTCTCCAGTGTAAAATCTTTGCCCTTCCACAAACAACTGGATTCATGCAGTCAGCAGAATACACTGGCAGACTTGAAAGAAGACTTACATCTGATAGCTTTAAATATGAATGCTTTTACTAAAGTATACCACCTAGAGTGTACCATGAATTCATAAATCATAAAATTAATTTTGAGGACTTCCCTGGTGGAACAGTAGATAGAAATCTGCCTGCTAATGCACGAGACATGGGTTCGATCTCTGATCCTGGAAGACCCCACATCCCTTGGAGTAACTAAGCCTGTGTGTCACAACTACTGAGCCCCTGCTCTAGAGTCTGGGAGCCGCGATTCAGCCCTCACCGCTTACTATCAGAGAATCCATAACAGCCAGGACTCCGGTGTAGTAAGACACACCTCGGGCCAATATCTAAGATGGCAATCACTCCCAGGTACCAACACAGCATTTGTACAACCCTGAGAGTGATGACCTCCTGAAATACTGAACTGTGTGTACTCAGGTCATGCACACTTAAGGGCACACGCACACACACACACACACTCACTGGTCCAGCCATCCCAAAGCCAATATGATGACAAATTTATGAGGTAAGGCATCCCACCAAACTGCCTCTTATTCAAAAGTATGCTTTGCCTTGGGCTTCCCTTGTAGCTCAGTTGGTAAAGAATCTGCCTGCAATGCAGGAGACATGGGTTCGATCCCTGGGTTGGGAAGATCCCCTGGAGAAGGAAATGGCAACTGGTGGGCTGCAGACCATGGAGTCACAAAGAGTTGGGCACAACCGAGCAACTAACACTTACTCACTTATGCTTTGCCTTTAAGAGACACATTCCATCTATGGATTTTCTATCATAACAATGGAAAACATTTTTTAACCCTGCTACTGGACATTAGTAATCACAGAGAGGAGGAAACAGAAAATGCATCTGTGGGCTTGTTGGTATGCAGGGTCCATCTCCACACATACGTAAGTAAGCAGGAGAGAGCTACAGGGACTCTTGGCAACAGAGCTACCGAGACTGTTAATTATTCCATTTGTTTCCAGTGAGGGGAGTTTTTACAAAACATAAAATATATGATGTTCTTTGAAATGGTAGCGACTATGAGGAAAAGACCAAATCTAATCCAGCCAAACTGAAAATTATGTTGTGAAGACCTTGGCGATATGCCTGTGATTAATCCTAAGGCCTTTTTTCATGAAAAATAAGATCTCCAGAAGAGCATCATTTGGTTCTTCCTTAAGAAAAATTTTTTTGTTTTAAATATTTTTGAAAAGTTAAAAAAGGTTAATATCATTTATATCAATTTATTATTTCAGTTCATCGCAAGTTCAATATTGAAAAGACTCCTACATCACTGTATGTAGACATAGAAAAACACCGCTTGATCAAAAACACCACTTATTCATTGCCTCAGCTCTCTAAAGAAACACTATTTCTTTTGCAGAGAAAAGGATGCTATTCTTTAAGAGGACATCTGAGGAAAAATAGCTTCTCTACTGAATCCCATACACACACCTCTTCTAGGAGGACTGTTCCTTGTCCACCAATCTTGATTCTGTCTCATCATTGAATGATCCTTGTCGAATGAATGGCTTAAGGAGTAATTCAGTGCAGAGGAACAAGTCAGAGCAGACCTGTGTCCTATGACCTGGTCAGTGTCACCTCCAACCCTACAACCAATTGATATGATTGAAATTACTTTAAAAATAAATGATGTTCTGGGACTTCCCTGGTGGTCCAGTGGCTAAGACTCTGCAGTCCCAGTGCAGGGGGCCCAGGTTTGATTCCTGGCCAGGGAACTAGATCCCACATGCTGCAACTAAGAGTTCAAATGCCGAAACTAAAGACCCTGCACGCTGCAATGAAGATCAAAGATATCCACTGCCGCAACTAAGACCTGACATAGCCAAATAAAAAAATATTTTTTTAAATAAATGAATGAATGTTGCTCTGGAGTTTAGCCCTCTACCGTTGCATGAAGAACTCCACCCCCACCCCCCCAAAGTCATACTCTTATTTATTTCACAATTGTCAAAGTGAAGAAAAATGTCTATAGGGGAGATTTTGCTTATCCAATGGAGTTTTTACTTTCTGATTCTTCAATGAACAACCAGTGGGATCGTGACTGAGAGGTAGCATAGCTTAATGGCTCAGAATGTCTGCCACCAATAATGTCAGGTTCTCTGAGTTCAGATCACCACTCTGCCATGTTTCTGCCCAGATGTGTTCCAGTAAGTTACTTAGCCTCTCTCTTACTAAGTTCTTCATCTGTAAAATGCAGACAATAAAAACCCCTTCCTGCAGTACTGCGGTAACCAATAATCCACCTTCGATGTGTTATTGCTTGCCGAATGCTTAGCACAGTGCCTACCTTATAGACAGGGCTCCAAATTTACCTATAACCCTTGATGTAATTAAGAATCCTTAAATGATTTGTCCTACTCATGAGTTTGAGCAAACTCCAGGAGATGGTGAAGGACAGGGAAGCCTGGTGTGCTTCTGTCCATGGACTGAAGTCAGATAGGACTTAGCGACTGAAGTGAAGTGAAAGTCACTCAGCCGTGTCTGATTCTTTGCCACCCCATGGACTATACATTCCATGGAATTCTCAGGCCAGAATACTGGAGTGGGTAGCTTTTCCCTTCTCTGGGGGATCTTTCCAACTCAGGGATCGAACCCAGGTCTCCTGCATTGCAGGCGGCTTCTTTACCAGCTGAGCCACAAGGGAAGCCCATGGCTTCAGACTGAGCGACTGAACAACAACAAACAATTTGTCAAGATGCGAGATTCTTTAAAGAGATCTTTTAAAAGATCTTTTATAATTTGTCAGAATACAAGAAGTCTTTTTTTTTTTAAGTAATCTCTTTACAAGTTGTTTTCAAAACCATCAGCCTGTGCTAGAGGACTAACAATGGCCCTTTGGGAAGAAGCCGAAAAGTCCAATTCATTAATACAGAATTTATCAGCAAGCATTACTGTTCATGCATATCGTAGGTTCCAATTACACTAAAAGCTTGTCTACTTTAACTCAGAGCCTTCTGTTGACGTTAGCTGAGACATTACGTGTTTCCCTAGCAACTGACCTGGGTTGTTAAGGGCAGAGCAGTATGAACCCATCCTTCTGGACTTGGAGATGAAAGTCACTCTTTTCAAAGGGAGGGTAGCCCTCAAAAAGAGAAAGAAAAACAAACTCTCCAGAAACAAAGATGTTTTCATGTAAATATCCTTAAGGAGAGAAAGAAAAAGGGCGGTAATCAAAGCTAAAGGGAGACGACATGGAACAGATTTGTTCTGCATAATTAGTGAGTTTTGTAAGCACAGCCTGGAAGGTGGAAGTTGCTGGATATCACCGTTCTCTTCCTGGTAGGATATTAGTTCTGTGTGATGCACTTGGACAAGCAACTTCTATCTCTCTTTCTCAGTAAAGCCACAAACATGATCGATATCATCTCAACAGTAAAGCCACAAACATCAATATCAATTTAAACTGCATCCTATCCCTGGAGTAATCCTATCCTTGAGTAAGCAGAACAGAAGGCACCATGAAGGTAAACAAACCAAGAAACGTTGGAAATTGCTTGCCTTTTGCTTATAGGCACTTTTCTCCTCTCTGGCCAACCTCTCCCTCTCTAGAGAAAAGCAAATGAATGACTGGCCAGATGAGAAAGCACTGCCATGGAGGGTGGATAGCACTCAAAGTGGGATGGCATGGTGGTTCATATGGCAGTGTATTACATGCTACTCAGGAACCAATACATTAGCCATTCTAAATAATCACAACTAGACAAGAATCTGAAATCTTGGTTCCCTGTCCCATCTTTACTTATGTATTTATTTATTTATCTGGCTGTGGTGGGCTTCATTGGCTCATGCACTTTTCTCTCATTCTGGAGAGCAGGGGCTACTCTCTAGTTGCAGGGCACAGCCTTCTCATTGTGGCGGCCTCTCTTGTTGTGGACCACAGGCTCTAGAGCATTCAGGCTTCAGTAATTATGATGCATGGGCCCGGTTGTCCCAAGGCATGCGGGATCTTCCCAGACCAGGAATTGAACCCGTGTCTCTTGCAGATGGATTCTTTACCCCTGAGCTACCAGGGAAGCCCTGCAGGTCCCATTTTGAATTTTTCTGTCCCTATACAGTTATTTTTATATTATCAACCCAATAAAAGTATTGAATATGTTGCCATCACATTTCTGTAACTCATGGGTTATATGAAATTCCCTTTGACTTATTGGACAGGAATTTACATGGAAGTCTAAGGAATATCAATCCACTGCCATCACCATTGTTACACTGTTTACAATTCCAATTGATCTGAATTATTACCTATCTTGAGATTCCATGAGCACCATATCAGGATTAAGGGAGAAATCAAGCCCAGACATTCCTATAATTTTGCTATGAAACAAAAATTATGGGTTTTTTTATTACTTATGTCTTATAATTTATGTTTATCATTATATTTTTACATAATCCTAAGGAGAGAAAGAAAATGGGCATCATAGCTAAGGGAGAGATTCACAGAAGAAATTGGATCACTGCTGAGTTTGCTTCTGCATCTCTGATGAGGAATGATGTTAAAATGGTAGATTCTCTTCCACAGCTAAAGACCCTGTTGACCTTTTAAGGATGACTTCTACCTTCAGTCACTTGAGACAGAAGGCTTGGTTACAGAGTCCAGCACTCCTGGATCATAAGCTTCACTCCATCACGTTACCACCTGGGTAGGACGATGGAAAATCACATTTTTTGAGACAAAAAGTACCCAGAATATGATTAAGCTTAATGCCATTCACATAGGCACAGCTATCAATAGACTCTCAATAAATGTAACTTGTCATCCTGCTAGAGTCAGCCCCATGCAGTCATCCAGTATCACACGAGCCATAAACCCCAGATCTATGATTTTGTCTCAGTTTTCCAGGACCAAGTGCCTGTCACAACATTCTTAAAGTGGTTCTTCTTAGACTATTGCTTCTCTTTTGCCTTTTCATACTGTTCATGGGACTCTCAAGGCAAGAATACCAAAGTGGTTTGCCATTCCCTTCTCCAGTGAACCACGTTTTGTCAGAACTCTCCACCATGACCCGTCCATCTGGGGTGGCCCTACTTGGCATGGCTCATTAGTTTCACTGAGTTAGACAATGCTGTGGTCCATGTGACCAGTTTGGTTAGTTTTCTGTGATTGTGGTTTTCATTCTGTCTGCCCTCTGGTGAATAAGGATAAGAGAATTATGGAAGCTTCCTGATGAGACAGACTGACTGTAGGGGAAGGCACTGTGCCCCTCTAAGCTTGATAAATAGGGTCTTTTTCCAGCTCATTGTGAAATACCTACACCAATATCATGGCGTTCTCTACTTTTTTACATGGCTGGCTCCAGAAATGTATAGAAATTATTAATGTCAAGTTTATTTACATTATTGGATTTCCTGTCTTTCCCTGGGTGACTCCCAATCAGCTGCTGCTAAATTGCTTCAGTCGTGTCCGACTCTATGTGACCCCATAGACGGCAGCCCACCAGGCTCCCCTGTCCCTTGGATTCTCCAGGCAAGAGCACTGGAATGGGTTGCCATTTCCTTCTCCAATGCATGAAAGTGAAAAGTGAAAGTGAAGTTGCTCAGTCGTGTCTGACTCTTAGCGACCCCATGGACTGCAGCCTACTAGGCTCCTCCATCCATGGGATTTTCCAGGCAAGAGTACTAGAGTGGGGTGCCATTGCCTTCTCCTCCCAATCAATACTGCTGCAATGATATTAACTCCCTTACAAAGGTAAATTGAATAAATTAAGACCACACTAACATCAACGTTTTTAACAAGAACCTCTGCTATAACAATTTCTAGCTTGAGAGAGGCCTTTTCCAGCCAAGGTTTCTCATGAAAGAAGGAAATCAATGGGGTCACTCTGAGTGATAAATAAACCTCATAGCAAATCAGTGGCCCAAGGTTGAGAATAGGAAGTTCCAAAACTGAATGAGATGGCACTTTCATTCTATTCTTGTCTTCAGATATTTTCTAAAAATGCTTAAGTTCTGGGATATTTATAAGGTCTTTTCTTTGGATTAAAAAAAAAAGACAAGTGCACCTCTATAGACACATCACAGTTATCATGGGAAACAGACTTAGACATTTTACCAAATAACGTGATGTAGCTTCCAGAATGGAGAAGGCAATGGCACCCGACTCCAGTACTCTTGACTGGAAAATCCCATGGATGGAGGAGCCTGGTAGGCTGCAGTCCATGGGGTCGCAAAGAGTCGGACACGACTGAGCGATTTCACTTTCACTTTTCACTTTCCTGAATTGGAGAAGGAAATGGCAACCCACTCCAGTGTTCTTGCCTGGAAAATTCCAGGGATTGGGGAGCCTGGTGGGCTGCCGTCTATGGGGTCGCACAGAGTCTGACACGACTGAAGCGACTTAGCAGCAGCAGCAGCAGCTTCCAGAAAAGTGAAACATAAACATCAACTGTTTTGAACGAAGTGGAGAGCTTCTTTGATTCTGCCCAGGTGAGACCTTACCTTGAGCATGGCAATAGGTAAGCACCAGGTGAGTCATAGGGGGATGGGGATAAAGAGAAGAGTGGGGGGATTTGAAACCATGACATGTGAACTTTTCTACCAAAGGCAAGGTTACTGTTTCCTCTGCAAGGTCGTTCCCACTTATTCTGATTTATCATCTCTACTCTGCCCTTAGCACCGTCCCCACCCCCCACCCCGTGCTGACTTGAGCCTTCTTGTCTCTTGCTCTTCTTGCAACACCTTCTCCTTCCCTCCGCCCTCGCTCCAGGTCCATCCTGCCCCTAAACAATGCAATGGTTTGGAGCCCAGGCTCAGGAGCAAGGCTACTTGGGTACAGTCTGGTTCTGCCACTTCTAGCCATGTGACCTTGACCAAATGGTTCAAATTCCCTGTGCTTCCATCCAAGTGGGGATAACTGCATTTATTCCACAGGATTATTGAGAAAATGCAATGCGTTTGTCTATGAGAAACCCAGGAACACTGCCTGCACACAGGAAGTGTCTTATCACTGACTATCCAAGTAGGTTTCATGCCACTCCCTTTTTCAAATACCACCAGAGGCTCATGTTGCCTAAAAGACTGGACATCAAGCCCCTCAGCACAGCATTCTGGGTCATCTTTGCTCTAGACCTAACCTAACTTTTCAGGTTTCCCTTGTAGCCTATGCTTCAGACACATGCACACTTTAATCCAGGTGTGTCTGGCTACCTGGTATTCATCAAACCTGCCAAACCTTCTTCTCACCTGTTCTTACTGCCACCAGTGACCGAAGGCCCCCTTTCCCCAAAGGACCTTTTAAAGTACTGCATACCCATGAAGGCCTGGATCAAGGGGTCTGTCATCTAGAAATAGAGTCCTAGTAACCCCATTCAGAAAAGTGATCCCATCCTCTATGTTTCTCTGACCCTCTGTCACTCTATTACAGACAACATCACACGCACTTGTATTCTCAGAATTGTGGGGATGGGGAGAGAGAGCTTAGGAACATGAGGGTGAGTCACCAAAAATTATCCCAGATCCCGTTCTGTGATGTTTCTGCTCTTAAAGGGGGAGCCTGTCAAGTAAAAAAGAAAGAAACAGTGAAAGAAAGCAAAAGAAAGAAAGGGGAAATGACCCATGGAGCTGTTCTGTGTGCTCAAATCTGAAACAGTTACTGTCCTAAGGAAGAGGAGATAGTAACGCATCTGACAACAGTGGAGACCCGTACCTTGAAAGAAGCCGAAATCATTCAAAGCTCCAGCAACAAACCAACCTCTGTTGAGGGATTTTGTGTTGAATTTCCACTCAAATGAAGATAACTCTGAGCCATTCAATATTTAAACCATCTTATATTTTACGTCTTTCAAACCATAAAAGAGGGCGTCTTCTCACTGAAACTGTGGTCTTAAAAATCTTTCTTTCTGAAAGTATAGCTAATAACCAGCTATTATTAAATGTTGGAATCCTCAAATCTTGCAGGATTACTGGAGTCACTTTAAAAACAAAGTGGGAGACGCTGCACAGTTTCTGCCCTGACAACCTACCATGGTGCAGTCTGCTAACATAGTGAAAGGAACAGGTGTTAGAAGCTGTGATAACTTCATACAACCAGTTGAGAAAGCCTTAAAACACTTCTAAAGTACTCCAGTCCTTCCCTAAAGTTTTACAAGTAATTGGAAGAGATGGGATCTGTGATGAAAATTTGAGCTCTGGTCGTTATTTTTAGAGGTGGTAAAGTGAGTTCTAGTTGAGGGGAAAAACTAATCTAAAATCAATGCACATCTTAAGAATCAAGTCTTGATAACAATAGCATGTCTTGATGACTTTGAGTGTTTATAAGTAAAATAATAGACTCCACAATAATTTATACACATTCCACAATTAAACCCCTGGAGCTTTTAGAAAACCAAAAATAAAAGTAATCCATAATTTTGAAAGAGTAAAATATATTCTACCCACCAGGCAGAAACTAGGATTTTATCTGGGTTCATAGATACCAGCCCAGGAGTGGGCTTTGCCAGGCACGTCACTGTATACTCACACAGTAAGAAGACAGTTTGTGAGTTGATCTGATTAATGGGCTGGGGCTTAATTCCGTTTGTGGGTCCATCAAGTGAAAGACAAACGTTTGCACTTGATTCAGCCTTGGATAATCCTAAGGTTATACGGCTCTAACAAGATAATCCATTAAGCACAGTTGCTCAAGTGTCTGTCCATTTGGGAGAAGAATTTATCAGGAGGCTGTCAGAGGAAAAGAACCCTAATGATGTTACTCCAGACATTGAGCTCACTCTGCAGATTTGAGAAGGTCCTCTGCCAAAGAACCCACACCGGAGACGAGCCCACACCGGAAACGAGGCTACAGGCAGATTTATGGAGCAGGGAGACCACACTAGCTGAGAGAGCCCCATGGACCCCTCCTTACCTCTTCACAAGCTTTGAGTTTGGCTTCACCAACCCTGAGCTCTCCTAGACACTTACAAGTGATCTATAGTCTGAGTTTGAAGCTCATCCAAAGATAACTACAGAGCCATCAAATTTTATTTCTATGAGGCTTCTCTGGAATTTACTGAGTCTGCACTGGACTTTGGACAAAAATGACCTTAATTTTCTTTGTCACGGTAATCATACATTTCAATCATTAGCTCCAGACTATGATATGAAAGCCCAATATTAAAGGTTGAACCTATTAAAGATTATAGCCTGTATAACGAACGGTTCTAAGTGAGAAAACTTTTCTTCTTTGGTTTTGAGTTTAGTGGAAGTTTAATGAAAATATTCACCCATCCATAATTCTATGGATACACTAGGAGGGAAGAACATTTTAACTGTGTTTAGAATTCATGTCACAAAACGAGAGTTGAATGTAGTTTACATTTCTTAAGTAGTAAACTTAATGGGTCATGGACTGACAGAGAGAAATGCTAGGTGATATCCTTGCTATAGTACAGTTCAGTTCAGTTCAGTCGCTCAGTCGTGTCTGACTCTTTGCAACCGCATGAATCGCAGCACGCCAGGCCTCCCTGTCCATCACCAACTCCAGGAATTCACTCAGACTCACGTCCATAGAGTCAGTGATGCCATCCAGCCATCTCATCCTCTGTCGTACATTGCCACATAAATAACTAGAAGAGAATGGCAAACTTAGCGTCGATATAGATAAGAAAATACTTCCTGGAGTTTCATGGGATGATTGTTGTATAAAGTGATTGAGCTCTAGGCAAAGGATATAACAAGGCCGACTAGTATTGTCTTTTCCCCAATACACCATCCAGCTCTTTGTTTCAAACCATTTAGATGCTGAACACAGCATCAGACCTGCCAACCTTCTGCCATGGATGCCCCTTTCAGACCTTCAGCCAGGCTCTCAGGTCTCCCTTCCAAGTAGAACAATGTTCTGAAACACTGCCATCTTGTGGCGAGTCCCCAAGACAGCATGAGCGCTGGGCACCTGGGACACCCATCACCCAAGAGAGGAAACAGGAGACTGAGTTTTCACAAACGGGTATTTGGGGGATGGAGAAGTTGACACCCCCTAAAATGTGGAGTAGCATGCCCAAGGCAATTTGCTGTACAACTGTACAAGTGAAAGTTATTTAAAATAGAATTCACTTAAAAATTATTAAGGTTATTTCCAGAGTGCTGTGTATTCAGCCAAGGTACCATTTGGGGAAAGAAAAAAAAATAGAATCAAATAAAGTAATAGTTTTAAAAAAAGAATCTGAGCAATGTCAGCACTGTCCAAAGCAATATTCCTGCAATATAAAAAAGAAAGAGTAAAACATGTCTCAAGAAGACCCTGCACACAGAGGGTGACTGCTGATCTGTGAGATGAATTCTGTACATGACATTCCAGAAAAGAGGGACAGTATTAGGGACCATGTGTCCCCAACATTTAATTTGGAAGATTTTAGAACCTTCAAAAAGTAATATCATGAAACGCCTGTATTCCTGTCCCTTAGATGTACCAATTGTTAACATCTGAATGTTTTATCTATTTGAAACTACTTGCTTTCTTCTTAAAGACTGAACAGCAAGTTGAAGTCATCATTAGACCTCCCTCAGCCTGAAAATTTTATCATTTATGTTCCAAGATAAGGGTCTTCTCCATAACCAGGATATCAACGCCACACTTGAGAAAATTAACTTCAAATCAATAACAGTATGTAATGCAAAGTCCATATTTCAACTACTTTCAATTGTTTCCCTAAACATCTTTCACACCTTTTCTTTTTCCTGATCCAAGATGCATTCAAGGTTCGCATATTGTGTTTGATTACAATAAGTCCCTGAAGTATGAACCTTCAGGTTACAGACTTTCAAAGAAACGTGCGAACATGCCCTGTGTGCCAGCTATTGAACATACTGCTGTACTTTCAAGGTCTGTACTGTAAGAATAAAATATCTTCTTTATTTTTTGCGTTTGTTTTTATGTACTATGCATTTTGTATGTATGTTTGCACTTATGTATTTTATGTGAAAAGTACTATATTACTATATGAACTTGTTCTTTTGCCTCTTAGAGCAAGAGGATTAGGGCTTCCCAGGTGGCTCAGTGGTAAAGAATCTTCTGGCAATGCAGGAGATGCTGGTTTGATCACTGGGTCAGGAAGATCCCCTGGAAAAGGGAAATGGCAACCCACTCCAGTATTCTTGCCTGGAGAATCCCATGGACAGAGGAGCCTGGCAGGCTACAGTCCTTGGGGTTGCAAAGAGTTGGACATGACGTAGTGACTTTAGCGACTAAACACACACACAGTTACTACCTGGCTGATTCTGTTAGTTGGGTACCTAGGCTAACTCTGTTGGACTTACGAACAGATTGGACTCTGAACCTGCTCTCAGACAGGGCTCGTTTGTATGCAGGGGACTTACTGTATCCTGTCTCTTCAGCCTCTTTCCATCTAGGACCACCCCTCCCCATCACCATTTTTGTCATTCCTGACACTGGCTAGAGAGGCCAGACAGCTTCCCGTCTCGTTTTCAGCATTCTGAATCTGTTCATATATACTGACTTCAAACGACAGTGTCCACTGATGTCACCTTCTCCCACGTCTGCTCTCATTTCCTTAAATGTGAAACATTTTTTTCTGTGGGTTTTCAGACTGAGCACTGGAGTCCTTCAGGGAGGAACCGGGAGATGCATCATTAAACAACTTGCCTGTCTACGACACATCTCAAGGGAGAGACCCAGAGGTCCTGGGGTTTTCAGAGCAGGTGGAGCCGGGGAGAACAGCTCTGCTCAAGACTGGCAGTTACTCTCAGAGGCTCCATCCCCTTCTGCCCCATCCACACAAGCAGAACTTAAATGCTTAGCCTATTATTTTCAATCCCCTGTGATATTTTCATCACAGATATTTTCATCACAACTTGTCTTGAAGGAAAAGATCTTTGATGTGGTCAAAACGTGCATAGGTAGAAATGATGAAATTTCAAAAACAAGCCCACCCTGTTTTGTATCCCTTGCTACCTTCTCAGTCGTAGTCACTGGCATCTGAGAGGTCAAGCTCTTTGTTGCCGAGTATGGTGTATTCCCCATCGCTGTTAACCTGCCCATCTGTAGTCAGCCTCCTCTCCAGAACATCCCAAGGGAGCTTGTTCAGGTTTTTCTTTGTGCTCACTTGCATAATTGCTTGAGGTCTTACATAAAATGAAAAGCTGGTGGTTTCTTCTGTTATTTTAGGCATATGTAACATACAACTCAATGGACATGAACTTGAATAAACTCTGGGAGATGGTGGAGAACAGGGAAGCGTGGCATGCTGCAGTCCATGAGGTCACAAAGAGTCGGACACAACTTAGCAACTGAACAACAACAGAATTTATCCAGGGATCGAACCCAGGTCTCCCACATTGCAGGTGGATTCTTTACTGTCTGAGCCACCAGGGAAGCCCATCAAGGGACCATGTACCCTCAACTGGATCTGGTCCCTCCTATTCCCAAATGATGTTCCATTTCCAACACCCCATTGCCCAGACCTTCTTGATGACTCCAGTCAAAATCTGATCCCCGGATCTGGGAGGATGGCTGTGCTGACCCAAGGGACACCTTGCTTATACCAGGGGTAGATGCACTGACGTGTCCAGTGGGATGACCCAAGTCAAGAGTTTATCTTTCCTACCCTGGGCACTTAGTTCCCATGTAATGTTTGATTGCCAAATAATTATAACCTGGCCATTTGTATTGTCTCTTTTTCATAGACCTAAATTTCACAAAAGCACAAAACCATTCTCCCACAGCAAGAGGAAGAGTTGTTGTTTAGTTGCTAAGTCATGTCCTACTCATTCATGACCCCATGGACTGTATCCCGCCAGGCTCCTCTGTCCATGGGATTTCTCAGGCAAGAATACTGGAGTGGGTTGCCATTTCCTTCTGCAGGGAATCTTCCCAACCCAAGAATCTAACCCACATCTCCTGCACTGGCAGATGGATTCTTGATCACTGAGCTACCAGCGAAGCCCAGGAGGAAGAGTGCCTACAGACTACTCAGAAAAAAAAAACAAAACAAACAAAAAATTCATGAACTCTGATTGTGGAATCAAGTCTACCTGAAATTACAACTAAACCAAACTCTAGCTGATTAATCTGGGAAAAGGTACATATCTAAGTTTTAATTTTCTCATCCGTAAAATAGGATTACTGAAAACATGTTCCCTCTAGGATGCTTATAAATCTTAATGAGATAATGGATATAAAATGCTTTATTTTTCAGACTCTTTCAGATATCCCAACATGCATGAC
The DNA here is from genome assembly GCF_019923935.1 of Bubalus bubalis. NCBI lineage: Eukaryota > Metazoa > Chordata > Mammalia > Artiodactyla > Bovidae > Bubalus > Bubalus bubalis. The sequence continues at coordinate 57,944,777 of NC_059175.1, forward strand.
ACAGGTTTCAATGTGTGTCAACCATTGCTAAGAGGATTCCTAAGACTTGAGGATTTCACTGATTACAGTTATGGAGAATAAATAGCAGAATTAGACAAGACTTTGGGGAATTTGAATGTAGCAGTGCAGAAATTCTTTATGGATGATGAAAAGTGTTACTTTGTGATAAAAATTAAAAGCCCATTAAAAAGGGCATTGGGTACACATTGTCAGGAGTATTTAACAGAAGGCCTTTGCCAAGGAAGAGGAAATTTTAGTCAAGTGGTTCCACCTCACAGGATAAAGGGCTGTTTGGCCAGCAGTGGCAGGATTTCCTGACTGTGCTCAGCTGAATATTTGTCCTCAGCTGATAGACGCACGTAGACCTGTGTCTTGGCCAAAATGACAGAGATAAACTGCTTTTCGCACTCTGAATTCTTCCAGAGGTGGGTTTGGCCCAGTCAGCAGGTCTGGGTACATGAACTTGCAGTGGGTGAAGGAAGGCGATATGAGGTGCATACGAGGTCCTCCCAGCTCCAGGGTGCTCAGCGACCTCACGCAGTCACACCTTGCTCCTCCCCTCCATTCAGGGTGGCCTCTCCAACTTCTGCATTCATCATTTCAAGCCCTCACCATCCACTGATGGTCGTGGAGGGACAAGTCAACCTTCTGTTTCTGCTCATAGATCACTCTCGTTCTGGGTACCGGAGATTTTCATTAACTCTTTGAGACTGGACCCATTTTCAAAACTCTATCCTTGTGATGTTTGAGTGTTTTTCATCATCTCAATATGAATTAATCCTATTATTCTTTATTTTTTTGGCTGTCATGGGTCTTCATTGCTGCATGCAGTCTTTCTCACTGTAGTGGCTTCTCTCATTTCGGATCATGGGCTCTGTAGTTGTGGCTCATGCACTTAGTTGGCATAAGGGATCTTCCCAGACCAGGGATTGAACCAGTGTTCCTTACATTGCAAAGCAGATTCTTAACCACTGAACCACTAGGGAAGACCAGTCCTTTTATTATTAGTTTCAGTTTTATTCTTTCTAAAAAAAGGAGAATGAAAAACAGTCACATAACAAGAGGTAACACATTTAAGCACACGTGTACCAGAGAAAGTCTAAATCCTTTATGTGTGAAATCATTTAATCCACATAATAATTCTATAAGATATGTACCATTCATATTTATATTGTGCATAGAACAAAAACACCAGAGAAATTGAACAGTTTGCTCAAGAAAACATAACTGGGAATTGGCAAAGCAAGGATTTGAATCCATGTAGTGAAGTCTGTGCAATTAAACACTACCTTATACCATCTCTAAGATTCATTCATTCACTCAATACGCCCTTATCACATAAGCCTGTGTATACAAAGGTATATAAATTCTATTTACACAACTTTATGGGCTTGATCTACAGTGCTTGCTACAGTAATTTATTATAAGAAGGTGCTGCAGCATATTCCACACTGATCATATTTTAATATAATGAAAATTCTGTCCCTTGTCCTTTTGATTTTAATTACTTACACTGAGCCTTAATAGAGAGTTTTGTTCTTCATCTATTTCCGGAACTGCTACACACTGATGTGTCTTTGCAGTAAGCTTACCTAAGTTACTAAATATAAGGAATGATTTGTGGTTTCTGTCAATGAAAGCTGAAAAGGCTGTTACCCAAAATATCAAAAGATACATTTCAAATACTCTCAAAAATATCCAAATGTCATACCTTTGACCTTCTCAAAAAGAAGAGCTCTTGACAAGTTTATTGTCTCATTTAGAAGTAATAAATATTAGTACATTAACAGTAGGTAGAGAGGAGAGGAAAAAGAAATTCATTCTTTTTTTTTCCTTTAATAAAAGGTGGGTCAAGACAGCAGGATAATTGTTCACATGTGTCCTTAGAACAGAAGCTCCAGAGATTTAAATAAAGTGTGTTTCCCCTGATGACAGAATCAAATAATGAAAATGGAATGTTTATTCAAAATTACTTTGTATTTAAGATCATTTATAAATAAGGTATTGAATGTGCTGTTTGTAATGGTTATACATCACATTTTAAAAATATAACAAGGAGAACACTTTCTCATGAGCCCATAAATTGATCCAAATTAGCAACAAATTCAGAGCATCTGTTTCTACAACCACCATGAGAGAAGCATGGCTTACAGATTTTATGTTTGATTGTTTTCTTAAAATATAACTTTATCAATTTCTCTATTATATGTACATACTAAAAAGGACACTTGTAAAAATACTCTTGTCTCAGTTTAACATTGATTTGTCTGATATCCTAAACATTTAAACTGATTGGCTAGTAATTTTTAAAAGTCAATTTCACATGCACCCATTATATTCCAGCCACTTTGGGGATGTATGATATCATAAATTAACAAACTATGTAATGATTCTATAACAGCAAGACAGTCACCAAAATAACTTTCCAGAAACTACAAATTCAACTTACTGGCTGTTGGAAGGTTCAGTTCTTCAGTGGAGTTAAAAACCAAATCTGCAAGCAAGTGACTTTGGGAAGGTTACCTAACCTTTCTGAGAGTCCCAGTGGCCTCCTCAATATAAGAAGGACCAAAAGAGAACCTGCCACACAGTATGAAGACAAGGATGGAACAAGATAATTCATACAAAGCCCTCAATGCCTGGCACATGGACAGCATTCAGGGTGGGTGGCCTGGATAATCATCACATCACTATCTTCATTCCAAAACACAATAGGTTCTTTTATTGCTGTATCCTAAATAGGACCCCTCTGAATCCTTCTTGAGACACACAAATAACCGAGGCAAGAACAAAAAGGAAATTGTGAAAAAGTTCACAAGGAAAATCCTGTTACTTTGCTAAGCCTGCACCGTGCCAGACACTTGGCCTTCCCTCTCAGTCCTGACAGCCACGCTGTGAGGCAGGGCTACCATCTCCTATACCAGGCCAGAGTCAGGTACAGTCCAGAGAAATGAGAGAATCCTGCCCTCAATGCAGGGGTGCAAGTGACTTCCTGCTGTGCTATACAGCCCCACCACTCTGATCCCATCTAGGCTAGACCAGGGATAAAAGTGTCACCTAAAACCAAATACTCTTATAGGTCTGTCCAACAAGCACATGTGCAGAGACCAGGTTGCTGCTGTTCGGTCACTAAGTCGTGTCTGACTCTGCGATCCCAAGGACTGCAGCATGCCAGGCTTCCCTGTCCTTCCCTATCTCCCAGAGTTTGCTCAGACTCATGCCCATTGAGTCAATGATCTCATCCAACCATCTCATCCTTTGTCGCCCCCTTCTCCTTCCACGCTCAACCTTTCCTGGCATCAGGGCCTTTTCCAATGAGTCGGCTTTTCTCATCAAGTGGCCAAAGTATTGGAGCTTCAACATCAGTCCTTCCAGTGAATATTCAGGGTTGATTTCCTTTAAGATTGACTAGATTGATCTCCTTGCTGTCAAGGGACATTCCAGAGTCTTCTCCAGCCCCATAGTTTGAAAGAGGCCAGATAACCCCTGGCTAACAGGATCAGGTCTGCCTTGAGAAATTTGAACTCAAGACGTTCAGAGAGAAAGTTGGTCAGCAGGTGGCAGTAGTGTACAGAGTCCAAGCTAGGACTGCTCACAGCCGTGAGCCGGAAAGGCCAATAAACGGAGAGAAAAGGTGTTGGGATGAGAAATAATGACTTTACTGGGAAAGCCAGCAGACTGAGAAAATGGTGGGCTAGCGTCTCAAAGAAACATCTTATTGGAATTAGAATTCAGGCTTCTTTTATACTAAAACAGGAAGAGGTTGGCTCTTGGCTGCAAACTTTTTGGTGCAGGAATCTTTTGTTCTTACAGCTGTCTGACCTTGTCTGATCACAGTGTTCCTATAAACCTCCAACAAGACTGGTTATTCTCTGTTCTTCAGCTCTTTGTCTCTATAGGAATGGAAAAGTATTATACCTTAAAGGTCAGAACCTTGAGAGTGGGTTATCATGCGTATTTCAGGCTATGGACAACATTCTTTTACAAAAAGTGCAGAGCCAGCCTGTCTAAGCACAGGCAACCAAGCATAAGAGTCAGAGCGAAAGGAATAGATGCAATACGGAATCATGTCTGTACTGTTACAGGAGGAGTAGAAGAAATTAAAAAAAACAGTGACCAAGTTACCAAAATAATGGAGCACTAGAAAAATGATCAAATCTTTCCACCACTGAGGAGGAAACTGAGAGCCCATCTTTTCCCAGATGACCGCAGGGACACGTCATATCCTGGGAGAGAGAACAGAGTGGTCACTGAACATCAGAGGGGCCCTTCTGAGGCTGGACACCATGAGACTGTTATGATGACCAAGATGAAATGAGACAATGAAGCAAACGTCACAGTTAAAAATCAGCAATAAATACAGGTCTCAGGAACCTTAACTTCCCCCGAAGAGGAAGGTTTCTGTGTTTGTTTAAATAGTAGAAGGAAAAAGAAATACCAGGTGTGATTCTGTTATCCTTTTAAGCTACTTTCTGAAAGAAATTACAAGACCTTATCTTCATAAAATAGGCCAAGTTGACATTCTTCTGTGTCTGGTATTCACCCACATATTCCTTAGGGCCAGCAAGAGGCCAATTTGCAGAGACAGGACTATGAAATTTCAGCAAATTAATGCAGCTACCACCGAAGTCCAATGTTTCTTTTCTTTTTCAGTTGCCTTTACAATGAACAATGTTTCTTTCCAAGGGAAAGATTGTTTTCTCCCTAAAGAAAAGAATATATATAAGAAGTAAAAAATATGTATATATATACAGAGAAAAATATGTATGTACACATAAGTCTACAGAGAAAGGATATAGATGTAAATAGGTATATATCTTTCTGTAATATATATACCATTTTATATCTTTTATATCAATATATAATTTTTATATATTCTTTTATATCTATATCATTTTATGTATATATCTATGTCATATATGTAAGTATATAAGTGGATAGATACACACATATACTTAACTAGGTATCAGGTCACTGGAACTTAGACTAAACTTTCAAATGAAACCATATACAATTTTTGAAACAGACACCAAGATAACATATTTAAAGCCCAGATTCTAATCTAAAAGTTTTGACTTTTAAAATCACCAGCCCATACATTTCTGTCCTGAGGCTCTTCACCATGTCAAATTACCATTTATATAAGCATTTGATAGGCACTCATTAACTCAAAAAAAAAAAAAAGATGGCTATTTCTGCTCATTCCATTGAATTTCTGATCTGTTGAATTAGAGAGCATAGGAAATTGCAGAGCTGCATGCTGCTGCTGCTAAGTCGCTTCAGTCGTGTCCGACTCTGTGCGACCCCATAGACGGCAGCCCACCAGGTTCCCCCGTCCCTGGGATTCTCCAGGCAAGAACACTGGAGTGGGTTGCCATTTCCTTCTCCAATGCATGAAAGTGAAAAGTGAAAGTGAAGTCGTTCAGTCGTGTCTGACTGTTAGCAACCCCATGGACTGCAGCCTACCAGGCTCCTCTGTCCATGAGATTTTCCAGGCAAGAGTACTGGAGTGAGATGCCATTGCCTTCTCTGGCAGAGCTGCACGACTGCTAATCAGATAGGTTTCTTTTCAAATACTGCCAGCTGGGCTTTAGAAGAACAAGGCACGCATTGGGCGTTACATGAGGGTAAGGCCAGGCTGATAGATTTCCTTCAACTTCTAAATGCCAACCAGCCTGTTGCACAGTTTTTGACTTACCAAAGAAGGATGCTGAAGCTGATAAACTCACCTCTTTGTAGGCTCTCACAGGCTATGACTGTTGGCATTTTAAATATACCTCAAAGCCGTTTCATTTGAGATAACACCTGGGAGAGGCGCTTGCCAACCAGGAACGTGTCTTCTCTAATTACTGTCCTAGAAATTCAAATCAGCCACCGCAGAGACTCATATTAAAATTCCTACATTGTTCCTGACCACAGGGAGACAGAGGGTGAACCTGCTCAACGCTGACAATTGTCAAGTTTCATGCGTCTTAATAAAATCATGACCTGCTTTGATATAGCAGTTTGCACATCTTTTTATAAAGTCTAACAGTCAGGGTTCTTTGTGCTTCCAAGGGGTGCAAAAATATTAAACCTAAAATTTTTAGATTAGAAGACAAAGGCAGCAACAAGAGTCAAAGCAGAAATATGATGAGAGAGGATACATCGGAATACTAAGTAGTCAATGTAACGATTGTCTTCTATCCATGTCGTGTAGAATTAAATATGTCACATATGCTGTTCACAAAGCCACCCACCTCTCAATCAAACTGCTTCTTTCAAGAGCTGAAAACCAAGTAAATACCACTCCCACTCACAACGCCCAAATTTCTTAATTCCAGAGTCACTGCAGCTTTTCACAGAGGTCCAGTGTCACATCGATTTTGCAACCAATGCAACCCGATATTGCATGAGTCTGAGATTATTATTTGAGTCCTAATTGCTGTGCATATTGTTCACTGCATTATTTCTTTTCATCCAGGCTAATTTATCACCATCTCCACTACTGATGGTTCTTTACTTAATGGATACATAAATTTGGATTTTTAACTCTTGGCAAAAGATTTGTAACATACTTGTATGTTTGCCTCTTGCTCTTTGATTTTTCTTGACACTACAACGTATTGTTTTGTGAGTTAATCCAACTCACTCTTCCTCAATAGCTTGGCTAACCACTGACAAGCTAAAGTTCACTGAAAGAAGAGGAAAAAACATGCTTTCCCCTATAACTTAAAAATAATTTTCTTGAGACCTGTTAATTGACAGTAGCGAATATCTGGGTCAGTAATGGCAGTGGCGATATCTTTCAAGAGGGTCTAAATACAAAATTTAGGTTAAACTACATCATTAGTGCCATTCTCTTCTTTCATACAGTCACCGTGGTCCTTGCGGGGAAATTTTGTCCTACAGAGGCAACAGGGACCAATGTGGCTCAAGAATCTCAGGAGATTTTATTGGCATTGCAATGTCTAGCACACCTTGAAGGAGGTCTGGGACTCACCGTATGCCTGTTAAGGAAATAAAGGGGGCGCAAAAATTCTATAGATAAGATTGCTCACTCCAGCCAAAGATTAGAATATTTTCTCCTGGATGGGAAGAACCACTGGAGAAGAGATAGGCTACCCATTCCAGTATTCTTGGGCTTTCCTGGTGGCTCAGCTGGTAAAGAATCCACCTGCAGTGCAGGAGACCTGGGTTTGGTCCCTGGGTTGGGAAAATCCCCTGGAGAAGGGAAAGGCTACCTACTCCCAAACTGTGGCCTAGAGAATTCCATGGACTGAATAGTCCATGGGGTCACAAGGAGTCGAACACAACTGAGCAGCTTTCACTCTCTTGGTTGTTCCCAGTTCCATTCCTTCCCATAGACATAGCAACCCATATGCTTGAGAAGAAGGATATGAAAAACTTCTGATAGTCATATTTTTGTGGGCTTATCTTCATTCTTCATCCATAGTGTAAAATGTACCTATTAGCCATTTTGTATTTCCATGATTCAGTTTAAGCTTGTTCTTTGAAGTTCTCAGTTTATCTGAAAATTACATTTCTGATGGAGGGAACTTTGAATTTATGAGGTGGATATTTGTAAAGCTGCCTCAGAGACTTGCTCTGTTAACTGTGTGTGTGCTCAGTCACAAAATCATGCCTGACTCTTTGTGACCCCATGGACTGTAGCCCACTAGGGTCCTCTGTCCATGGGATTTCCCAGGCAAAAATACTGGAGCGGGTTGCCATGTCCTTCTCCAGGGGATCTTCCCGACCCAGGGATCAAACCTATGTCTCCTGCATTAGCAGGAAGTTTCTTTACCACTGAGTCACCTGGGAACCCCTAACCCTCTTGCTCTCAGAGCAGTTGGCTCCACTTTCATCCCAGGGAGTCACTTTGTGGAGAGAGTCCTAGGTCAGCAGACGCTGAGCTTTAAGCATCTTCATTTCAGCATCTTTTCTCTAAGGAGCATGTGGAACAGGATTTCCCTTTGGTGAAGGGCTTGCCTTTGGGTGATCTCACCAGTCCCTTTACAAAATTCAAATCTGATGGCAATAGTGAGTTCCATACCTAAATTGTAAGTTAATCATCCAAAAAGGATCAATCCTGTAGTTGTGATTCCCTGAACAAAATTAACACATAAGAGAATTTTCTAAAAGAATTTTGGTAACCAGAGTTCTGGGGCACCAGAGGAAGACCCAGGGGCATGGCTCCAAGCAAAGGGTGGCCCATTGCTGGGGCGTGACACAGGGTGATTCAGGCTACACAACTCGAGAGAGATTGACATCTGGGATTCAGTAGTAACATCAGAAGCCGAGATGTTTTGGAGACTGTCTCTTCTCATCTGGACCAAAAGTCAGAGGAAATAAAAGATTATTATTTTCCTCCCAGTTATCCAGTTTTTTGTTTGTTTGTTTGTTTTTTGCTATCAACCATCCTCTTTCTTCCTTCTTCTATCATCTCTTCCTGCGGGTCTTATCCTGTCTGAAGAGTTCTTCTACTGTTCAGTTCAGTTCAGTTCAATCACTCAGTCATGTCCGACTCTTTGCAATCCCATGGACAGCAGCACGCCAGGCCTCCCTGTCCATCACCAACTCCTGGAGTTTACCCAAACTCATGTCCATTGACTCGGTGATGCCATCCAACCATCTCATCCTCTGTCGTCCCATTCCCCTCCTGCCTTCAATCTTTCCCAGCATCAGGGTCTTTTCCAATGAGTCATCTATTGTGATGACCCACAAATGTGTACACTTGACCTGAAACTCTCCTCTGAGCTTCAGAGTCATGTAGCCTCTTGTTTACTTGGCACCGTGGTTGTAAAGTTCCACAGTCATCTCTGCTGCTGCTGCTAAGTCGCTTCAGTCATGTTCGACTCTGTGCGACCCCATAGATGGTAGCCCACCAGCCTCCCCCATCCCTGGGATTTTCCAGGCAAGAACACTGGAGTGGGTTGCCATTTCCTTCTCCAACAGTCATCTCTACTTCAGTCATTTTGGAAGCTGGAAGCACAGTTGTAGGACCATGGAGCTGAGGACTATCCTCCCCCATTCACTGAGTGATTGAAGTGGAGACTCGTGGTTTCAAGCTGCTGGGAGGGGCATTTTTAGCCTGATGATAGAACTTGGTAGGGTGGAATCGCAAGGTAGATGAGAGAGAAGAGGGCAGGGCTGCTGAAGAGTCAGACTTGGGAGTTGGATTTACAGGATGAGGGTAAGATGGGAGCTGGAGTGATGAAATGCTGAGCAGCTAGTCCAAGACATGTAGCAGGAGATGCGTGGGAACTGGTGTCCCTGGTGTCACGCTGAGGTGGTACCCTTCAAAGCAGGTCTTCTGTTTCTAGTTTTCCATTCTGTCTTATGATGGAAGAGACCACCTTCCCGCAATTTCCCTGTTAAACCAAGTACATGGTTCTCTTGCGATTTCCCAAAGCTTTGGTATTTGTTAATTTATTCAACAGAACAGTTAACTGAACACCTTGTATGTACCAGGAACTAGGCTGAATACAAAGGACAAAATGGTGAATGGAAAATAGACAAGGGCCTTGAGTTTGTAGTGTTCAAGAGTACTGTAAAAAGCTAGACAATACATATTAAATGTAAAAACCCAAAATAATTACAGTGATGAGAGGGAAAAGGGGAGAGGCAATGCAGGGGTAAGGGATTAAGAGGTACAAAATAGTATATATAAAATAAGCCACAAGGATATACTATACAGTACAGGGAATATAGCAAATATTGTATAACTATCAATGAAGTGAAAGTGAAAGTTGCTCAGTTGTGTCTGACTCTTTGCGATCCTATGGACTATACAGTCCATGGAATTCTCCAGGCCAGAATTCTGGAATGGGCAGCCTTTCCCTTCTCCAGGGAATCTTCCCAACCCAGAGATTGAACCTATAACCTTTAAAAGGTGTGAATCATTATATTTTACACTTGTAACTTATATAATATGTCAACTATACTTCAATAAAAATAAATAATTTTTAAAAGCAAAATAATCACAGTGGTTATAAATGTTACAGTATACAAAGAGGATGCCATGGTTGATGGTACTGAGCAGCTCCTTTAGATGAGGCCATCATGAGAGGCCTCCCTGCCATTTAGGCTGAGAATGTGAGGAGCAGTGGGAGTGGTCCAGGAAAAGGGCAATCACTTCCAAGTTCCCAGGTGAGAAAGGGCTTTTGTGCTGGAAGAGTTGAAGAAGGGGAGAGGGACATGAGGTTGTAGCGATGAGATGAGGTTGTAGAGACCAGGTAGGACCACGCATACCACATTCTGTCATTGGGATTGTGCTCAAATGCCTTAGCAAGCCATTTAAGTGTTTATGCAGGGACCTGGGACGATCCATCTAACATTTTAAAATGTGACTATAGTTGGTGAGTTGAGAATAGGATAGCAGAGTGGAAGGAAAGGAGACAGGAATCAGTAAGGAGGCTACCAAAAGAGATGATGATGCAGACAGCAGAGATGGAAAATTGGAAAATACCCAAGGAACATTGGTGGATGCAGAACCATGAGGACTTGTGGATGGATTAGTGGTGAGGTTCAGAAGACAGTAAATGAAGGCTGACTCTTGGCTTTTGGCTAGAGCTCTGGGTGGATGTTGAACCGATTCTCAAGGTGAGCAACTGGAGAAGGGAGAGATATGGGGGGACTGGAAATCAAGTGTAGAGTCTCCAACATTAACACTGTGATGCTTGTGGAATGGGACTTCCAAGCAGAAATGTGGAGTAGACCTGTGGGCACATGACTCTGAGTCTTAGAGGACAAGAGGGGGAAAATGTATGTATCTGGGCGTTGTCAAGACAGATGATGTAATGGGAAAGGATGTGACTGCTTGGGTTTCCTCCCAGAATGGTGGTCTCAAGGTAGTCCCCTTCCATGACAGCTGGATTCCTCCAGGAAATGGGCTCCCAAAAACTCCAAAGACAGAAGCTGAAAAAGTTTTTCATGACCTCATGTCAGAAGCTACATACCTTCCCTTTCACCATAAACTATAAAACTTTTCACTTTGATTGGGGTTTTCCCCCAATTCTCTCTGCAGTCTAACCGTGTCTGACTTTTCCAGACTCCAGGCTGAGGATGTAATTGCTTTCTTACTGGGTCCATTATTTGACTCACTTTCTAAAATGTGAGTCTTAGGGTGAAAAGATATTAATAGAATAAAAACTGAAAGAGCATAATTGCAGAAACCTCTTTCTTGGAAAAACAGCAGAAAAAAAGGCAATGTTGAAATGGTGAAACAATGGATAGGAAAGGGAAAAATCATTTTTCAAACATTGATGCTGTTTACCACCAAACACATGAAATATATTAAGAACCTAGTTCCAAATTTGAATTACAGAGTAATCCCTAATAATGGTTTCACAAACATAGCAGGTTTCAACCCTTCTATAACCCTGTTCTTTTTCTCTCTTTTACCCAACACATCGTTTTTAAAACCAGCATTCTCTTTGCTTCTTTATCAGTCAGTCAGTCATTCAGTTCAGCTGTTCAGTCGTGTCTGACTCTTTGCAATCCCATGGACTGCAGCACACTAGGCTTCCCTGTCCTTCATCAACTCCTGGAGTTTGCTCAAACTCATGTCCATTGAGTTGGTGATGCCATCCAACCATCTCATCCCCTGTTGTCCCCTTCTCCTCCTGCCCTCAATATTTCCCAGCATCGGGGTCTTTTCCAAAGAGTCAGTTCTTTGCATCAGGTGGCCAAATTGCTTATATGCTTGTTCATCTCCAAACCACAACTTCAAAAAAAAGACACTGAAGCCATACAACATTTTTTCCTTTTAAAGTTTTGTAATCTCTATTTAATTAAATTCCAGATCAAGTTATTCTACCAGTCTGTCTAGACAGCCACTAAAAAGTGATTAAAATAGTTGTGCACATAGTTATATAAGGAACGTGTTAGGGTTATTGAAACCTTAATATTTAATTATGTAAACTTTTTTACAATTAACATTTGTTCATAGTGAACCGTGAATGATGCCTTGGGAAATGTTTCTCACCATTTCTATACTAATTTTTATCCCAAGGAATCTTTATGATGCTACATTGACTGAAGATTTTTTTTTTCTTCAAATAGTATCAAAGTACCAACCAAACACCAGAAGTTAAATAATGTATTGTGAGGAAAGACTGCATTCAAGGACCAGTAAGGAGCAAAGAGCAGGGATGTCAAGGATTTATTTGAGGAAACTCCCTTTGTTTAGCTTCTGATCCTCCTCCAAAGGCAGCCACTTTGGTTTATAAAGAAATAGCAGATGAACCACTTCCCTAATGAAAAGCAAAGTGCTCTACACCATAACTAGGGAGTGATCAAGACACATTGCCATTTTTTTAAAATAGGGAGAATTGTTTTTAATTTAAAGGGAGATAAAAAAAAAAAAAAAAACTTTGTCATGCTTTCAGTTTGGGAGAGAAACATTTGAAATCATCTGTGCTATCGAAATGTCAAGGTTTCACCAGTATCTTAACTGTTCAAAATTAGACGCATTGTGAAAGTCTGTTGAGTCTCCCAGAGTTATACAGAAGATTGATAACAAATACCTGAACAATGTCCATGCTAAATTATCATGGCCACACTTTCTGCAGATATCACAAATTGGAGGTGCATAAGCCACAGGTAGCCCTCATATATGTTTTATTTGACTTTTACCACGTTAAAAATTATTGAGAAATGTTGTCCAAAATTATTCATTCATATATTCAACAAATATTTACTGAGTACACTCAGACAAGCCGAGCTCAGTACCAGATGCTAGAAACAGTACAGTGAGAAAAGATGTGACTTCTGTTCTTATAAGGCTTACAGTCAAGAAAGGGAGACATAATTAAAAAGCAGTTAGAAAAGGTGCGGTAAATGTTATGAGGGCTCGCCAGGTGGCACAGGGGTAAAGAATCTGCCTGCCAATGCAGGAGATGCAAGAGATATGGGTTGGATCCCCTGGGTCAGGAAGATTACCTGGAGTGGGAAATGGCAACATGCACCAATATTCTTGCCTGAAAAATTCCATGGACAGAGGAGCCTGGTGGGCTACAGTCTATGGGGTCACCAAGAGTGGGACACAACTTAAGTACTAAACAGCAACATATTCTTCAATAAGAGTTGGAGGAAATTCTAAATATAGCAATGGAAAGAGGTCCTGTCAGTCATTCTCCAGCTGACTTCAGGCAGACAACTTCCTCTCTCTCTGGCTTCTAGTTCTTTAGAAAACGGAGGGAACTCTCAATGTAAAGCAGAAGTTGTCACTTGTGGCCCCGGGAGCTCAGAGCCAGTCACCCCACTGAGGGGTCAGAAACCAGAAAGTAAGGAGAACTGAGAAACTTGGGAGGAGTCCAGCTCCAAGCCTCTGTCTCTCTCCATCTGAAAGGGAGGACACAGAAATTTGCAAATGATAAGAAAAGAACTCAGTGTGGAAACTTCACCAGGATGACTCAGCTGTGATACAGGAATCAAAGCCCAGGCTTTCCTGATGTTCAGCTCGATGGTCACATGAATTCAGAAAAAAGTAACTTCTTCAAGTCTTGCCTGGATGTCTAAAGGAACCACCCAACACCTGACATCTGGAATTACACTTGGTTGTTATTCTGTTGCTAAATCATGTCCACTCTGACACGATTTAGTGTGTCCATGGACAGCAGCATGCCAGGCTCCTCTGTAGACTGTATCACTGCCATACCTTTGATGAGGAAAAACTGATTCTACACAGAATTTCAAGTCTCTCCCTTTATGTGGAAGCTCAGAAAATTCTTTACCCCTTTCATAAAGCCATGAGCTGCCTCTCACATTTATATTCTGTGATATAAAGTTCTGTTGCTGCTGCTGCTAAGTTGCATCAGTCATATCCGACTCTGTGCAACCCCATAGATGGATTTTCCAGGCAAGAACATTGGAGTGGATTGCCATTTCCTTCTCCAATGCATGAAAGTGAAAGTGAAGTTGCTCAGTCGTGTCCAACTCTTCGAGACCCCACGGACAGTAGCCTACCAGCTCCTCGGTCCATGGGATTTTCCAGGCAAGAGTACTGGAGTGGGTTGCCATTGCCTTCTCCGATATAAAGTTCTAAGGTACACAAATGCTAGATGGCTTCTAAAACATAAAAACATTTTTGACTACAAATAGTCATTTTTAAGAAGCCTTTAACACTGTCTTTATCACTCATCTCAACCCCCTTGAAATCATCTACCAATACTAAAAGTTGGGACAAATTATAAAGAAAGAACAAGATTTCAAAATAAACAAGAAAAGGCATAGATATGTACACCAGAAGCAAAGGATGTGAACTCAGAAACAAGACTGTGGGGGGGTGTGCTTCTTGCCCCCACAACTTCCGGGCTGTGTGACTTGGAACAAGTTACATAACTTTCCTGGGCTTCAGGTTGTTCATCTGAAACAAGGGATAATGGTAGCATTTGCCTATTGATGTAATGTGAAAATCGCTCAGTTGTGTCCAACTCTTTGCAACCCCATGGACTATACAGTTCATGGAATTCTCTAGTCCAGAATACTGGAGTGGGTAGCCTTTCCCTTCTCCAGAGGATCTTTCCAACCCAGGGATTGAACCCAGGTCTCCAGCATTGCAGGTGGATTCTTTACCAGCTGAGTAAGTCTGTAATGTACTTGCCTATTGCTGTGTAACTAATTACCCAGAATTGGAAACAACAAATATTATCTCACACGGTCTCTTTCTTTTTAAGATTTTTGTTTTTTGGATGTGAATCATTTCTAAGGTCTTTATTGAATTTATTACAATATTGCTTCTGTTGTTTACGTTCTGGTTTCCTGGCTGTGAGACACGTGGGATCTTGGGATTCCCAGGTGGTTCAGTGGTAAAGAACCCGCCTACCAATGCAGGAGATGTGGGTTTGATCTCTGGGTCAGGAAGATCTCCTGGAGGAGGAAATGTCAACCCACTCCAATATTCTTGCCTGGAGAATCCCATAAACAGGAGCCTGGCCGTCTATGGTCTGTGGGGTTCCAAAGAGTCAGACACAACTGAGTGACTGAGCACACACACACTTGGGATCTTGGTTTCTCAACCAGGAATCATACCCACAACCCCTGTATTGAAAGGTGAAGTCTTAAGCGCTGGACCACCAGAGAAATCCCTCTCACACATTCCCTAAGGATCGGGGGTCCTGGAGAGACTTAGGCATTGCCTTGGATCAGGGTCCTTCTGGAGACTGCAGTCAAGCTGCCAACGGGCTGTAGACATCTTCAAGCTCCACTGGGGAAACTGCCTCCAGGATCACTCATGTAGTCATGGGCAGGCCACATGGTTAGTGTCCAGAGTTTGGTTGTATTTCAGCTCCTCAGCATGTGAGCCTCTTCACAGGCGTGAGAGTCCCCAAGACAGGGCAGCTAGCTTATTCCAGAGCTAGTGGGGGGAGAGAGAGAAAGACAGAGACAGCAAGAGAACAACCAAGATGGAAGCTATAGCCCTTTTATGACCTAGGGTCAAAAGTCACACATCACATCATCCCTTTAGCTTTATCCTCATTAAAACAAGTCATTAAGTGCAGTCCACATTCAAGAGGAGAGAAGTTAGACCTCCCCTCTGAGGGGAGGCATCTCAAAGAATGTGAGAACTTTTTTTTTTTTTTAAGAATATTTATTTATTTATCTGGCTGTGTTGAGTCTCAGTTGCATCATGCAGGATCTTTCATTGTGGCATGCAGGCATGTGGGATCTTAGCTCCCCAACCAGAGATTGAACCCATTTCCCCTGCATTGCAAGGCAGATTCTTAACCACTGGACCACTAGGGAAGTCCCATGAGGACTGCACTGCCTGCCAAGAGTAAATGAATCAGTACATGTAAAACAGAACATGCAATGAAAGCCTGATACATGCCACCACTGATTATAATTTTTATCATTTGTGCCCTGTTCACCATGTTCCAGGTGCTGTGATCTGTCAAGGAGAGACAGAAATTACGAGAGCCTGACGCTGGAACCAGCATCCAAACTGGCAGTGGACCAACCCATCAGGGAGAGGAAAGAGTATCAGGAGCAAAGATGGCGGTCTGGGTAACATCCGACCCAAATCCGGCCCCCCTTCTTGCCTCATTGTTTAAGTCAGTTCACAGTTCTTTATCCAAAAGCATTCTCATTGTTATATCCTCAAGCATCCATTGGTGTAGTATATATGTTTCATCATTGATTAAAACAACCATGACAAGGGTGGCTTCCCTGGTGGTCCCGTGGCTAAGACTCTGAGCTACCAAATGCAGGGGATTTAGTTTTGATCCCTGGTCAGGGAACTAGATCCCACATGCTGCAGCTAAGTATTCACAACTAAAAGATCTCGCATGCCATAACTAAGACCCACCACAGCCAAATAAATAAATATTTTTAAAAAATTATGACCAAGTGGCCACTTTGGATTCATGGTCTTAGGAAAACCTATTCAGTTCATCCAAATTTCATACCATCCAATTTTCAGATCTACATTCCAAGTGTCTGATGGTTCATTTTCTTCTTGGAGATTGAGTAGAAATTACAAACATTGGATTAGCATGTGGCAGCATGTTATTATCACTTCGTAATATTAGTTTCATCATTTAAAGAGTTAGATGCTATTCATAGGAAAATACAATATAGCTGCTCCCAGCTACATATGCTCCTTAAGCATATTTTCATTTCTCTGAGAATATTTAGTTTGGAAAAGGAAAGGAACCACAGAATTTTTTTGTAAATTAAGAAGGATTCCTATGTGGAGTTTTAGTTAATTATGGGAACTCACACACTGTTAGTTCCTAGCCATCTATCTTTGGGCAGACTCTTTAAATTTTTTATAGGCGTCAGGATGTTTTCTTTGGTTTGACATTAGTGATAGCTAAAAATTAATTTTTCACCCACAGGAAATATTAGTCTCTCATTGGAGAGTCAATAATATTATTTTTCTCAGATAAATCAGTGAGTCAGCCAGCTCTGAAACCGAAGATTCATAAATTATAAAATCATGAAATTGAAGGCATCTTAGGATCTTTAAGCCCTATCCTTATATGGATACAGAAACTGAATCTTTAAGAGGTGAAAAGAATTACCTACAGTCACAGAAGTTGAAAGCAGGCAGGTCTAGAACCAGGGCTTCTTAGTTCCAACACCCTGATTTTTTCAAATACATTATAGTTGGAAATTAATTCCAACTATATTATTCCAATACATATAGAAATTAATAGAAATATGGAAATTAATAGAAATATAATTCCAATACATTATAGAAATTAATTCCAACTGTTACCTTATTTTTATTAGCTGTCCTGGGTTTTCCTTGCTGCCTAGGCTTTTCTCTAGTTGTGGAGAGTGGAGAGTGGGGACTACTCTCTGGTCTCAGTGCATGGACTTCTCATTGTGGTGCCTTCTCTTGTTGCGCGGCATGGGTTCTAGGGTGCTTGGGCTTCAGTAGCTGCAGCATGTGAGCTCATGGGGCTCCCAGGTTCTAGAGCACAGGCTCAACTTTTGTGGCTGATGGGCTTAGTTGTTCCATGGCATGCGGGATCCTCCCGGAACAGGGATTAAACCTGTGTCTCCTGCATTGGCAGGTGGATTCTTTACCACTGAGTCACCAGGGAAGCCCCAGATTGTTATTTTAAATAAATAAAAGTATGAATTGAATTTCAATTATTAGTCAAGAGTCAGGATGGAAGGAAGCATACCCTGCTATGTCCTTTCCTTGTGTTTCTAATTTTTGACCCTCCATCTGACCTGGGTCCATCCTAACTTCCCCCATGTTTGTAGGGTTAGGGAGGATTTCTCACCTTTTATATTCCTTAAGGGTTGTGAGTTAGAAGTTAGGGAAGTTCTACATTTATAAGTAAGATTTTTAGCACTCAAGTCAGAAATTTAATTAACCACCAGACTTGGCTAAAAGTGATTTGTGTTTTAAACTGGTTCTCCAGAGTTCTTCCCCTTCCCCAAAAGATGATCAGAGTTCCTTCAACAGTGAAACTGTTAGTCGTTCCGTCATGTCCAACTCCTTGCAACCACATGGTCTATAGCCCATCTGGCTCCTCTGTCCATAGGATTCTCCAGTCAAGAATAGTGGAGTGGGTTACAATTCCCTTCTCCAGGGTATCTTCCAACCCAAGGATCAAACCCAGGTCTCTTGCATTGCAGGCAGATTCTTTACCATCTGAGCCACCAGGGGAGCCTAACAGTGGTGGGCTGCGCTCAAATACATCTGACAATATCAGAGGACTTTGTAGCCTCTACTCATGCTCTTCACACTGTTGATCTGCCCAGGGAATGAACGCCATGAATAGCACTTATTAATCTTGTTGAAAGAATTTTGGCTTTGAATGTACAGTGTATACTTCAGGGAAAATCAATTTTCACCCCTATGTTCCTACTCAGCATTTCACTGCAGTATCTTAAAAGCAAGGTGGGAGGTTGGGTCTCTGACAAAGGAGAGCAGTTTTCTTATTTTGCATCAGCTTACTAAGTTTCTTTCTGGAAATTGTTGCCCAAATGTTTCACATTAGCTGATTCTTATTTCTCAGTCAGTCAACAGAGCCTCAGTGATCATTTCTTCATTTTTCAAATTTTAGTGCGTCTTAGACTTTCTAGAACAGAGACTACCTTATATACCTTAGAGATAATTCTTGTAATTAAATAATATTGTATTTCTACAAATCCAGAATCAAACCATATTCATGAAGACATGAGACTATGTCTCTGCCCTCTGGATATTTAAGTGTCAAAATGGTCAAGCCCTATTTCAAAATGTCACTGGAGTTCATTGAAAGCAAGCAGTAGGTACGTTTTTCAAGAAAGAGTTGAAAGGAAGTCACAGAAATCAAGTATTGGCTTGGAGAGTGCAATATAATAAATAAGGTTATGGGTAAAAATTTTTTAAAAGCCATCTAGTTGCAAAATCCATAGGTATGATGTCTTTTAGTGTGGGTTTGTCTGATGCTTCCTACAATAACTGGCCTTTCAAGATCAAGAAAGTCTGGGAAAGACTAAAGAAGCATTCCAGATTGAAGGAGACTAAAGAGACAGGACTATTGAATCCAACACACGATTCCGGACTGGATCCTTTACTGAGATAACTGGCAAAACTTGGGTAAAGCCTGAAAATTAGATGGTGGTAATGTACCAATGTGAAAGTTTTGAATTCAGTGGTTATAATGTAAGTTATGTAGAAAATGTCTTTGTTTGTAAGAAATGCACATTAGAGTCCTTGAAGGTGAGGATATCATGCCAACAAGTACTTAGGAAAAAATGTTCTTTGTACTATACTTGCAAAAATTCTGTAAGCATAAGATTAAAAAATAAATAAATAAACACTTCCAAAAAAAAAAAATCCATAGGTATGGAAGCATCATTTAAAACTGAAGCTGAAAAAAATAAAAATTAAAAAGATATATCTGAAGCTGATATTTTTTTTCCTTTCTTCAGGCACCATCTACTCCATCATACCTCAAACATGAGAAGCAGGTGGCTGGGAGTAACAGGGAAATTGGGATATCTGAGTCAATGATAAAGAATCTACCTGCCAAAGCAGGAGACATGGGTTAGATCCCTGGGTCAGGAAGATCCCCTGGAGAATGAAATGGCAACACACTCTAGATATTCTTGCCTGGAGAATCCCAATGGACAGAGGAGCCTGGTGGGCTACAATCCAAGGGGTTACGAATGGGTCAGACGTGACTTAGCAACTAAACAACAACTCTTTTTTTTTTTTTTTTAAACTTTACATAATTGTATTAGTTTTGCCAAATATCAAAATGAATCCGCCACAGGTATACATGTGTTCCCCATCCTGAACCCTCCTCCCTCCTCCCTCCCCATTCCATCCCTCTGGGTCGTCCCAGTGCCCCAGCCCCAAGCATCCAGTATCGTGCATCGAACCTGGACTGGCAACTCGTTTCATACATGATATTTTACATGTTTCAATGCCATTCTCCCAAATCTTCCCACCCTCTCCCTCTCTCACAGAGTCCATAAGACTGTTCTATATAAACAACAACTCTTAAACAAGGGTGGTAGGAATGCATTTTATTCAATCAGGTGAAAAAAAAAATTAAACTTGAATCCAAGTCTCAATTTACTGGAGTAGCTAGAAATTCAACCTCATTCATGTTTGCAGTTAAATGAATGACATTCATTTATGCCATGTGGAGATCTAAGGGACTGAAAATACTGAGAGACACAGGGAAGAGGTTCCATTCTCCAGCATGCATGGTTCACTAGAATGCTGTTAGTCTATACCCTCAAGCCCAGCACAAGCACAAGAACCCTTCACCATGGTTCCTAAGGCTGTGACTTTGCCCTTCATGAAACCATCTCATTTAGCACCTATCTGTCACCCAGAAAATGCATCTCTTCTCTTGGAAGATCTGGTCTCTACTTTCAGTCTCTATAGATTTGTCTACTCTGGACATTTTGTGTAAATGAAGTTGTACAATACGCAATTTTTGGTGACTGGCTTCCTTTCTCTTAGCATACTGTTTCCAAGGTTCATTCATGATGTAGCATGTATCAGAACTTTATGCTTTTCATTGCAAAATAATGTTCCATTTTATGGACATACCACATTTTATTTATTCATTCATCAGTTGGTGGACATTTGGATTTTTCCACCTTTTGACTACTATAAATAATGCTGTTGTGAACATCCACGTACATATGTGTAGGCATATGTTTTCATTTTTCTTAAATTGAGGGCCAGATGATGAAGTAGCAGACTGTTCTCCAAAGTGGATACACCACTTTACATTCCTACCATCAGTGCATGAAGGGTCTAATTTCTCCACATCCTCACCAACATTTTTATATTAACTTATCTTTTTTATTTCAACCACTCTACTGCATGTGAAGTGACCCAGCAATCCCACTCCCAGGGATATACCCAGAAAAACCAAAAACTATAACTTGAAAAGATACAAGCACTCCAGTGTTCATAGTAGCATTATTTATAATAGCCAAGTCATGAAAGCAACCCAAGTGCCTGTCAATTGATGATTGGCTTAAAAAGATATGGTATATATACATATACATATGTGTGTGTGTGTATGTGTGTGTGTATATATACATATATATATATATATATAATGAAATATCACACATCCCTAAAAAAAGAATGAAAGCTTGCCATTTGTAGCAACATAGATGGACCTAGAAAATATTATGCTTAGTGAAACAAGTCAGAGAAAGACAAATACTGCACGTTATCACTTCAATATAGAATCTTAAAAAGTACAAGTGAATCTATATATAAAACAATACACATAGACATAGAAAAAAAAAAATCTTATGGTTACCAAAGGGGAGAGGGAAGGGAGGAGGACAAATTAGGAGTACGAGATGCAAACTACTATATGTAAAATTGATAAGCAACAAGGATCTGCTGTATAGCACAGGGAATTATGCACAGTATCTTGTAATAATCTATTACAGAATATATTCTGAAAAAAACCACTATGTTATACACTTGAAATAACACAATTTGTAAATCAACTTTTTATGCTTCAGTAAAAAACTGGTAATAGTAATAATAATAAAGGTGAAACATTAATAGAAGAGATTTGATGAAGGCCTTTGATGTCCATATTTGACCATAGATCTCTTTTAGGTCAAAAACAAAGAACAAATGTAAAATGTATTCTAATCAAAGCAAACCTTCACATGGCATAATTTAATATGCTCATAAGATGTATTGAAAAACTCATTGAGAAATAGAGTTTCTCCATTTACAGCTGCCTGAAAGAACAGCTGTTTAATATTTAGTCATTTTAATGATGGGCTTCTGTGAAAACATATCAATTTGCAACATACTTGATGGAAAATAGTTGGTGAGGAAAAATGGAAAAATGATCTGTGAATGTTTTAGTGGATATTGGGTTGACTGGAAAAATCCAATAGAAAAGCAAATGTGGAGCTACATCAATGAAGACAAAATGAAACTGCTGGAGTGGTAGGTGTCAGACCCCAGGCCATTAAAAACAGCAAATGCATCAGCATTCATTTCATCATTTACTAAGAACAAAGTGCTTGCCTCTTGATTTTCTCATTGTGTCCAGTGGGGTGGTAAAGGGGCTTCCCTGGTGGCTCAGATGGTAAAGAATCTCCTATAATGCAAGATACGTGGGTTCGATCCCTGGGTCAGGAAGATCCCCTGGAGAAGGAAATGGCAACATACTCCAGTATTCTTGCCTGGAGAATCCCATGGACAGAGGAGACTGCAAGCTACCAGGCAATTGAGTATAACAAAAAAGATAACCCAAAATTGAGTGCTTAGAGACACCTTGGATGAAACAGGAAGAAGTTTTGAAAATCTACTCTGAATGATAGAAAATGGATTGAGAAATGTCAACTGATTCATAAGAGCTGAGGAAGTCAAACCCAAGAAATTATATATAGCAGTTTGTAGGAAAGAGAATGGAGAAGGCAATGGCAACCCACTCCAGTACTCTTGCCTGGAAAATCCCATGGATGGGGGAGCCTGGTGGGCTGTGGTCCTTGGGGTCGCTAAGAGTCGGACACGACTGAGCGACTTCACTTTCACTTTTCACTTGCATGCATTGGAGAAGGAAATGGCAACCCACCCCAGTGTTCTTGCCTGGAGAATCCCAGGGACGGAGGAGCCTGGTGGGCTGCCGTCTATGGGGTCGCACAGAGTCGGACACAACTGAAGCGACTTAGCAGCAGTAGCAGCAAGAAAGAGAAAGGAGGTGATTTCAGACTCTAGTCTTGGAGGACGGAGAATGACAGAGGGCAGGAGTTTGAAAAGAGACCCTGAAATCAAGGAGGCCAATTGACATCACTACCAGGGACAAGCAACCCTGTCTTCCCTTCCTACCTCCAGCCTAGATGGAAGCCGAAGGATGGAGAGCTCCAGATGACAGTATCCAGGGAAAGGGAATATTCTAGACATTTTAAATACTTGACATCATCAGATATCCTTTGCAGTTTCCAGATTTGATTCATTTTACCAGTTGAGAGCCCTTATATTAAAAGGTTTGAGAAATCTTTGAGAGATCCTTAAAGAAGACTATTACAGGCTTTCTTCTAGAGGAAGGAAGAGACCAGGATGAACTGCCCAATGAATATTAGTCACCCTCCTTCCTCATTTTGGAGTAGGAAATGGCAACCCACTCCAGTATTCTTGCCTGGAAAATTCCATGGGCAGAGGAGCCTGGAGGGCTACAGTCCATGGGGTCGCAGAGAGTCAAACACGACTGAGTGACTTTCACTTTCCTCATTTAGTCTCTTCCTATTCAATGGACTCATGAACATAGCAGCTATGATGGCCTGGTGGACTTTGTATGGCCTTGATAATGAGCATCTCCTCTCAAAAGCCAATCTGACTATGACCACGGCAAGTTCCTGATATTCCAGCAACAGTGACCTAACCGGGCTTGACCTATGAGTGCGTGCATGCTCGGTCATGTCCAGCTCTTCAAGACCTCATGGACTGTAGCCTGCCAAGCTCCTCTGTCCATGGGATTCTCCAGGCAAGAATACTGGAGTGGATTGCCATTCTCTTCTCCGGAGGATCTTCCCTATCCAGGGATTGAACCTGGGTCTCCTGCATTGTAGGCATATTCTTCACCATCTGAGCCACCAGGGAAGCCCTCCTTACCACTGAGCCACCTGGGAAGCCTGACAGATGAGACCACATTTTCAAAGGGTCAGGTCCTCACACTAGGGCAAATAAATAGCAGTGTTTCTATTAAGGAGAGGACAACTATTTGACTGGCAGCACAGCTAAGCCTCCGCAATTCACCCCACACCCACATCAATCACTTCTCCCATGGTCACTCCTTGCCAATGACTGAACATGGCAGGGATGTTTTAACCATGTGCATGTATTGTCATGATAAATACTATAAAATTTAAAATGTAAGTAAAATTAAATGTGAGAGACAAAAAGAGGATCATGAAAGTAAGAATTAAGACAACTGGTTCATTTATTTTTAATTTAAAACAATTTTTAATTGGATAATTGCTTGACAATCTTGTGTTGGTTTCTGCCGTGTGTGTGTGTTAAGTTGCTTCAGGCATGTCCAACTGTTTGTGACGCTATGGACTGTAGCCTACCAGGATCCTCTGTCCATAGGATTCTCCAGGCAAGAATACTGGAGTGGACTGCCATGCCCTCCTCCAGGGGATCTTCCAGACCCAGGGATGGAATTGGCATCTCTCTACATCTCCTGCATTGGCAGGCAGGTTCTTTACCCCTGCTGCCAACTGGGAGCCCCCAGTTCCTGCCATACAACAATGCAAATCAGCCATAATTACACATATATCCCCTCCTTCTGGAGCTTCTCTCCCCACTCCCATCCCTCTAGGTAGTCATGGAGCACCAGGATGGGCTCCCTGTTGGTTCATTTAATCTGATTGAAAGGATCAGTGGTAAAATAAAAAATCAAAACATCAAATTTCTTCTGAAAAAACTTTGAAGAGTGTTTTCTTCAGGATATAGAAGAGATCTAATCCATGAATCAGAAATGCAGAAATGCTTTCAGTGTGCATGTTATTCAACTATCATGTCTCTCGAAAAGGGACTCATCAAAATGCCCATCAATTTCAGTAGCCCAAAACTGTCACTCCTCACCTCTCTGGAAACATTTGGACCTCTCTCTCCAGAGATTAGTCTGACAAAATTCCTTTAAGAATGAAGGAGAAAAAATACTATTTATATTTACGTATTTCTTTTAGTCTGAGTTATTGAAATATTGTGACACCAAAAAAAAAAAAAAATCACACATCTGAGCTTCATTGCTCTTCAAGTTACTACAAATGATAAATTCAGTATAATAAAATTTTACACATAAATCAACCATGCACAGAAACAGAGTCTCAGGCAGTGCACTTTTTTGGCCATATTTTTTCATAAGAATATTTTAAAATGTTCTTTTCATAACCATAGAAATACAGAACTATTTGGATATGAGAATCACAGAAGTGTTAGGATTAAACATAAAATTTCTAAAGAATGTTTCATTTGCAGTGGCTTTAAGCCACTCCCCAGATTTCCCAGGGTTCAAGTTCAGGTCCTTCCCATTAGATTTACTTCAGTAAAAAATTGAGGGAAGCAGATATTTAAGGAATGAGTAAATTACAGATTCTGTAAGCAATGAAGAGTCCTTTAGAATTCAAAGTAGATTAACAAATTGAAAAATAAAAGCCATATGATTATCTCAATAAATGCAGAGAAAGCCTTTGACAAAATTCAACATCCATGTATAATAAAAACTCTCCAGAAAGCAGGAATAGAAGGAACATACCTCAATATAATAAAAGCTATATATGACAAACCCACAGCAAACATTATCCTCAATGGTGAAAAATTGAAAGCATTTCCCCTAAAGTCAGGAACAAGACAAGGGTGCCAATTTCACCACTACTATTCAACATAGTTTTGGAAGTTTTGGCTACAGCAATCAGAGCAGAAAAAGAAATACAAGGAATCCAAATTGGAAAAGAAAAAGTAAAACTCTCACTGTTTGCAGATAACATGATCCTCTACATAGAAAACCCTAAAGACTCCACCAGAAAATTACTAGAGCTAATCAATAAATATAGTAAAGTTGCAGGATATAA
Organism: Bubalus bubalis; assembly: GCF_019923935.1. NCBI lineage: Eukaryota > Metazoa > Chordata > Mammalia > Artiodactyla > Bovidae > Bubalus > Bubalus bubalis. The sequence goes on from NC_059175.1 coordinate 57,970,292, forward strand.
AATCAACACACAGAAATCCCTTGCATTCCTACACACTAATAACGAGAAAATAGAAAGAGAAATTAAGGAAACAATTCCATTCACCATTGCATTGAAAAGAATAAAATATTTAGGAATATATCTACCTAAAGAAACAAAAGACCTATAGATAGAAAACTATAAAACACTGGTGAAAGAAATCAAAGAGGACACTAATAGATGGAGAAATATACCGTGTTCATGGATCAGGAGAATCAATATAGTGAAAGTGAGTATACTACCCAAAGCAATCTACAGATTCAATGCAATCCCTATCAAGCTACCAATGGTATTTTTCACAGAACTAGAACAAATAATTTCACAATTTGTATAGAAATACAAAAAACCTCGAATAGCCAAAGCAATCTTGAGAAAGAAGAATGGAACTGGAGGAATCAACCTGCCTGACTTCAGGCTCTACTACAAAGCCACAGTCATCAAGACAGTATGGTATTGGCACAAAGACAGAAATATAGATCAATGGAACAAAATAGAAAGCCCAGAGATAAATCCACACACCTATGGACACCTTATCTTTGACAAAGGAGGCAAGAATATACAATGGATTAAAGACAATCTCTTTAACAACTGGTGCTGGGAAAATTGGTCAACGACTTGTAAAAGAATGAAACTAGACCACTTTCTAACACCATACACAAAAATAAACTCAAAATGGATTAAAGATCTCAACGTAAGACCAGAAACTATAAAACTCCTAGAGGAGAACATAAGCAAAACACTCTCTGACATAAATCACAGCAGGATCCCCTATGACCCACCTCCCAGAATATTGGAAATAAAAGCAAAAGTAAACAAATGGGACCTAATTAAACTTAAAAGCTTCTGCAAAACAAAGGAAACTATAAGCAACGTGAAAAGACAGCCTTCAGAATGGGAGAAAATAATAGCAAATGAAGCAACTGACAAAGAATTATTCTCAAAAATATACAAGCAACTTCTGCAGCTCAATTCCAGAAAAATAAATGACCCAATAAAAAAATGGGCCAAAGAACTAAATAGACATTTCTCCAAAGAAGACATACAGATGGCTAACAAACACATGAAAAGATGCTCAACATCACTCATTATCAGAGAAATGCAAATCAAAACAACAATGAGGTACCATTTCATGCCAGTCAGAATGGCTGCTATCCAAAAGTCTACAAGCAATAAATGCTGGAGAGGGTGTGGAGAAAAGGGAACCCTCTTACACTGTGGGTGGGAATGCAAACTAGTACAGCCACTATGGAGAACAGTATGGAGATTCCTTTAAAAAACTGGAAATAGAACTGCCTTATGACCCAGCAATCCCACTGCTGGGCATACACACCAAGGTAAATAGAATTGAAAGAGACACGTGTACCCCAGTGTTCATTGCAGCACTGTTTATAATAGCCAGGACATGGAAGCAACCTAGATGTCCATCAGCAGACGAATGGATAAGAAAGCTGTGCTACATATACACAATGGAGTATTACTCAACCATTAAAAAGAATACATTTGAATCAGTTCTAATGAGGTGGATGAAACTGGAGCCTATTATACAGAATGAAGTAAGCCAGAAAGAAAAACACCAATACAGTAGTATACTAACGCATATATATGTAATTTAGAAAGATGGTAACAATAACCCTGTATGCGAGACAGCAAAAGAGACACTGATGTATAGAACAGTCTTTTGGACTCTGTGGGAGAGGGAGCGGGTGGGATGATTTGGGAGAATGGCATTGAAACATGTATATTATCATATGTGAAACAAATCGCCAGTCCAGCTGCTGCACTGGGATGACCCAGAGGGATGGTATGGGGAAGGAGGTGGGAGGGGGGTTCAGGATGGGGAACATGTGTACACCCATGGTGGATTCATGTTGATGTATGGCAAAACCAATACAATATTGTAAAGTAAATAAATAAATAAATAACAAAGTAGATAAATTTTATCAATGTAAAAGGAGAATCAACTGGAAAGGAGACATGCTGCATCTGCAGTGATTGGGGTTTATGATTAATATTCCTTGCATACCCATATATTCAGTGGAGATAAAGAAAATCATTTCTTAAAATTCTGTTTTTATCATTTTTATTGAAATATAGTCTATTTACAGTGTTATATTAGTTTCAGGTATACAGCAAACTGATTCAAATATATACATATTTATAATAAATAAATAAGTTATATAGGTCTTATTATATTTAATAATTATATATATTTTTTATATATAGGGCTTCCCAGATGGCTCAGGGGTAAAGAATCTGTTGGCAATGCAGGAGACCTGGTCTTGATCCTTGAGTCAGGTAGATCCTCTGGAGGAAGGCATGGCAACCCCCTGCAGTATTCTTGCCTGGAGAATCCCAGGGACAGATGAGCCTGGTGGGTTACAGTCCATGGGGTCACAAAGAGTCAAAGACAACTGAAGCAACTGAGAGTGAGCACGATATATATAATCTTTTTAGATTCTTTTGCACTTATTGTTGTTGTTGTTCAGTTGTTCAGTCTTGTCTGACTCTTTGCAACTCCATGGCCAGGTTTCCCTGTCCTTCACCATCTATATGAGCTTGCTCAAGCTCATATCCGTTGAGTTGGTGATGCCATCTGACCACCTCATCCTCTGTCATCCCCTTCTCATCCTGCCTTCAATCTTTTTCAGCATCAGGGTCTTTTCCAATGAGTCGGCTCCTCACTTCCATTATAAATTATTAAAATTTCTAATCATTTTATTTCTACTCCATATGCGCTAAACTAATAGTCTGTTACAAGCTCTTATTAATTTCCACTCCACCCTTACCTACCACCCTCTTTCAAAGTTCTCATTCTTCAAATCATTACAAAAAAGCATCAAACTTATGAAGAGCAAACACAGGACTCAATCGTTCCTAACACTTTTTTCCTGACCTTTATCTATACGTTATAGAGCACAAACTGTTACAAAGATCCAAAGACCTAGAAATTATTGTTTTGAAATCTTGAATGGCTTCTAGGAAGTATATGATTTCGATCTTCCAAATGAATTTCCAGGCACCATTGAAGCTGACTTGCCTTATAAAGTGCCCTTTAAAGGTTGCTTACACTTATCTATGCCCATTTTTTTTTGTTTATTCATTTTTCTATTCTCCTTTTTTTAAATGATAATTTTATCTTTAGAATGGACACAAATAACCTTCATCATATTCTTTCTGTTCTCCAGTCCTTGTATTTCCCTCCACATGTTGAAAAATGTGCTATTGCAAACATTAGATAAAGAGAGAGAGACATATATTGATAATAGACTGTGGAGACAGAGAAAGTGAGAGATGACAGAGACAGAGTAATGTATATGTACATGCATACTTACCTACCAGGACTGGAGATAAGATGTGGGTAATAACCTCACTTACTTGACCTAGGGTAAAATAAAGATCTTTTCATTTTCAATCTTCTGTGTTATTTAGCACTGAATAATTCTTCAGGTTATCTGGGAAATTAACTGGCCAGTAGATTGGCCATCAACTATATGTGCCTATATACATTTAAATGAATTAAATTATACAAAATTAAAATTCAGATTCACAGTTGTACAAGCCACATATAAAATGCTCAATATCAATGTGACGGCATGGATGAGAACATTTTGTCATTGCAGTTCTTTTGGACCGCTGCTCTCTTGCAATTTTTTTACATACAAGTTTTCCATCTTAAAAAAGAAATGTTTAAATGGATGTTCAAGGGCCGAAGCATTCTTTTCTAAAAATGAAAAAAATGTTTTCTCGGACTCATGTGTAGAAACTCAAAAGATATTCTACAGGTCAATTTTGAACCATAGGAGATATATTATGGCAACAGAGCTCAAGACCTCTAGACTTCACAGATTCTATCCTGTAATCATTGAATCTCAGGATTCAAATAGACCTTGGACATCATCTGATTCAAACATCTATTCCACATTTGCCATTGTCCCTTCTACCAAAATGCAACCTAGCCCATGCTGTTGTTGTTGTTAAGTCACTCAGTCATGTCCAACTCTTTGCAACCCCATGGACTGCAGCACACCAGGCTTCCCTGTCCTTCACCATCTCCCGGAGCTTGCTCAAACTCATGTCCATTGAGTCGGTGATGCCATCCAACCATCTCGTCCTCTGTCATCCTCTTCTGCCCTCAATCTTTCCCAGCATCAGGGTTTTTTCCAGTGAGTCAGCTCTTTGCATCAGGTGGCCAAAGTATTGGAGCTTCAGCATCAGTTCTTCCAATGAATATTCAGCATTGATTTCCTTTAGGATCGACTGTCTTGATCTCCTTGCAGTCCAAGGGACTCTCAAGAGTCTTCTCCAACACCACAGTTCAAAATCATCAATTCTTCAGCACTCAGCTTTCTTCATGGTCCAACTCTCACATCCATACATGACTACTGGAAAAACCATAGCCTTAGCTAGCCCATGCTAGGAAACTTAAATAGAACTTAGCCATGCTCCAGGATACACCAAACCCAAAGAGAATACCCTCCTTGGTGTCTCAGACTGTAAAGAATCTTCCTACAATGCAGGAGACCTGGGCTCGATCCCTGGGTGGAGAATATCCCCTGGAGAAGGAAATGGCAACCCATTCCCATATTCTTGCCTGAAGAATTCCATGGACAGAGGAGCCTGGGTGGCTGTAGTCCATGGGGTTGCAAAGAGTCAGACACGACTGAGCGACTTTCACTCGCTCACTCATGGAGCTATTAAATCAACAATTACAGAATCATAGATCTTGGTTTTTCATGGCTTTGATGCTTGTGACTTTGTTAAATTGCTGCTTTGCTGAGGGTGGTAAGACTCTTCTTTTAGTGACTTATTAAAAAGAAAATGAATAGCTTCTGCCCCAAATGTCATTTGGCAGCCCTTTCAAAAAAACGTAGTTGCCTTTCATAAGGCACTTTTGTTTTGACAAAATAGTTGCTTAGTGAACAAAACACTGTTATCATTTTGGTAATTCTTCACCTAGCACATGGTCAAGACCTGCTCTAGATTCCATCCTTAACCCAAGCCACAGTTTACATCACACTTGAGCATAAGCTATTTGGGCAGAGGCAGTAGAAGTCTTCCTTTCTCCTGGGTCCATTGTCTCATTCTGTTCATGACCTGCTGGCTGGAATATGGCTGTGGTGAATAATGAGGACTGAACTTGACTTGCTTTGATACCCTCATAAGCAAGAAAACCAATAAATTGTTCACAGATGGGAGCCAAACAGAGTATGAGATATTATTTAAAAAAAAAAAAGGAGGGGAGGGTAATAGCATATTGTCCTTTTATGTTAAGAAAGTCCCCTCCATTATAAAGATACTATCAAGTCTTCCTAATGGAACTGTCATAGTTTCATTATTTCACACCAATAAATCTGCCTTCACCTCGGCACAGCAATTCAGAAAATGTCTGGTTAAGAGAAAAGTGGAACTAAGCCTATTCTGCACTTCATAGATCATAATTAGTATTTGCAAGCCAGTAAGAAAAATTGATAGAGTGCCTTCAAACAAGCAGCCATAAATTGGCTCAAGAACATAATCTGTTCTCCACAAAGTAGCTGTGATGACCTTTTCAAAACAGACCTCAGATCATGTCACTCTCTACTCTGAGCTCAAAGCTATCTCACTATAATCACATCCTTTCCATGGTTTAGGAGACCCTGCATGATCTGGTCCCAGACAATGTATCCAGGTGTACACCTTGCCTCTGGTCCTCTTCTTCTCTGCACTTGACTCCTTGCCAGTCCCCTTGCTGCTCTTCAAACGTGCAGAGCATGCTCTTGACTCAGAATTGTGTACTTGTTGGTCCCTCTGTCTGGAATATCCCCCCCACCCCCGGATATTCACAGGATTTCCTCTCCTGCTTCCACTGCAGCTCAGATCAACTGTCCCCTCTTCAGAGAAGCCTGCTGTGGGCACATTTGAAAATCAGCACCTCTCTTCCATCACCTCTCTGCCTTTCACCTTGCTTTCCTTGTGGGATTTATCCACACCTTGAAACGTTATCATTTTTTTGTGTTTTAATATGAAAAGATTTTATCTTGTTCATTGCTATACGCTAGTAGCCAGATGAGTAGCACTTAGTAGGTGTTCAGTGAATTGTTGTTTAGTTGCTCAGTTGTGTCCAACTCTTGAGACCCCGTGGTCTGTAGCACACCAGGCTTCCCTGTCCTTCACTATCTCCCGGAGTTTGTTCAAGCTCATGTCCATTGGGTTGATAATGCCATCCAATCTCCTCATCTTCTGTCACCCCCTTCTCTTGCCCTCAGTCTTTCCCAGCATCAGGGTTTCTTCTAACGAGTCAGCTCTTCACATCAGGTGGCCAAATATTGGAGCTTCAGCTTCAGCGTAAGTCCTTCCAATGAATATTCAAGGTTGATTTCCTTTAGGATTGACTGGTTTGATCTTCTTGCTGTACAAGGGGCTCTCAAGAGTCTTCTTCAGCACCATAGTTCAAAAGCATCAATTCTTTGGCCTCAGGCTTCTTTATGGTTCAGGTCTCAGTGAATATGTTTTCATAAATGAGCACATGAGTGAATGAATGAGCACCAGGTGTCAAATGCTTCTCTCTCTGATAAGAGGAGAAACCAAGATGGTGGAATAGAAGGACATGTGCTCATCTTCTCCTGCAAGAACACCAAAATCGCAACTAGCTGCTGAACAACTATTGACAGGAGAATGTTGGATCCCACCGATAAAAGCTATTCCACATCCAAGGGTAAAGGAGAAGCCCGAACAAGACAGTAGAAGGGGCAAAATCATATTTAGAATCAAACCTCATACCCACCAGAGACACTTGGGGGATGCAAACAAAACCCTTGTGCACACCAGGACCCAGGGAAAGGAGCATTGACCTCCACAAGAGACTGAGCCAGACCTGTCTTTGAGTGTTTGAGTGTCTCCTGCAGAGGCAGGGGTCAGCAGTGGTCTACTGTGGAAACAGGGGCTCTGGCTACAGTAGACATGGGAGGAGCAGCGTGTGGCATAAGCCCTTTTGGAGGAGGTCACCATCAGCCCCACCACAGAGCCAGTGAGTAGACGACCCAAATATACCAAAGTATACCAAGTATACCAAATAAGTACTCACACTGTTGCAAAAGTTCTAGGGCTCGCAACTGATTTCTTAACCTGAGGATCCTGCAAAGGGGCTGAGAGCCCCAAGGGAATCTGACTTTGGAAGCCACTGGGATTTGATTACGGAATATCCACAGGACTGGGGAAACAGACTCTTGGAGGTCAAAAGCAAAACCTTGTACACACCAGGACCCAGGGGAAAGGATCAGTGACCCCATAAGTGACTGAGCCAGACTTGCCTGTGAGTGTCCAGGAGTCTCCAGAAGAGATGTGAGTTGACTGTCAGGGGTACTAAATACAACAGTTCTGGGAGCCCAGTGTGCTGGTGTAAATCCTTTGGAAGAAGGTCACGATTATTGCTATTACCCCACCATAGCTGGACCTCAGGGAAAACTACAGGGAAGGAACACAGCCCCAACCATCAGCAGAAATTTGATTATTTACTGAGCAAGGTCCTAACCACCAGAGTAAGACCCAGTTTCCCCATAGCCAGTCCCTCCCATCAGGAAGCTTTCACAAGCCTCTTATCCTTATCCATCAAAGGGAAGACAGAATAAAAACCACAATCACAGATAACTAACCAAACCGAGGACATAGATCACAGCTTTGTCTAACTAATTGAAACTATGAGCCATGCCATGTAGGGCCACCCAAGACAGATGGGTCATGGTGGAGAGTTCTGACAAAACGTGGTCCACTAAAGAAGGGAAACACAAACCACTTCAGCATTCTTGCCTTTAAAACCTCATGAAAAGTATGAAAAGGCAAAAAGATATGACACTGAAAGATGAACGCCCCAGGTCAGTAGGTGCCCACTATGCTACTGGAGAATAGCAGAGAAATAGCTCCAGAAAGAATGAAGAGACGAAGCCAAAGTGGAAACAACGCCCAGTTGTGGATGTGTCTGGTGGTGAAAGTAAAGTCTGATGCTGTAAAGAACAACATTGCATAGGAGCCTGGAATGTTAGGTCCATGAATCAAGGCAAATTTGAAGTGCTCAAACAAGAGATGGCAAGAGTGAACATCAATATTTTAGGAATCAGGAACTAAAATGGACCGGAATGGGCAAATTTAATTCCAGTGACCATTATATCTACTACTGTGGACAAGAATCCCTTAGAAGAAATGGAGTATCACTCAGAGTCAACAAAAGAGTCCAAAATGCAGTACTTGGGTGCAGTCCCAAAAACAACAGAATGATCTCTGTTCATTTCCAAGGACAACCAATCAATATCACAATAATCCAAGTCTATGCTCCAACATCTAATGCTGAAGAAGCTGATGTTGAAAGGCTCTATGAAGACCTACATGACCTTCTAGAACTAACAGGAAAAAAAAAAAAAAAAGATGCCCTTTTCATCATAGGGGTCTGGAATGCAAGGGTAGGAAGTCAAGAGATACCTGGTATAACAGGCAATTTGGCCTTGGAGTACAAAATAAAGTAGGGCAAAGGCTAACAGAGTTTTGTCAAGAGAACACACCGGTCATATCTAACACCCTCTTCCAACAACACGAGAGATGACTCTACACATGGATATCACCGGATGGTCAATAGCGAAATCAGATTGATTATACTCTTTGAGCTGAAGATAGAGAAACTCCATACAGTCAGCAGTAAAATGACTGCGGCTCAGATCCTGAACTCCTTATTGCCAAATTCAGACTTAAATTGAAGAAAGTAGGGAAAACTACTAGGCCATTCAGGTATGACCTAAATCAAATCCCTTACAATTATACAGTGGAAGTGAAAAATAGATTCAAGGGATTAGATCTGATAGACAGAGTGCCTGAAGATCTATGGATGGAGGTTCGTAACATTGTACAGGAAATGGTGATCAAAAGCATCCCCAAGAAAAAGAAATGCAAACAGGCAAAATGGTTGTCTGAGGAGGCCTTACAAATAGCTGAGAAAAGAAGAGAAGCTAAAGGCAAAGGAGACAAGGAAAGATATACCCAACTGAATGCAGAGTTTCCAAGAATAGCAAGGAGAGATAAGAAAGCCTTCCTCGGTGATCAGTGCAAAGAAATAGAGGGAAACAATAGAAAGGGAAAGTCTGGAGATCTCTTCAAGAAAATTAGAGATACCAAGGGAACATTTCATGCAAAGATGGACACAATAAAGGAAAGAATGGTATGAACCTAAGAGAAGCAGAAGATATTAAGAAGAGGTGGCAAGAATACACAGAACTATTCAAAAGAGATCTTCATGACCCAGATAACCACGATGGTGTGATCACTCACCTAAAGCCAGACATCCTGGAGTCCGAAGTCAAGTGGGCATTAGGAAGCATCACTATGAACAAAGCTAGTGGAGGTGACAGAATTCCAGCTGAGCTATACCAAATCCTAAAAGATGATGCTGTGAAAGGGCTGCACTCAATATGCCAGCAAATTTGGAAAACTCAGCAGTGGCCACAGGACTGGAAAACATCAGTTTTCATTCCAGTCCCAAAGAAAGGCAATGCCAAAGAACTTTCAAACTACCACACAATTGCACTCATCTCACATGCTAGCAAAACAGTGTTCAAAATTCTCCAAGTCAGGCTTCAACAGTATGTGAACCGAGAACTTCCAGATGTTCAGCCTGGATTTAGAAAAGACAGAGAAACCAGAGATTAAATTGCCAACATCTGCTGGATCATAGAAAAAGCAAGAGAATTCCAGAAAAACTTCTGCTTCATTGATTATGCTAAAGCCTTTGACTTTATGGATCACAAAAAACTGTGGAAAATTCTTCAAGAGACAGGAATACCAGACCACCTTACCTGCCTCCTGAAAAACCTGCATGCAGGTCAAGAAGCACCAGTTATAACTGGACATGGAACAACAGACTGGTTCAAAATTGGGAGTGGAGTACATCAAGACTGTACACTGTCACCCTGCTTATTTAACTTACATGCAGAGTATATCATGAGAAATTCTGGGCTGGATGAAGCACAAGCTGGAATCAAGATGGCTGGGAGAAATATCAATAATCTCAGATATACAGATGACATGACCCTTATGGCAGAAAACAAAGAGGAACTAAAGAGCCTCTTGATGAAAGTAAAAGAGGAGAGTGGAAAAGCTGACTTGAAACTCAACATTCAAAAAACTAAGATCATGGTATCCAGTCCCATCAATTCATGGCAAATAGATGGGGAAACAATGGAAATAGTGACAGATTTTATTTTCTTGGGCACCAAAATCACTGCGGATGGTGACTGCAGTCATGAAATTAAAAGACTTGCTCCTTGGAAGAAAAGCTATGACAAACCTAGACAGCATATTAAAAAGCAGAGACATCACTTTGCCAACAGAAATTTGTCTAGTCAAAGCTATGATTTTTCCAGTAGTCAAGTATGGATGTGAGAGTTGGACCATAAAGAAGGCTGAGCGCTGAAGAACTGATGCTTCTGAACTGTGGTGTTGGAGAAGACTCTTGAGAGTCCCTAGGACTGCAAAGAAATCAAACCAGTCGATCCTAACGGAAGTCAACACTAAATAGTCATTGAAAGGACTGATCCTGAATCTCTAATACATTGGCCACCTGATGAGAAGAGCCAACTCCTTAGAAAAGACCCTGATTTGGGGCAAGATTGAAGGCAGGAGGAGAAGGAGATGACAGAGGATAAGATGGTTGGATGGTGTCACTGATTCAGTGGACATGAGTTTGAGCAAGTTCCTGGAGATGGTGAAGCACAGGGAGCCTGGCATACTGCAGTCTGTGTAGCTGCAAAGAGTCAGACATGACTGAGTGACTGAATAATTGATAAGAGGGCCAATGTTTTTTCCCTATATAACACTCATAATCCTTTTAATTACTTGGCATTTTATTCTCTGATAGATTGTGGCAGCTTTCACTCACTGCTGTAAACCCCAATGCTTTTCAAAATGTTCTTCAAATCTGCACTGAGTGAAAATGAATGACATAACTGTCTTCTTTGATTAACCACAGGATCCACTCTCTGGAGAGGCTAAGATGGTTAGATATCATCATCAACATGGTCAATTCATGAATTGATGAATTTGGAGGACATAGGAGCCTGGGGTCCTGCAGTCCATGTGGTCTCAAAGACAGCGCCTGAACAACAACAACAATATCCACCCTGGTAACAGATTTGACTTTCAGCCTTGGGCAATAAAGGTAGATAAGAAAAATCTCATAATATTTAATGTTGTCACAATCACCAGCTAAGAGGATTGAAGGTGCTAGAATCAATGGTCAGATCAAGTCAGAAAAAGCAGAGCATTATTAGCAGTGATGGTCTTGAAGTGCCCAGGAAAAGTGGTCAGAGTGCCCTACCAACCACTAGGCCAGTGAAGGATGGAGCCAAGGCCCCAGTAGACATGCACAGAGGGAATTGTTCAAGTTATTCACTCATGTGAAAAATATTCTTCATTCATAATTTTCATTTAGGGAATATAAGTGGCCCTGGGAACTTGATGGCATATAGGGGTGATTCCGACCAAGCTTCCCCAATGGCATACTGTGTGCTAAGTTGCTTTAGTCATGTCTGACTCTTTGGGACAATATGGACTGTAGCCCACCAGACTCCTCTGTCCATGGGATTCTCCATTCAAGGATACTAGAATGGGTTGCTGTTTACTACTCCAGGGGATCTTCCTGACCCAGGGATCAAATCTGAGTCTCTTGAATCCCCTGCATTAGCAGGTGGATTCTTTACCACTAACACCACCTGGGGTATTCCTCAAAGTGTTTACAAATACAAACTTGGAAACATAGGGGCAAAGAAGGATCCCAACCAGGACAGAATTCAACATCCTAGGTCCATGACTACAGTATAATTTAACTACACCAAAACTCTATATATGAATAATATAATAAATACTATATACTATCAACTTAAACAATATTCACAATCTGAAAACTGAGAGTTATGTCTTGCTAGGTGGGAATTTTTAGGACTTCAAGCCAGGAGGCAGCATCTCAAATAACCCTGAGAGAACTGCTCTCAGGAGGCAAGGGAAGGTGCCAGGTTATATAGAAGATTTAAAACAAAGGGCAGGTAATCTGAACATCAAAGGATTATTGCTAATTAAAGAAAGCCAGATGTCCCAAGCTAGAATTTAGTGCTTTTCTGTGTATGAGAAGATGCAAGAGTCTGGGCTCACTGAAAGCATTCCTTTCATATACATCTCAGCTATCTGGGGCCAGTATCCTGTGTTTTCACGTCCGGAACTCCCATGGGACTCACTGTAGGGAGTGGCTGCAGTCTGATGGCTGCTAGATCACAGGTATTCTCCGTCCTGAGGGCTTTTTTAATTTACCAGCTCACATTGGAGGGCTGCAATCACTGATGACTGTGACATCCTTTTATACTGATATGGAAGGAAATATTTCATTTCTCGATACTAATAATCTTATACTAATGTAGTGCTATGAAAGTGTTAGTCACTCAGTCATGTTCAACTCTTTGTGACCCCACCAGGCTCCTCTGTCTAATATAATCATATACTAATTAAGTCAGACATGACTTAGTGACTGAACAACAACAATAATATACTAATAGTATATGCTAATAATCCTGTAAGTACTGATACTATCCCCATCTTATAGATGGTGAAACTGAGGGTTAAGCATCTGAAAGCCACAGTTTGTTCATAGTACAACTGAGCTTCAAGTTCAGTTCTGCCTTACTCCAAAGTCTAGGCTCTTCATCACTAGAAAATTTAATCATAAGTCCCTAGTTTCTGAGCCCTCAAAGGAGTGAAATAGTACCCTTTTGCAAATCCAAGTGAATAAACTGCTTCAGTGACTTATTCTAGATGAATGTGTAAGAAATCATAAATCACTTCTATGATCCATGCTGAAAATTTAAACACAATTCATAAAATATAATCAGATCCATTTCCCACTCTTCTCAATCAATGCATCTCCATTTTACAAATGTTTATTTACAACATGCTTACTGTAGACACACTTGATGAACTCTCATTTTGATTTAAGCAGAAAATAAAGAGTAAAATATGTCATAAATGCCCTGCCAACTTTAAATATTGATAGGTGAAGAAAGAAGAAGAAAATTTTACCAACCTTTTGCAAATATTTACTGTAAACTCAACTCAAACACAGAAACGCTACTCACAGAGTTTAGTTTCAACATAAAGTAAATAATCATGGTAAGACAGAGCAGATCAGCAGACTCGCTCTGACCTACCTGTTACTTTTGTACTGAACAGGCTTTATCCTCTCTGAAACTCAGATTCTCCATCTGGAAAATGCCATAAAGATCCTCAGTCTTATCAACTGCAAAATAAAGCTGTTAAAAGACCCAAAGAAAATAATGCAAATGAAAAAGTTTAAACAGTAAACATAGTGAAAATACTAAAGGATTATCTGGTGGGAATCCTCTAAGAGAATTAGATGCTGGGGGCATTGGAGTCTAAGAAACTCTCCCCAACAGAAAAAGCCCCTCCTGCCTGCATAGCTCAAGGTTCTTACAAAAGCAAGGGGGGAAATGGGGCACCAACTGCTTTTGATGGTGTGAACTTTTCTGAAGACACCTGGAGTCAGAGTTGCTCTCAAAAAGGCTTTTGTTGTTGTTGTGGAAGTATAGCTGGTTTACAATACTGTGTTCCTTTCAGGTGTACAGCAAAGTGATTCAGTTATATATGATTCCCTTTGGATTAGTTTCCATTATTAGGTTATTACAAGATGTGAAATGACAATACCTCCTGTCATATCAATAAACAAGAAATGTCACAGCCATCAGTGACGTCTGGCCTCCAAATGTGAATGAGGGCTCCCAAACTGAGATCCAGTGGATGCTGCCACCCCCAACGGTGATTGCTGAGGAGCTGGGGGAATGCAGTCATCTGCCACTCCTTAAGGTGATTACGGAAACAGGATTGGCCCCAGATAGATAGTTGAGGTGCATATGGAAGGAATAAACTCAGTGAGTCCAGAGGCTTGCATCTTCCCATACATAGAATGCCAAACTCCTTAACCTGATATCTGATCTTTGATGCTCAGCCTGCCTGCTGCCCTTGTTGCAAACTTGAATATAGCCCAACTTCCCCCTCCTGCCTCCTTGAAGCAGTTTTCTCAGAGCTACTGAGACATGGTCTCCCAGGGTCAGAGTCCTAAACATTCCCACCAAATAAAATAACTCCCTACTCTCAGGTTGTGACTATATTTTTAGCCGACAAAGATATTTCCCTGTGTTATACAGGAAGTCCTGTTGCTTATGTATTTTACGTATGGAAGTTTGTATCCATTAATCTTATATTCCTAACTTATTCCTCCTTCACCACCGTTTCCCTTTGTTAACCATAAATTTGTTTTCTGTGTCTGTAAACCTGTATCTGCTTTGTATATAGATTCATTTGTATTATTTTTTAGATTCCACATGTGAGTAACAATGTATGTTAATAGTATTGGTCTTTGTCTGACTTACTTCACTTAGCATGATATTCTCTAGGTTCATTTGTATTGCTGCAAATGGCAATATTCATTTTTTTTGCAGCTGAGTATTATTTCATTGTATATATACACCACGTCTTCTTAAACCAATCATTGTTGATGAGCACTTAGGTTGCTTCCATGTTTGGCTATTGTAAATACTGCTGCTATGAACACTGGACTGCATGTATCAATATCTTTTTAAATTAAAGTTTTCTTCTTTTCTGGATATACACCCAAAAGTGAGACTGCTGGATCATATATGTATTATTTTTTTTTTAAGAACTGCAGTACTGTTTTCTATAATGGCTGCTTCAATGTACGTTTCCAGCAACAGCATGGGGGTTCCTCAGAGGAGGATTTTATTTCTTCCTGCTCATTACCTAAAAGCATTTTCCCCTAGAGAGTTGTTATTAACATCTCCAGTTCCGCTGAATTTCGGACTTCCAGTCTCCAGTTTGTGGTAATTTGTTACAATAATCCTTAGAAATAAACATGGAAACTGCATGCAGCCACCAGTGGAGTGAATATTAACAGAGAAGAGGGTGTAGGACTGAGCGTGAAGGCCCTTTTACGGTGAAAGGCTGAGGGGAAGGAGGATCTGAAGAGGACAATGACGCAGGAGGAAACCATGGAAGGAGGTTCTGGACGTGTGTGAAGAAGGAGGGCTGGCCAACGTGTCAGATGCTGCTGATTGGCCAGGTGGGATGTGGAAGGAAAGCTGATTGGTGAACTTGGCTTCCCGGAGGTGATGGGAGACCTCGAAAAGCTGCAGCGCAACTTGGTGAGGATGGATTTAAGACCGACCTGAAGACATCAGAGGCTGCAAGAATCTAGACAACTCTCTCAAAAGTTTTGCCGCAAAAGGAAGCTGAGAAATGAGGTGGCAGCTAGGTAGGAGATGAGGTCAGGACAAGGCTTTTCAGACGGGAGGCGCTCCAACAGCATCCGTAGATGCTGATGGGAATAATCAAGACAACATCAAGAAATGCATTACTTAAGAGAGAGGGGAAATTGCTGGAATGATGTACCAAAAAAATTGTTATTTTTTTTTTATACCTCCTTCTGCCAAGATAACAACTGTTCAGTGAATTTCCTCAAAGTGCTGTCTTTGACTTTTTTACATGGTTGAGATTACAGCTCAAGGAATATATAGAGCAACATTTAAAGACAGTTAAGTCAGTAAAAAGCCCCTTGATTAAAGTGAAAGAGGAGAGTGAAAAAGTTGGCTTTAAAGCTCAACATTCAGAAAATGAAGATCATGGCATCTGGTCCCATCACTTCATGGGAAATAGATGGGGAAATAGTGGAAACAGTGTCAGACTTTATTTTGGGGGGCTCCAAAATCACTGCAGATGGTGACTGCAGCCATGAAATTAAAAGACGCCTACTCCTTGGAAGAAAAGTTATGACCAACGTAGACAGCATATTCAAAGCAGAGACATTACTTTGCCAACAAAGGTCTATCTAGTCAAGGCTATGGTTTTTCCAGTGGTCATGTATGGATGCGAGAGTTGGACTGTGAAGAAAGCCGAGTGCCGAAGAATTGATGCTTTTGAACTGTGGTGTTGGAGAAGACTCTTGAGAGTCCCTTGGACTGCAAGGAGATCCAACCAGTCCATTCTGAAGGAGATCAGCCCTGGGTGTTCTTTGGAAAGAATGATGCTAAAGCTGAAACTCCAATACTTTGGCCACCTCATGCAAAGAGTTGATTCATTGGAAAAGACTCTGATGCTGGGAGAGATTGGGGGCAGGAGGAGAAGGGGACGACAGAGGATGAGATGACTGGATGGCCTCACCGACTCAATGGACGTGAGTTTGAGTGAATTCCGGGAGATGGTGATGGACAGGAAGGCCTGGCGTGCTGCGATTCACGGGGTCGCAAAGAGCCGGACATGACTGAGCAACTGAACTGAACTGAACTGAACTCAGTAATACACAGATCCAAAAAATATTATTTGAACAAGAGTTTAGTAGTGACTAAAAATATCTGCTATTTGAATAGTTTAGACTATGACTCAGTCTATTTAATATAATATGCCCAAAATGGTTAAATTCCTTGGCAACTAAATGGCCATTGTGGAATTCTCTGCAATTCTGCTTTTGTGAGAGAGAAGAAAGAAAAAAAGGTTTTTTGTTTAACAATTCTCCTTACACTGTGTCCTTATGTATTATTAGTTGAGGTATTTTTAGCAACTGCTAGAAACTGAAAAGCACAATAATTTTTTTTTACATATTTATCAACTATGTCAAGAAGTCAATCTAAACAGTGGGTTGAAAGAGAGGTACATAAAACATGTTTCCTGACATAGAAAAAGAAGCCAAAAAAGAACTAACGAGAAAGCAAGGAAGTCTTGAGTTTCACCAGTGATCTCCTGAATTAAAAGGACAGAAAGTAATACAAACTCCAGTATTCTTCCCTGAGAAATCCCATGGACAGAGGAGCCTGGAGGGCTACAGTCCATGTGGTTGCAAAAGAGTTGGACACGACTTAGCAACTAAACAAAAACAAGTAATGCAAATGTTTCTTCATTTAACATTCCAACTTTCAACTCGAGTATATACAGAATAAACAAAGGGGATTAAGAGGTACAAGCCTCCACTTATAAAATAAATGAGCCACAGAGATGTATAATAACATACAGAATAGGGAATAGAGTCAATAATATTGTACTAACTTTGTATGGGGATGGACGGTTACTGGACTTACCATGGTGATCCTCTCATCGTGTATGCAAATGTTCAATCCCTGTGTGGTATACCTGAAATTAACATAGTATTAAACATCAGTTATATTTCATACTAAGAAAGAGTATACAATATCCACATTCTTGACTTCATTTATGTTTTGAAAGCTTGCATATCTGATAGTATTTAATATATTTCTGATAACCTTTCCTCTGAGAGGCAACTTTTCCATGCATTAAATTATTTGATCACACAGTTTTCCCTGTAACTGCTTTGGATTTCTTTCCATTATCTATGACCTTTAGATTCTGCAGAACAGTAAAACTTTTTTGTTGGAATCTTGGGTAATTTTTTTCTTCTATCATCCCAGTTCAAAATTTTAACTAGGAGTTTTCTGTGTATGGTATTTTTCTCTTGGGTTATTTGATCTAAAATGGTGTGATAACATTTAAGGAAAGTAGTCAATTCTTTATTCTCTCTCTTATATAGAAGCTATGGTCCAATTATTCTGGTTTACATCTGCAATTTTTATGTTAAATGTCTCATTTGTAATTTTATATGTCATTATTTTCTCAGCTTGATCTTTTTCCTTCAGGTCTTCTAAAGTTTATTTTCCACTGTGACTCTTTTATGTCAATTTGAATGTTAACTCTGGGGGTATAGGTTTAGTTCATTAACATTTCCATTTCTCTTTTATATCTGCTTTCATATTACCGTGTTTGTTTCTTAAAGTTTGCCTGTTTTCTTTTCCTTACAATTACTGTCCCTGTTACATAACAATGAATTCCTCTAGTGAACTCCTCCAAAAGGAGAGAGGATGTTAAAGTATTCTCTAACTTCTTTTTTTTTCTAATTCTTAAAATTAGACTTCAGATATTTCTTCTTTCTTGAGGATCAATTATTTTAAACATATCCCTTTTCCCTCTATTTCTCTAGTTCTTAAATGGTAGATCAGACTTTATTATTTAAAACTTATCATTCTTGCAACTACAATGTATCCATTTATAATGGATTATATCATTAGTAATAATGAGGAACAGAGATATGTTTAACTTGGAGAAAATTATTCAGTCGCTATTAGTTGAGGAAAAGGAGTTTCTGAACAGATAGGGTAGTGTGAGCCAATATTTTCTCTAAGTATAAATATACACTTCAATCATGTACTGAAAAGCATTTTATTTAGTGCCTACAAACAGCCAAAGCCAGCAGGAAACATGACAAAACTCCTGTTCTCACAATGAGTACATCATATGATAAAAGCAAATTTAATATTTGATTATTTCTAATTTTACAATTGTCTGACAAATTTTCCTAAGTACTTAAGAAATTAAGTAATTAGTTATGGGGAAACAATGGAAACAATGACAGACTTTATTTTCTTGGGCTCCAAAATCACTGCAGATGGTGACTGCAGCCATGAAATTAAAAGACACTTGCTCCTTGGAAGAAAAGCTATGACAAACCTAGACAGCATATTAGAAAGCAGAGACATTACTTTGCCAGCAAAGGTCCGTATACCCAAAGCTATGGTTTTTCCAGTAGATATGTATGGATGTGAGAGTTGGACCATAAAGAAAACTGAGCACCAAAGAACTGATGCTTTTGAACTGTGGTGTTGTAAAAGACTCTTGAGAGTCCCTTGGACTGCAAGGAGATCAAACCAGTCAATCCTAAAGGAGATTAATGCTGAATATTCATTGGAAGGACTGATGCTGAAGCTGAAGCTCCAATCCTTTGGTCACCTGATGTGAAGAGACAACTCATTTGAAAGGACCCTGATGCTGGGAAAGATTGAAGGCGGGAGTAGAAGGGAATGACAGAGGATGAGATGGTTGGATGGCATCACCAACTCAATGAGCCTGAGCTTGAGCAAGTTCTGGGAAATAGTGAAGGATAGGGAAGCCTGGCGTCGTGCGGTCCATGGGGTTGCAAGGAGGCGGACACAACTAAGCGACTGAAAAACAACAACAATACATGCATTAATCTGCTTGCCAAAGCAGATGCCCCAGAAGACTCGAGTTTGATCCCTGAGTCAGGAAGACCCCCTGAGGAGGAAATAGCAACCCACTCCAGCATTCTTGCCTGGGAAATCTCATGGACAGAGAAGCCTGGCAGGCTACAATCTACGGGGTTGCAAAGAGTCAGACATGATTTAGCAACTAAAACACTACCACCACCTCCATTTCCCCTACACCCCACCCCTGGTAACCACCACTGTCCCCTCTGTTTTTATGAGTTTGACTTTTTTTTTTTTTTTTCGGATTCCATATCTGAGTGAGATCATACAGTGTATGCCTTGCTCTTCTGGTTTATTTCACTTAGCACAGGGCCCTCCAGCTTCATGCACGTTGTCACAAATGAATTTGGCCATAAAAGAGAAGGAAATCCTGCCACCACAAATAATTTTGTACTTGTTTTCCCCAGGGAGTATTTAGAATTTCTTGGCACACTGAGACTACTTAATAACCAGACTAAGTCTTGGGTGTTAGAATATCCAGAGCTACAGATATCCTGGGCAATTCTTCTTCCCACTCTGACTGCCAAGCCAAGTCCTGTTTTGTAGTCCTTTTTATAACTGGGAATTGAGTCACTGCATTACCAAATTTACACATCGGTTTATTCTATCTGTAGCCCTTATCTAAGTGGTTTCTCCACTTGATCGTATTTAACAAATCTGCATACTGCCTCCCTGATGCTGGGAAAGATTGAGGGCAGGAGAAGAAGGGGGTGACAGAGAATGAGATGGTTGGATGGCATCACTGAAATAATAGACACGAGTCTGAGCAAACTCCAGGAAATAGGGAAGCACAGGGAAGCCTGGCATGCTGCAGTCCATAGGATCGCAGAATCGGACATGACTTGGCAATTGAACAACAGCAATGTACTGCTTCAATCTGTCCTCAATTCTTGTTCTATTTTTCCTGCTTTTTAGAACCACAGTTTCTACAGGTATTAACATAACATCAGATTGAATTTTGGAATGTCCTCGTGTCTTGTCTGACAGGAGCAGCAAGAAGTCCTTAAACAATTGTGAACAGGAATGTGATGTGAACAGTTTAATATTTTCAATGCATTACTCTGACAACTCTGAGCAAAATGGGTTAGAAGGATGCTGAGTGGACTCAAAGTTTAAGGCTTTTGCCATCCTGCAGGCAAGAGATTGCTTTGTGATTCAAGCTAGGAAAGAAAGGGAAAGTGTTAGTCATTCAGCCGTATCCAACTCTTTGCAACCCCATGGACTGTAGCCTGCCAGGCTCCTCCATCCATGGGATTTCCTAGGCAAGAGTACTGGAGTGGGTTGCCATTTCTTTCTCCAGGGGATCTTCTCAACCCACAGATCAAGCCTGAGTCTCCTGCATTGCAGGCAGATTCTTCATCATCTGAGCCACCAAGAAGCCCTCAAGTTGGGGTTGTGTTGCATCTACTTCTATACCCTTGACCCAACAAGGACGCTGGTCCTCTGGAATCTCTGCCTTTCTCCACTCAAGGCCAAGCAATGGAGGGAGACATGTGGAATTAGAGGAGAAGCAGACCCCAGCCAGCCAATAACACCAGTCCAGTGATACTGTCTCATTCATATCACCCTCTTGCTCACAGAGCATTGAACCTAAGTGTGATAGGGATTCGGCAAAGAAAGAGGCAAAGTAGGTGCGAAAAACCTTCATGCTGGGGAGAGACTTGAACTGAACCCAGTCATAGGGAGGAACCCAACCCCTAAGGAGGATTGACCGCCCTGGAAATATTTATGTGTACACACTCTTTCCAAGCTCTGAGTTGCTGATGGGAGGAAGGGAAATAGTAACTGAAAACTGTTTTGCACATTCATATTTCTTTTACCATTTTATTCAAATCTTTGAGATAGAAGATTCCTACTATTAATTACATTTTTATATGAAGACCTTGAGGTTTAGAGATGCTAAATAGCCCAAGGTAATGTTCAAGTGTGTGTTTACATACACACACACACAACACATGAGTTAGGACTAGATTCTGAAAATATTCCTTCCTCCAGGAATCTAACTGTATGGTTTAGATTTTGTCAGGAAACTTCTCAAAGCCACACTAAAGCACATTTCCATCAATCTGATTTTTACATATGAAATATTATCGAATGCTTAGTAGTACTGAGCACTGTGCCGTGTGTGCTCGGTCACTCAGTCATGAATGACTGGGACGTGACAGACAAGTCCACCCGGCCCCTCTGTCCATGGGACTTTCCAGGAAAGGATTCTGGAGTGCGTTGCCATTTCCTTCTCCAGGGGGACCTTCCCCACCTTGGGTCAAACCTGCATCTCCTGCATCTCCTCCATTGCAGTCAGAATCATTACTGCTGAGCCACCACCCTGTGTTTGGAGAAAATAAACCCTGTGAGATTTCTCTTTTGTTCATTATTTTCTCCCCTGTGCCCAGCACTGAGTCTGGCATAAGTAAGTGTTCAAATAAATATTTAATAAGATGTTAGTTGCTAGGTATGTCACACTTTTTCCCAGATGGAAGTCTTTGGGGGAGTCAATAGCAAATTTAAAATAAGAGTAGATTCTTGGGTTCAGGTCCTGTATCACAGTCGCTAGACTGACAGCCCCCTAAGCCCTCTGCTCTGGTTCAAAGGTGCTTCCCACATGGTTCCCAGCAACCCCTCCCTCCAAGCCCTGAATCCTACAGGTAGATGCTGGTCCCACCTGTTTTTCAGGCTTCCTTTCATCCCCTGACACTCTGTTAGCACATGGGATTGGTCAGAAATATCATCTTCCTTCCAGTGGAAATAAATGAAGCCCACTCAAATGAGACCAAGCAAAAGCTATGTATTCAGAGCTGGCTATAGCAAGAGAGTCATTCACCATCGCTTGTTTTGCTAGAGGCTCAAAGGCAAGTAGAGTAGTGGGAAAGCTGCATAATGGAAAACAGGGATGGCTTCAGGTGGGTCCTGACTTGAGGCTGTCGGCTTGGAGAAGCTGGAGGAGGGGTAAGGAAAAGCAGGATACCTGATGAGACTGGTTGTTGCTGCTGTTTAGTTGTCCATTCATGTCTGACTCTTTGCAACCCCATGTACTGCAGCACACCAGGCCTCCCTGTTCCTCACCATCTCCCAAAATTTGCCCAAGTTCATGTCCATTTCATCCGTGATGCCATCCAGCCATCTCATCCTCTGACACCTTCTTCTCTTTCTGCCCTCAGTCTTTCCCAGCATCAGGGACTTTTCCAAAGAGTCGGCTGTTTATATCAGCTGACCAAAATACTGGAGCTTCAGCTTCAGCATCAGTCCCTCCAATTAGTATTCAGGGTTGATTTCCCTTAAGATTGCCTGGTTTGATTTCCTTGCTGTCCAAGGGATTGGTTAGGGGTGCACAATTGGCTTTCTCTGGTTAGTCCTAAGTTGGAAGCAGGGGCCAAACTTAGGAAAGCTATCAGTTAATAATCAAGTCTTGGCCACTTGGGGTTCATTGTTGCAGAAGTTATTGTTTGGCTTCCTGAATTGGTGCTAGAGATAATACTCTGTCTTCTACAAGTCTGACATAGATAGCACGCTAGCTTCCTGGGCTGGGTACCTACAGATAATGGGTTGGTTTCCTGGGTTGCTTAGGTCAGAATTCTATTTTTATGAATATCTCCATAGTCAATTCATATATTCAGTCTCCTACCCTTTTCTGAATTCTCCTTTTAGGCCAAAATCAGAGCTTCCTCTTCTCTGTGTTGTTAATGAGGATTAAAACCATATGGGGAGACTACAGAATTATGAAGAATTATGCACTAATAGATATATTTTTGTCACAGAAATAAATAATTTCCCTTCAAAATATAAAGAATTAAAGTGCTCTCAATTCACCATATTAAAAATAAATAAATAAATAAATAAAACCATATGATTCTTTCAGAGGACTTGCTTCCTAGTAAAACCTTTTTCCCCCTTGGAACCTGATCAAGAAAGAGGACTGGGAGTAAATATCAAGAACTCATGGCTGTCCCTCCACTGTGCTCTCCTTTCACTGCCCCCAGGAAAAGTTGGGTACCTATACTTTCTCTCTTTCCAAGGAAAATGTTCTTCTGATTAGCTTCTCTACTTGAGGCAGACATAGGGATGTGCTGGCCAGATGGCCCTTCAAGGAGGGACTTGCTCTCATTTGCAGAGAGTGCAGTCAGCAGATGACTTTCACTGTCAGTTCCTTCTGGTCCTGCTCAGAAACCCCCTTAAGCCAGCTCCCTTTAGGATTAATCCATGTTCAGCAACTGAGCAAGTCAGGGGTATGAAAATGCCACCATCTTGGCCTGATGGGGACAAGTTGATGAGGGTGCTTCCCCCCAGAGGTCTCCACAATGTTGGCCACAATTTCTCAGGCTGAGAACATCGCTGCGCTGTCTCCTCTGCAGTTTTCCCCACACACTTTCCCACCTTCCTTTCACAATTGCTGATTCCTAATCCTGCATCTCAAGCTCAATGCCAGCTACCTCTTCTGATGAACCCAATCTGTGAATGAATCTCAAAGTCTCTCTGCTTCTGGTCCCAGGGTGGTATCCCTACCATGAAAAACTGGTCAGTGTAGATATGAATATACTCTCAGTTCACAGCTTTACCTCTCAGGTCCTTAAGTCTGGGAGTAAACACACACACACACACACACACACACACACACACACAGAGCAATCTAACCATTGTGATCAATCTGTTCTTGGACTAATTGTGTATGTTATCATTGTTCAGTCTCTACATCATGTCTGACTCTCTGAGACCCCATGGACTGCAGCATGCCAGCCTTCCCTGTCCTTCATTATCTCCTGGAGTTTGCTCAAACTCATTTCCATTGAGTCAGTGATGCCATCCAACCATCTCATCCTGTTGCCCTCTTCTCCTCTTGTCCTTAATCTTTCTCAGCATCCAGGTCTTTTCCAGTAAGCCAGCTCTTCGCATCAGATGGCCAAGTTATTGGAGCTTCAGCATCAATCCTTCCAAAGGAAGTCAGTGTTGACTTTCATTAGGATTGACTGATTTGATCTCCTTGCTGTCCAAGGGACTCTCAAAGAGTCTTCTCCAACACCACATTTCAATACCACAGTTCTTCGGTGCTCAGCTTTCTTTATGGTCCAACTCTCATACCCATATATGACTACTGGAAAAACCATAGCTTTGACTATATGGACCTTTGTGGCAAAGCGATGTCTCTGCTTTTCAACATACTATCTAGGTTTGTCATAGCTTTTCTTCCAAGGAGCAAGTGTCTTTTAATTTCATGGCTGCAGTCACCATCTGCAGTGATTTTGGAGCCCAAGAAAATAAAATCTGTCACTGTTTCCATTGTTTCCCCAACTATTTGCTATGTAGTAATGGGACTGGATGCCATGATCTTCATGTTAATGTAGACCTTCAGTTTATGTAGGTGTGACCTTAATACAGAGATGAGCAAGTGATGGCCCATAGTCTGCCAATTGGTTACTAATAAATGAGGGTCGAATTGGTACCCAGGGAAGAATTTATACTCATCCATCTCTTCTCCACAGAAGTGGTGGGCCAGTCCAGTGCTTTCAGAGCTCCCCATGGCTCTTAATCTGGAGTATAAGGGTAACGTGGACCCCAAGATGGTCTGCTCAGTAACAGAAGAATAGAGAAGTGGAAGAATAGAAACCATTGAAAGAAGAAGATTGGATTTACAAAGTTGTTCAGTTCAGTTGCTCAGTTGTGTCTGACTCTGTGACCACATGGACGGCAGCAAGCCAGGCCTCCCTGTCCATCACCAACTCCCAGAGCTTGCTCAAACTCAAAGTTGTTACTTAGAGTCATTCCTGATCTACAGTTTAACCACCAGGCTTAGTGTTTCAGCCCATACCAGGAATTTAGCACAAATCCTTTGAGCCCAGGCTAGTCTGGAAACTAGCTGTCTGGACTTCAGATGGGGCATGCACACACCCGTTGGTAATCGCAGCCGCTGGCTCCAGAAGCACTGGATTAAGGGGAAAGCTTTCTCATTGGTGTTAAATTCAACATGATCCAAATCCTCACATGACTAATATTCTGTACTTTTTTCTCATCAAAAGGTGATGTATTGAGTAGAGAAAATGGACATTGGGAGCAAATAGCGAAGTGAATGAGCCTGAGGTGGAGAAGGAGAGGACCGCACTGGGTTAGCCTCCATTTGCAAGTGAATCACCCCCTATCGAATTATCACCAGCAATGAGAAAATTCATCCATCAAGCAGACAGTGTGCTAGAGAGCCTGTGAACAAAAGCCAAGGAACCAGGCACTGCCTCCCGTTTCCCAGTGTGAAAGTATTCCAAAATTCAGACAGCAAAGACCAGAGTCCCCAGTTGTTCATATTATCCTCAAATGGAACCTCATTACTATGAGCCATTATGTTCCAGTAGCTTTATCTCTGGTGCTTTTTAGCTGCAAAACTGTGAATATTTCATCTGATGTGAATGGGCCTGGGATAACCCGGGATTTGAAGCATTACAGAATCACAAAAGACAGCAACCTCAATCACATGCAGAACATGGGATCAAATTAGATCAGGATGATGGGCTGAGGACACAGACTGCCTCCTCTTGGATCCAAAATCCCCCAGAAATATAGGAAACTGGGGATAAGTGGGTGTGTGTGTACAAGAGAGTTATTGCTTACTTCCACTAGAAATGAGCTTCCCCGGTGGCTCAGTGGTAAAGAATCCGCCTGGAATGCAGGAGCCTTGGGTTGATCCCTGGGTCAGGAAGGTCCCCTGGAAAAAGGCATGGCAACCCACTCTAGTATTCTTGTTGAGAAAATCCCATGGACATAGGAGCCTGGCTGGGTACAGTCCATGGGGTTGAAAGGGGTCAAACATGACTGAATCGACTGAGCACATATGCACCACTAGAAAAAAATATATCTATCAGTACACCAATAAAGTCAGTGAAAGTTGCTCAGTTGTGTCTGACTCTTTGCGACTCCATGGACTATACAGCCCATGGAATTCTCCAGGCCAAAATACTGATGTGGGTAACCTATCCCTTCTCCAGGGAATCTTCCTGAACCAGGAACCAAATTGGGGTCTCCTGCCTTGCAGGCAGATTCTTTACCAACTGAGCTATCAGGGAAGCCCTCTCAGTACACCAGAAATTTGGCTAATTTCCAAAAGATGGGAAGCAAATGAGGTTGGTTTGATGGATCAAACAGCAGCCCAAAACTCAACCCACAAGTTGGAAGCTATGAAAAATAGAAGCAGAGCTGGGTGTGCTGTGAGTGTGAATGTAGCAGTTATAGGGAACTGGGGAGCTGTCAGAATTATGGGGTCACATTTGGAATGTATAGAGCAACCTGATGACTCCATCCTGTCTACACCAACCCTTTGCCCCACACCTCCACCAATCAGAATAAAGCACTTTCTACTAGACTGTAGTAGACAATTAGTTTGAATGCTCAAATTGGTACTGTTGGTACTAATGGTAACATCTGATAAATAGGAGAAACAGGAAGCTCCAAACCCAAAAGACAGAGCAATCAGATGCTCCACCAGAAAGTACTTCCTATCACCTCCTCCTGGAGACAGGCTGTCTTGAACAGAATCACAATCACATGTGTCACATGTGTCAAAAGGGAATCTCAGATTTATTTTTTAAATGATACAAGAGCAAGAACAGAAAATATTGAAAGAAAACTAATACTTTGATAGACAGGCACAAAAGACAACACATAAGAAAGCATGCAAAGTGGAACAAAAAAGAAAGGACTTTTTATAATTAAATTTATTTATTTTTAATTGAAGGATAATTGCTCTACAATATCATGTTGGTATCTGCCAAACATCAACATGAATCATCCAGAGGGATACATAGGTCCCCTCCCTCTTGAGCCTCCCCCTCACCTCCCTCCCCATCCCACCTGTCTAGGAAAGAGAGGACTTTAAATTAAGTATAACTGATAACCTCAGAGTTCTAAGAGAGCCCATCTCATTTATGAAACAAAAATGAGTTATTCTGACAAAGAACCAATTAGATATCCTAGAAACAAAAGAGCATGATTATTAAAATAAAAATCTCAAATATCAAAATAGGTACCCCTGAGGAATAAATTACTAAGCTGGAGGATAGAACTGACAAATTCCCTCAGATGTCTGCAAAGAAGCATGAGATAAAAGTCTTAAGTATAAAGGCTACTCGCACTGGAGTTTGAAAATCCAGTTAGAAGAACTAGAAAATCTAATCAGTTTCTTCCTGATGATAAACAGATGCTCTGACTCCTTTATCATGAACTCCTTTTGGAATTGCCTCCTGTCTCTCAATCTATGTGAATGGCCTCCTAGGATGCTCCCATGACCAACTGGTTAAAGAAGGAGAACTTGAGTAAGATGCACCAGCCCCAGCAGGAAGTGGAATGCTGCAACACTACAGCCCTACCCAGGGACAACACTGAAGGTCAAGGTGCAGAAAAGTCCTCCAGCAGGCAGACCTCTGAGCAGCACGTGTCCACAGCGATGAGTGCAAGATTGCCAGAAGTGTGGTTCTAGGCTCATTCATGGGGTTATGAATGGTTTAGCTGGATGGCCTCGGGCTTGGAAGTTGAGAAAGTTCTGGGAACTTCCAAGCTTGGAAGATGACTGGCAAGAAAATCTGGGGGAAATTTATGTGTGATGGTGAGACATTTGTGTCTCAGGTAAATGTCCACCAACGGGCATCCACTGCAAGTTCAGTTCAAGTCATTTCAGTCACTCAGTTGTGTACAACTCTTTACAACCCCATGAACCGCAGCACACCAGGCCTCCCTGTCCATCACCAACTCCTGGAGTCCACCCAAACCCATGTCCATTGTGTTGGTAATGCCATCCAATCATCTCATCCTCATCGTCCCCTTCTCCTCCAGCCCTCAATCGTTCCCAGCATCAAGGTCTTTTCAAATTAGTCAGCTCTCCGCATAAGGTGGCCAAAGTATTGGAGTTTCAGCTTCAACATCAGTCCTTCCAATGAACACCAAGGACCGATCTCCTTTAGGATAGACTGGTTGAATCTCCTTGAGTCCAAGGGACTCTCAAGAGTCTTCTCCAACACCATAGTTCAAAAGCATCAATTCTTCGGCGCTCAGATTTCTTCACAGTCCAACTCTCACATCCATACATGACCACTGGAAAAAACCATAGCCTTGACTAGATGGACCTTTGTTGACAAAGTAATGTCTCTGCTTTTGAATATGCTACCTAGGTTGGTCATGACTTTCCTTCAAAGGAGCAAGTGTCTTTTAATTTCATGGCTGCAATCACCATCCGCAATGATTTTGGAGCCCAGAAAAATAAAGTCAGCCACTGTTTCCCCATCTATTTCCCATGAAGTGATGGGACCGGATGCCATGATCTTCATTTTCTGAATGTTGAGCTTTAAGCCAACTTTTTCACTCTCCTCTTTCACTTTCACCAACAGGCTTTTTAGTTCTTCTTCACTTTCTGCCATAAAGGTGGTGTCATCTGCATATCTGAGGTTATTGATATTTCTCCCGGCAATCTAGATTCCAGCTTGTGCCTCTTCCAGCCCAGCGTTTCTCATGATGTACTCTGCATAGAAGTTAAATAAGCAGGGTGACAATATACAGCCTTGATGTACTCCTTTTCCTATTTGGAACCAGTCTGTTGTTCCATGTCCAGTTCTAACTGTTGCTTCCTGACCTGCATATAGGTTTCTCAAGAGGCAGGTCAGGTGGTCTGGTATTCCCATCTCTTTCAGAATTTTCCACAGTTTATTGTGATCCACACAGTCAAAGACTTTGGCATAGTCAATAAAGCAGAAATAGATGTTTTTCTGGAACTCTCTTACTTTTTCCATGATCCAGCAGATGTTGGCAATTTGATCTCTGGATCCTCTGCCTTTTATAAAATCAGCTTGAACATCTGGAAGTTCACAGTTCACATGTTGCTGAAGCCTTGGAGAATTTTGAGCATTACTTTAATAGCGTGTGAGATGCGTGCAATTGTGCTGTAGTTTGAGCATTCTTTGGCATTACGTTTCCTTGAGATTGGAATGAAAACTGACATTTTCCAGTCCTGTGACCGCTGCTGAGTTTTCCAAATGTGCTGGCGTATTGAGTGCAGCACTTTAACAGCACCATCTTTCAGGATTTGAAACAGCTCAACTGGAATTCCATCACCTCCACTAGCTTTGTTCATAGTGATGCTTCCTAAGGCCCACCTGACTTCACATTCCTGGATGTCTGGCTCTAGGTGAATGTGAGTGATCACACCTTCGTGATTATCTGGGTCATGAAGATATTTTTTGTACAGTTCTGTGTATTCTTGCCACCTCTTCTTAATATCTTTTGCTTCTGTTAGGTCCATAGCATTTCTGTCCTTTATTGAGCCCATCTTTTCTTGAAATGTTCCCTTGCTATCTCTAATTTTCTTGAAGAGCTCTCTAGTCTTTCCCATTCTATTGTTTTCCTCCATTTCTTTGCATTGATTGCTGAGGAAGGCTTTCTTATCTCTCCTTGCTATTCTTTGGAACTCTGCATTCAGATGCTTATATCTTTCCTTTTCTCCTTTGCTTTTCATTTCTCTTTTCACAGCTATTTGTAAGGCCTCCTCGGACAGACAGCCATTTTGCTTTTTTGCATTTCTTTTTCTTGGGGATTGTCTTGCTCCCTGTCTCCTGTAC